>NC_067399.1:216455026-217090740 GCF_016432865.1 Antechinus flavipes | reverse complement strand
CTAAAAACATTAATGTGATCTTGGAGTTGGTACAGTAAGAGAGGCATAGGGAAGCTTCAGCCCTAGTGTACTCTATCTTCATCATACTTTATTGACAATTTTGTGTTTAGTTCTGGACACCATACTATAAAAAAGAACATTAATAAAATGGAGAAAGTTCAAAGAAAGAAAATCAGCCTAGTGGCTTTTTTTGGGGGGGAGGGGGGGCTGAAGCAATTGGGGTTGAGTGACTTGCCCAGAGTCACACAGCTAGGACCTGATCATATTTGAACTGCTCAGGTCCTCCTGACTCTTGGAGATGTACTTTATCCACTTCATCACCTAGCTTGCCCTCTAGTGACATAGCTTGAGTCTATGTCTTATGTGGATTCATTTAAGGAATTGGAAATGTTTAGAATGAAAAAGATTTGAAGATTTGAAATGAGATAAGGAGGAAGGATCAGGGCAGTATAGATGTTAAGCATTTCAAGAGTTGTCATGTGGAGGAAGAATCAGATTTTTTTTTTTTCTCTTTACCCAGGAAGTAGAACTAGGAGAAAAAAAAGGATGCAAGTACAGAGGAAATTTAGATTCAAGGTCAGGAAAACTTCCTAACATTTGGAGGTCCTGTTGTACTCCCAGACTTTGGAGACTATTTTGAGAGTTAGTGAATTACTCTTCCTTGGCAGTTTTCAAGGCAAATCAGGATGACTACTCACCACAGCATATTCTAGTAGGGATTCACTCTTTCTTGAGTTGAATTAGATTTTCTCTGAGATCCCTTTCAACTTTCAACTCATTTTTGCCTGTAATTTTTCAAATGGATCTAGCTAGTGTCAAATATCATAAATAGTTGAATACTGGTCTTCCTAACACTAAGATCACCAGTCTCTTCTGTACACCAAACTGTTTCTTTGTTCAATTTGTTCAGAAAAATAAATCATTTTAGGATAGAAAGTAAAGGCAGATTTAAATGATAACATTATGGGTATGTAGTTTTTAGATTCAGAAAAGCAAATGGAGACTTTGGTCAGGTTCCCTTTGTTGCTTACTTATCAGATACCTCACAGCTAATCAATTGTCAATCTACTATTGAATGAATGACAAATGATTTAAATAATTATTCAACTTTTTTTTTGTTTGAACAATGAATGATCTGGATGACTATTCAAATAGTTCAATCATCTTAAAACTACATAAAAGAAATAAGGTCTGGATAGCTCTTTGGCTATTTAGAGCATTTCAAATAGTTATTCTTTTGACATATAAAATGTCTTCTTTTCCTGATCTGAATTTATGAAATCAAATGTCAAATTATGAAAGAGAATTCTCTTTATTATTTTATTTTCATTAAGAATCTTTAAATGACCTTTCAAATCTGAAATTATAAAGGTATAACACAAAACTCATTAAGTCAATGTCCATCATAAGGTATCTATCAAAAGTTCTTGTGATCTGTTCACTACTGAAATGTCCTTCATACCTCCCATCCCCTCCCCCAAATTGAAATCATTCAGACAAGAAAGAATCAATTAGGTCAAAACATTGATATTTATTTCTCTTCTTTTTTCTTCTTTTTATTTTTTTTGAAAGAGATTAGAGATCAGAATACTGAAGTAAAAACTGGCTTCCCAAGTTTAGCTTTCATATAGCCTAAGACATTTCATGTGGCATAAGACAGCCATCCTAGATCTTTCAAAGAACAAAGCTAAAGTAATTCAGTAATTTTTATATGTTAAAAAGACTTTCCTTCAAGTACAGTTATTAAATGAGAAAAATACCTATAAAGGTCTTTAAAAATTTCATAACCTAGTTATTCCTTTTAGTAAGAGGGAAACAGAATTTGGTGGGAAAATAAACTTTTTTTTAAAAAATGAACTTGAAATTTTATGGCCAAAAGCAAATACAATTTTCAAATACAATTTGGAGAACAATAGAATATTTCAGAGCATAGAAAAAGCATGCTACATTTTATCCTATGTCCAATGTCCCAGTGAATATGAAGATTTATTAAGTAAATTAATCTAAAGCCTATAGAATCTTCATTGGTCTCAAATCCCATCTGCCTATGTCATATTTTTTGTGAAGGTCAATTTTCTTTTCTTTTCCTCCTTTCTTTAAAAAAAAAACCCTAAATTATGTTTTCATTGTATAGTATTGATTCAGCATTACTTATGGCTTTTCAAGTATTCCTAGAGGTTATCCTATATACTTATGTTATGCCTAGACTGTGTAGAGTGGGAAAAGAATATATTCCCTAGGTTTCAGATAATAGTAAGTCAATTAGTATTTGTGAAATACCTATATGTCCCAGGCACTATAAATGCTGGGGCAGGGGGGAGGGGGAGGCAGGGAGAGGAAGATCACACAAGAAAATTCTTGCTCTAGAGGAACTCACATTTTAATGAGGGAGAAATAAAGCTTCCCCAATTCTGTTTTAGAATTCTGTGTTCTATAGAGGCAATTACTATGTTTCGCTATCATCACATCACTATTGTGGCCATCATCATAATTTATATTTGTATGACCAAAACAAACCTTTTGCCCCGCTCCCATCTCACCACCAAAATCCACTTTCCTATATGTCAAATATGTATTATTTGAACATAGTGGATGCATAATAACTACTTCCTAAATGAATTCTGATTGCCTGATAATCAAAATTCAAATAATGAAATTTAAAGTCCAACAACCTGGACCTTCCATTTATCCCATGTGATCTTGTCAATCCCTACACCTCTTAGTTCCACCTATGATGATGCAGCCAAGCCTGTGTGCTTTACTTTTGTGAATTGTTGAAAATGCCAATTTACTTTTAAACACCAAATTGGCTTGCTTCCCTGGTTTGGAATCTGTTCTTTGCAGTACCACATTTATAAAATGTTAAGGGAAAATAAAATAGGCAGGGTGATGGGGGTTGGGGAGGGGAGTGTTGCACTACTTTCCAAAGAGCGAGCCAGGGAAATGACTATGGGTTAATGCCTAGGCTGAAGCCTGTTTGCATCACAGGGCACATCTTTGTTCCCCCACACCTGAGTCTCTTCACACTCAGTTTGACAAATTAATTCCACTGCAGTCAGGAATCATTGAATTCAGGTAATTTCTTCCCACCCACTGCATTTCTCATTTCCTGTACAATCATAGCTCTGACTGCCACTGCCCAAACCCTTTAGTGAACTGGTTTAAAGCAAATATAGGCCTAGAGGGTCACTGTGACCCAAAACAAAGACTATAAACCACATTTGCTGCTTGAACTAAAAGCTTTTTCCAATGCAGGACCAAAGGCAAATTTAAATAATAATTACAATCAGTATTCGGACAATTTAGGGGGAAGACAGGCTATGTTTATGGAATGAAAACATTAGATTGGGGGAGAAAAAAGGAACAACAAGACTCTAGTATTCTCAGATGTTTTCATGGTCAATTTAGATCACTGTAGACATGAGTTAAATAATTACTACATTTAGAGTGGCTGAGATGCCCTGAGTCCCTTGGAAACTGGTGCTTCCAAAGTTGGAAAAAACTCACAGCTTACAGGACTCTGAGATCTGTTAACAAATTCTCCCATTCAGGTAGTATTACTCCCCTTGTTCTTTTACTCCTAGGGAAATAACTGGAAATCACAAGTACTTATCCTCATTCCTGGTACTATTTGTAGTCACCTGGCCTCCCAAGCCTTTTTTCTCTAGAACAAAACTTCTTAAACTGTGGATTGTGACCCCATATGGGGTCATACAACTGAATGTGGGTGTTTGAAATTATGATTTATTTTTAATAAATGTTTGGTTTGTATACCTATTTTATATAATTTTATGCCTAGGGTTCTGTAAAAATTTCCTGGGTAGTAGAAAAAGTTTAAGAAGCTCTGCTCTAGAGTTGCTAATTTTAGCCAAAGGCAACAGCTAATTCCCAATTATTAGCTAGGTTTCTAGGGTAAGTTAGGCCTGTTGCCCCTTATTACAACTATGAAGTGGACATAGGGGATAGAGGGCCTAATTATGAAATGGATAAGTTAAGAGCAATTCAGTATATACCCATACTTTTACTTAAAACCTACTAGTGCTGAGGCTATACCATTCTTTGACATGGGCTTTCAAGTGCAGATTCAATTTATCATAGGTATCATTATCTTCTTCTAGGTATTCTCTCATTCATCTTCTTTGGTCTTGCTAGAATCCTAACTAGAATTCTCCCATAATAATTCTCTATCTTCTCTTCCCAAGCCTTCTCTGCTCCATTCTATAATACTTAAGTCTTTTCTTTTATGTGTCCCTTGTGATCTTTCTTCATCATCATAGACTCCTTAAGATTTTTTTTCTACTATACATCAATCCCATCTCAAACCTTTTCTCATCCATTAGGTACTCTCAATTTTTATTTTTTTATTTTTTTCTGCACAGAATCATAAACTAGAGGTAGAAAGGTCTTTAGGGTACATATGATCCGATTTCTTCTTCTTAGCAGCTGAGAACAGGCTGATACTAATAAAGAAAAGGAGGTTTGATTAGCTAAGTTAGTTGCAGGTCCTCTGACCATTTGTCTCTCCTCTTGTCACTCATATTTTCTAACCACATATTATCACTGCTAAATCTTCATTTCCCCATGTCTTCTCTTCTCTGGCACATCTTCCTAAGTCTGCTCCTGTCTTTTCTTCTCTCTGTTATCTTCACACATTCTTTTCTATTTTATTCCTTCTATATCTTCTTTATTATTTTTCCTATAAGTGTCTTTTCCTTGCCTGAGATTGCTCTCATCTCTACTAGCTCAATTCCTGACTGACTTTTACACCATGGATATAATGACTTGCAATCATCTCTTGGAGAATGGCCTCCAACCTCAAACTAAGTGTTTTCTCACAGACATATTGATTCTTCTTAAGAAATAACTCATCAAAAATATATTCTTGGAAAATATGTGAAAAATTACTTCCATGAACCTATAAAAATGACATTTTCCCCAATGTTTAGGCTTAACTTACATACTAAGCTGAAGAATGAAAGAAGCAGGACTAAGGTGGTTCTGATGTGCAGGATCCCAGCTGAGCTGCAGTCCATTTTAGATTTCTTACAGGAACAAACTTGCACTTTGAGTTCTGTGGTGTTGGACAAAGGTGGTGTGCCTGAGTCCGTCACCATGATAGGTAGGTTGTAGTTTGCTTTCTTCAGGTTTTGAAGAAGGCTTAACTGGGCATGAGTGTCTGGAAGGAAAGAGACATATATAAGAAGATTGTCAGAGACTTTCTAAAATTGAAGAACACAAATAATCTATTCCTTATAGAATATGTAGAATACTTGTTTTTGACATGAGATAGTTTTTTCTCAATAGTATTTTATTTATCCAAATAAATATAAATATAGTTTTCAATGTTTTTGGTAAGGCTTTGGGTTTCAATTTTTTTCTCCTTCCCTCCCTTACCTCTCCCCTCTCCCAAAGAGTAAGCAATCTGATACAGGTTAAAAATATGCAGTTCTTTTAAACATATTTTCATATTTGTCATGTTATACAAGAAAAATCAGACCACAAGGAAAGAATCATGAAAAAGAAAAAAACAAACAAACAAAAGATTAAAATACTATCCACATGTTTGTGGATCCATGTTCAGGCTCCATAGTTCTTTCTCTTCATGTCAATGACATTTTCCATCCCAAGGTTATTGGAATTGTCTTGGATCAGTGAATTCTTAAAAAGATCCCAGTTCATCATAGTGGATTATCACATATTTTTGCTGTTATTGTATACAATGTTCTCTGAGTTTTGCTCACTTTACTCAGCATCAGTTTTTGGAAATCTTTTCAGACTCATCTGAGATCAGCTTCCTCATTATTTCTTATAGAATAATAATATTTCATTATATTCATATGCCACAATTTATTCAGTCATTCCCTCATTGATGGGCATCTACTCAACTTTCAGTTCCTTGTCACTACAAAAACAGCTGCTACAAACATTTTTGCACATGTGGATCATTTTCTCTCTTTTATGATCTCTTTGAGATATAGACCCAATAGTGTTTGTCATGAAATATGAAATTAGGTTGAAACAACCTCCAAATATTTATTAACCATCTATTATGTGCCAAGCACAAGGGATACGGGACTAAAAGTAACTGCATCTGGCCTGCATTTAAACCATTAAGTCACACTTTACTTCTTTGCATTATGGATTTTTCCCAGGTTGGCTTCAGTTCTACTTTGTATTGAACTTATTTAAGAAATCCAAATAGTCATTACAAGTTATAGTTGAAAAAATAACTAAAGGCTTTTTTCTGCCTTTGAGTCATATTGATCATATCATTTTTCCTCTCTTAGAATTCTCTCAAGTTCTCTTCCAGTAAACCAAATTTTACTCTTCCTTCCAACAGAGGTCCAATTATACTCTCCCTGAATATACTAGCTCCGACTTTTAAGAAGAAAACTTGAATTGTCCTGAAGACACTTTCAATGAGTCTGCCGAAGATGAGCTTACATTATGATGTGTATTTTTAATAAAAAAAAACCAAGTTTTTTTTTAAATCTTCCTGTACAATAAACTGATAAATGCTAAGTTCAAAAGAATAAAAATAGGATAATGACTTCTAAGGTATTTTTTTTCTGAACTCTAAGAATAACATGGAATAGGATGAGCATTAAAATAAGAAATAATAACAAATTTATACAGCACTTCAATTTTTACCAATTATTTTGATCACAGCAAGCCTTTGAATTAAGTAGATACGTATTGCCATCCCTGTTGTAACACTGTAGAAACTCAGACTTAGAGAGTCTAAGTTACTCATCCATGATCTCACAGCTAAGAAATATATGACAAAGGATTAAATTCAGTTACACTGACTCTAAGACCTGATATTATATATGATCCTTTACTACACTGCCACTTTCTTCTCCTCATTCTCTCTGAGCACTTGGGATCTGAATTCCATAATTTATCCTATTATTTTGCTTCCAGAATAAGTATCCTATTTTCTCATCAGATATAAATCACTTGAAAGCATAAACTGTTTTATACTATTCGACAGCTAACAAAAAATAAATCAATTCAATTAAAATGATTATGTGCCTATTGTAAACAATTAAGATTTCCTTATAAATGGTGTTTTAGTCTGTGGGTGATATTGTGATGGCTGGCCCAATACATGGTATCCATAGCCACCAAAAATTATTTGGCCTAGCCATACATACAATAAAAAAAAAAAAAAACTCAATGAAGAATATCTATTATACAGATTACAGTGTTAAATGGATAATTCTTAGGGTTGTCCATTTATCTATGAATATGTATATGTATCTGTAATTTTAAGAGGAATTAAAATTGAATAGAAATTTGAATCCACAATTAAACAGGTAGAAATGAAAATAGACTGAATTGTTCATTAGGACCTAGAGAAAGTTTTTAGTGATTTAGTACTTTTCTCTAAATTTAATACCAATATTACATTATTATCATGAAAGTGAGAGAACACTAATCAACTAGGTAGTCTAGTAGGTAGATCTAGTGAGTAGATAACGATGATGATGATGAGGATGAAGATAGCTAACATTCATTTAGTGCTTATAGTTCCTGCACTGTGATAAACACTTTACAATTACTATCTCATTTGATCCTTACTATAATCCAGGGAGGTAAGTTTTATTATTATTTTCTTTTTACAAACAGAGTTTAAGTGTCTGAGGCAGGTTTTGAACTTGGGTTTTTCTGATTCCAGACCCAGTTCTCTATTCAATGTTCTATTTAACTGAGTAGACAGCAACTGGAAGATATGAGTTCAAAGTGTGCTTCAAACTTTTATTTGCAGTGTTATCTTAAGTGAGTCTCTTTATCTCTCTTAGCTTAGCTTCCTATTTGGAAAATGGAAACAATATTAATATATATTTCATAAGTATGTTATGATAATCAAATGAGAAAATTTGTAAACATTAAAGTACTTTATAAATGTCAGTAATAGTTTATGAAAATTAATAATAATTATCATTCAGGATAATAGCAACAAATGTTTTGGGGGTACTCAGGCTTAACATACCTTACATATTATGAAGAAGAACCACCCTAATAAATGGTGTACTACTGGAAAAGAAGTGGGGCTTATCATGTGGTAAGATGGAGGAATATTTGTTGAAAGGCCCAAATGCTTTACTCATATTCTTGAAATGTCAGGAAAATGAAAGTCCAGTTGGGTTTGAGTAGACTCCATTTAGCCAATTTATGGCAAGGTAAGGGGAAGACTCTTATCTATGTATGGATTACTATCAGTATCACTCAATGGAAATACAAAACAGAGATATTTGGGTTAAACAAAGTACTAAAACATTTCTTGTTAACAGAATGAATAAAATTAAATTCAATACTGAAACTCAATATCAAACCATAGAGTCTCTCCCTCTCTGTGCCTATTTCCCACATCCCCAACTCTCAGATCACTGCAATACATTCATGAGGATTCTCATTACCAGTAAAGTCTCATTTATCAAGTAAGAGGGAAATGGCATATATTGACATATCCGGTCTGTGGTTATTTGAATTTTTTCTTGCATTTTTGTTCATTTTTATCACAAGAACAACACAACAGAATATAGAGTTGGAAGACTGTGAAGTCAGCAAATATATATTCTGGCATCTATTACATGTATACATATTTTATGCATTAATTTCAGGAAGTTTGGAACCAGCATTTACTGGCTCATGAAAAGTAATTATTAAAATTTCAGTGCAAGCATTTATACCTGGCAACTTGTCAAATACTACAAATCAGAACTTCATTTATTGTTTTGTTGATTGTCTATGCTTTAAAAAGTGATGGAAAAATTTAATAATATACAGTCAACTTAATAAAGAATCATTTTACCTTTTTGAGAGCCAATTGTTAAACATTTGTCATCACATCCCCAATGCTTGTAATATATATACATACACACACACACACATACACACATAGTGTATATACATACACTATATATATATATATATATACTATATATGTATATATAGTACATATATGTATACATACTATATATTTATATACACACGATATATATATATATACATTATATATATACACACTATATATATGTATATACACTATATATTTATATAGAAGAGACTAAACTGACACAGATATTAAAATTTATATCCAAGATTTATGTGCCAGTTAGTGTCTGAGGCAAAACATAAACCTAAATTACAAATTCAGTTCTTCCTATCTCTCCAGTATTATCACACATTACTCCTCTCTTCTCCCATTTTTCTATCCATCTAATAGCAGCCTACTTGTTGTTTTACACAAATGCCTTCCATTTTTCATCTCTGCTTCTTGGTTTGTCTATGTTGTATTCCTTCATCATTTCTGCCCCTTGAAATCTGTTTTCCTTCAAGATTGAGCTCAATCATCATCTCACACATGAAGGTTTTCTGATTACCTCAAGTGTAGCCCCTTTTTACAATTCCCTTGTCTTCTTTTTGCATAAACTTTATACATACACATGTATCTGTGTATGAATGTATATACACATATAGTTATATTTACATATATTTAATATACTTAGATATGTACATCTTGTCCCTATTTATCAAGAACTAAACATGTAGAAAGTACTAAATTTGTGTTTGCCATTTGGTAGGTTAATGTGTCATTAAAATCAAACTAAAGGGGGGCTTTAGTTTAGCACATGACTTTTTGTTTCTTAAGGGAGAGAAAAGGTTATGGCTGGGAGAGAGGGCAGCCAGCAGCTGGCTAGAAATGAAACTCAAAATCTGACTAAGGGTGATTCAGAGTAAGTAGCAATGTTTTATGTGTATAGGGCAAGGACCTTAAAGATTCCTTTAAAAATAAATTGTAGGCAGCTTTTGTATGGGAGAAGTTTAGCCTTTGTAAACTATTCTATATTGTATTACAGTATAAAGGAGGCTTGCTCAACTGAGCTCTTTCAAGGACCCAGAAGAGTTGGGATGACCTACACTGAGAATATAGTAATGAAGAAAGTAGGATAAAGAATAAAGATCAAAAACTCAGGAAGATAGAGAGTGAAAGACAAGGAATTATCAAAGAAAGCTCCTTACCTATAAAGAAAAAAGTAACAGAAGTAAGGATGAAAATATTAAAACACTTGATTCTGTAAAATAGCTAGTATGGAATTTTTAACTTAGAAAAGTTCAGGCAAAATAAGTGTTCTGCAGTTGTTATCTTGGGAACATTAAGCCATTTCTGTGGGCTTCAATTTTCTCATCTTTAAAATTGAAAGGTTAGACTGAAGCAAGGGTTCTTAAACTGTCATAAACCCTATCCATCTGGTGATCTGATGAAGCCTATGGAAATTTTCTTAGGAAAATTTTAAATATATAATATGAAACACAGAAAAATATAAAGCAAATCAAGTTTGGGGAAAGTAAAGATCTCGCTGTGTTATATAAAGTTATATTAGACATCCTTAAATATATATGCTTAAACATATACTAATATATATTTTATGTATATGCATAACACACAAATATTCCTTTGAATTTCATCCATGAATCCTTTTGACTGTAGAGCATAGGTATGTTATATAACCAGCTGCTGGTTGAAATTAATCTAAGATTTGTAGAGAAGGGTCATGAAACATACCCACTTTCAGCTCATTAAAATAAAGAAGAATATAGTGGGAAGAAGGGAAGAAGGAACTAAGTAATACTTAGTCTCTGAACAAACCATACAGGGAGACTTTTCAAACAAATTATAAAAGGTAATAGGGAACAGAAGAGTAAGCAAAATAAGTTATACCAAAATTTTATGAAGGCATGTGAAAAGAAAAAAAAGTGGGGCAAAGAAAGAATAAAGAATCACAATCTAGATCATACAATCTCCCTAACAAAAATAGATATTTTAAAGACAAAGTATATGTAAAATAAATAAAACAAAAAGGTAAAGCATGAAACAGAAAATATTGAGGTTAAAATTCAAGACCTTGAATGGTATAATAAAAATGCACACTGTTATCCCAGAATGTGTATTTGTAGTATTTGAGCTTACATAGTTGGTTTGTTTGGGGGAGGGCAAAATCCTAAGTATAGCAATGAGTATAATATGGAAATATCAATTATGATAAAGTAGTATTGTAAGGATGAGATCACAATAGGGAAAGAACCCAGAATTCTTTGGGATAAAAGCTTACATGAGGCCAAAAATCTAATAATAATAAAATGATTATTTATTGTACTTACCATTGATCTTAGAAATTTTCCAGAATTTATCAGAACCTGTTTGTTTATTAAGTTCAAATTTGAATGGATCGGTGTTTGGATGGAGATCCTTATCTAATGCTCCCAAAATAACCACATTGAGATCTTTGGCATCATCACAGACTTTGGCAAGTGTTGGGTAAATGAGAGGAGCATTGTCATTCACATCTTCCAGTCTTATTTGTAGAGTCCCAGTACCAGTTGCAGGAGGATCACCTAAAGAAATGGGGAAAAAAAGATGTATATAATTTTAGATTTGGTCTTTGTTTTCTTCTAGAAGATGCAGTATATACTACCATATTTGCAGATTCCTTTTTTACAAAATACAAAAGATATCTTTTATTTTCATCAATCATTTCCAAAATGGAGGTCAAATCACACTAGAAGAGAAAATTCAACAAGCAAATCAAGCTTTCTTTAAACACCTACTTAAAACAAGATCCTGCATTATACAGTGTAAATACAAAACAAATTCAAAATAATGCTTTCTCTTTGGGAATTAGTCTCCTGAAAGGGAAAAAAAATATTTGAAAGCCAAGTAAATTCAAAGGATACACAAAGTAAATATACAAGTTCAGGGGAGAAATTGGGAGAGGATCAAGAAAGGCTTTGGGTAAAAAGTGATAACCAACTTCTACTTTGAAGGAAATTAGGAATTCCAGGGGACAAAGGGAAGGAAAGAGTAGTACTAGCTTTCAGAATAGAAATATGGACTGGATATAAAGGTTCAGGGAACCATGTGATGATTGAATCCATTTGTATTAAAAGATGACTAAGAGATGGTATAAAGGTTAGGATTCTCTGAAATCAATATTTTACCTTTAAAACTATAAATCTTTTATTAAAAGTCAATGTCAATATGTGTTAGGTGAATTGGGAAAGGATACAATCATACAGTTGAATTAGGATGCTAATCTGTAAAGACAATGCCCTTGAAATAAAACAAAACAAATAAAAACTTTAAGCAAACAAAAATTGCTTTAATACAGAAAACAAGCCTATAAAATAATGGCATAATGATAAGATTTCTCTCTTTCACTTGTTTTTCTATAGTAATAGCTAATATTTATCTTGTCCTTTAAGATTTGTAAATTGTTCCATATATTTTTTCTCATTTGATCCTCATAAATATCCTGGTAGGTAAATGTTATTATTATCATCATCATCATCTATATGAAGAAAATAGGGCTGAATGTCCATTAACAGGTTTGCTTCAGGTTATTAAGTTAGTATTTGAGGCACAATTTGAATCCAGATCTTGATTCCAAGTCTAGTGCTCTGGCTACTGTACTACCTATATATCCCTTTTCTTTCTCTATGCTTTGTCTATAGAGTGAAATCAGATTTAATGACACTGAGGTAACAAATTAATTCAATATACAAGGAAATTAGGCAAGAAGAGAAAAGATTTTGGTCAGAAAGCTGTGTCATGAGAGCAAAAAGTCTCTCCACATACTAATTTCCAGGAAATGCTTTCAGACTGCCTTAGAAGCCTGTCGTACAATGTCATTTAGAAATCAAAACTGATTTTACACATTTCTGTGGGAGAAATTTTTGACTTGTAATCACCTGTTGTACATGTTGGGGAAGGGTGGTGGTGGTGGAGAGTTTGGATTGCCCCTGTGGAGTGATGACTGATGAATGATGTGGTTCATCATTCCAAATGTCTCAGACTACAGATAGGAATTAGTTAAATTTTGGGAGAAAAAATCATAATAGAGTTATTTTGTTCATAATAAAGACAGCTAGAATGAACTCCTAAAATGTCTGGCTCTGTGAGGTTAACTGGGAAGCCAAATCAGCACTGAAGAGGAGCTAATCCAGAAACCTGGGAAAGGAAGTAGTCTGCTCATAAACTCACAGCTAATTAATGTCTGTATTGACATTTGAACCTAGACTGCCTGAATAAAACTTAGGTTTGCTTCGTACTTTGCTACAATAGTATTTTAGGAACCAATTATTGTTCCCCTTATTCCTATTCCCCTGTCTTATAGGCTCCTCACTTTCCCCATATGCAATTTGGAGTGGGAAGTAGACTGGGGACAGCTAAAACCCCTTTCAGCTCCATGCCCTTTGATCTTTGAAAAGAAAGCTCAGAATGTGTGTTCGGCCTTTTCCAGTTCTCTTTTAGCACTTTCCTGAAAGAGTTTGAACCCTTTGGCTAATGATTCCATTATCCAATGGGGGATTATCCTCCCCTACTTCTCCATCCTACTTCCCACAACCACTGCTAGAACCTTTCCTTTGATATTATCTTCCATCTCTGTAGATATCTTTTATGTATATAGTGGTTTGAAAGTAGTCTTCCTCATTAGAATTCAAGATTCTTGAGATCAGGATTATTTTTCTGTTTCTGTGTATTCCTAATGGCTGACACATAGTGAGTGCCCAATAAATGCTTATTGACTTAATGATTGACTACTTAGACACTGCCAGATCAGAATTCCTCCTCCAATAGGAGGAAGCCCTTCACTCCATTCTAGACTCCATTCCTGAAAATGATCTCAGAACTCTTCATCCTTTGATTACAAAGCAAAACCCATGTTTTTTATGCTAGGTATAAGGATGAGAATTGTGAGCCAAGGAAGATACATTTCTTTCAGAATTTTTGGTGACTGAGCCTCAGTATTGGCTCAATTAAAATCATGTCTGTAAAATCTGTAACCACTATGAATATGAATTTATATTTGTAATTCTAAAGCATAAAAAGAAATAACAAATCCAAATTTTTTAGATTGTTTAAGTTGAGTACTTAGATTAATTAAGAGGTCCTCAAATTTATTGAACTCTTAGTTTTTAATGAGTATTTCTTGGTTGTGTGGTAGGGGAAGGGAGCAATAAGATCAAACTAGACAATGATTGCCTGCAGTTTCACTTTGAAAGTGTATTCTGCTATTTCTGAAGTTCATTGAATACTATATATCTCATTTGACATATTATGCAGACTTTCTGCATCATACACACAGAGACTGGACCTATACTGTCCTTGCTTTAGGGAGCTTCTAAATAAGGAAATTCCCTCTATCAATGAAGGTTATCACCTTCTTTTTAAGTGACAATTCTAGAATGGTACTCATAGCTCTGAGGTAGGTGAAAAATCAGTATGTTTCTTAGGAATTTAGGTCTTAAGCCAGATTTCTCTTTCTTATGCCATGCTGCTTCTCTGTATGTATGGATGTATGTGTATATAAGCATATCATATGTATACATATTTATATGTGTTAATATTTGTGTGTGTATATATATATGTATTAGCTGTAGGATACTGGGCAAGTCATTTTAATTCTGTTTGCTTCAGTTTCCTCATTTGTAAAATTGAGATAATAATATTTCCTACTTACTAGGATCAAACAAAATAATAATTGTAAGTGCCTGGTACTTAGTTGGTACCTTTGGTACCTAAACCATTGGAGGAGTACCTAAACCATTAAAATTATAAAGTCAGATCCCCAAAATGTTATACAAATACATGCATATACAGGAGAAGCAATATGGTACAATGGAAAGCACAAAGACTTTGCACTCAGGGAAACTTAGTTCAAAACCTGATTCTAATACTACCAGAAAAAGTTTGAGCAAATCATTCTACTTCCCTGGGCTTGAGTTTGCATATTTGTAAAATGAGGAAGTTGATCCAGATAGCCAGACTATCTCTGATGTTCCTTAATGCTCAAAATGTAAGAACTTGTAAAATATAAGCAAACATTTGAATATAGGAAGAATCTGTGAATTCATAAGTGTGCAGAACTATCTTATAATCTCAGTCCAAAAAGTTACAAGGAGTTACCTGAGGACTATAGAGGTTATATGATTTATATAGGATCTCATAGTTAATAAATGTCAGAATTTGCAATTGAACTTAACTTACAACTCCTAGCTCAAAATTCAGCCCTCTCTTTCAAGTAATCTTTATGAATAGGTAAAAAGAAAACAAGAGAAAGAACCTGAGGCTTTTGCTTTCCTTAGATTGTAAATGCTTTGCCAAACAACTCATAGTAATACAGCTTGATTAGACTTCAGAAGAACCTCAAGCCTATTATTTATGATTATATATGTGGAAGTGGTCTTGCATCGTCTGAAGAAAGGATGATACATGGCTTTCATGAGCTAACTATGCTCCAAAATTCAAAGGGGTATTATGTGGAAAATATATTCATATTGCTTTGCTTCATCTCAGAATTACATGGTACAATTATAGATGAGGGTCTCAAGGAGGCACATTTACGTGAGTTTCCCATCACCAGTGATCTTCAAGCAAGGGCTGAATGATCACTCGGTGTGTATGTTGGAGTGGGCATTCTTTTTCAGGTAAGAGTAGGAATGAAAGATTGCTCAAGTACCTTATGTTTCTAAAAATCTGTGATTCTGTGAACACATGGTTGAATGGTGACACCTCATCTATTTAGTCATATTAAGAAAATAAAAGAACTGCATGGTGGCTGCTGGTAGCATTTCCCTCAGCATGAGCATTTGGATTGAATTCCCTTTAATGAAAAATAAATTATTTTCACTTTTTACTGAACTAATTGAATTTTCAGTAAGAATCTAATACATTTTTCATTTTCAATATATTAAAATAAATTCATTCAGCAGAAGAGATGAAAAGCATTTGCCCATCTGAAATATGAATGTAAGTTAGCCTTTCCTGAACTTAATTAAATGACCATCTTTAATTTTCATAGGATCATAAAAGTTGGAGGTAAAATGGACTTTTGTGATCATCTTGTTCAATTCTCATTTCAATAGAGGAAGAAATTGAGCCCCACAAAGGGGATATGACTTGCCTGTCATAATACGAGTGGTAAATAGAAGAACCAGCTTTAAACCTGTTTTTCATAACTCCAATTTCAATATTCTTTACATGACAATACATTATGACCCCGATAAGCTAATGTTTTATAACCCATAATTCACTTAAGATCTAGTGGCAACAGTTTGAATTCTCATTTCTCTTCCCCTATTTAATAGCATGGTTTGTTTGCATATATAAAACAGCAAGGAGAAATAAGAAAGAAAATATCCAATTATTATCTATGAAACATAAGGGGTGAGGAAATCAGAATAAGAAAAATTCTTGATAGGCTAGAACAAAGGACAAAATCTAAGAGAGATGAATACGAGATATGTTTTAAAAATCAACTTAACAAGGAGAAGATAGAGGAGACCCAAATGGAAGTTCACATAAAATAGTTCTGGTAGTTTTAATTAATTTTAATTAATTATAATTTTTAATTGTAATTGTATTTTTTTTGCCACTCAGTGTGATTTGGTATTCAGAAAGTCAATATATTAATTATATTAATTTAGTCATAACGTCCAGAATGAGGAAGGCAACATAGTCATTATCCTTAGGCCAAAAAGAGCATTTCTAAAACATTGTGTTTACTTCAGTGGGCCCTATATTAGGAAGGAAAAGGAATAAGCATTTATATCAAGGTTACTATATGTCAAGCACTGGGCTAAATACTTTATATATTTATATATGTATGTGTGTATGTATGTAAATAATGTGTTTCTCTATACATAAATATATTCCTATACTTATATAAACATACATATATACACATACTTATATGTACATGTATATATTTGTGCTTGTGTGTGTGTATACAGAAAAGACGTCTTTTAAAAGCTAGCATTCAAGGTGAGTATTGAAGCAAGCCAGAGAAGTATAATAGTTACTTAATAGATGACTGTTTAATTCAATTCAAGTAAAGATTCCACTTTTTTCTACATATATATTCTCTTACAAGAATATAGATGATGTGCAATATAGTAATGTTAGAAGGAAATTCAGTAGAAAATTGTATACATATAGTTATATATACACATATACATGTATATATATATAGATACACATAGATATATGTTATAAAGAAGGAATAAAAATAAATATCCAAGGAAATGAAAAATGTATATCTAGTTTCATGAATCATTTTCATTTTCTGACTTTATTTTGAAAGACTTTCATGAGCCTTCATAGAATTGTATGTCTTGAGTGCAAATGTCAGTAAAGAGAAGTGTTTATCGCACCTCAATGTCTGCAGAACAGGTGTTAAATACTGATATACCAGTAAGATTTAAATATACCATTGAAATAGAAAATGTAAAGATAAACAGAAACTTAATTAATTTGCTAATTGGTCTTCCTTGGCCCCATGTGTAGTCTAGACATATATTTTAGAGAAAGCAGTTTCTGTGATGAAATCTGTGTGATGATAGACAATAATGACAATAATAAGTTTAGTAAAAGACAATCAACATTCCTTTCATTTACATGTCAAGTTAATGTGTACCATTTGTAAAGAAAAAGAGCAGATAAAAAGAATTTGCTGCTTCTAACAAATTCTAAGGAGAAAGTTTCTCCAAAGAAACGTACCACCTACTCCTCACTTCCCATACAGCATGGACATTCACATAATTGTCACAAAAATGCTTTGAGGAAAATAAAAATAAAACAAATGAAAGTTGTGTACCATCAGTACATTGATAATAACTGGTTCACAATTCACCCAGGAAATTATATATGTTCTTTAAAATTTAAGCTCCATTGAAAAGAAATAGCATGATTAATCTACTTATCTGTTTTTTTTTATTTTCTTTGTTCTATTGTAAAACAAATAATTCTGTTCTAATTGGCATCAGAGACTGAGAAAAAGAAAACTGATTAGTAGAGTGATACATAGGTGAACAACAGGGAACAAACTCTCCAAAGCATTTTTGATGAGAATATTTCAACATGTATATGTGTATACATACATATAGAGAAAGAGAGAGAGAGAGAGAGAGAGAGAGAGAGAGAGAGAGAGAGAGAGTTTTGATTTATAGATCTTGCTTGAAATATACTGAATGATGACTATCTTGATAATAAAAACATGGATCCATAGATTCTCAACTTTGCAAAGGTTGTATCTGACATTTTACTTATTTCCATTGCTTTTTTCATCGAATTTTCTTTTTTTCATGACATCTAATCACTCTTTATTAACCTTTACAATCTATGTCAAAGACATTTTTCTTTCTACTTTTGGTCCTGACTATTGATAATGGTACTTCTAGGATATCCCATTCAGATATAATGCTGCTTCTCTTCTGAATCCTGAAGCCAATTCTACACAAGGAAAGTTTTTCCTATGTGTCATTCCATGCTCTAAAGTAAGTGTAAAATGAAGTAGAAAAATGAAACTAGTGAATGAGATCCAATGACAATACATTTGCCCAGAGAGAAACCTAAGCTAATGAGTTTTTCTTTCTCCTATAGCTTTCCTCAATTTAAAGTCACCTCATGCTGCTGACCACTCAGTAACAGAATCACCCAGATTTCCTATAGTCATGAAAAACTGAATGGGATGTTAAATGGCAAGTTGCCAAGATGTTTAGTGGCATATAAACACATCAAGACACAATTTCAAATGAGAAATGAAAGTTTACAGTGAGGGTGTTGGAAAGCAACATATATTCAAAACTTTCTGCTTGGGAGAGGTAATAGAAAATTCTGCCTGCATCTCAGTTTTCTCCAGCAAAATTCTCTACTGGTAGTAAAAAAAAAAAAATCTCATCTAATACTTAATACAGAATATTCCCGCATCTGAATCAAAAAGGGCCTAGCAAAAACAATAACATCTGTCCTCTTACAGAATCCTACATTCTCATGCTTCAGTGGGATTTAATAGGCCATTTAATCTGAATACTTCCTAAACAGGAATCTTCTCTACCACATTTCTAAGAAGGAATTATTCAGCTTCTACATAATGCTAATGCTAGAAACCTTATCCTAAGTATTGTCTCCTAAAGCAATCCATTCACATTTGGAGCATTTTAGTTATTAGAAACATTTTTCCCCTGATAAAAAGCTGACATGATCTTCCATCAACTGTACATAACTTGTTTGTGTATACTTATTTGTATCTTTTCTAACCCATTAGAATGTGAACTCCTTGAGGGTAGAGATTATTTTTTGTCTTTCTTTTTAGCAATTGACATACATAGTTCTGTACAATATAATAAGCACTTATTATTAACAAATGTTTGCCTGCCTGACTCCTTGTGATTTCCACACAGTCTTATTTTTACTTTCTTGTACCAAGATAACTTATATTCACTTTCAACACAAATATCCTTCAAATGATTGATAAACTGTCCTCCCATAATTTTTCTCTTCTGCTGGCTAAACACTCCTACTTTTTTTCAACTAATTCTTATACTGCATTATTTCAAATCAAGTACTTTTGAAAATGTCTTGCTTTTATTTATGCTTTTTTCCCAAAAAATTTGATTTTCTCAAGAATTTCAGAGAAAAATGGAAAACAGAATGGCAAGAAAAAATAGATGTAAATTAAGTTCAAAATTGTTTTGTGATCTGAATATCAAAAGAGAGAATGAGATCAGATAAGCATTACTTATGTCTTCCCATGAATAGCCAGAAGATAAATCCATAACCAAATAAGATAAAGAAGTAATAACAAAAGATAAAGCATGGTTTTGCTTACATCATGATTTACATGGAGGGAAAAATATAATTGTAAGAAAAAAATAATATGAATTAGGATAAAAAGAGAAGTGATTCATTGAGGGAAAAATTGTAACAAATATCTATGATAAGTTCCTGATATTCAAGACATGTAAGCAACAAATAAAAATTTATATCTATAACATACACATATTTAACAAATACACCATATACATATATGTATCCATATATAGATCTCCTTATCAAAGAGAGAGACAGAGGGGAAAAGTAATTTACTAATAGTTGAAAGACTATGAAAAAGTTTTCAAAAATTGTTAACTATTGACAATCATGCAAAGGATTTTTTCTAAAATTCTAAAAAGAGAGATAAAAATTAAGATAACGTTGACATTTTACCTTATAGTCAACAAATTTGCAAAAATAAAAGATCAGAACAGTCATTATAAGATAGATTGTGAAAAGATGGGCACATTTATACTGTTGGGGGAGTTATAGATTGGTTCAGCAATTTCAAATTCTTTTTAAAACATGAGAAAATTTTCCATAATCTTTAACCTAAAATATAAACTTCTAGTCAGTTCAAAGAAATAAAAGTCATAAATCTTTTGGAATATATATTTGCAGAACTTCTTAAAGTAACAAAGATAAATAAAAGTGGATGCCCACAAATTGGGGAATGTAAAGCAAGTTTGAATATATAAATATATTGAAATGGTATTAAATTATAAGAAATAATAAACATGATGAACACAAAGAAATATGAAAAGATTTAATAAATTGTTGCAAAGTAAAATAAGCAGAGCCAGGAAAAAAATATTTACAATGATTATATAATGTGAATCATTGAAACTTGCAAAAAATAGTAACAAAACAAAAACAAAATTGAAACTGAAAATTATAAAATTTATAATGACCAGCAGAGCCCAAAGAAGAGACATTAAAATAACTTTCCTCCCTTTTTATAAAGTTAAAGACTATGAATGTGGGAAATGGAAGGCAATAAGAATTTATTAAATGCCTAGAATATGCTAAGCATCTGAAGTGCATTACAAATATGAACTCATTTGATCTTGATAACAACCCTTTGAGAAAGATGATTATTATTCTATTTTTACATCTGAGGAAACAGATGTTAAATGACATGTCCAGTGTTATATTTCTAGTAAGTTTCTACAACTGAATTGGACTGCAGCTATTTCTAACTCCTAGCCTGCAATCCTCTATGTCAGTTATCTGCCTCTATCAGGAATCCTTATTAAAAAAAGAAAAATAATAATAACCTTTATTTAGAGAATAACTCTTGGGAAGAGAAAAAGCAAAAGAAGCAAAAGAAGCAAAAGAAGCAAAAGAAAGAAAGAAAGAAAAAGAAAGAAAGAAAGAAAGAAAGAAAGAAAGAAGAAAGAAAGAAGAAAGAAAGAAAGAAAGAAAGAAAGAAAGAAAGAAAGAAAGAAAGAAAGAAAGAAAAAAGAAAGAAAGAAAGAAAGAAAGAAAGAAAGAAAGAAAGAAAGGAAGGAAGGAAGGAAGGAAGGAAGGAAGGAAGGAGGAAGGAAGGAAGGAAGGAAGAAAGAAAGAAAGGAAGGAAGGAAGGAAGGAAGGAAGGAAGGAAGGAAGGAAGGAAGGAAGGAAGGAAGGAAGGAAGGAAGGAAGGAAGGAAGGAAGGAAGGGAGGGAGGGAGGGAAGGAGAAGGAGAAGAAAAAGAAGTAGCAGCAGGAGAAGGAGGAAGAGGAGCAGAAGGAGGAAGAGAGGAAGCGGAGCAGGAAAAGGAAGAGGAAGAAGAAGAAGAAAAAGAAGAAGGAGGAGGAGGAGAGGAAGAAGAATTCGATGAAGAAGATGAAGAAGACACTACTTCCATTGAGATCTGAGCAGGACAAATTATTGCAGAAGCATAACTTCTATTGATTCAGATGTTTCGATTCCATTAATAAATCCGAAGTTTTAGCACCCATTTCAGGAGCATATCATATTATGATCTAATGACCACTTCTGTACTGGGTGAGGGAAGGAAATATTCCATTTTTGCTATTTCTATGTCCAATGTCTGTCATATAGTAGAAGTTCAATAAATGTTGCTTGATTTTGTTGATTGCTCTCAATGCTTTCTCTTTTGATGTTTCTCATCTAATTATGCTTGTGCTGTTTATCATGCTACTTCCTCTTTGGATCCATTATGTAACTTTCCATTATCATTATGTTTACCTATAATTCTAATGTTGAAAAGTTGTGTTATATGATTCATTGACGTATATCATAATATTATGATAACAATAACACAACACATATTCATATAGTAATTTATTTATAAGTTACTACAAATAGTAAACTTTTTACAAATAGTAATTGTCTATAAATCAATTTTCCATAAAATATTGGTATTATGAAGTATATTTTTGTACTGGTGATTGTGAAAAGAAATGGCCAATTTCATAACAATGATCCAATAAGATTTATCATTTCTGCTCAGTTTTGGAATTAGGCTACAATGCTTTTGTAGTTTTTTTCCAATTGTTGACCTATCTATCTATCATTTATCATTTATCTATTGTCTATCTAGCCCTCACCTATTGCTCTATAATCTGCCATCTAGCTATCTATCATCTATCTATTCATCAATCTATCCATTCATCTATCACTCTCTAATCTAATCATCCATCTATTTCTCTATAATGTTTTTAGTTATATATCATTCTTTATATAATCTTTTTAGTTGATCAACTACCTCAATAGGCAGCTTTTCCAGTTGTCTTTTACATATACTTTGCTTTTTTGCTATGTGGGAAGTTAGATAACTTTCTTTTGCATTTTGGTGACTCAAGTAAGAAAACTTTGTAATATTCCAGTACTATATGTGATTAGCACCATCTCATTCATGAATGGAATTGGATAAGTTGAACATGCATAGAGAATTCTTCATGTGTTTGAACTTTGTTCAGGATATCCTCTATAGCATGACTTTAGCTAAATATATTGTCTTTTATTGTTGAATAAAATTCATCCATTAATTCATAATTAAGTGGGCTCATAATCAGGATTCATGTGAGAAGTAAAGGATTGGGATTACAAGTCTTTAAAGACCAGTACACTGTGACCTTCTCTAAGAAGCCCTCCCAATCTCCCTAGTTTGCAATATTTGCACAGTACTAGAAACAAAGACATTTAGAGAGGAAAGATAGACAGTCATCATAGTCCCCAAAATAATCTTTCCTGGAGTGGTGTACCATTAGACAAGGATATGATGTTTTTGAAGGTGTGGGGAGAGGAGAGATGTAAGAGATATACATGGCAGTAGGATCCAAGGAAGGAACACTGTTTACAGGACGAACAGGATCATCATTATAGGGCAAAGTTCTATTCACCCTATGGAAGTTATAGAGAGTTTTGCAAGCTTATTGCTAATAAACATTATGTAACAATACAATATACTATATTATAATTATATGTATATTTGTTCCTTTCTAATAAATTATAAATTCAATGACAGAAAAGACTAATTCTTGTTAATATATGTGTCTCCCACAGTTCCAAAGAGCACAGAGCACTTTGTGTTAATGTTTGTTGCTGTGAATTTAATTGAATTGATTTCTTTCATCTTGTCATCTGTGAAATTCCTCAATTGATCTTCCAGTGCATTAAAAAAAAAATCAGAAGTGGCATTTCATTGATATAGGGAACTTATGGTTAGGAATTAATTGTCTCTAGTACTGCATATCAATGCCTTCACAGGAGCTTATCATTTAAGTGTTTTCTGGGACACTAACAAGTTAAATGACTTGCTGAATCAAATATAAACAATATTTAACAGAGACTGAACTTACATCCAGGTCACCTAGCAAAAAGTATGAGAAAAGATGTCACTATCTCCACTTATTTCTAGGACTGTTTATTATATCTTCCTTATTAGAATAGAAATTCTCTATGGGTAGTAGTATGTACTTTCCCTTCCCCCCACTATTTGGGGTTGATTTTTGTTTGTATGTGGGAGTGTGTGGTATGGGTGATTTATCAGTTTCTAGAACATACACATGAGTGATCAAATGACTGATCTCTACTAATTCCTAATAAGGAATACTCCTCTTCTTAGTTTTATCTCATCATTTTATTGTCATGAGTGTTGTCAAAAAATGAAAGATGTAAGTCATTTATCAATGCTTTTGCTGTATGTTGCCTAGTTGGAGAACAATTGTTTAGAATTCAATAGCATGTTTTGAGGAAGGTAGGAGGTAAGTGATGGACATGACTGCCATACCAATTCTTTTTCTTACAAAGCTGATGAATTTGAAGTCAAAATAATTCTAAGTGGTTGAGACTGACAAAGAATCTCGCTGAAAGAGAGGCCAAAAGATTAGCGCTAAGAATCTGTATTTAAAGTCTGGGGTTGGATATAGATAATTGACATGCTCATGTTCCAAAAATGCTTTCAGAATACCCAAATGTATCTGAAAATGAAAGAACAGGTTCTGTTTTTTTTATTTTTTTTTAACAGAATTGGTTTGCTTACCCTTGCATTTCATGCTTTGGTTAGAAATATAACCTTATCATAAAGAACTAACCAAAGGGTTTAAAAATGGACACTATTTCTTTTCTAAGCCAGGCAGCTCTCCATAAAAGCTATGGAGAAGCTAAGAAGCATATTTGGGAAGTTTTCATTTCTGTTTGTAATACCTACAATTGTGGGAGAGAAAATGATCCAATTTTCTAGAATCAAATCCACACAACAACAACACTAATAACTAACATTCAAGTTTGCAGAGTATTTTAAAGATGCTATTTTATTTTCCCAATAATATGGGGAATTAGTTTCAATAACTATCCTCATTTTATAAATGAAAAATATTGAGATAGTTTATTTTACTTGTTTTGAGACATACAACTAGTAAGTGTCTAAGACAGCATTCAAATTCAGGTCTCCTTGATATTAAATTTAGACCTTTATTTATTATTACATCTAAAGTGACTGTATTTCAAGATGAAGAATTGAATTGTCCCTCTTGCATAAGAGAGCTAAAAGGCATTCTGGCTAGCTGACTCAAATACAGTCTCAAATAGTAACTAGTTATATGACCAAGCATAATCATTGAACCTCTATTTTCCTCAGTTTTTCTCAACTGAAAACTTGGCATTATAATAAAAACCACATTGCAGTGCTGTTGTGAGGATCAAATGAGATAATAATTTTAAAGATCTTAATATAGTACGTGGAACATTGGTACCATCAGCATATAGTAGGTACTGTATAAACACTTATCTTCTATTTCTTTTAATCTAATCTGATAGTACCTGACTATGAAATCTCATGGAAATCATTTCTCCTTTCTTCATCTGAATTTCTCTATCTAAACTTTATCTAATCATAGATATTAAATTCCATGACTTCATTTATTTGTTTGTTTATTTATTTATGCATTCATTTATTTTACAAGGCAATAGGGATTAGAGTGACTTGGTCACTTTAACTAAGTGTGACACAACTAGTAAATGTCTAGTCTCTGAGACAAGATTTGAATCTAGGTTCTCCTGACTCCAGGCCAGCGCTCTCTCTACTGTACTACTTAGCTGCTCCACATTCCATAGCCTTGGTTTTTGTACTTTTCCACCTGAGAATACTTGAGATGAATTCCAGTAAGAGGTAGCAGGCAGAAACAAAAAATTGCCAGCGATGAAAGGGATTTTAGAGCACATCTCTCCCAATCCATATCTGAATAGAATATCTTTCTCCTACTTGATAAGTATTGATATGGTCTTTCCTTGAAAATATCAGATGAATGGTAAATAAATACTTTTGTGAAGGACAGGCTATTCCATATTTCCAGTTCTAATTGTTAACAGATTTTCCCTTACTTTAATTATAACTCTCTAACTTTTACTCCTGGTTTCCAGTTTTGCCATTTGGAGAAAAAACAAAATAAAACAAACAATAGCAACAACAACAAAAATTTAAAAAAAAAATAAAAACAAAGAACTAGTCTAAGTCTTCTTTCACATAAAAGTTCTTCAAATACTTTAAATTGCTTTAATACCAGTCCCAAGTCTTTTCTTTTCTAAGTTAAACATTACTAATTTTTTAGCTATTCATCTGTGATATAAACTTGAAGCCTATTACTCTCATGGTTCCCATCTCTGGACAGCCTATAAAAGTTAGTGTCTGTAATTGAACATTATACTCTAGATTCTGTTTGAGTACAGCAGGATACAGCAAGATTAGCATATCTCTTTCTTACCCCAAGGAAATGCAGGCTAACTTTTCCTTAGCATTCTTATCAGTCAGACCATACTTCTTCTTTACATGGAGGCACTTCCATCCAAGCCAGTTCAATGGGCATTCACGATACTAATAATTTAGTATCAGGTTTATAGAAATGGAAGGTCTGCACAAAAAGTTACCTTGATAGTCACTCAGTCCAATTCATATTTTAATTGAGAAGGACTAGCTTTTTTCATATTCAGAGAAAATTACTCTAATGTAATGTAAAATTACATTAGAAAATGACAATACTAAGGTCATATGTAATGAGTAGAACTGGGACATAAAACCAGCTTGTCAGTTTTTTACCCTATACTAGGATACATACTGTAATTAAACAACGTTTTTCCTCCCCTTTACTTGGAGCTAAAATGATTTTATCTTTTCACCCCTTTTTCTACATAAGACTCAAGGTTCACAGAAGTACATCCAAGATGTTTGATATGATAAATATCTGACTGGAACTTGAAACAGTACAAAATGATTGATGCAGCTTCAATTTATTTTTCATTCTTAATTAATATAGGAACTGGAATAGGGGATGTTAACTGGCCTAATTGGGTTGCCATAGTAACTAAGTGCCTGACTTGTTTCATAACAACATGTTTTAGGGAGAATCGTTCTGTGGTAATTTGATCACATGCTCCATGAAGCCTGGAGACAGGTTAAGAACCATGAGAAGAAATGCACATCACATATTCTTTGCTATTCAAATTTGACATTTTTTTCTTTGTGGCTATTTGGTTGTC
The DNA here is from genome assembly GCF_016432865.1 of Antechinus flavipes. Classification (NCBI taxonomy): domain Eukaryota; kingdom Metazoa; phylum Chordata; class Mammalia; order Dasyuromorphia; family Dasyuridae; genus Antechinus; species Antechinus flavipes. Next base: position 217,064,096 of record NC_067399.1, on the reverse strand, counting down.
TATTGCATATGGAACTAAATAATTTCATTTGTTTTCACTTACAATGAATTGAAATTTTAAACCTTACATGCTGTTTCCATTTTAAATAACCTGGGAATAGCATAACCATGCTAGTTTGTGTAAGAAGACTAGGATAAAACAGATTAGTGTGCGACAGTTATACAGTAAGAATAACAGAGGAACAATCTGAGATTTGTATTGGTACATATAAAATATTAAAAGACCTAGAGGAAAACATCTTCAATTCATTGGACAGATTTCCTATAGAGTAGTTATATAAGCACAAAAAAATGAGAAGGCTCTGGTGGATTACAAACTGCACTAGTACTTTTGCCAAACCTAACAAGAACATGTATTCATCATAATATATTAAACCATTCCTACAATATATATCTCATGTGCTACCATGGATTAAAACCATGTCTACATAAATGGGTTCTAAATCTATATAATAAATATCTATTTATTTCTTTTATCTATATTCTATGTCTATTTTATATCTATCAATTGTCAGTTGGCCATCTCTTCCTAAATAGCCTATAGGTATCTTAAGTTCAACATGTTCAAAATAGAATTCATTGTATCTTAAATTCAACATGTCCAAAATAGAGTTCATTGTCTTTTCCCCTTATCTAGCACTAAACTAATGCTTCATTTTTTTATGTATTTTGAAGACACCACAATATTTTGAATCATTCAAGGTGATCATATGTATCTTTGCACATGCCATCCCCTTTATCTAAAATTAATTTCCTTCTCTTTGACACCATCCCAAATCCTTGTATTTTTGAATCTCACCTCAGTTTGAACTTCTTTCTTGAAGCTTTCTCTTATTACTCCATATATTAGCATTTTCTTCTTCCCTTATTTTCCTTGTACATCACTTATCCTTAAACTTTTTTTGTACTTTCAATGGTATGTAAGCTTCTTGAGATCAAGAGCTATTTTATTTTAGCCTCTTTTTATGAAGCATCTAGTTCAGTGCCTGACATATAATAGGCATTTAAAATATATTTGTTGAATTTACTAGAATTGAGAAATTATTGTGGCTCATGATCATAGTATTTTGTGTGCTGCAAAGCAGCAGGATGGAATGATTTATATAATAGTAAATGATTAATGTGGTAAAGAAAGGTCTTAATGTTCTTATTTATTTGTATTGCTTTGAGACAAGTTGCCTGACAAAAAGGAAAGGATTCTACTAAAAAGAAACAAATCCTGGGCAGCAGCTGAGTAGAATGTCATTCTCAATAACCATTATATCTATGAAATTGAACAAATCTTCCATCCAAATCCCATCTATGAAATAGTTCTTTGTCAGCCACAACCAAGAGTTAGATGTCTGCCTACTTTCTGAGATTCACATGTTGAAAGGCTTTCACTATCTTTAAGAAAAGGGAGCAAAGTTTTTTAAATTAATAGCAATATTCTATGCTCCTGATAAGTTTTGGGGCTTGTAGAGTTGCCATGACAAGATCTCTCACTGCCTCTGAGATACATAATTGAAATATTTAGTGAATTTGTGAGATTATTGAGAGAACACTTCTTACTGACAGATGGTCTGCTGAGTTTGCTCAGGGACTGAACCTTCACAAATGGTACCAACAGTCTGGTGAAGGCATTATTGTTTATAATGTAGAGTTATATCACCTCTCTCTAGATTCATTTGTAGATTAATAAATGATAGGTTGGCTCCAGAAGAGGAAGTTGACGGCTGAAGATACTTTTTTCAAAGTGACTCAAAGTGCTTTTATTTCTCTCAAAAATTATAATAACCCCAGCCTTGCATATAAAATACAATTTTCAATCCCCATCATTCCTGACAGAGTTTAAATTTAGTTCAGGTTTGAGGAATTTATGTGTAGGAAATCTGAGCTGTCACCATGTTTCCAACTATCCTCAATGGGAAAAAAATTATGTAATTATGCTCTAAAATATATTAGAGATTTTGCTAAACTGGAAAATCCTTGAGACTAGACACCGTTTTTCACCTATTTTCACCTATATCTCAAGTAACAGCAATGACTCCTAGAACTAGGCTAATTAACTGACAAATAAATTGTTTTACTTTTACTAGCACTTCATATATTTCTCCACATTCAACAACAGTTATTGTAAATTGTAAATAACCAATGGGGAGAATTTCTATTTCCATTCAGACTTAGAGGCATATTATTTATGTTTATATATTATGTACTTTTTCTTCATTCATTTTTTATTTTTAATTATATTTTATGTTTATATGCAAAGATAGTTTTTAGCATTAATCTTTGGAAAAACTTTTGTTCCAAATTTTTGTTCCTCTTTCCTCCCCTCACCAAGAGCAAGCAATCCAATATGGGTTAAACATGTACAATTCTAAATATATTTCCATATTCATTATGCTGTGCAAGAAAAACCAAATCAAAAGGAAAAAAAGAGAGAGAAAACAAACAAAAACAACAAAAAGGTGAAAATATCATGCTTTAATCCACATTTAATTTTCATAGTTCTCTCTCTCTCTGAATTAGATTGCACTTTCCATCAGAAGTCTATTGAATTTGACTTGAATCATTGTAGAAAAAAGCTAAGTCCAACACAGTTGGTCACAACATAATCTTATTCTGTACAAGTTCTTTTGTTTCTGCTGACTTCACTTAGCATCAGTTCATCCTCATTCATTTTTAAAACAAATATTTATCTTTTCTTGGAATTGTGTAACTAGTCCAAGGAATTTTCCTGTCCTTACAATTAAAATCTCATACAAGATCCTTGGTATTGATGGGCTAGTGCAGGATATAATTATATTAATATTATTAATACATTATAATTAATACCATGACATCCTTACAATGGTGACTTAATAGCAAAAGAATCATTAAAATTGCTTCCTCTAATGATTCACATATTGACATCCTATGGATTCACTAGAGTCACAAGACAAAGATCTTTATACATCTGAAGTCACTGCACCTGTTTAAATGCAGTCACAGTATATTTATACAACCACTGTCATGTTTCAGAGACAAACTTGCCAAGGATTTTCTCCTTGCTGATTGAAAAACTGTTGCTTAACAGGGGAGTGGTGTTAACAATAAACAAAAAGAGATTTTGTATTTAAATTTCTCTATGCTAGTAAGTGACTATTTGGTGGGCTGTTAGCCCCAACTCTTAGCTTTTTTGATACTACTTAACACAATTCTCTTACTCCATTCCATGTAAATCCTGCCTTTGGAAAGCTGAATTCTACAACTACACATTTATTATAATGAGACCATATACAAACAAACACATATAGATACATATATATGCATATATACAGATGGATAGATAGAAAGGTTTAGAGAGAGAGATTGAGTCTTGTTTAACTCATGGAAAACATTTGGTTTTATTTAGAAGAGTTTGACTTATTTCTAAACTATCAGTTCTTCTTGGCACAATTCTTTTCATAAACAGTTTGAAAGGAAAGCAGATGGGGAATATGCATCAAATTCAATGGAATCATGGTAAAGTGAACAATTCATCATGGGCTCTGGAGATGGTATACACTTCATGGGGTCAAACGCATTCTGCTGCCCTGGGCTTTTAAAATAACTAGCATTGGAAGCTATTTTTCCTACTACAGTAAACAGCCTGGGCAGCAAAAATTCCAGAAACAAGATATATTGGAAGTTGAATGTATATTCATTTATTTGTTCCTAGATTTATAGCTAAGATATTCCCTGAAGATCTCAAAACTTGGTTTAAGGACCTTAATCAAGAACCAGCTAGCATCAGAAAACTTCAAACTAGGGAAGCAAGAGAGAACTATATTAAAAAAAAATCATCAATTAAGAAGCAAAAAAAAAGTCAAATACAAATCCAAGTGTTAAGAGTACCCTCTCTGGTATCTGTTGACAATTTTGGGGTGTGTTTCTGACTTCTTTGAAGAACAATTGACCTTAGAAGTATAATTTCATAAATTTATGTGAAATCTCCACTGAAAGTTCCTAAATCACATGGGACATTAGATTGACACCTGACCTTTTTGGATGGTTAAATGAGCAGAGACGATAATCCCATCAGGATTTAGTAACCACTAATAGCCATAGCATTACCCTTCTCTCAGCATATTCCTAAAGGGTCTCCATTCTTATTACACTCTCAAATATTTTTTCCATCTTGCTGTTTTCTTTAACACTGTCTATTTTTTTACCCAGAAAACCAATTTCTATCCATAGAAACCCTTTAATAAAGAATGTCTATGCTCTAGAGATCTCTTCTTAACCTTTTCAAAAAATCAGAACTATATAAGTTAAATTATGGTATTCATCTCCAAAGATAAAAGAATAAAAACTTGCCAATGTAAAAGGCCAAACTTTATTCATCCCAGAGAAAATAGTTCACTGATAAAGTCATTTAACTAGAGTGCTATTTTAGCAAAATATATGGGTTTTATTTACATGGAAACCAAACAATTTTATGTTAAATTTATTTTTAATTTAAGGAAATTGAGGAAGTTAAATAACATTATGCTATACATATATCATCCTCTAATTTCAGATTGATACTCTAACAAAATTAATATATTTTAGGTATTATCATGATCTTCCATTAGTTATGTTGAAATAAGATTACAGTATCATTCAATAATATTCTGTAATCTGGAATTGCTATAATTTTGAAGTTCCAAAGTCACAAAAAGATCCTATATGCCCTTCTAACTGCATCTCCGATTTTTTCATCTTTTCCTTTGCTCTTTAAATCAGGGTGTTATCTCACACTAAAAACAATAGGAAATTTGGAAACAATAGGAAAAAAAAACATAGGAAATAAAGTCTCCTGTGTTTAGAATCTCACTTGATCACCATTAATCTTAAAAAATTTCATGTATGTAATAGCCATATGACTTTATTAATTACTGATAAGCCAAATAATGTTTGGAGCAAGTAGAATAGCATGTAAAGTAAAAGCTGGGAAAATAATAGACTTTTTAAAAAAATTTTTTTCTTATCCATGAAAATGTAAGTATACCCTTTATTCTTCATTTTCTTGACACTTCTGATGACCTTCACCAGATCTCTCACTTCTATGATATAGCTCCACTCTCCTTTCAGCAACTCCTTTCTAGTCTTTATTGCTCATGTGCCACTGATATTTTCTAGGTTAACTTGTTAAATCCTGATAAGAACTGTGGGTATTCTCTCCATGCTTTTTTCTTTCTTGTAGTCCTTTTTGTTTTTTACAATTCTGAGATGAGACTCGTTTCCCTTTGGACTCAATGATTGCAATAGTTCAAAACACTCAAAGGAATGCTTGACCTAAAATAATTTACAACTTAATGATAAGTTGAAGAGTAACAAGAAAGAGGGAAGAGTCAAATTTGTGTTACTTTTATAAGACTATATAAATTTATATAACTTCCTAACTTGGATATTATAATTGTTTCAACAAAATAGCAAAGTTTGGAGGAGCAGGACTTAACTTATACACATATCTCTTAGTTTTCCTATTATGGGAACACAAGAGGTAGGGAGAAATAAAATAAGCCTCAGGCAAGGGGCAAGCTAGGTTATAGTAATAGATTGTAAAGAAAAGATTTAAATTATCAGATTGAGGCAGCAGTATAGTGAGTAAACAATAGAAGGTAAAACAAAACACTGGATTTGGTGACAGAGTACAAGATACTTGGGATTGAATAACTAGGTGACAAATCATTTTACCTTTCTATGCCTCAGTCTTCACATCTTTTTTTAAAAGGGGTGTGTGTGTGTGTGTGTGTGTGTGTGTGTGTGTATGTGAATGAGATTAACTCAGTAGTCTTTGTCTTTCACATCTCTAATTCTATTCAATTCATTTATTTATTTTGTTTCCATTTTCCCCCAGCAAGATGAATGGACTTAAATTTGGAAAACACAGAATTTAATTCCACATTCATTTTTTAAATCTCTAAAATGTACAAGCACTATGCTAGGCACTCAGTATATAAAGACAAAAATAAAATATGTCCTGCCATCAAGCAACTTATATTCTATTGGGGGAATTTCTGATGAGGGAATTGTGGACTAAGATATGTAATGTAATTGTAAAATCTATTGGACTACTCTAAATCAGTTCTAACATCTTAGAATGTGATCACAGTTATCTTGTTTTAATGTTGTCATCATCTTTAAGCCTTATTGACTTAAGAATTCCTCCCGAGGCACAGACTTTACGCATTCTATATTTGACTTTTGTATTGTCTTGTGTTGTCTTGTGTTGTCTTCTTTTCTCTTCTCCTCCATCCCACCCTTTCCCTTCTCTTCATCTGTGTGTGTGTGTGTGTGTGCACGCACGTGTGTGTGTCTGTCTCTAAAACTCTTTCTGTGTGTCTCTATGTCTCTGTCTCTCTCATTGTCAATGCTTTAACATTCATATTTCCTGTGCGGTTTTACTATATTATGACATATATTATAAAATCCCGACTGAAACTAAAATTCTAACAAATATAGAAAGGGTTGCACCAAATATTGCATTTCTGTCAGAGAATGACATCACTAATTAGCAGAACCAGGAGATCATTTTACATGGCAACATCAATATTATATGATGATCAATTCTGATGAATGTGACTCTTTCCAACAATGAGATGATTGATGCTAATTCCAAAGATCTTGTGATGAAGAGAGCCATTTACACCCAGAGAGAAGACTGTGGGAACTAAAGATAGATCAAAACATAATATTCTCACTCTTTTGTTGTTGTTTGCTTGCATTTTGTTTTCTTGCTCTTTTGCTTTTCTTTTTTTTTTTTTTTTGATCTGATTTTTCTAGCTTAGCAAGAGAATTGGATAAATATGTTTATAGATATTGGATTTAACATATATTTTAACATATTTAACATATATTGGATTGTTTGCCATCTAGGGGAAGGGGTGAGGGGAAGGAGGAGAAAATCTGAAACACAAGGCTATGCAAGGGTCAATATTGTCAAATTATCCATGCATATGTTTTGAAAATAAAAAGCTTTATTAAAAAAAAAAAGAATCACTCTTCAATGATGATCTTTGAGAGTAAGGATATATATATAAATTTTTGTGTCGTATACCCAATGTCTAGTATAATAAATGGGCAAATGACAAATGCCTATACAGGACATATTTCTCTCAGAAGTTAAAGAGAAAAAGAAAATCTAAATGTTAAATATTACTAAGTAAAGAAATTTTAAAAGGTTTTAATACTTACCACTATCTATTGCCAAGAAAAGTGCAGTATAAATATTATTGTGGACAAATGGAGATTCACGGTCTAAGACAGCAGCTGTATCAATTGTCCCATTTATTGGATTAATATTTAGCCATCCTGCTGGGTCTTTATAAACAGAATACCTAAAACAAATAGACAGATATTTCACATTAAATCCCTAGAAACTGATTACTCTTTGAATATAGAAAGGACCATATAGTTATAATATGAAATGATATAACAGAATTATAATGTGGAATTATTTGCAACATGGAATTCATTGAAGGGATATTATGTCTTAATTCTTTCATAATTAAAAAAACAAACAAAACAAAATTTGATCAAACTTCACTTAACTATCAGATCAGATCGAATTCATCTATTTCAGTGGTGGGGTTGAAACAGATGCCTAAAATAATGGTTTGCTTACTGTTACCTTTGAGAGCATTCTGGTTTAATAGTAATATATTTCATAGACCTACTGACTGGCCTGTGTTTATGTTACTTTTACAGATCACAGGTAGTGGTAATTTTCACTGAAACCTAAAATTAAAAGTCATTGGATGACAAATAGGTAACCAAATCAATCTTTTTTTTTCTTTTCAGAACAGTAAAATAGCAAGCTAAAAAGCAAATATTACACTGACATTGTACCAAGCTTCTCATTTATCCCAAGAAGATTAAAGCATAGAGACTCATCCTTATAATACCTTATGCTTCTCACTGTACAACATTTATCTTATACCATCCTATCATATATGGGATAAATTGTGGAACCTTAACTAGATCACTGTCTTTGGCACTCAATATTTCTTGTTTTCACACCACCTTTTGTATTCTTTTGTGGGGTAGGGGTTGGGATGGTAGAGAATAAAATATCACTTGAAATTTTTATCACAAATACTTTTAATTTAATTATATTATTATGCATCAGGTCTAGTAGGAAAACTGAATGGCTTAGATATTAGAACAAGTTGTAGAGAAACTTCAGTGGAGCCTCATGATTTCTATTTTTTCCACTGAATGGGCAACTGTCACTGACACTGGGTAGACAGAAAAGATATTAGTAAGACTGACTACCTTATTACCATTATCTTCCTTTATATTGTTTCAAGCACATCATAACCTTACAGATGAGTTTCTAACTCCATATTTCCATTCTAGAAATATTTATCCCAAGACAGATGGGAAATGTGCCTTCTCATTGGTCTAATAAAGGTGACAGAATCTGCCACTTGTTACTGGCGGCATTTCCACCTTCACCTCAAGTTTCATTAATAAAGTGACAGTCTGGATTAACAAACAGGAGTGAGATCTTGAAATAAAACACTTGATTTTCTATCATAGTCTCATTTTGCTCAGAAGAAGAGGGATATTTCTGACTGTAAAGTCAATGAAAATAATATGAGGATGGAGAGCCAATCTCAACAAATTTTTAAAGATTCAGAAAGCAGAAAGTGACCCTTTTAAAAAATCTAAATATGAAGCAACATTTTTTACATTTGTAATTATGATACCAGCATAACAGGGTGGGAGAAATATACCTTAAGGTATTATACAATTATTTTCCATTTTGAATGAACTTTGATTCATATTTGTATACACAGAATAACTTTGGAACATATTACCAGGTCAAGAGAGAAAGGCCCAGATTTCTCATGAATTCTCTTTGACTGCTGAATGCTCTTCTCACAGTCATTTAATTCAAAAGCAACTATTAAGTGACTATTAACGCATAATGTCAGGCACTGTCCTATTTACTATTGTACTATATACAAAGGAGAAAAAATGTAACAATAAATTTAGCCTCAATAAGATGATATTTGTTCAGAGGAGCAAATGTTTTCAAAGACAAAAATTTACAAAATAAATGCCAAATAATTATTTATATTATTATTTTTTCTGAGGGTCACTAACAGTTAAGTTGATCATGGCAGTAATTATTTGGGAGATGACACGATATGAATTTTGAAATAAACTAGAGATTGTAAGATGTTGAGCCAAGGAGAAAGAAAATTTCAGGCATAAATGTAGTAAAGCAAATAAAAAATGCATAGAGAACAAAGTTTAAATATTAAATGGGAGGAGACAAAAGAGCCAGTTTGCCTGAAATGAAGAGTATTTGAAGAGAAATACTTTATACTAATGATGGAAAAAGTAGGGTGGGATCAAGATATGAATGATTTTAAATACTCAAAAGAGGAGTTTCTTGATTTAGAAGTAACAAGCATTTCTTGAAGCTGAATGAGCAGAGGAATGACAGACCTGTATTACAGGAATATAATTTTTTTTCAGCTCTTTGGAGGTTGGATTGGTGAAGGGAAGAAACTTAATTAGGTGGTTGTTGAAATGGTACATATATAAGATAAGAAAGACCTGGGATAGAGTGAATGGAAAGAAGGAGGAAGATATGAGAGATGTTATTAAGTTTGAATCCAAAAGTTTGAGCTTGTGCAATGAAGGAAAGAGAGAACTAGAAGATGACTGAGGCCCAACTTTTTATAATAAAATGAATTTTGAGTTCCAACAATTAACTCTTTAAACTTTCATAACTTGAGGTTTCATAAAAAAAAATCTTAACAAAAACAGACAACTTATTTATATCTTACTACTAAACATTTTATTTATCACAGATTAATAAGAAAAAAATCAAACTGAAACACTGTATTGGTTGCCCTTTGTTCATTTTAGTGTCATATTTTCACTAATTTAAGGTATTACTTATATATTAAAAAATTCTGCCTGTAGAATGGAAGTTAAGTAATGGATCAGAGCATTGTTATAATTGTTGTTGTTGCTCCTGATAGTAGTAATATTATTAATAGTAGTGATAGTGGTGGAAGTTGTAATAATAGTAATAGTAGTAATAGTGATAGAAATGGTAGGAGCTACAGTAATAATATTATTTTCTTTTGCTTGTTGCTGAGGCAGTTTGGGTTAGGTGACTTGCCCAGGATCACACAGTAAGGAAGTATTAAGTATCTGAGGCCAGATTTGAACTCAGGTCCTTCTGACTTCAGGGCTGGTGCTCTATCCACTGAGCTACCTAGCTGTCCCTAGTAATAATATTATAGTATTACTGAACTTTACTTAGCTCAGGGATTAGTTCAGATCATTAATGTAGTTCTCTTTTTTGCCTTAGTAGAAAAGCCATATTTAGATCTAAGTTCCTTTCTGAGACATCTTACTATGAATTGACTTTGAAAAATACCACTAACACCACTACTACTATTGCTAATATTGCTACTATTACGAAGACTACGACTATGATTACTACTACTACTACTTACCTCTACTACTACTAATATTAATAATTTTATACCAAAACTCCAAGAGCTACTTCCATTTGGGATACTAATTTCTTGTGTATAAGTAATGTCTACATTAAGTATGTTTAATTGCAATCCTTTTTGATTGCATATTAATAATTTTATTTGAATAATAGCTACTTGTAGCTTTATAAATTTGCATTCCTAAATTCAAGATTTCTTCCTCTTCTAACTTCTGCAAGATGCTTTATCTTTCTCTACTCCAAGACTCTAAGATAACATTAGCTTTGGGGAAGATTATTTCCAAGATCTTTATTAGGATCTGACCTGAAAAGACCACACATCCCTAGATAACCACTACTTCCAAATGGTATAGAATATATGTCATCCTATGCTTAACTACAAAATCACCCATGACAGGTGCATACATCCAAAGCTACTGAGTCCTTGTGTTTCTACTCTGAATTTACCCAAGGAGAAGAAGAGAAAAAAAAATTCAGAATAGACATATGCTCCCCTCATTAATTAGTACTTATAAATCTTGAAGAATATTTCAGTAGCTTTACTGATAAGGACTAATAGAAGAATATAAACTTCATTTCTACCTTCATATGAATTCTGTTGCTTATATAAATGTAGAGTAGGTTGGAAAGAAGGCGAGTATCCAAACCTGGAGGATCTCAGCTGGATCCAACTACAAATCACGATCTTGGCAGTATTTGTACTTCCTATGTTGCAATTTATTTGAAATTCAGCCAAACATATCTCATACTTTGTAATAATTAATTCTTCAACAAACTCAACTGGAATATATGTGAATTATATTTTATATTTGCTTTCAAATTTTATTAATCTGAAGATAACACCTACAACAAAATTATTCAGAGAGCAATTGCTGCTAAATGTCTGAGAATAGGCAAGAAACTTTGATCACTTGTCCAACTATAAAGTACAGGCTAGCCTCAGGTTCATCCAGAGTCAGGATAAATCAAAGTCTTTGGTCTTTAGGGGGAGAAGTAAAGGAGGCAGGCAAGCTGCCACACGGCTTGCCAAATTTGTATCCTGGATTCTGGGAGTCTGAAGTTGGAGCCTCTCTTATCCTGCTGCCAAGTGTTTCTCACTTCTCCCCCTGCCCTCCAATCCTTGCCCAAGATTATCTTACTACCAAACATTCAGCAAGCACCAATGGTGAGGAGAGCCATCATCCAAATATATACTAATAGAGTCATTGTCTCACATCGAATAGATAGCCTTAAGTGCTCTCTTGTATGATTCAGAGTTTCAGTCCTCTATATCCAACACCTGAAACTCTCCCATAAGCCAGTCAAAAGATTTGAATTTGAAACCTAATGCTTGAATTTCATTGTTTCCACATGTGCAAAACAGGAAAAAAATTAATTGCTTTGCCTAACTTACAGAGCTTTTACAAATATTATATAAGGTGTGAGATAATATACAATTGGAAGGAGTTTTCCCATTCCCACAAAAAAGTTAGTTCATTTGTGAACATATATACCAAATACACATGAAAAAGCATTTGTTAATACTGTTGAGACAGCTGAATAAGTTAAGGACCTGCTGAAATATTATAACCACAGTCCCATAAACATTTTAGTGGATAAGATATTTAAAGTCTTCTATAACCAAAGATTGTCAAGAAATACACTGGGGTGACTAGATTACCAAAACTATAGTGTGAACTATAGATACACACAATCTGAGCATTGTAAGTAATCTCAGTGGCTATCTTATCCATCTGATATTCACAAAGAATATTCTTCATAATATATTCAACGAGTGGATGTGCACCCTTTAGTTTGAATATATGCAAGTAAAGGGAACTCCCCACTTCTTGAGTCCATTCAATCCACTTTAAGATATTTCTAATTATTGGAAAAGTTTTTTGTTTGTTTGTTTGTTTTTTCCTTAACATAAAAAAACTTATTTGTTCCATTTCTTGCTTTTGATTTTGCTCTCTGAGGCCAAAAAAAAAAAATGTTTTATGCTTTCTCCAGGTCATTGAATGTGATCCTCTAAGTCTTCCTTGGACTATACATACTCAGTTGTTTTAAAAGATTCTAATGGATATGGAGACAGTTTATTATCCTACTTTCTCTTAAATAGGATACTCTCCTATTTAATATAATCCTTCTTTAACCATCAGGCTAAGAACTCAACACAAGGCTCCAAGTAAGATCTGATCAGGGTAAAGTACAAATGGCCCTATCATTTCTTTGTTATCAGTGAGTATTTCATTCTCAACTCAGTCTACAAACTGAATTCTATTTTGTGACAACTTTATCATTTTACAAACATTTTGAACTTCAACTCCTCTAAAGCATTCACATTTTTTTAGAACAACAGATATATAGCTATTTTACACTAATGAAGTTGATTTGTGTTTAATTTCTTTTATTTAAGATTTATTTCTAGTTAATTTCATCTTATTTGATTCAACTTCATACTTTAGTCACTTATAATCCTTCCACATTGTAAGCTGTCCATCCTATTTTATGACATCTGCAAAATTGATAAATGCACTATACGTAACATTTCCAAGCCATTGAAAGAGCTAAACATCATCAATTCAAATTTACATCCTTGAGGTACTACACTAGAGAACTCCTGTTGTGTTGAACCATTACCATTTCAACTATTCCAGTTGTCTGGTTGCCATATAATTCTTCTATTTTTGCCACAAAAATAGAATGCAATCTCTCTACCACTTTCTCTCCCCCTCTACCCTCTTCTCTCTCCTGAAAATCTAGGTGAATTTTACTCCCAGCATTTCATTCATACTTTAGCTAGTTAGGATTGCTTTAGTATATCTGTCCAAAATTGGAAGTAGTAGAATTAATCTGGAAAGACTTGTTTTTGATGAAGTCATGTTATCTGTGATAACCACTTCTTTCCCTTTGATAGTTTTCAATTATCTTTTTAATACATTCTAAATTTTTTTCTGAGAATGGAGATTGATTCAATAATCTATAGTTTTCAGACTATTACCTTCTTTTTTATATTGGTAAAACTTTTGTCCTCCAATCTCGTGATTCCTTACCCATTTTTATGATATTTCAAATATCACTGACTGTGGCTCATCGACCCCCTCCTAAATAACTCAAAAATATTAATAATCTGGGGCAGATAACTAAGATTTAGCAATCATAGTTGAGAACTCCCTTACTTATATTAGATGTAAATTGAATATCATTTCTTAAATTTCAGTTCCTGCACAACATTGGTCAGTCTCTTGGTAGTTTAAAAAGTTTATTGCTGGAAAGAATTGAGACTTTTGTAAGTCATAACATAGTTAACAGAAGACAGTTTATTTTCTATACCTGCCTTATGCTAAAATACTTCAGAAAGTAAGTTGAATCTATTCATGTCCTTTTTGTATTAAGACAAAAAGAAAGCTGTATCAATGATCTGAGCTGGTTCCTCAGTTAATCTTCTCAACCAAAGAGAGCTTCAATAACTCTAAAGGAGAAGAATTAGCCTAACCTCCATAAGGCAGGACTTTAGAAAAAACTAGGTCAACTCACATAGCAGAACCCTAAGAAATATTCCTATCACAAAAGGTCATTCTCTGTGGTGGAAAAAGCAGGAAAAAAATAATAATTGCCGTCTCTCTAGTCTTTTAGTTGTCAATTATCCCATCCTCACCAATCAAAGGGCTTGTCCTCAAGAATTAAAAAAAAAATTTTTTATTCTTAACTTCCTTTACTAGACTCAGCTTATTCTTAGCTTTAGCACTGCTATGGTTATTTAATTGTTTTCAGTTATTTCCAGCTTTTTGTGACCATTTTGGGGACTTTCGTGGCAAAAATACTAAAGTTTTTTGTCATTTCCTTATCCAACTTATTTTATAGATGAAGAACCAAAGCAAAAATGATTTGCCCGGGTTCACATAGCTAGTAAGTATCTGAGCTTTAGTATTACCAAATCTAGTTTAATGGGCCTTCAAAGTCATCATTAAATACTTGATGCATGTGGAACATAACTTTTCAAGGACAATATACCTTCTTTTGGAACTGATATTCAGTTTCCTCCTTTGTTATATAAAAGCAGGCTCTGTAACTCCTAGCATGAATTGAAAGGAAAGAGATATTGTGGGAAAAATCCTGAGTATGGATCCACATATCTGGATTGGATTTGGCTTTATTTTTTATTACCTGTATGATCTAGAGCATGTTATTTTCTGAAGCTGGACCTTAATTTCCTTAGCTGTAAAATAAGTAATTTGATCCATGACATTCTATGATTTTACATGTAATTTGAACATACTGACAAGTCCTGCTCCAATGTAAGGAAAAAAATGTTCTCTCTCTTCCTCTTTCTTTCCCTTTTCCTCTCTTACTTCCTCTATACTTTCCTCACTTCTCTTTCTTTCTCCTTTCCTCCTGCCTTTTCTTCTGTTCCCTCCTCTCCTCTTCCCTCCCTCTTTTCTCTCTATTGCACATGTATGCACATGTACATACAGATACACACACACAAAGAGTGCATGCCCAGTTGAACTACACAAAGCAGATAGAGAATGTGACCAGAGCACAATACTAACTTCCCAAGAGAAGTAGATAAGATAGTGCTAAAGAAATGCTAAGCACAATTCAAATTGTCTTCTCAAAAGTACATCCTTCCAATATGTTTTCCAGTTTTTTTTTAATAATCCCTGCTATTTCACTATTATTGTTGATATTTACACATTGTCTCTGAATATCCCTTGATTGAGATGTGAGCCTGCTAAGTGCTGCTTCAGTAAGCAACCTGTCTTTATTCTTACTCTATTTCTATTTCCAGATCTTTCACAGGCCTAGGGATATGAAAATTTCCAAATACTCTTATGTTCCACATTATGAAACATGTCCTTAAATATTTTAACAACATATCATTATTTCATGACAAAAAGAGAGAGAATTCACTTAATGGCTTTGTGATCTTGATGATTACCTCTTTACTTTCTGGGGCTCCGTTTCTTCATATGCAAAGAGGGAGAGGATTAAATTTGGTCCTTTCTAATGCGTATTTTAGACCTGAGATTTTATAGCTGATTAGTAGGAGTTGTGAAATCTTTAATTTCAAAATACCCTCATTCTCCAGTGTGTTTTGTGCCTTCTCCCTTAGAATATAAGCTTAGTGAGGGCAGAGACTATCTTAACTTTTTTTGAATTTGTACACACAGAATTTGGTACAGTGTTTGATACATACTATTTGCTTACTGAATATTTTTTATTCATCCATGCGTTTGCCCCACTTCTGATTGTAAAATATACTTACAAGAACTTTCAGTTTTAGTCATAATTTAACTAGTTTAGAGGGAAAAAAAAGAAGAGAAATTTTATTGTCCATGAAAATGAGCTGCTAAAACAATAATGTTGTTAATTGATTCATTTCTGTGGGAATTCACTGTTTACTTTACTTTAAATTTCTGGAATAAATGTAGAGGTATAAGTCAGCCAAAAGTGGTATTTCATTCTTGGCTTAATATAACACAAGTTTGCAATTAACCCTAGGCTAATTTTAAATTCTGAAACATATTTAAGTTAGTGATGATTTTTATTGGGCTATGTTACTAGTGCCTTATTATATTCTAAGGAATAACTCGGAACCGAAAGAAAAATTGAATTATAGAATCCATATTTTGAAACATGATACAAGCAACACTCTGTTTTGATTATGTCATTGTGTCCGTGGATTCCTACATGGGAGGGAGATTCTATCATAGTACTTCTTCTGTTCTTTGTAGTTCAGTATACAGGATTATAGGATCATAGATTTAAAGTTGGAAAGGGCCTCAGAGGCAATATCATCCAGTGCCCTTATTTTGTATGTTAGAAAACAAAATTTAAAAAAAAAAAACAACTTTGTGACTTGTTGACCATATAGGTAGGAAGAAATAGATATAGAATTGTCACTCTAGAGATTATATGTGTGTGTGTGTATATCTCAATATTGCAACAGTTCTAACCATTAGAACCATTTCTAGGACTAGGCAATCAAATCTTTGTCCCAGGCTCCTTATTTAGATGTTGTCACTTATTTACTAGTAAAGAAACAAATTCACATAGCACATAGTTAGCAATAATTATATTTTCTTTACTAGCGATGCCAAAGCACGTACCCACACCCTGGATAAATACCTCTGCCCTCAAACCCACTTTCAAGCTTTTCCTCAATAAACAGTTCTAGGGCTTTCAGGGGTCCTCAAACTTTTTAAATAGGGGGCCAGTTCACTGTCTCTCAGACTATTGGAGGGTCGGACTATAGTAAAAACAAAAACTTTGTTTTGTGGGCCTTTAAATAAAGAAACTTCATAGTCCTGGGTGAGGGGGATAATCGTCCTCACCTGCTGCATCTGGCCCATGGGCATAATTTGAGGACCCCTGGATTGTTCTAGGGACTTTGGCAACAGGTGTACAAATTTATTTTATCTGTTCTTACAAAGAGCCTTCTTTTCTGCCTTTCAAATTTTCTGCTTCCCTTGCTAAATAGATTTCAATCTCAAAACATTGATTTGAAGATAGCATGCTGTTTACCCTATGTGACAAAATAACTACTTTTGGTTCTGTTAAGCATTAATCCCTGGAAGCAGTAAATAGGGTGAAAGCCTTTAAAAACAAGGGAGGAGGGATTAAGCTAAAGAACCTAAATAAAAATGTGGACAGAAGATTTGAGGCACATTTTACCCTGAAGAAGAGAAGACTCAGGATAGATCTGAGTTATCACATTTGCATTGCACTAAATTTCTGTAGTAGTTTCTTCCAATTCTAAAATTCTTTGGTTGTGAGAAGAACAATAAAAAAAAAAAACTTCAGGAGATATACCATCCTCCTTTTGTGGAAACCTAAGTATAAACTGATTGGAGATAAGTGTTTCTTTTTCCTATCCTTTTTATTAAAAGCAAATACTTTATGTACACAATTATCCTACTAGAAATGAGTGAATTGTTCCAGCCTCTTACAATACCATAATTAACAGGTGATACTTTCTATCTATTGCTCTCTGTCAGTATAGGAATGCTCTAGAATGAATCATCAATTGAGGAAATGACTTCCTTTCATTGACAAAATAGGACTTTCTTGAATCAATACTGAAAGCCCGAAGGAAGGGGATGGATGGTATTTACTTATCAGGGAATCTATTTTTTTCCTTCCAAATGACCCTTCACAAGAGCTGCCAGTGTGAAAATTTAGAATGACTCCATTGTTTGTAAGTTTCCAATATGAAAGGCAGAACAGAAAAGATATATGACTGAATCATGGAACTTTAACTAGAAGTAAAGAAAGATCTTCTGGAGTTGTTTCTATTGAATTTTTTTTTTCCTGTTGCTCTCTTGCCAGTGGGTTACAAAAGGAATAAGAGATAATTGTTTCTTCTACCACTTGCCTGAGAGAAGGAGTGAAGATGATCTGCTCCTTTAATTTCTCAGTTGCCTCATAGCTGTAAATTAAATAATGTTCCTAATTCTATTTTTCTTCCCTTTTCTTCTGGTTGTCTTGAAGAATTCTAAGCCAACCTCTTGATTTTGTTTATTATCTGAGGTCTGACATTATCTAGAGTTAAGTTGAATAATACAGGCCTGTCTTTGTACCTCTCTCCTCCCCTTTCCTGTCCTAAAAAGTTTTATAAAAATGCATGCCCAGAAATACTCATCTGGACCTACTGGGGGTAATTCAAAGTAATTCTCTTTACAGGAATAATCATATACTTTGTATTGCTAGGATTATAATAGAGGCTTATATTCTTATTATATAAAAGTCAGCATTGATAAATAGATATGGTGTTTAAATAAGGATTGTGCTAATGATTCATGTGCTTTGTCTTTAAATTATACTCAAAAAGTATACTTACTTCTGAACTAAGAATTCTCTTATACTTTTAATTTTTATAACCCGCATTAAAACATCTCTATCTCTCAGACTCTCTCTTCCTTTCTTATTATTTTGTGGTCTCAATGTTGCTTTCTGTGCAATAGTATTAAAGGCAAAAAAATAAATCTGGATCCTTGATCTCTGTAGTATTTGTATAGGTATTTGTATAATAATATAAATTGGTAGAAATTGGGCTTCTTAGGCTCATTAATACATTATTTAATCATCTTTACTCTCTACGAAAGGTGACATTTCATAACCTGACATATGTACAAATGCATATATATGTATGTATATATGTACACACACACATACAATATACAAATGCATATATATGTATGTATATATGTACACACACATACAATATAAACACATTCATATCCATTCATAAAACATGCATGTATCTTTAGATACATATGTACATATATAACCATGTACATATACACATATTTTCCCCTTTGGGGACCCATCTGATACTTATTCTCCTAGCTATGGTATTTCCCCTGAGAATCCAGGTGAGAAGAAGAAATATGGTAAACATAGATTTGTTATGTCTTCTTCCTATCTATTAGAGAGGACAATGTGGATTGATGAAATGACTAAGGCTTCCACTCATCCAGGAGGAGAATGTGGATGAAAGATTTCTTCCTAACTTTTAACTCCCATCCCCATGGAAGATAGAATTTAGCAGCAGACATAATCTCTTCCTTCCCCCACACATTCTCCACTGAAAAGAGAACAGCCTACAAGGCTGCCCTTTTGCTTCTGTGCTGATAAACATTATCATAAAATCAGTCTTTTTACCACTTGGTCCCTGTAGCTTATTTAAATTTTTGACATTTTCTAAATTGTCTCTTTTGTAAACCTTTTTGTACAAAAAAAATCAAAGTATAGGATGCCTTTGGAACTCTCGGAACTAAAAATGCTTCTGCCTTATTACAATGGGATTTCAAGGCCATTTATCTATAAAGTGACTTTTGCATATTACAGGAGAAAAATCAAATTTAAAATTTCACTGATTTCTATCAGTTTCATGGATTCTGTGGAATATTTGACAGACCACTGGACATCAGAATACTGGAGTAGAGATCTGGGTCTGAGTAGAACAGTATTAACTTGAAGGGCCTTATAGAAAAGATTAGGGAGCTTAATCAGAGCTGTGGTCTTGCACTAGCCATAGCAAACAGACCTGCTTCTAATTGAGGTTCTGCACTTGATTTTGAATAGTAGCTGCCAACAGCTAAGCAATTTAGTGAACAGATTGCTAGATCTAGAAACAGGAAAACCTGAGTTCAAATTCTTCCTCAGATACTTAGTTTCAGTGTGACTTAGAATAAGAAATTTAACCTATCTCAGCCTGTTTCACCATCTGTAAAATAAGGATAATAATAGCACCAAATTCACTGGGTTGTTGGGAAGACCAAGTAAGATTACAAAAGTTAAAAATTTTGTAAACCTTAAACTATATAAGTTTAGATTACTATTAGTATTTCTATTCAGGTCCTGATGATATTGATGTTATGACATTATCTACATTTTTCAATTATTGACTCTTATTCTGCTCACTTGGACCAAAGAGAAAAGTCTAATTGGAGTTCTATTTTCCCTAATATCTAAGGGGAAAAAAGTATATGAAAGAAAAAATTCCATCCATATCTCTCAATAATTCCCAATCAGGAGGAAGGATTTCTCTATCAGACAAAGTGCTATGGTGAATTATCCAGTTTATTCACAAGAGGAATCTAAAATGACACAGTTTTTATATGGAGAAGCATAGACGGCTCTAACAAGTTTCCTATGGTGAGGGGTGGGGAGACAGACAGAGAATGAGAATAAGAATATAGAGTGGTCAACAGAGCCATATATTCATAAATTTATAATTAGTTTAGAAGAGTATCATCCTCTTTGACTTTTCTCTTCCCTTACAGATATTTCCTTCCCTTACAAATTCCTTTTGTGGGAAGAGAAAAGGATAGTATACCTCTCTGGTTTACTGTATTGTGAAAAATATTTCTAAAATGACCCTATTGAAATAGATGAATTTCTCAGGTTTTATATATATATATATATATTATTGTCACATGTGTGTGAATACATAGTAGCTTGTCATTACTCAGGTATGAATATCTAAAAGAAGGAAGTACAAAGTACATACTCAATGAAGGGTGTGTACTATGTACCAGCTTCTTTTAGATTTACTCTTCATTGTTGAAATAAGTTTCACTTTTTTCCATGAACAGAAGCTACTCCTAAATAGACATCTCAAAGATATTGTCTCTTAGAAAATGACAAAGGATGCAGAATAGCATCATTAGAAAACAAGCTAGGAGACATTGAATCTGAATTTTCCATTCTCTTCTGTTGAGGGCAAACCATACTTCATTAACTATTCTAATTAATTATTCTCTATCTCTTTGTCTTCATTTTTGAAAACCTACAGACATTGGCTTAATACCTTTGGAAGACTTTTTAGTTTCTGGTAGAAGGGCATGCATTTTATCTGGAAGAAAGGTTTAAATATTTTTTAATTTGATAATTTTAACGTACATATAAATTGCTATGATGTTGAAAAAGAATATATGCTTCCAGAGCAATTTTTGTGGCTTCTGAGTCATTTTAGTTGGGTCTACCTTTCTGTCACCCTATTTGGGTTTCTCTTGGAAAGATACAGGAATGTTTTCCCATTCCATTCTCCAACTCATTTTACAGAAATGGAAACTGAGGTAAGTGGGGTTAAGTGATTTGCTCAAGGTCACATAGTTACTAAGTGACTGGGACCAGATTTGAACCTATGAAGGGTCTTCCTGGCTACAGACCCAGTAGTTTAGTTACTGTACTTTCCAGTAATAATTATATTAAATATATTAAGTTAATACATCTATAAGTTAATAAAACAATACCAATGTCTTGTTGAATTTAACAAAATGCAGTTTTATTTATTATATCAAGTGATATTTCAGAAGCCTGATGTTTGATACTGTTTGACAGTTCTGGATAGTGGCCATTTCTTCTTCAGTAATTTTTTTTTCTTAATATTGAGAGACCTTTTAAGATACCAATGTATATTTGTGTTCAACCTGTTTCCTTATATTGATAGGCTATACTAAGTGAAAGCATAAGCCAGGAAGACTCTTCTGGGAAAGTGAATCTATAAGTTTCATGTATTTATTGAACTTATTTTTATTTGTGTACCCTGTGCTCTTTGCTCATTCAAATCACCTAATAGGATTATTAGTTCCTTGAGGAATATTAAGCCAAGCACAGTTTTAGTGACATTGAGAACATTGGATAAGGCTTGGTATTCATAAACCTGAATAAATATTATCACTTGTGCCCAGGGTTTTTCATGAAGATGACCACTTTTGAGTAGTCTTCTTTGAGATGAGAGATTAAGCCAAGTTACAAAGATTCACATTTATGCAAGCAAATTTATGCCTCCAAGGGACTATTGTGAGTGCCAACACCAAGCTTTGGCACACCAATGAGTGGGCAAAACCTTTTTAAAGACAGGGATTCTTGGAAGAACAAACTATTTTGTAAGGAAATAAAAGTCAAACACATGAACATGCAGAGATGCCTGGAACAGCTTTGTGACTGAAACAAGAAAAGGGGGAAGGGAGGTAGAGAAAAGTCTGAAAATTATTTGGGAAGTAAGAAAATCAAGATTTTTTTTCCTGTTATGTAATGTCAGGGAAAAAAAAAACTTATTCACCTGCTCTCTGGGTAAAATGGTTTGGTAAGGACAAATTCTGGTTTCCAGCAATATCTATTTTGATTCCCAAATAGGCTAGTTAGTATCTCTATTCCACCATCTCAGTTTGGCACAGAGGTTGTGATCCACATTAGTGCCAGAATGTTCATGACCACCAGAAAAGATATATTGTAGAACACTTTAATTAAACCTGCCTATTCTCTTTATTGTATTACAGACATTTAGACATGGAAGGGACCTTCATGGTCCTTTAATACAACACAGACTTGAAAAGATTTCCCTCCTCAAGAGCTCCTCATGTATGCAATTAGTAGTTAGCCTCTGCTTTAAAACTTTGAGGTAAGAGGGAAACCAGTACTTTTTGAGGTAGCCTATTACATTTTGAAAGAGTTATAATTTTTAGGACGTTTGCTTCTCATATTGAGTTTAGGATTACTTCTTTGTACCTTCTTCCAGTTGTATCTAGTTATCCCTCATGCAGTCAAGATGTGCCTTTCCTAAGAGAAAGCCCTTCAAATTCTTGAAAACTATTATCAATATCACCTATCCAAATTTTCTTTTTTTTCTGGTTGTTTCATTCATTTTGGACTGTTTTTTTTTTTTACTTTCTTTTTATGTATTGTGCAGAATGGATATCACATAATGGTATTAATAAATTCTTACTGGCTGTTGAACAACTCCTTTTTTGCCTTTTTATCACCAAGCACAGAATCTGACATGGAGTAAATTTTTAGTAAGTGCTTAATGATTAAATGCGTAAGTCTCCATATTAACATCCTTTCATTCAGTTATTTCCCTCCTTGCATGCACATGAGATTCTTACCTATCCTATCTGTCCTCCTTGGTTTGTTCTCCTAAAATGTGTCATCCATAGAAGAACCCAATATTCCAGGTGTGCTCTGACTAGACTATAGTGCAGCAGTGTTAGATCACTTTACAATTGATTTTTGCATTTCCATAAAGATTTTATAGAGATGAGGAAACCGACATATAAACTGAAAGTTGCTACTATCTTCTGATGGTTTCCCTCTTTTTTCCCCATACAATAAAAGCATTAAGGTCAAGTGTGATGTCACAGGCCTCTAATTAATCCTTACCTTTAGGGAAACCGAAACTAATAGATCTCTTGAATTCAAGAGTTCTAACATATTTGTTACTGAATTAATTTCAGCATTAATTTGGTGAGTCCCTAGAAATAGGTGTTTATCAGGTCACAGAAGGAACAGAAAAACAGGTCAACTTGTTAAATGGAGAAGGTTTTGTTCATTGGATTCAGTTCAGACTTGTTCATAGCTTTCAAACTACCGTCCTGGATGGGATGGGGGAATATCATTATCATAATTTGTTTTTAGTATTATTTTTAAACTTTTCTTTCTTTGAGACAAATCAAGAATTAATCAATGAGCAGCTTTAAAATTGATTCATATACAAAAAAGTGAGACACATACAACAAAGTAGGATCATAAGATTTTTAGTTTTGAGGAAATTTATAAAGATCATCTGGTCCCTAGCTTCTTAAATTGTGGTTTGCGATCCCATATGGGGTCTCATAATTGAATTTGGAGTAGGTTGTGAAATTATTATTTATTATCAATATATGTTTAATCTATAAATCCATTTTATATATTTATATAACCAGAGTTATGTAAAAGTTTCTTGAGAGAAAAAGGGTCACGAGTGGAAAAAGTTTAAGAAGCCCTGAGTAGTCCAACCTGTTCAGTTTACAGATGAGAAAAGTGAGTTTCAGAGAGTTTAAGTATCTTATGCAAGATTTTACCAGTATTAGATAGTAGATTGAGCATCTGAACCCACGTTTTCCAACTCCAGCTTTTGTTTTTAGTGCTAACACTGTAATAGCTAAAAACTATCTCTCAACAAACAGTACAGGTTCCCTAGATAATAATTTCTTTAGATTTAAAATACTTTGTGGGTGTTACTCTTAAAACTATAGCCAAAAGACACAATTAACTTAAGGAGAGAAATGTGTAATATAAGCATACTATAAAATTAAATATTTTAGAGTAAGAAAAGTAGCAACAAAACATCCCCCTCAATTTTTGGAGTTTAGGAAACCACAAGTACATCCCAAAGTAGGTCCTTGTAGAGGACACAAATAGAGACGTATTCTCCCCATGAACATATGTGGCCAGGATGCTTATGAGGAAGGACAGATAGAGGGAACTTGTCTGTTATCGGCTTGTATAAGGAAGAAAAACCAACACTGATACTATAGGGTTGAAGGAATGTGGATGATTTTAAAGAGCTTCTGATGGCTCTGTTTGCCATCCATTGACTGATCAAGGCCTAGTTACTATTGCTCCAGTGGCCACTGCCAGACAGAAGCTTGATTGAGTTTCCAGCACTTTTGGCTTTTTTGAAATTTCTGCTTTCCTTGGGCTCCAAGTAGGATCCTGCACAGGAATGATGTACACTTACTACTTCCTTCAACAAAATGGTATGCCTTAGGGAATTCTCTTCTCTAGATTAGAGTCAGAACCTGTAGTTTCTGAACTACATGGAAATTACCCATGGATATCCACTGGTGTGGGGATGGGGTAAGGAGAGAAATCGTTGATCTTCTTTAATGCACTCTCTAGGAAGTAGAAAGGAAAGCGTGAATAGTGAGTCCTCAATAACTCAGAGCTTTCCTAAAACCTTAGCTCTTCTTCTGGAGCTATCTCTCATGCTTACTGCCTCAATTTAAACTCTCTTAATGATCCACATAATAGAATAGGTAAATCAAAAGCATGTGAGGTCACCCTTTTTCATAGTATTCATGTCTCAGTCTCTTGCCTGATCCTTTCAAGTCAAAATGTGGTCAATCAAACCTTTTTCTTTTGTCCAGAGGATTGGTAGAACTTAGCAATCACCCAAAATACCACACTTCTGTAAACATTTAGTTAGATCTACATACTCTTCCTGACTTTATCTTAAGTGTTCTTGCTACCTCCTCATATCATCATTTTCATCATCATTAAGCATCATCATCTTAACAATGATAACTATCCTGTATATAGAATGTTTAGGTCTGTGAAATACTTTACAAATAATATCCCACTTGATCTTCACAACAATCATGGGATTGTTATCACTGCTTTATATAAGGGAAAAATTGAATCAGACAAAGGTTAAAGGACTGGCTCACTTAGGTTACATGTCTGAAGTCAGATTTAAATTCAGTTCTTCCTTATTGCAGGTAGATTATACCATCTATATTAAATACTAAAGTAGGGGAATTCTTCATTACTGGCTTGCTTTCCCTCCTAATCTCCATTAATTTCTAGTTTCCTTTATAACTCAGCTCAGTTTCTATGTTCTACATTGACACTTTTCTGATTCTCCCAACTTCTAGTGCTTCTCACTCTGGAAACTACTTTTTATTTATTTTATGATATGTATATTGTTTTCCCTTGGATATAAACGTCTTTAAGGCAAGTTGGCCTCGGTGTCCGTAGTATATTGTACAACACCAGCAGATAGTGAAGATACTTTAATAAATGTTTGTTGATTGATTGATTAATAAAGATCTCTATTAAAATGCTAGTGGGTCACCTCCTTTTATGTCTGCTTATTATTATTGATACAGAAGGAAACATGACCTTCATCATCTAATTGTCACTATAATTTATGTCTGCCATGAATCATTGTTCAAGAGAAAATTAGAAGATCGATTGGTCAGTTCTCTTAACGTTTGTTCAATTACCCATTTTTGTATGAACATTGTGAGGGGCAGTGGGGAAATATTAAGTAAGAGAATGACCCAGTTCTTGAGGAATCTAAAGGAAGAAAATAACTACAACAAAAAACTACTCAAACTGAAATACAGCAACAACAACAACAAAATAGCCTCTTTAATTCAGAACAGCAAAACACAAGAACTGGAGGTGATGCTTAGGTTAACAGATGCCCAAGAGCCATAAGACAGCAGATGATAGAAGGAAGCCTCAGGCAGAAAGTTTTAGAATTCAAGATACCTGAGAATGACCACTGGACTTGGAGATTCAAGACCTCTACATCCCAAGTGACCTTTCTTTCCACAATTTTTCTTTGAAGACTGAGCTCTATGAGAGAGAAAATGAAGAAGGAAAGAATCCTAGAAGCCTGGGGCTCCACTAAGGGAAATATATAGTAAAATGACAGCATTTATATATTTTTCAGATTTAAGGGCTGTTCAATGCTTTGATGCCCATCCTTGATCATTACACTCAGTTTCATACCCAAACAGACCTTGGTGCCTAGGGATGTGGAACAGTGGCAATTTTTCAGTTATATTTTCTAACAACATGTGTCATGCAATATAAAAAGAAAATTGCTTGGCATTATGAGACAAATTTCAACAGTTCCTTCTTTCCTCTTAAAAAACCACATAAGTCAAAATTTGTGATTTCAGAAAAATAAAGAATATCAAGTCTACTAAAAGCCATAGCTCCTTGGGAAAAAAAAAAGCTTGATAATATGGTCTTTCATATATATGTGTGTGAATATATTCATGTATGTTTATAGATACATATATTTATATATTCACATGTATACATGTACATAGCAGAGAACAGAAAAAGGAAGCAAAGATGAGCAGTTCTGAAAATAATAGTATTTATTACATAAGTTTTCTTAAAATGGACATTTATTTTATTATATGGAATCCTCTTTTATGGTCTGCTTCATACTTATCAATTTTTTTCTCATTTTTAATTTAAATTTAAAATTTTTTTAAATACCAAAAATAAAAGGAGAAAGAAAAAAATAGCTTAACTAGCAGGGTAAATGGTCAAAGCACGGAGCACTATCCAACTGCACTGGTACCTCTGCACTTGTCTGCTTTTAAACTCATTAAATTTTGACAAAGAAAAAAAATATTTCAGCACTTGACACCCACTTGGCGCTTATCTCACTTGATTGTTGTCTAGGTTGAGCAACAGGGATGTGAGATTGTCTAGTTTTGCTGCCCGTCCCCCCACTGCTGCTGCTATTGCCCTTGGATGTGGGGTAGCTCCTCCCCAGAAAAGTGACAGGTGGGTGGGACTCTCAGGTAAACCCACAATGCTGGGGTTGTGTGGGTGAATGGGCAGGTCCTGGGCAGGTACTGCTGGAAGGTGTAGTTGTAACTGGAAGGGGCATGGAAGGGCTCAATGGAGAAGCAGCAGGAGCAGGAACAGGAAAAATGGTACTGGCAAGAGCAGCAGCAGGCACAAGCCAAGGAGTCCAACCAGGACTCCTGCAAGCTCTGAACCCCTGACTTGCCAGAGCCCAGGGCAGCAGAAGACATAGCATTATAGTTTCTGCTTTTACATCCATCCCCCTTTACCCTTCTTCCCCTCTATCTGCCACCCATCAAGGAAGCTTGGTTGAATGAAGTGGGGGAAGAATATTAAGGTCACAGTTCTTTTCAGAAAGTAAATTGGGTCAAGAAGGAAGAAGGCTGGCTGGACAGGGCTGGGCTGGTGTGCTTCTCTGCAGCTGGAAGTCCCACTTATCTTTTTCAGGGAATTGGATGGGAAAGAATAGTTAGGCTACAAATTGGAGGTGTACTCATCATGGGAAAATTTCATTTAGTACTCACTGTTTTTGCCACTTGTGCCTTCTGGAAACAATTAACGAGTACTAAATTACCACTGTAATTTCAGACTTGTTTGGTGCTCATAAAAAATCAAGGGAGGCCATTGGTTTTGAGGCAACAAGAAATCCATTAAGTAGAATAAGTCCATCCAAATGTATGGATTTGTAGGTCGTAAATCCAATATGGAATTCTCTATGAATTTTTCCCCTCTTCCACAATTCTCACTTTTTGGGGGTATTACAGTTTTCCAGAATTTCAAGCCATGAATTGCAATTCATGGGTCACCAACTAGATTTCGTATTATGAGAAGAACTGGAAAAACCTACCTTAACAATGCCTCTGCATGTATGTGCTTGCATCTATACAGGAAGTTGGAAGTGCTTTTAGTTTGGTGTTTTATTTTTTCTTCTAGAGTTGTAAGTTAGCTATCTCATTTGCTGGTGGTGCATGGGGATAGGGGTGGTACATTACCTCCAGAATTTGTCCCAGTGTTAGGGATATGTTCTAGATACTGACTTTGAAAATGCAGAAGGAAAAGTGAAATTGGGAACATATGGTGCTGCTGAATTCCCTGAACTGCAAAAGTGTAGGAGCTTTTGAGCAATTCACCTTCCAAATGAAAGAAGAGCTCTGGATACAGACAACTACGTCAGCCCTTAGAGGGGAAAGAAGGCAGATGAGCAAGGAAAGGAAGAGAGGGAATGAGTAAAGGTATAATAACTGCCCACAGTAGCACAGAAATTACCCATTGCCTTTCATTGATCTAGTATGGGCAGGTTTTAACAGAAATGTCTGACTCTTTTTTCCTGTTTCGTCATTCCAATTGTAGCAATTGCCCAGTGGACCAGCAAAAATCCCTTTTGTCAATTAATCCTAGGAGCCTAAATTTTTTAGGGTTTTGCTTGGGTAATAGTGTGCAACTGAAGTGAAGAGTCAATCAGTTATGGCCTGGGAAGTCTGTAGTGGATGTTTCAATATTATTTAAAGTTCCTATTAATAATAATTTGTTTTCAAAAATTATTACATAATAGATCGGTGATACAACATAAAAAGATGGAAAAGAAGTGGTAAGTAGATGGAAACAAACTGAATGATTTACTTAATTGAAATACAAGCCCAGCAGCATCATTATCATAGTTAGCATTTATCTAGAATTTCAAGGTTTATAAAATGATATTTTGAAGCAATCTTACATGATCACTTATTATGCTTTTAATAATCCTTTGAGGTAGGCTCCATTATCTCCATTTTTCAGTGAGGCAGAAGATCAGTGAGGTTTAAGGATTTGGCTAAGTCATACTGCTCGTAAATGTCTGAGGCAAAAATTTTAACTCACTTCTTCCTGTCTCGAAGCTCAAGACTCCATCCATAACACAACCTAGTATCTCCTAGGGAGAAAGATAACCCATTCCAAGACAGGAAAAAGAGTGAATTAAAACTAGATTGTGAGGTCTTAGACAGGTTGGTTGCTATATACTACGCTTCTCTGTTGAATGGGAGTCACTATAGGGACAGATAAAAATGAGCAGTATGATATTGTAGAAAGAGAAAAATTGAGAGTCTATAAATGTGGCTTTAAATGCTGTTTCTACTACATTTACTGTTTTGATGAAGTCCTTTCTTGGAAATCCCCTCTATGAATCTGTTATTCCAAGATTTCAGAAAATCAGATCTGCAAAGAGGTTAAGAGAATATAAGCTTTGTGTCTTTGTGTGGTGCTACAGTACTTGAAGGGTACTATGTTTATGTGTCTATAGCCTCAGTAACAAAAGTCAAAGGACTTATCCATAGAAAGCTTATTCAAAATTACAATAGTCTCAGCATCCCAGTGGAAATCCAGTTACCAACAGGATCATTATTCTTTGATGTGCAACAAAATTAAACACTTCCTGCTGTGCAGATCCTGCAGATACAGGCTGGGAACTCACTGATATTCTTCTTCTATGTCAAGCATAATGTTTTATGATGTCGGGCAGGGCCAGAAAAGTGAAAAGAAAAAATCATTAAAGAAGAGAAAAATAAATAGCCATGAGAGAGAGCATGTATAAATTGCCCATTCTGACTTCAGGGGGACAATTTTTAAAAGTGATATCATATGAAGCAGATTTATGTCTCTAGAGTCAATGCAAATGTAGGATTTATACAATATCCATTTATCAGCCACCAAAGGGTTGATTTATGGTACTAAAATCATACTTTGTATTCTAACTGCCTCAGAAAGTTCACTGACAGCACAGTCAGAGAGAAATACCCTCGATCTCATTGGGTATGACTATGCTTGTGAATTAACACTGCCTGACAAGGAAGGGTCTTGAGGTTCTCATTAGAGAATTGGCCATTAATGCTTCTGGCAAACTTGGCTCTTTGGTCAAAGTTTCATCATTATTTCAGTCATATAACTTCTATATTCTGTTGGGTCAGTGATCCTTTTGCCTGCATTTTATAATGATGGATTATGCAAAGCTTTGAAACAATTCAGTTCAAATGAACTCATGACACTTGCCATGGGACCTTAACATCACGGCATATGTTGCAATGACAGCATACATGCATATGAACTGATAAAACAGGAGATAATTCAATGAAAGCAAAATATGAGTTGTGAATCAGCTTTTCAAAAAAAGATATTTAATATGTACTTACATGAGTAAGGTCCTGTATTTGAATGCCATAAATAACACAAGCATGAGACCTATTCTCAACACTCAGCGTATATTTAGGAGAAAATATATCTCTTATCTTCTGACTGATTAATGTCTTCAGCCCATTGGAAGTATTACTTGTTATATTTTCTCTTTTCTTTAGCAAAATATCTATTTAAGCTGATTACCAGAAATCTGTTCATTGTGCTGTTTAACTAAATCTTGGATATACTGAACTTTTTTACAACTCTCTTGCTCTCCTTTCCCTCTTCCATCTCTCTGATTGGAGAGCTGAAGGATACAGCTCTCAATTCTGTCCTATGTATACCTGGTACATAGTAGACAATTAACACATATTTATCGCATTGACTAAATTGGATATCTTTTGCTTTTACATTGCCTTAATTTCCAACTATATTTCTATGTCATCCTCTCCTCAGAAAGGCATCCTTTATAACCAAGTATAAAGAGGGAAACAACAGTCGTTTTGCAAAATTAAGCCACAAATCATATGAATGTTAGGATATATACAATATTTCATACCTATAGTATGCCTTCTCTGCAAAGAAAAGATACATTTTTCTCATTTCTATGGGTTCAAGCTTGATCATTAAAATTAGATAAGATCTTTTCATTTCAATTTTAATCATTAAGAGTCTTCCCATGTTTATCAATACAGTCACTATGTAAATTGTTTTCTTTCTTCCACTAGCTTTACTTTTCATTAACTCAAAAATATTTTCTAATGCTTCTCATTATTCTTCATGGTCATTATTTCTTATGGCATAGTAATATTTCTTTATATATATATTGTATGATATATATATGTATATGTATATGTATATATATATATATATATATCCCCCCCACACACACACACACATGCACCTGTTTGGGGAGGACATTTAGTTAATGGATATCTACTTTTCATCCCATTATTTGTTACTACAAAAGTGCTACTGTAATTATTTTGGTATCTCTGAGACTTTCTTTTCTAACTCTGATCTTTTTGAGGGGTGATATTTCCCTATCAGTAACATCTCTGGGTGAAAGGAAATGGAAAAAAAATTGGGCAAGATTACAATAAACTATATGATTTAACAAGTAGTTGAATAATAACATCTATGCTGTAGTGATAAATGGTTTAACAGTAACCTAGAGATGTGTCATAGCTAGAGTGTTAAAAGCAAGGCTTGTTTTGCCCTGGCTCTATTCTGACATGCATGCGTGCATGTGTATATGTGTCTGTGTGTATGAGAGAGAGAGAGAGAGAGAGAGAGAGAGAGAGAGAAGAGAGAGAGAAGAGAGACAGACACACACACACTGAGACAGAGATTTGATGAAAAGATAGATGTCATGCTTATAATATTTTTTTATTTTGTTCAGTCATTTTTCAGTCATGTTAATTTTTTATCTCTTTTGGGGTTTTCTTGGCAAAGATATTGGAAAGGTTTGCTATTTCCTTCTCCAGATCATTTTATGTGAAAAGTGAAGCAAACAGGGTTAAGTGATTGCTTAAGCTCACAGAGCTAGTAAGTATTTGAGGCAAGATTTCAACTCATAAAGATGACTATTCCTGACTCCAGGCCTAGCACTCTTCCCATTCATTGTGCCTCTAAGTTGCCCCCCAAAATTATTGATAGCACAATGCAATACAGTCAAATGTTTTAAATATCTGCAATAAGCCAGTTAAACATGGAAATAGAAATAAGAAAAGAAAACCCTTGTCCTCAAGAAGCTTATAATATACACTATACAAAAGAAAGATGAAAAATAGAAAAGACTGAAGTGATGAAAGGCCTGATATGGGTTGAAATGAATCCAAGAGAGTCAGGGAGATAGAAAATAAAGAATAGACTATCATTATGAGGTATCTTCCATTGGGGTTTTCTTTTTTACACTTCTCTCATGCCTTCCAGTTGGGAGGAGTTTTTCTCTTCTCTCCAATATTACAATCAGAAACCTCTATTTTAAAAAAATAAATCTTGAATATACATAATAGTCCAGAGGTGGTGAGTGGAAGAAAATGTTGATGACAAAAATACATGACAAATGATTAATATTTGTGAAAAGAGTATTGGAATCCCCAAATATCTTAACACACAAGAAAAAATAGTCAAATAAGATAAAATTTAATAGATCCATATTTAAGAGTAAGAAGTTCAACCTTATAAGTACAAAATTGGGGAAGAATTGAGAGACAAGAGTTTATGTAAAAAGTTTCTGATTCGCAATGTCAACATGATACATAACAATGTGATATAGTGACCACAAAAAGCTAACAACATTTTTAGACTATGATGAAAAAATCCAGTGTATCCAAAATATCAATGATAATTATCCTACTGTACTTGGCCTTCATTGGACCATATCTAGAATGTTGTGTTCACTCCTGGGCACTATATTTAAAGGAGATTCACAAAATGTACTGCTTTCATAGCAAGGTAACCAAGATGATAAGTCATTTAACTTTCATATCATGAGATGTTTGACTAAAGAAAGTGAGAAGTGAGAATGTCCAACATTAAGAAGAGACTTGGAAAATAAGCACAAGTGTCCCCAATGAATAAATGATGTGTCATGTGGAAGGAAATTTATCTTGCTCTACTTTGCACTATAGAAAAGAACTGGGAGCTATAAAGGAAATTCCAATTTAAGATAGTCCAAAAATAATGACACATACAATAACAATGCAAAACATCAACAATGAAACAACAGTACTAACAACAACCACCACACATGTTTTCTTATAATTAGAATTGTTCATAACTGAAATGGGATACTTCTAGAGGCAATGAGGTCTATAATTAGAAGCTGGGTGATGACTTTCTAGAAATATTGTAGTGGGATTTTCTTTGGTATGTTGTTTGAATTATATTGTCCCTGAGGTCCCTTCCAAATTTCCAATTCTACAGTGGATGAATATTGTTAAAAGGCTGATTTCATCTTGGTATAGGAAAGATTGTCCTATTGGCTTTATTAACAGATCATATGTAAAAGATCTGATATTTTTAGTCAAAACTCACTCAAAATGAACAAACATAATGTCATGGTAGCCAAAAAAATCAGTTAATGGATGTTTAGAATAATGATAGAATAGTCATAAGAATAAAATAGTCCTTTCTGATCTGCTCAGTATGTCATTTGACCAAGGCCCTTGACAAAGTGATACACAATTGAAGTAGGGCACTCTTAGTCTCACTTTCCTTCCCTTTACAATAAAATGAGTTGGGTTAGAGGAACTCCAATGTCCCTTCCATCCCTAAGTATATAATTCTCTGACATAAGAATTAGTTAAAGGAACTGAAGTCTTAAAAAGAGACAATTTAGGAGTCTTCTAGTGTTCAAAGAGCTCTCATGTGGAAGAGAAATCAGAATGGTTATGTTTGGTCTTAAAAGGTTAAATGCATAGCAGAGGGTAGGGGTTTCAGAAAGGCACTATAGATTTCAGCTTTCGATAAGGACAATCTTGCTAATATTTGCATTTGCACATCTGTGCAACAGTGCACAAAGTTTGTACATTCCATTGTAATTTAATAGGCTGCCTTGGAAGGTGCTTAAGTTCTAATTCTCTAAATAAGCTATCTCATAGTAATATCACTACATGAACATTAGTAATATACTGAAATTAAAAAAAAAATCAAACAAGTAAGTTTTCCTGGCTCTGGCACTTATGATTTTTCCCCCACTTCTGTGCTATTCATTGTGCTTACTTCATTATAAGTAATGTGTGGTAGTTGTTTTGTTGCTATGAGACAAGAAGGTCACAGCTAAACAGTGGTTTTATATGTGGTCCTTGTCAAGCTGGTGATTTAGGGCCTTGGCCTTCCTTTATAGAAGGATGTCAATGGAGGAAAATCTAGTCAAGGTCCATTTCTTTGTCACTGAATAAAAGATGAGACAACAGTAAATTAATAAACTCTTGTATTAACATCTAAACCTGGAATTCAAGGTCTTCCATGCTTTGACCCCAACTTATAATTCTAAACTAGTTTTGTACTCTTGCACTTCACAAAACCTACAATGCAACAAAATTTTAGATCCTTCACCTTTTGATCCTAAGTTCTTTCACAAATCTCACCACTCATTGTTTTTATAGATGATTCTGATACTCTAGTCAGATTGTTTTCTTCATTATTTCTTCAATCCCATCCTTATACCGGCTAATTATCACCTCTAGGCTTCTGGTTCTTTCTGGAATTTTTCTCATATCCCAAATAGTACTTAACTTTCATCCACTGACTGAAACTGTGATTTCCTTATTACAAGGAACTCTCTTAATACAAATTGGTATCTGCTCTAGAACTTGAAGCCTTAAGGGTTGCCTAGAATACTGGAAGTATAAGTGATCTTCCAAAAGTTACACTGCCATTAGGTATCAGAGGTAGTACTTGAATTAGGTGTTCCTTATCCTTCAAATCATCCATTTTCTGAGAAATAAATGGAGTAGTTGAAAAAAACTTAAATTAAGAAATTTAACTCATTGTGAGACCTGAGTGCTGCCATATACTACTTGTGGGACAAAAGGTTAGTCATCCAATCTCTGCAGGGATCAGTTTGCTCATTTATGACCTATATAGTCCTTTTTAGTTCTGGATCTATAATCTGTTAATTTTATGCCTTCCCTGATGATTCCATACATGAATAAACTCGCTTGCTGTGAACTTTTATAGGGCTGACAATCTATCCCAATCATTAAGCTCTTGACAGATACTGTTTTAAATTATTTCTAATCATTTCCTCTACACATACAAGCACTATCTTGCCAATTAAATTGTAAGCTCCTTACTATGTTTTATAAATCTCAGTCTTCCCCACAGCTCTGAGCAATGAATGCTTTTTGATGGAAAAATAGCTAACCTGTCTACCATAGAATGATTTGATAGGAAAGAAAAAAGGATTTTCATGGCCATTTCAGACAATGTTTCTCTTATTGGATTAAAAAGCAAACACTATTTTTACATTTTATACTGTGAAATCTCATTATCAAATATACATGCCAACCTTCTACCCCATCATTAAGCCCCCAGAAGGATTTCAACTGCTACTAGAAAGGGCATTTGAATGACACAAGAGTGTCCACCATGAGGTGGGAAGGGAAACCAATATCTACATTAATGATGGAGCCAGAGGCAGCTCTGTTGCCTACCCTGCAAAAATAGCCCTGAGACAGTTACACTGACAAAGCCCAAACACAGAAATGGTGAAACAACATAACTGGAGAGAGAAAAAATAACGCTTATTATATTTTTTTCAAAGCATTTAATTCATCCCAGGCAACCATGTGACCCTACGGAAAATTTCATTCAAAGATAGACAGATAAATAGATAGATAGATAGACAGACAGATAGATGTTAAAATAGAATTCTGTTCAAGGAACAGAATTTTTCCTTGGAAGAGTATGGTAAAAGCAAATGAAAACATTCATCTGGGAGACCAGAGTCCTACATTCAAGTTGTCCATCAGCCATTATACTTTTAACTTGTCTTAAGAAAGACGTGTTCCATATCTGGATCTTAGTTTTTTCCTCTGGAAAATGAAGAGGATGGATTAAATGTTCTCCACTGAACTATTTCTTAACTTTCTGTATGTTTCTAAATGACTATGAACTAGGAAAAATCAGATTTCCCTCATCAATACGTACAGAGTTACATTATGAGAATACTCATGGATGTAAATGTAAGCATAATGAACAGCAAGCATGTTGAGTGGAGAAAATATTCACCATTACTACTACTATTGACAGTATCTCCACCATTACCAACATCATTTGTATAGCTACAGTCAGAGTCATCAAAATCCTGACCACAGGATTAGAGGATTTAGAACTGCAAAAGATGTCATGGATTTTATTTAACTATTTTAGAGTGTTTTAGAGTTACTGAGAATTTTATGAGCATTGTATCACTGGATCAGACTAATTGGTTCTACAGTAGTTAATCAGTACTCTCCTATTTTATGCCTCTTTAAATGATAAAAATGATTGGAAAAATTCAAATTATGATTTGTAGTTACCTTCTATACCATTAATAGGTATGCTTAGCTGTAACATTTTGATTTTGAATCTTTTAGATTATAGCAGAGTCTCTAAGCACCATACAATCTCCAGAAACATCCTGAAGAGCAAATGAACATGTGATTAAAGAATAATAGAATAATTCACAGCAAAAAAGAGGATTCAGATTATGCACGGGAAAAGACTGAGGTTTACAAGAGATGTCAAGTAGAGATCTGGTATTATTGTAAAGCTATCTTCAGGATTCCTTCTTATGCTTAGCTTGATTATAAAATGGAGACTGCATAGGCTACCCAGAACTCTAGGGGGCAATTTAGTTCTCGTGGAATGATAACAAATTCAAAAAAAATAATAATAATTATCTACCATGGACAAAACTTGTTCTTTAGCATTAAAAGAGAAACAGTTGATAAGGCATTCTCTACCCTCATGCAGTCCACAATTTCATCAGGGGAATAAGACAACAATACACATAACTAAGTAAATAAATTACAATTGTAAAATAAAGTGCTAAGAGGAGAAAGGGAACTCATAAAAGGCTTCTTTAAATAAGTAGAATTTTAAATAGGTGCTTAAAGATGGTTGAAATATAACAGATGAAGAAAAGGAGGTATGACATTTTATTTGTAGGGAAAAGCAAAAACAAAGACATGGAGTAAAAATAATAGCATGAGGTATATTCTGGAGTCAGAGTTCTCTAACTGATTAACTTTAAAAAACATATTGAGAGAGGAATAATCTGAGATAAAACTGAAAAGGTAGGATAGGATCATATTGTAAAGTGCTTTATTGTCAAAGTCTGAATTTGCCTCAGAAAACAATAAAGAATAGAAAAGTTTTAGCAGAAATTAAAATATGCAAACATATGCATATACATGGTCAGATATAAGTATAAGTATGATTATTCTGATAAAGTTCTGAAAACTAAACTGGAGTGAGGAAAGAGTAGAGTTGTGAAGCTCTCCTGGGAGATCATATAAGGAAGATACTTAGGATGTAAAAAATAATAGTAATAGTGGCTATAGGGAATAAAAGGATGGACGTGAGAGACTGCTGTTAAAATCAGCTTGATGCTAAACAACATACTCCATCTCTCAGCTTTGAGAATTCTCTCTTTTTCTCCATGCCTAAAATATTCTCTCTCCTCTATCCTGATTACTGATTTTCTAGTTTCTTTTAAATCCAATTAAAATCCTATTTACTATAGGAAACCTTCCCTAACTCCCCTTAATTCCAGTATTTACCTTACTCTTAT
This sequence comes from Antechinus flavipes, assembly GCF_016432865.1. Taxonomy (NCBI): domain Eukaryota; kingdom Metazoa; phylum Chordata; class Mammalia; order Dasyuromorphia; family Dasyuridae; genus Antechinus; species Antechinus flavipes. The sequence goes on along the minus strand of NC_067399.1, from coordinate 217,026,595 downwards.
TATTTTCTATTTATACTGTGTATAGCTTGTTTTGTATACATCTGTTTACATGTTGTCTCTCCCACCTTTAGGTGGTAAGGTCCTTGAGGGCAAAATGTGTCTTATTGAATCCCAGGCTTAATATAGTAGCTGTGACATATTAGCTATTTAATGAAAGTTTATTAATTAACTGTAGCTTACTGAAAAAGAGAGTTGGGACAGTGATAATTCAAAGATAAATTCAATAACTCAAAGGTGGATTAATGAGAGTCTTAGGGACAGAAATAAGAAATAATAAAGGAAAAGCAGAAAGGAAAAACAAATTTGAATGGAGACATGTAATTGCATTTGGGATACACTGAGTTTTAAAATACTGGCAGCATGTTCATTAGGTGACTAGACAAACTGAAGGGTATTTGGGGGAGAAAGACATATAGTTTCATGCTATCAAAGATAATAGAGAAAGTTCAGATCTATAAATGAAAACAGAATAAGACAGAATTTTAAAAGATTGAAATGAAAAGGAGCTAGTAAAGGAGAGAAAGAAGCACTAGTAAGAAAAATATGTAGGAAGAGAAACCATAAGCATTTGCATCCTGAAAACTAAAAAAGAAGATATTCAGAAACAAAGAAAATGGGGGGAAAGTGTCAGATTGAGTGAGGAAGTCAAGGTGGCTGAAAAAAGAAAAAGCATTGAATCTAGTGATAGGGAATTTTATAATGACGTGGAAGAACGTTATTAGTAGACTATTATGACTAAAATAAGATTTCAAAAGATTAAGATGTAAATGTATACAAAGACACCTACAAGTGTCAAACACAAATGATCTTTCTGAGAAGTTCAAAAGTGAAGAGATAGAGGAAGATGAGATCATATTTGTGGGAGTGTTGGAAAAATGAATTTTGTTTTATAGAACCAATGTGCATATCTGGGACTGGCAGGTACTAGGTTCAGGAAGACATATTATCACTCAATGTAAGGAAAAATACCTTAATCATTTGCATTGCACAGTCATAAAATTCATTGTTTTGCAAAGAAAGGAGAACCCCATCACAGGGAATTTTTGAGCAGAGACTACTTCTTAGAGATATTACAAAAGAAAAAACAATTGAAGTATTCTCTATTGCCTTTCATTTCAAAATTCTATTATTTTTCATGGATATATTATTTAATTTGGTTTCCTTCCTCTATAAAACTATTACCACAATTGGAACTTACCAACTAAGATTGTGAAAAGTTATCAAAAGAGAGGTAGACAAATAAAAATTAAAAAGTCAATAGAAAAATAAATGGTTTGGTCTTAAAAATGTCAGCTTATAAGAATAAAGCCCCAAATGAGCTAAAGTTCATTCCATGGAAATTAATGCTAAGGTCATTTTTTGAAAAGGGTATAGTTAGCCTAATGGAGACATGTTATAAAAGGAGAGAACTATAAGAGCAAAAAACATTATTACTTGGGGTTTCTGGGACAATGATAGACATGAATAAATAAAGAACACTCACTCTTGGTTCCCTGTAACTAAGGACAAAATAAAATAGTTATTTGAGAAATTAAAGCAGTAACTGTTGCCTATTAAACATTAAAAAAAAAACAAAAGAAAACCCTGCCATCATGTTTGTATAAAATAGATAGTAAGGATATTATTAAAAGGATATCTTTTAGATGTGATTGTTTTGGAGAAAAAAAAATGTTGCTATAGAAATAGTGGTGGATAGATATGTTCTCACTTTTCACAAAACTTTCTCTTCTTCCCTCTAAAATTATCACTTTGTGCTTCACAGAAAAAAAAATAATAAAGCCACTGTCTAAGAGCTCTTTCTTCCCTTCTTCTCACACTACTTAAATAGTTCTCCCCATCATCTCCCTCTTCACTCGTACATCTGATAAAGAAGTAGTCTTTCTTCTGGTCAAATCTAATCCCCATAAAGCACTTTTCATTCCACCTTCTCCAGTATGTTGCTCCCATACTCATACCCACTCTTTAATGTTTAGTATCTCACATCCACTGGCTCCTTCCATATTGCATACAAGCACGACTATCTCTTTTCCACCCTTAAAAATCCATTAGTTGGAGAGAGGCATCTTTATCCAGAATGAGGACTAATGGGATAGAAGGTGAATCACATAGTATTTTCTCCTTTTTGTTGTTGTCTGGTTCTTTTTGTTTTGTTGCTCTTTTTTTACCTTTTGGATCTCATTTTTATTGTGCAGCATGATAATTGTGGAAATATGTACATAAGAACTGCACTGTTTTACATATATATTGGATTACTTGCTGTCTAAGGGAAGGAGTAGGGGAGAAAGGAGAGAGGAAAAAAATTAGAACACAAGGTCTTGCAAGAATGAAAATTAAAAATATAATGTTTTGTTATATTCTTCTCTAAAATATAATGTTCTCTGGGAGCAGGTTTCTTGGGGGGCTTTGGAGAGCAGCCTTCGTTTCAGTTCAGTATAACCACCCAAATGCAGCCAGCTGTTAAAGTACAATTCCTTTATTGTCTCTTTCTAAGTCTTGTCTCTTTTCCTGGGACCCTGTTAGCTTTAATAGAGGCCTATCTCTCACCTTGGTTCTGAGAGCTTAAGCTGCCTTCTCTGGCTTGTGAATCTCCTTGACTGAATCCTGGCTGAGGCTCAGAGCTTCTAATGGGCTTCTGTTTTCTAGTGGGCTTGTCCTAGAGTGGGCTTGTCCTCATTGGCCCTGACAACTCCTCCTTATATATGCTCTCTTAAAGGTGTGAATTTTGTGGAATTATAGTAAGAACTAAGTACATGTAAATTAGAGAATCATTATCTCATCAATTCCACTGACTTAGCACCTTGTAAGAATGCTAACATTATGTTTGGAATAAAAAAGCTAAAGAAATTTAAAAATCCATCACTTGATTCATCAATTCCCAAGAGATATCATCTAATATTTCTCCTCCCCTTTTTATCTAGAGTCCCCAAATAAATTTATTCTTGATACTTCCTCTCCTTACCTCTTCACTTTTTCTCACATCTTATTTAAGCCCTATACAATCTTTTGTTGATATCATCATTCAACTGAAATTCCCCTTTCCAAAATCACCATTTTGGGCTTATTAAATCTAAAGGACTTTTCTCAGTCCTCATCCTTCTTATCCTCTTCATAAACTTTGACAACATTGATTACCATTTTCTTCTGAATACTATTATCATTTCTAAATTTTTATGACACTTTTCTTCCTTGGTTCTTCTCTTTGTCTGACTGCTCCTTCTAATTCCCTTTTGATGAATCTTTACCTCTTTCTCTTTCACTCACTCTGGATTTCCCTCAAAACTTTGTTCTGGGATTTCTCTTCTTCCTTTGTAATATTTCACTTTGTGATCTTATTAGTTCCAATTATTATAATTATAAGCTCTCTGCAGATATTTCTCAGATCAAGATATCTAGCACTAACTTCTCATCACTAATTCATTAACTGCCTTCTCTGAATTTGCACTAGCTACTTCCCATTCTTGGAATTCTCTCTCTAACTTCTGATTCATAGATCACCTGATTTTCTTTAGTACCAAATGAAAATTCCTTTTTCTCAAGAAAGTCCTTTTCCAAGTTCTCATATTTCACTCTAACTCAATTAGTCTCCTTCTCTCTAAGATTATCTTAAGTTTATATACTGTATATATCTTTTTATGTTCATAGTCATTTTTCATGTCTTCTTTTATTCAGATTCAAGTGACCTTTTGGAGATCAGGAAATGTGATTTTTTTGTTTGTTTGCTTTTGTTTTTACCACTTTTGTATACCTAGCACTTAGCAGAAAGTCTAGAACATACCAATTATTTGATGAGTGATGATGAAAAGGGAAATCAAAACCTGCAGAATACTGAGCTTGATGAGATTCAGGGAACAATTCTAAACATCATTATTAATAATAGTGATAAAGTCAGGGATGTGATTATGCTTGGCCCCCATCACACTAAAAATAGATGGAAAAAGAACAGAAGTAAACTTAAGTCTATTCACATCCAGCTGTTTGTGTAGTACTTCCAAAGGTAAGATGAAGGAATGATAATAGAAAATGTCTTTCTTCCTGCTTAACTTGGAGGCCAGTTATGATTACTGTGTATTTAAGACTATATCTTTTGCAGAGTGGAAAGGTAACCTTTCAATACCTGATTTATCTGCCCTGGAAATCTATGGTCTTATAGAATCAAACTAGTTCAATCCATAAAGGAAATAATTCACACTATAATTACCTGACAATTATCATCTAGCTTCTGCCTAAATATATGTATAGCCTAACTACATGTTTAGTCTTCCATTATATCACTATTAGCTTTGAAACTAGTAGGTATAATAATATGGACAATTATGAAAATTGTCTTGATTATCATTTAGTGCTGTATACTACTTCTTCCTCCCCACAACATACTTTTCTGTTATTCATACTTGATGAAGTCAAAAGAAAAAAGAAAGGGATCTATGTTAATTTTGGAGGTAAAATAAATTTTTGATAAATATCTCAATTTTATACATTGTTACTATCATGCTGTCAAAGCATCAAGATTATAACACATTCATCATAGATTTCATTCCAGGATTTTTATCAGTATAGGATTAAATGATATATTCAACAACTCTGATAGTATATTACTATGTTTCTTTTTTTCCCTTATCTTCATAATGCAAGGCACTTTTAAAAAGGAGAAAAATTTTCCAACTATGGCTTTGTAATGATTTCTATTAAATACCTCAAAACATGGTAGGAAATAATTTAAGGAAAGCTTGTTAATCGGACTGATTATATTTAGATAAAAATCCCAGCAACTCATCCATTCTTATTCAGCCATACACTGCTGACAATAATTTTTGTCTCTTGTTTCCAAGGATTATTTTCAGAAAGAAAACCACTCACTGCATATTTACTTGGTACAGATGGGAGTAGGGTTCTCAAAGGTAAATATCTCTACAGAACCAAACTATGAAATCTTAGAATTAAAAAAGACCTTAGAGACTATCTCCTCTGACTTCCTACTGGATACAGGCATTCTTGTTACCACCTCCTTGACTACCTCTGTTTTAATATCTACCAGAATGGGCACCTCATTAGCTTATATGAACTCCTTCCCGTTGTTTTTAAAAAGTTCTGTTTTAGGACATTTTCTCTTGAACTGATTTAATATCTGTAACTAATATTTTCCTCTCTGTCCTGGTCAGAATTCTGCCCTCAGGGGCTATACAATTTAATTTCCCTTTATAAGACAGCCATTCAAATTCTACAGTTATCACATCTTCTCTAATTATTTTTTAAGGTTCTTTAATAAATTCTCATATAATAAAATGTCTAGACATAAATCACCTTTTTCACTTCTCTAGCTTGTAATTGTTAATCTTAATTAAACTATAGTTTCAGAACCAAATATTATATTTCAAATGAGGTTTGATACAGTCAAAACAAAGCAATATCAGATTAATATCCTTCCTATTCTGGGCACTATGGATTTATTAACACAACCTAAGAAAATAGCAGCTTTTTATCATTTTATTATTCTTTCTAATTTATGCTGAGCTTATTTTACTCATAACAATAGTTAATATTCATATAGTACTTTGAACTTTGTAACCATGCTTTCTAAATATCATCTCATTTGAGCCTCACAATAACCTTAGGAAGTAGATGCAATTATCATCAACATTTTACAGACGAAAACACTGAGACAGACAACTTATCCAGGAAGACACAGCTAGCAACTAAGGTCTTCCTGATTTCAGGTTCAATGCCATATCGAGTATATCAAATATCTGTTCTGGGCCAATTATTGTTCTAAATTCTAGGGCTATAAAAGAAGGCAAAAACAAACAAACAAACAGGAAAAATGAACAAACAAAAACAATCTGTAGCTGTCAGGATATTGGACTCTTCCTATCAGTTTTTGCAAGTTGTTTTCACATATGAAATTACTCAACTTATTATGAAGTAGATTCTCTGATCCTACAGGATTTTACATTTATCCATACTGTTTTATCTCTACTCTCCCTTTTTCAAGCTGTTATTCCAATCTGTTGAGATCTTTTCAAATCCTGATTATACCCTCCGAAAGGACATTCCATTTCCAGTGTCTAGAGAAGTTCAAAACCCTGGCAGAAACGATGATGGATTTATCTTACTCTCTATGCACTTTCTAAGAAAGCCAAATGAGAGCAGAAAAAAGAAATGCTAAGCTTAGTGTTGGAAAGACAGAATGAACAGAAGAAGAGGTGAGGTTAGAAAGTTAAAAAAAATAAAAGAATATCCTTATTTCAGGCTTAACCATCATAAATAAAATAGAAAGTTACAGCAGGACTCTATCACAGTAGATGATAAAGCCCTTGAACAAAGCACTTATTTCCTTCTAACAAAAAGAAAATTATTCACCTAATTTTTTCACCGTCATGCCTGCCTGCATCTGGACAAATATAAATCCATCATGAGGCTACTGCATGGGAGAAACTCACTCCTGATGGGAATGGAAAGCCAATCGAATCAATTCATTCTCATTTCTTTCATCTGATGCTGGAATTTATCCCTATGCAGTGAAGAAAGGGCTTGCACTCACCAAGCAGCTCAGGCTTTGATGGAGATGGAGATGATGGGACTAGAAAAGGATAACCTTGCTGTCTAGTTACAGTTAAACTGTTTCTTTGGATCTGCAATAATTCTTTCTTACTTTGAATTTTTATCCAAACACTAATTTTAGTGGTTGCAAAACTTTGAAGGAAAAAGATGGGTAAGTTTGACATTGGAATATGCACAGACTGTCATTCATAGGGATTCCCTTTCTCAGACAAGGAGGGCTTTATCTCCTCTGTGATTCTGAATACCAATGTTTATTTCCTTGTTTTGATTCCTGTGCTCTTCCCATCCCCCTTGTCACTGCCTGCTCTCATGTTCTGCTTGGGTGATCCCAGTCTTAAGAGATTCACAGAGAAAAAAAAAAGTGCTATTCCTTCCTTGGAGACAAGGTTGTCTATTCATATGTTCAAAGCTGAAAATATGAAACATCTTGGAAAATTCTGAAAATCCAATTGGAAAGCTTGGGGGAAGGGTAATAAGGGAAAGAAAAATTAACAAATGACTAAACCAATGCATTCTCTCCCCTGCTGGGGAAGATGGGGATTCAGCCTGGAGAACAAGTGAGTATCAAACACCAGTCAGTGAACCTTGTGATTTTAATTGGTCAGGGAAGCATCTTTCTCTTTGGATGGCTAGAGAGAAGCAAAAATACTAAAAGAATAATTTCTTCCTTGCAGGTGAATCTAAGCAGCTTACTTCTGAAGGTGGAATGAGGAATATTGTAAAATGCAGTATATTTTATATGCACTCTCCCAATCTGTTTCTGCTTTTATCTCTCTGTTTCTGAGTCTTTATCCCTCTGTAGAATATGCAACAATCTTCATGATGATTTTGAGTCATTATTTTTTACAAAAGCTGTTGGTTACATTCAAAGAATAAATTTTGAAAATACTTCTAGAAAATATTATTTAAATAAACAAGTGATTACCATTTGAAGGGTTATGTTTCAGTTATTTGGAAAATTAATGTTTAACTCATCCATCTTTAGTGATGTCACACAGATACATCAGTGTATAGATTATAATATATAGTTTTTAGTTTACTCACCTTTCATACCCACATCTTCTACTCTCAAATAACCTATAAATAAACATCCCTACATGGGTAATTTGCCCTTTAGCTATCTATGGGAAAGTAGATACACTGCTATATAACAAAGTTCATAATTTTGCTTTCATTCATAGTTTTGTTGAAAATTTGACCTTATAACTAACTTAATAAAAAGAAAGTTACAATCGAACTTTGGTAGATTTTTTTTTCTATGAGAGTAATGTTGCTATGTCCAATTTAGTGAAAAATGAGCCTTGAAGATTTTACCAATTTCTGAATAGAGCTCAAATTCAATTCTAAGAATAGTGCCTATGTAATTGGCAAGGAAGGAACATTTAATTTCTAGAATTGTACAGGTTGGGAAATGATAGTTTCACAGTAAAAGAACTTATGATGTACATTGCTGCAGGAAACCTTGATTTGGGAATGATTTCCCCAGTGTAGGCTTGAATCATAGAATCATAGCCCTTCTGTCCTGGAAAAAACTGAAAAGATCATCTAGGATAGCCTGTCATTTTATTAAGGAGGAATCAGACCCAGAGTTTGAGAGGGAGAAATTTGCCCAAGGTCACACAACTAGCAAGTAACAAACATGAAAAGACTGAGACTTTTTAATTCATGCCAGATATACCCTATTTCCTTTGTAAGGACAAGCATTGCCAGGTTAAGCTTTCTGTCAAGTATCAGTTAAAAGAAGTCTTTTGTGCTTTCGTGCACAATGCTCCAGAGAATGTATCAGGTCAATACTTTTAGGAGCATTGTTTTTATTTGTTTGGTTGTTCATTTTTTAATCGTTTTTTTTTTGTTTGTTTGTTTGTTTGTTTGTTTTATTTTGTTTTGGTGAGGGCAATTATTATTGAGTCAACAACCATGATAAACTGATAACATCAGATCTTATCAACCTCTTGTGCCATAAATTGCTCAACTAAACTACGGATACAATTTTACTCTGAAGGCAGAGTAGGAAATGCAATATCAGGTGGAGAGGAAAAACATTTAAAAATATATCCTTGTAAAAGCTATAACTGATAATTAGTCCAGTCTGATTTAATATTGGGGCAAAGGGTTTGTATTATTCTTTTTATACTGGTAAGCATATGTCCAGAGGATAAGAGATTAAAGCTTGAAAGGATGTGAGAGGCAATCAGTGCCCTCCCATGTTCTATAATGAGGAAACTGAGTCCCAAAGATATTAAATGATTTGGCCAAACAGGTAGGGGAGCTTTCAGTGAAGGTATCATGACTCCAGAGTTAATGTTAATATTCTTTTCCTACTGTACATATTTGAATTGAATAGATTTCTAGTTACATAAATTTCCACATAACTTTGCTTCAGGATAAGATTCCTTTCCTCTAGTTTAAAAAATACTGTATACACGGGCATTTGCCTAAGATATGAAAGAGATATTTTATAAATACATACGTAGACATAAAGTGAAGAGGGATATTAATTGAGACTGCCACTTGATATCTAAGGGACACTGACTATGAAGCAGTGAGTGTCATATTCATAGATTTGTCTTTCAATAAGTAGGATTAATCTTCTTGGAATTAAAAACAAACTATTTTGCCACCCTTTTATATACAGATGTATATGCACTTGCCAGCAGACCTGACAATGAGAATCTGGTGGAGTGCTTGTGTAATATTGGGCAACAAGATCATAAGATAGAAAGATGTAGAACTGGAAAAAATTTCAAATATCATTTGGTAGAATGTTCTCATTTGTTCAGAGAAGGAACAGAGTGTCCAAGAGCTTATTGACTTTCCTGATGTCAGATAATAGGTTCAAGAATCTAAATCCAAAGCTCTTTTCCACACTTATGAAAAGGCTGCTCTGAGCAAATCTTCGTCTCAAGATATTAAGGTTAGAAGGTGTTGATAGTAGTTCTGGGAACTATTATCCCTAATAGGGAAAACATAAAAATTTTCCACTTAGATAACAAAAATAATTAGTTAAGACAGAGATACATCAGATGGAAGACTTAAAGAACAACTCTCTGTTCCCCTCATAGGGGATCTTATGCTGGTATCTCTGGGTTTTGATCTCCCCACCTTGAGCAACTCAGGATGTGATGTCTTCTGCTTATCCTTTGTACTAAAATGCTTAGTTAAGAGCTCTATTCTTGCTATGAAATTAGGTTCCACAAAGACCTCCTCAGCAACTTGAAATTCCATTAACAACTGGTTCTTCTCCTTCTCTGGATATATGCGCCTTATGTAACCTTGTAATCATTCTCCTTTCCCAGATACACTGGTTGAAGAAAAACAGATTGAGATTTCCAGGGGTTTTACTATTCTCCTCTGCACCTGGTTGCAAGATGGAGAAAGAATAAATGAAGCAATGATAATGAGGTCTTCCCATTGAGAGAAGGGTGACAATTATGTATGAAAGTATGGTGCAATAGAAAAGAAACATTGGATAAGAAGTCAGAATAGTACACTTGGGACTCCAGCTCTGCTATGAATTATCTGTGTGATTTTAAGCATTACCAAACTTCTCTGAGACTCAATACTTTCCCGCTTTTTAAAAAAAAAAAGTTGAATTAAACTTTTTTAAAATTTCAATAGTATTTTATTTTTCCAATTATGTGTAAAGATTGTAAGATTTGGGGATTCATTTTTTTCTCTTTCCCTCATTTACCTCTCTTTTCCCCAAGACAGCAAGCAATCTGATATAGTTTATCCATGTATGATCCTTTTAAATATATTTCCATATTATTCAAGTTATGAAAGAAAAATCTAAACAATAAAGGAAAAAATGAGAAAAAAAGAAAACAACAAGAAATATGAAAATAGTATGCTTCAATTTGTATTCAGACACCATAATTTCCTCTCTGGCTGTGAATGGCATTTTTCATGCAAGTCTGTTGGAATTATCTGAGATCACTATATTGCTGAGAAGTGCTATCATTGTTGATCACCACATAAAACTGCTGGTATTGTGTACAATGTTTTCTTGGTTCTACTTAATTCATTTATCATCAGTTCATGTATTTCTCCAGACCTTTCTGAAATCAGCCTGTTGATTTTTCCTTATAGAAAAATAATATTCTATTCCATCCATATGCCATAGCTTATTCAGCCATTCCCAAACTGATTGGCATCTACTCAAGTACCAGTTCCTTGCAAACACAAAAATAGTTGCTACAAACATTTTTGCTTATGTAGATCCTTTTTCCCTCTTTTATGCTTTTCTTGGACTACAGACCCAGTAGTGACATGCTGTAACAAAGAGTATGCACAGTTTTATAGCCCTTTGGTCATATGAGCTAGATTTTCTTTAAATCTAGCTCTATGTCTTGTATTGTTATCAATCAGTCAATCAAAAAATTGACTATATGCTAGCGACATTCCTAAATACTACAGATAAAATAAAACTCAGACAACAGGAAAAACTAGGAATGTCAGCTTTGTTTTCAATAAAAAATGCTGTGGCACTAATTTTTCAAAGCAGTGCTGTAAACACCCAGGCACAATAATGATTGAATAATTCCAGTATTACTATTATAAAGATCTTGGAAAGAACCATATATTTTTGTGACAAATAACAATTTTTTTAAAATATCATAATACTCAGCAATCTGATTTAATATAGTATCATAGCATATTGGGATAATTACTAGGAGTGGAATCAGAGGAACTGGATTAAAATCCTGGCTTTACCATTTATTCTTTGTGTCACCTTGGCCAAATTTCTTTATATCTTTCTAGGCATTAGTTTCCTTATCTATAAAATGAAGACACTGGACAAGATACTTTCCTGAAATCCATTTTAACTCTAAATCTGTGATTCTGAAATACCATGAATCTAGTGAACTCATCATGAAACATCACTATAATTTTTATTTCAATGATCAACAAGCTTATCAATGATCTCTCAACTTATACAGGTAATATCTTCTATGTCTTAGTTGTTTGTTTCAGGAACTATTATGTATAAAACCTTTTATTTCTTGTGAGACAAACTTGATATAATAAGCCTCTACAGATTTAGTTTGGTCTTTGGAAAATAGATGCACCGTCTGTTTCTGGGTATATATTTCAAGCCACAATAGAGTCTGTCTTACCTCATGCTCCACTGGCACAGCCCTTGAGACATAAGGATTACATCCAACAAGACATCCATCAGAGAAGGACATGAGGGCAAGTAATCCTTAATATCTCCCCAAAATGAGTTACTCTTCACTTCTAGAGACTTCTATATTCTGCATGCATAATTGTAATTATCATAGAATTAAGTAATGACAAAGTGACAAAGTATTATTAGGTTCCTGCTTTGACTGTGTATATAACCTGCAGATGATATACCTCATTCTTATATTTCTTGCAATATTGTCTAGTTAGTGACATGAAAAATGTGCCTAGTAATTCCACAGTTCAGAGCCATTCATTCTCAATGCCATGATGATTTCAAGCATTATGTGGAATAATGTTGTTTTGTTGGGCAGAGGCACGGATATAACTCAATTCCTTTTAAATGCTACATTCTTCTTTGTTAATCAAATATTAGTAGGTTTAAAAAAATTTGCAGGACATTTATATTGATTTCTATGGTCTATTCAATTACATAAAACTAAACATATTTCTAAGCCTCTTATCAGTAGTACTAGTAACAAAGAAGATTAAATATTGCTAAATGTTAATTTTGTAAAATAGAATATGTTTTTAACAAAAAACATGAAATAGTAATACAATTGTAATTATTTTAACAGCTGACAAAATTTCAGCCTATGATTTTAATGTTGATAGCAGAAGTTATGAGTGATGTGTTAGCATTGGTGAGAAAACATTGTTCCATTTAGAATATTTTATAACATCTTTATTTTATTTTTCACTTTTAGAAAAATACTAAGTTATACTCCAGAAAATTCCTGCAATAAAAAATACAATTTAAATTTCTCATAATAATATTAGATTATAACTCATAGTATTATGTTACAGGATTTGACAAAATTCCTGTATTATTCCTCTTCTTAGGGATAGTTCACTAGTATAAGAGTGGCAAGATAAGCCAACATGGATATGATGAATGTTGTCCCCATAATTATGTGCAACTGGGTTTCAAAGGTGTGAACTGTTGACTCCAACAGTGAATCTATTCCTACTTTTCACAGGGGATTGTGGAGGAGTATGTGGGAACATTGAGTTTTCTCCAAATTGATTCAGGGTCAGCTAAACTAGCATATCTCTAATATAGACCATAAGATGAAGTGCAGATAGGACAAGATTTTGAATCAGAGGAAGTGGACTTGAATCCTTGGGCTTCTATTTAACCTTTGTCAATCAATCAACAAACATTTAAAATTAAAAATTCCTAATATAGTCAAGAACATTAAAAAAATACCTATTATGTTAAGTATTACAGAAACATTAAAAATGACACATTCGCTGTCATTAAGGTACCTACTTCTGTAGACCTCAGTTTTCTCATTTGTAAAATGAATGCTTTAGATGAGATATTTTCTAAGCTTCCTTCCAGCTCTAAATCTATGCCCTAATATTTAAGGATGTCTGACCTTTTGGGGTACTAACATTTCTTTTTAGCCAGCTGTGCAGGGGACCTGAATTCAGTAGTTGTCCAATTTGGTTAGATTGTGTCACTTTTCTTTAGAGACAGTCACAAGCGGGGGAAGGAGGAGGAATAACTAATTATGTAGCACCACAGTGTGTCAGTCACTGTATTAAATACTTTACCAATATGATCTTATTTGATCCATACAATAACCCTATAAGATAGATGCTGATATTAACCTTATTTTATAGTTGAAGAAACTAAAAGGCCATTTAACTTGCCCACACAATTACTTTCTGATATTATATTTGAACACCGATCTTTCTAATGTCAGACCCAGAACTATATCCATTTTATCTTTTAGCTATTTCATATTAGTCACCAGGATTATGAGGGACATCTGGGTAGTTGCTGGAATTAGCATATATCTAAACCAAAATCAAAAAAAGAATCAGGGAGCAGGACATAAAATTTCTCCTCTAACACATTCCAAAAAAAAAAAAAAAAAATCTTTTTATCTCACTCAAAGTTGAAGAAAAACCTTGAATAGAATATTTTGAGAAAGTGATATAATGGTTAATTATTGAATATTAATTTGTACTTTATATTAAAAGGAAGACCTTAATAGAAACCCCAAGTGATTGCTTAGTTATGATTAGAATCTTTTTTATAGTATTTTATTTTTTCAAATACATGCAATGATAGTTTTCAACATTCACCTTTGTAAAACCCTGTGTTCCAAATTTTGCTTCCTGCTTCCCCCTACCCCTTTTTATCCTCAAGTCAGCAAACAATCCAATAGAAGTTTAATATGTACATTTCTTCTATATACATTTCCATACTTGTCATGTTGCACAAGAAAAATCAGATCAAATCAGATCAAAAGTGGAAAAAATGAGAAAGAAAATCAAATAAACAACAACAACAAGAGTGAAAATAGTATATTTTGACTCACATTCAGTCTCCATAGTTCTCTCTCTAGATTTGGATGGCACTTTCCATCACAATCTACTGGAATTATCTTAAATAAACTCATTGATGAAAAAGTCAGGTCCATCACAGTAGATCATCATATAATCTTGTTACTGTGTACAGTGCTTTTTTGGTTCTGCTCATTTTACTTAACATCACTTAATGTAAGTCTTTCTAGGCTTTACATAAATTCTTTTAGAACAAATATAGTCAGTTACCCTCATATGCCATAACTTAATTAACCATTCCCTACCTGATAGGCATCCACTTCTGTCATCTAATCACTGGGGATATGCTGATATCTTCAGTGGGTTATCTTCTGATAAACTTATGGAATGGAGTTATAGAATTCAGAAGGTTCATCAGAAGGATATGTGTATGTTGGGCATGAGAGAAGGGGTGGGAGCAGCACAGGGACAATCAGGATCTGTTAACTAATTAAGTTTAGCAAGGGTTTATACTAGACAGTGACTAAATAATTTCTCCAAATGAACAAGTTAACAGAGTTAACTAAGTGTCCATTTGGAAAGGGCCAGAAGTAAAGCAGAATGGAGTATGAAGTCCAAAGGCATTGTAAGAGTTTGCAAGGAAAATATTAACAAGAGACAATCTCAAAAGGAAGAATCAAAGCCAAGATAGTTAAGGCAAGATCAAGGCCAGTGGAGAGTAGAGGAATGGAAGACAGGGGTCTTCTAAAGTGGAGGGGAAAAGCCATTGAGTTTGGAATCAGAGATCCTGTGTTTAAACCATGTCTTTGCTGCTTACTGCCAGTGTGATCATGAACAAGTCTCTCAATCTCTTGAACTTGGTTTTTCCTTATTTGTCAGATAAGAGGCATTTGACTAGATCTCTAATCATTTCATAGAGGTGGAGTCGAGGCAAAATGCATTGTGGCTAACAATTACTAAAGAAAATAGTTCATTCTTTTCCCATCTCATTTGGATTCCTTACCCATAATCCTATGTATAATATTGATGATTTGACAATTCTATATTTTTTACAAAATTATTTCTGTCACCAAAGTTCTTATAGGCCTGGAGGTGTACCTGGGATTTTCAAAGTTATACCTATAAATAGTGAGTATAAGAACTACTTGAGGGTAATTATATTTCCAGTGATGAAATGTACCTATGTTCCAAGGACTAGTCTTTTGATAATTAATCTCTCTTTACTAAGCATGGCTAACCTGGATGACAGAAGAAGTCTCTTTACTTAAATGATACTTGATAGGAATCTTAAGAAAATGAAGGTTCTAAAACGTGGAAATGAGGAGGTAAATTATAGAGATTATAGACTCTGAAAAGTCACAGAATCACAGGAGATGGAATGTCAGAAATGGGAAGCAAGGAGAGAAAATGTGGATAAAACATGCTCTGAAACTTTGGAAGTAATATCCACATTAATGTAATTAGAGATCCATTAAATGTTAAAATTATGTTTTAATGTTACTTCCCTAAAATAGGAATTAAAAGTGGCATAGATATCCCCTGACTTGCTATTAGAAGACTGTTCCATTCCCATTCATTGAAAGGAATACGGAGACTACAAACATTATTGTAGAATATTGGTTGTCACTCTCTGGAAAGTATCCCCTTCTTTTGCTCAACTAGTAGAATTCTCCAAATTCTCAATATCTTTCTCAGCTTAAATGACACTTTCTACTCAAGGTGTCATTGCTTATTCAAGACACATTCTAGTTTCATACCACTTATTTGTAAAGGGCAGGCACTTTGGAGAAATATGCTTAAGGCTCAGTATGATTGATTTAAACAAGGTGTTAAACTCAGTGGAATTGATAAGACAATGGTTATCTAGTTTAGCATGTGAGTTCTCTAGTTCAGTATAATTGATTTAATCTTACAAGGAATAATGGTTCACTAGTGATATAATGATTGGTTTATACTCAGTATACTGTAATGATGAAATTGTAATAGAGTATATAAATGGGGACAAACTCAGCCAAAGAGATACTTCAAGACAGAGGCCTTCTTGGTGACTCTCTTGCCTCCTCCACTGAAACTAAGACCCATTCTGGAAGGCCCTTCAGAAAGCTAGACAAGCCCAGGTGAAGGAGACAGACTATGAAGGAGATAATAAGGAATTTGGACTTTACCAAATTTTGGCATATTAAAAGTAAAGTATTTTGGTATCTGTACCCCTGGGTCATTGTAGCTGATCTAATATTCTGCATACCCAAACTCTACTAGATACAACATCATTACTGCAAGATATTTTTTATTTTTCATCTATATTATTTTAAGGGCCCAATTTCAAAATAGACTAGTAAAACACTCTTCACAAGACTATTGAAATACTAAAATGTGATTTAATTAATTCATGACTTTTCTTTAGTGAAAAATGTCTCAATCCCTCCATGTTTGCTCATATTTTATGATTTTTGTCCATATTTTCCATTCTTTATAATGAACCCATCCCACAGCTAGTTGGCTGTCTAACTTTCCCTTAGTATTATGAGAGTAATAGTGGAACATTTTACTTGCCCTCATTCTTGCCTTATAACATCTTGAAATTCTTTTCCTATAAATATAATCCTAACATTTATTAAATGGCCATTACATGTAAAATGTTATGCTCAGACTATGAGATAATCAAAATTTATATATTAGTTAACATTTTATAGTACTTAAAGCTTTGCAAAACAGTACACACACTATCACATATGATATATTCCAACAACCCCTTAGAAATGCATGCTGTTATTAGCATTCTCCTTAACAGGTAAGGAAAATGAGTCTGAATGAAATTAAGAGATTTAGCCAAAGTCCCATAGCTACTATTCATGGAGTGATTCAGTTCAGCTTTTCTTGACTCCAAGTCCAATGTTCTACCTGCTATGTCAAGGTGTTTCTCAAAAAAGATTAAGTCTTATTCCCAGGAAGCACCCAAACAGTAGGGAAGGATTAGGGAAATCTTCACAGAAGTGATATTTCAATTAAAACAATGTAAATTGGAAGAACCGTAAAGGCCAACCAGTTTATCAGACATCTATTATAATCTGAGAAAAAAAATTTATCCAACATAACAGAAACATTACAAGATCATGAAAAAATATCTATGTGCTATTGATCTTCTATGCCTAATTACAGAAGTCAATCAATCACTCAATAAACATTTATTAAGCATATTTTATATGTCAGGTACAGCACTAAGCACATCTCACCTTAATATATTTATTCCTTAAAAGTTGTTTCCATTTTTCTTTCAAGCTATGTTGCCATTGGAAATTTCTGTTTAAGAAAAAATAATCTGGAGCCTGACCTTGAGAAATTCTGAAATAACACATTTCAAGAGAATCAGTCTATAAAGGAGGAATCATCTCTTTAAAATTTTTTATTGCATTTTAAGGTATCAAGTTCTCAGATTGATATTTGGAAAGCAAACCAGCAACAGACTATGAAATACATTTCCTGAATTAGTTACATGATTCTTGGCCTGTGATTTCATTATCCATGGTTAGTGCTTAGTATAGTGATATGCACCCAGGGAGAACATAGAATATTTGTTGACAGCCTGGGATTGGTGATTGACAGGTCTAAGAGAGGGTAATAAAAGTAATCTGAACTTTCTTTATTTCACTGCATTATTTCTAGGCTCTGACATGTTTGGAATTGAATACAGAATGTTGATACTATAAATGTGCATTATGTTGATATCTTCCTCTCAATAAAATCATCTCTCATCTTTTTTTTTTTTTTTGTAAAAAGTCTTAAGCAGATAGACCAAATATAGGAGTTGCTGGCTAAAGGACAACCACATTAGCATTTATCATGTGTTTCTATATTGTGTTCTGGGACCATGTGTGCTCTTGAGTAACTAGATGACTTTTCATAATTAAACTTTGAAATACAGGACAGTAAAAATTATGCCTCCAATATTCAAACTCAACAAAACTTAGAACAATTCATTTCAAAATAGATGACTTAGAAAAAAGCCACATCAGCTGTTAAAAAATATGCTTTTGACTTTCTATTCAAAGGTCAGCTATCTGGCTTTAGCCAAATCGAAGGCACCTCATCGCATGGGATAATTAAATGTTTCCACATTCTGAGCAGTATTGAAGCCTGAATTCCATTTTTAGCTACCTCAGATGTAAAGCCTTTTAAAATTTAGTTATTTAATTAATTAGATATTTCCCCCAATGGCGTTTTCACAGCATAGAGTCTGACCACTTACAAAGAGTGAGCTGTAATAACAACTTTACATAAATAATTGAAATCCCAACAGCACAGGAGGTAATAAAAACGTACTGGAGCCATAAAATATACAAATAGAAGGACGTCCCTTTAATTAAAAATTGCAAGGGCATCATTGTAAACAATGCATTACTATCTCATACCCCTTCATCCCAGACTCGTTGAGTTAAGAAAAAAATAAATAAATAAAAACTAAATTGATCTCAAGATGAAGAAGGAAAAAAAAAGATTATTGAGGTCAGTAACTATTTTTAATTAAGATCAACTGTTAATAATGGAATTCAAGAGAATATGGCTTTTCTTTTAATTTCCCCAGGTAGAAAAGTTATTAAATTTGGCTTTTAACTCTTTCCTGGATACAGAGACTTAACTTCTGATTAAAATGTAAATGGTGGTTAGGAAAAAAAAAATTCCATATCAAAACACTTAAATCTTCCCAAGATGTAGTAAATTTGTGATAATTAAATCCACATTTGGAAATGATTATTCATTTAAAAATAAATAAAAAATTAAAAAGAATTTTGGAAGAACATTTTTGGACAAATGGAAAAGTATTTTAGCATTTTTTTTTGCCTTTAAATGATTAAAGATTTGTGGTGAACACATCTGTATTCTTAATTGAATGGTTTTTACTGGCTATTCCCAGTGATCTTAGAACACATGGAACTGACAGTTTATAAGAACATTAGCATCTGGTTTCTGCCAAATCTCTTATCATTCTAGTACTTCTTTTTGGATGAGTTTCAATTATTACATTAATCCTGGAGTTTTAAAAAGTACTTCATTCATCGGGGGTAGATTGAGAAAAATTTCCATCAGAATTTTATTACACCTTTGGAATTAAATTTTCTTTATGTTCTAATGCATTTCCTAGCTACTTTGAACTTAACAAATGGATTATAACATCAAACTGAGAAAGATACAAATTTAAAGAACGAGCAGGAAAACTACTTGAAAAATACAGATCCCATAAGAAATCAGGATAAGGCATTTTTGCATTCATTTTAACTTTTAAGAGATGAATAATTAATTTAAATCTGCTTCAGACATTCAGGGTTCAGCAAATAGGTTCAATTTGAACTTGGGTTGCACAAGAACTAGTTATCACAAAAGATCCTTTAATGTTTCATTGATGGATTCCTTTGTTTTTCTTTTTCTTTTCAACAAAGTCTATTTGTGCTTTCTACATAGTACCCACCTCACTTCCAATATGTGAATTTTAAAAAATTCTGATTTCTTATCTCTTCCTTTAACTCATTCTGGTTCGCCATCCTACTTAGTTTCTGTATTTGCCCTCCTTGGTTAAAACCACTGTGCAGTGAATGTCACTGTTCTGTCTGATGTTCAATGGATAGTTTTATTGAGAGAGAAAGAGTGAGATAAAGAGAAAGAGAAAGAGAGAGAAAGAGTAAGAGAGAAAGAGAGAGAGAGAGAGAGAGAGAGAGAGAGAGAGAGAGAGAGAGAGAGAACAACAAACCAAATATCCAAGGATTTGTATTCTATTAATGTAAAGAAACAATAAAGGCATAAAAATGTTTCAGAGAAATTCAGAGATTTGTTGACAAATATGTGGTGGGTTGGGATGCCACCAAATCAATTAGGTATTTTTGCTTCTTGTCTCTTTCTCCCCAGGATGAGTACCATCATTTCTTTATTTTACTGAACTAATAGTTTAAAACTCTGTGGCTTTCTTCTCTGTGCTGTCTTATACTTTGGCTGCCACTATTATTTATATGAATGTTAATATGTTGGGGATGTTATTGTTGCTGCAGCATTCACTATTATAGTCATGCATTCTTTTTCGCAAAATTCATATGTGTTTTACATTTTAAAATTTGAAACCTATCTTTTATATATTTATTTTCAGGAATTTTATTTATCAGAATTTTCTATTCCTTGCTTTTACATTCAGGTTTAAGGCAGAGAGAAGAATGGTTACTACTGTGAGGTTGAGAGGGAGGTGGGAGAGGCAGATAGGATATTAGAAAAGAAACATTTAAGGTGTTTCAGAGAGAGAGGTTGGGTGGAACAAGGAGCAGGCAGGTAGGTAGGAATGGGAGGAGGATTTATTAAGAGAATTGCTGAGATTGCAGAAAATGGAACAAAGAAAAAGAATGGCCAAGGATTGTTAGGAAGTTTGGATTAGAGGTACGTATCTTTCTCTACCTGTAATGTTCCTGGTTATTTACGAAGTCTAGAAAACTCTTTCCATCTCACAACTCCAACAGTTAAGAAATTAATAAACTACCTGTCCATATGGTTCTGATTCTGTGTCTTTTAACTATAGCAACTCTAATTCATAGATGGGAGTGAGGATGGAATATTAATAATCCCAGGGTTCTGTCTATAGTGCTCTTTACAGAGCATTGAATAAAATATGAGCTCCTGAAAGGCAAGGGATTGTTTACTTGTTTATTTTATTTTGTTTTCCTAGGGCCAAGCACAATGTCTTTCATATAGAAATAATAAACATTATTTAATTGAGCTCATCCTGTTCATCCTTCTGCTTTTGTGCAAAAAAAGACTGAGGCTTTATAATGGGCTCTGGCCAGTCTTTGATATGGCTTTAGTGTGTGTGTGTGTGTGTGTGTGTGTGTGTGTGTATCAGTAAATGTGACAGATTTTGGAACTATTCTCCAAACATCCACTAAAATCAGCAGAGTTCATTGCTACTTCGCCCCTCATGCTTCTGTGAGTAGCTTTAATGAGTTGGGTGCTAGTTTTCTAATGTTATAATTCATGAGTCTCCAGCAGTGTAGTTCCATGCACAATTATCTATTAATATCAATTAATCAGACAGATACAATTAGATTTTAGAAGGGGCATTTATTGTGGTAGTATAGTTGTTCAACTGGCCCAAAGCATCCCTTAAAAGTCTGTGAAATACTTCCTTACTAGACTGGTCAAAGTGCATGAGGAGCAGGCTGATGCTGAGACAATATCAATAAAAGGGCTAGAACAATTCTTGGAAGTTATTTTGCTACAGTCCCCAAGGCATCCCCTTTAAGACATTGTCTCTTCTGAGCTTGTTGAGTCTTAAAGCTGATTGGGTATGTTGAGGGGTTTTTGCTTTGTTTTTTCCCTCTGAGGCTCCCAACATAGACATTCTTCTGAATATCTCAGGGACACAATTAATATTATGACATTTATGATAAACCCAAAATTCCCTGATCTCTAAATTTCAAACTTTCCTCTTTCCTCTGACCCAGACTGCAAAATAGTAGTGCAGATTTTGAGATGGCTTCATCTTTGCTTGGTCCCCTTCCTCTTCCTCTTTCTTCTATCTGATCTTCAACTCTATGCTCCACCCTTGAGCCCACAGCAGCCCTCAACATATGCAGCCCAGCCTAGAGGCAACTTTTATGGGATTTCAAAAAACTGTCAAAAGAATCTGCTGCAGGGTCAATAACAGAAGTTCTTTAAAGAACAATATTAGGATGAGAATGGTATATTTGGGGGGCTCAATGGGACTCTTCAAGGATGATGCATTAAAACTTTCAATGGAATTTTCAGAAAAATACACAAATGAGCTACCTATAACAAGATGTGTCTTTAAAACATTTCATCCAAATATCTAAGCACATAGTGGTATATGCCTGGATATACTTCAAAATCATTGCAGTCTATCCTATGATGTCTTCACCATTTTGACAACCACAAAATATTTATTGGATGAAAGTAATCCCAATAGTCCATTTCAGCTTTCAGGATTGTTGACTCAGAATGGTACAAATAGTCTGGTAATAAGGAAAAATTCTACCTTTCTTTGTCTTTTGTTTGTCTCTTTGAATTATTAAATTTATTTTATTGAAAACATAATAGCTGTCATGCTGTTGCCAACTTTCATTGCTATAGCTGCCTTTCCTTACTCCCCTTCTGACATCAAAATATACCTACCAAAAATAAACATAGATAGATAGATAACAAAATTAAAAAGACCTTCTGGCAAAGGAGCCAGAGACATTTAATATATGAAACTTAAAAATACAATATTTATTCTCAGCTCCTATTGTAGACATTAAACTAGCCATTTTCAGGAACATTGTTAGGAGTAATAGAAGACCAAAGAGAGGTTTTTATACTTAAATCCTTTGCAAATCACAAGGTCCTTATAGTGAAATTTAGATGGAAAGAAGGAAACTGAGAACCAGGCTGCATTGAGACTTCCACCATTGGATCATTAAATATTCAAATTTGTGAAGTTCAAACTGTATTAGTATTTTACAGAAAACTCCTAAGACTTAACAACTTTTCTCAAACAAACTAAACAAACTTATTGTGCAGTGTCATTATACTTTTTCCCATTCTTTTCAAGGACATCTAAATTGACCAAGGAATTTTTCCACATGTATTTGAAAACCTATTCTTAATAATTGAATTGAGAATGTTTTCACCTGGTTAAAGTATCTGGGCATATCATCTTGCTCTTTTTGTTAGGTATTTTAAGTAGGAGGGGGGAACATTAATTGGTTGACTCATAAACCCATACTTAAATTCTTTTTGGAATGAGGAAATGACCTCTAGGGATGGTGGATAGAATAAAAATTTGCCTAAGAGCAAGGAAACTAGGCAGAAAGATGGAAAATTTGGAAAACCAAGATTATAACCTGGGGAGTGGAGGGTGGGGTATTCAGACCCATGCAGATTCAAATAATACATACCCTATTTTTGACAAAGCATAAAATAGTCTGTGGATAATAGCAACTGCAGGGAGAAGCATCATTGACTTTTCTAACCTGAAAAGACTCTCATCATTCATATGGAGGTGATGTTATCTAGATTTAGAAGTTTTTTGGTGCATTACAAGGCAGAGGCGAGGAAAATACCATACACTATTGGGTCTTTTTTTTTTTTTCATTTTGTATCTTTTGATGATATGAATGAAAGTACAGTTAGCACTATTTTAATTGGAAAGAGTTTATTTCGGGCTGAACCTGAAGCCTTAGGATCTTCAGGGTTAATTGAAGTACCACTGGGCTTAATGATTTCCCTAAAATATGAGAAATGAAAGGACTAGTTTTTAAACCTACATGTTCCTCTTTCAAATCCAGAGCCCTTTCCACTGCATTACTCTAACTCTTAGTTCCTTTGAGTTATAGTAAAATTTAAGCACTGCTAAGCCATGAATGTAGAACTCAAGCCACTAAAAATTAAAATGATAAGCTGAGCTAGATCATAATAAATGCTTTTTGAAAGTATGATTACAAACAAACAAGAAGATTTTAGTGATCTAATTAGTCACCTCTAATCTTTCTGCTGCATTAGGATTTGTCCACTCTGGCAAATTTATTATCATACAGAAATACAGCCTAATGAGAAATTTCAAAGAAAACTTTTATTCTATGTGTGATTCTACCAGACAAGAGATACCTACTATATGATAAATTTCTCATCCATAGAGTCCTTACAATTGAAAACTTAGACCTTATTGGATTTGGCTAAGTAGTATAAAAATGATTTTATCTATAATTTTCATCTGACAGAGATTTAGTCCAAGTCAGAATAATAGGCTTTTTGTTCAAAGAATCTACAGAAATGAAATTGAAACTTCTTTGTTCATGATTTGGAAATTATATTTTTATATATGTAATTTCTGATCTCTTTTTCTATTTTTAGCACAGTGCCTAGAATCTAATAAGTGATAACAAATGCATGTTTACTTAACGTGTCTTGAATATTTATTTTGAATATAAACCTGTGGGTAAAAGTTAAAATAGCAAAAGACTAATCAAAAAAAGCAAAGTGAGAGAGATTATCAGGCACTGGAGATTAAACAATTCTGATAGGGAGACATTATTTAGCTCTCTGTTTGCTGATTGCTAATACAAAAAAGTAAATTCCTTTGGGTTACAGAGTATTTATTGACTGACACAAGAACATGTAATGATAATAATAATTTTGTAATATATTAATAGTAATAAAACCCAAAGGAATTTACCTTTTTGCTTTAGCAACTAGGAAACTAAAAGTTAAACGGTGTCCACAAGTTCTTTAATTTCCAAGGCCTGATAATATCTATTGCTTTTAGCTTTCTGGTTAGTTTTGTACTTCTTTTACTTTTACTTATGGCAAATACTACTTTATAGAAACACACATATACTTATGTTATGTATTCTAAACAAATAGTCAAGTTAATATGTATTTTTGAACACCTATTATGTGTCAGATACTGAACAAAATAATGATAAAAATTAACCATTTCTGTAGGGTTTTAAGTTAACAAGTGCTCTTTTCTTAATAAGCTCACATGTTAAATAGCATAAATAAAAAGCATTTTATGGACATTTATAAGAGGAGTATACTGAGGTGCAGAGAAATGTGAGTTGCCCAAAATATTATAGCTGGTAATTTTTAGAAGTAAGCTTGGTCACAGATCTCCTGGCTTCAAACACAGCATTCTTTGTAGTATGCTAATAAGAAGATAAGTCCATCATAATAGACAAAATGGACCCTGCAAATTAATATGCCAGGAATTATCAAAGAATCTTTATACAAAGACCATAGTAAAGCTAATGTCTTTGAATATATAATGAAAGACATAAAATCTTCTTATAAAAGTTGTAAGCAAAACATCAAACTTTAATTCAGTGAAGGCATTTTGTGTGGACAACTAAGATTGCTAGTCTCATTTCATTTTTTTTTTCATTTTCATGCTTTTTCCATTCAGGAGAATTCAAGACCATTTGTTGTTCCCCATATATGTCATTCCATCTCTTTTCTCTATAGTTTTTCTCAAATATTGCCCCTTATCTGGAATGAACTTTTTTTTTCTGATACTATGTCTAAACCAAAGTACATCTCAAGTGTTATTTCTTATATTAGGTTTTGCCTGATCCCATCTCCATCTTCCCTTTCCATCACACAATTATGACCATTTTCTCTCTTTAAATTACTTTTTCTTTTGTTTGTAATTACTGTATAGTCTACACGACATATTTCCCAAGTAGAACTCCTTAAGGATAGAGAATATTTAATTTTGCTTCTTGTGTCTCCAGTGCCTAGGACAGAATTATGAATATGGTGGTGTTGTTCAGTCACTTCAGTTGTATCTGACCACATTTTTTAACTAAAAATACTAACGTGATTTCCCATTTTTCTCTCTAGCTCATTTTTCATATAAGGAAATGAATGCAAACAGAATTAACTGACTTGCCCAGGGTCACACAACTACTAGGTGTCTTAGATTGGATTTGAATTCAGGAAGATGAATCAATCTGTCCACTGTATCACATAGTACCCATTATTGTCAATTTATGCCCCACCTCTCTTGAACTTAGTAGGATTGAAATGTTTGTTTAAAATATTTAAAGAGGGAAAAGTAGAGGAAAGGAAAGTAATATTTAGTATATCCAGTTAGGCTTCCTGGCAGGTTGTTGCTCAAGAGTTTTGACAATCATTAGATGATAGTTGAATAGCAAAAGATTTTTCTAATAGACTCTGTCATGCTGACATTCTGTCTTGTTTAAAAAAGAAATACCCTTAGGCTTTACATCCTATTCATGAAGAAGATCAAGTTCATATAGTGATGGTGGTCTAAAAATGTAGTTTGCATTCAAGCTCATGAGGTTAAAAGGTGAGGGTGATTTCTATCCAAAGTTGCACCACTGTGATCCAGCAGATAGGGTTAATATTTTCCTCAAAGAAAAAATTTTGAATCTGCTTGAATTAACACAGTTGGTTGAGAGCCATCTTTTCTATGGCACTTAATACAGAATTTTTGGTCTGACCACTTTGGCCATACTAGGAAAAACAGTATGGTTTCTGTAGACTCTCTTATGCTTGATGGGCTTACAAGCATAAACAGCTGTAAAACACACCCATCTACAGAATGAATTCACATATTAGGTAGAGTAAGGGTAATGTAGGAGTATATCTGCCAAACACAATCATTTCAGTTACAGTATCACTGTTGGCAAGCCACTCTGAGAACAATTAGCCAAAAACTTCAGATGCTATTGAAGTCCACTCCTAGCTCAATATAACAAAATACTGTTATTATCACAGATAAGAGTGTTTATCTTTTGATTTGCAAAAGCAAAAAGGAATGTGCCCAATTCATTAAAGAGTTGTACCCATGTTCCTTAAATACAAATTTAAAAAGAAAAGGACCAGGTGTAGCTGTTTTCCATCACAAAATTATAATTTTATTTGTTGTAAAATGCTTTCTGCTACTGCTTAACAATAAATTGTTTTTAACAATAATATCATAGAATACATTTTGAAGAGGATTCATAGTCAAAGAGCTATGTGAATAAAGATTATGTCATTTGATCCTCAGATGGTACCTGCTTATGGAGGTAATGATTGAGAAATGATCAATGAATGTCCCAAATAAGCTCAAATTAGTCTGTATCATTATTATCACAGCTAATATGTATATAGCACATTAAGGTTTGCAAAGTACATACATAAACTCACTCAATGATCCAAAGGCATTCTTTGTTCTTGCTTTGGGTGAAGGCACTCTGAGATTATTGTTGTTCAGTCATTTTACTCCATTTGAGGTTTTCTTGGCAAAAGTACTGCAGCGGTTTGTCATTTCTTCTTAGCTCATTTTACAGAAAATAAAACTAAGGAAAATAGGATTAAGTGACTTGTCTAGGCTCACATGACTAGTAAGTATCTGAGAAAGTATTTGATGTAAGGCCTTCTCTTAGCACCCACTTGACCTTCTAAGAGACATAGAAGTTTTCATATTTAAAGATAAAGTCAACTATGTGCTTTGATTCTATGAGGAAAATTTACCTGTTGAGTGTATAATTTGATAGGAATCATTGACCTTCATCCAAAACAAGAACAAATACAGTACAAGTGCCACCTTCTACTTAAGATCTTTACTGATGTTCCCAACTTATTATTATTTACTTTTGTTAACCTATAACCAGTACTCTCTTCCTCTTCTTTCCATTACTTTGCAAATTAAAAACACAGCCTAGTGGTTGGAGAGACTCCCCATCTTAGACTCAAACTGAGTTAGGTTCAAGTCCAATCTCTAATATATATTGCAGCATGCTTCTGGGCAAATCACACAGCTTCTCAGTGCCACCAAAAACTCTCAAAGACTGAGGATATTACAAGTCTATATCATTAATAATGATTTACCTAAGACAGAGATTCTCAAATTATGGTCTTGCTACTCCTAAAGATCCCTGAAACATTTTCATTGAGTCTATAAAGTCAAACAACTATTTTCATCATCATCATCATCATCAGATATTTGAATTTTGAATATAATAAATTTCAGTGAGTCAGCTAGATTATATAATAGATACAGTACTCATTTTGGAATCAGGAAGATTCATCTTCATGAGTTTCCATCTTTCCTCAGAAACTTATGAGCTATGTGACCCTAGGCAAGTCACTTAATCCTATTTCCCTTAGTTTCTTCATCTATAAAATGAGCTAAAGAAGGAAACAGCAAACTGCTGCAGTATCTCTGCCAAGAAAACCTCAAAAGTCACAGAGAATCTCCCATGATTGAAACAACTGAATAACAAAAAAAAAAATTTCAAAAGCTGCAACCCACAAAGTAAGCTCTTTACAGGAGTCCAAAGTATTTTTTAAAATGTAAAGGAGTTCTGAAATGAAAAAAAAAGCAGATAAACAAAAAAAAAAAACCTTTAATAATCACTGCCCTAGACTTGCAAAATCATAAATCTAGTGGGAAAAAGGATATGTATTTTGAAAATTTACTTATCTGTGTATATATATTTTTTCATCCTTTCAACAGAATATAAGTTTCAAAGAGGCAAGCACTGTCTTGTTTTCTTTGTATCCAGAACTTTGTACCTAATAGGATCTAAAAACACATCTGTTGAAATGAAATGAGTTTTTCTGCTGGGATGTTTCTGGTAAATAAAATATTTTATAATTATTAAATTCCTAGTTATCAGTTATGGATAGTTCCAGAACCTGCAGAGATTATTGTAGAATGAATTAAGTTGTCTTTTTCTAGGCCGGAAGGTTCTTTAGGAAAAGGAGTCTAAGAAACATTTTAATTGGCTTTTAATTATTGGAATAGTGAGCTCCACTTAAGAAACAAATTAGCCTTCTCAGTGATCTTTCTCTAAAATCTATTATGCACCATGTGTTTTCCCAATAGAATATTGTAGGGGCTTTTTTCATAGAATATCTCAAGGTAATTGATTCTAATTGTATTTCTATATAAGGATCAACATCATGATTGTAAATTTTCTCTCTCTGCTCCCAAGACTTCTCATGTTCAGTCTCTGATCTCATGAGATACTACTTCTCATTTTGCAAGATCAAAGGTCATACAATAATTGAACCTTTTTTCCAGAAAATTGTTATCTGAAACCCAGCACAATCTATCAATAGTATAGTCTGGCTTTTATTGAACTTCTACCAACTACCAGAGAGTAAGGGTACTTTGATGAGTTCTCGGTTGAGTGCATTGGACCCAAAAGCCCCCATTTCTATGCAGACTTATGCCACAAGTTCCTAATGTTTACCCATTGCTCAACAAACATAAGTGACAGTAATGGATTAATGTGTTTCTCTAAGGAAGTAAGTCAAAAAGCATACTGACTTTCTGTTTTTTATTTAAGAAATTGATCTACAAGAAGATATACCTGGCAAAGATGAAAGACTAAATAGCAGAGCTCTTAGATATTCCATCTGCAGAAAAGCAAACTGTTTCTAGCACTTCAACTGGATTTTCTAATGCAAAAATGTTAAATCTGTACATTCAGAAATGTGAGGCTATTTCACTTTTTAATGCCTCTATATCATACTCCAACTTTCATCTGTCCGCTAAACCAAAGACATTCTTTTCCACACAAGTTACTTAGCATATCAACGAAATCTTACTCCATTTTATGCTTCCTGAAGAAGAGCCACCTATTTCAACCCTTACTTTAGCAGCACAAAATTACATTTAAACTTCCCTGAAGATATTTGAAAATTGTAGACTAGCTGATGTTCCTTTGAGCTAGAGGTCTCTTCTCAGAGATACTTAAGTAAAGCATTGTTGCTGATATTTAAATGCTTTATTTTCTTTACCAGATTCTGTGTAAAAGAAGATTACTATTTCAGATTCACATTTTTAGAGGACTTAGGCATTCTTTTCTAACATAATACCATTGATCAAAACTTCAGAAAGTTTTGTTGTAAAATAGATTTATTTGGTGGGATTGGAAAATAGGTTTCTCTTTTTCATATCTATTTTCTTCCATGTGAAGAAAAGAGAAGCATAAAATTATGTTTCTTTGGACATACTATATTCTCAGAAATTTTGAACTATATATCTGTACATGTATTATATGTATAAATATATAGATTATATAGATATAGGTATGTATACATATTTATCTACATATAGGTGCACACATATGTACACATACATTTGTACTTATTTATGTATATCTAAAATATAAATATGTTTAGATAATTATTTATTGAACAAAATAGTTGAGGATGGAAGAGTGAATTAGCTAGCATTTATTAAATATATACTATGTGCTAAATGCTAGGAATACAAAGAAAAGGAAAAAACAGTCCTTGTTCAAGAGATGGCGAATCTCGTGTAAAGAGTCCCAAGGACTCTAGGTCACTGGGGTTAAGTTATGGAGGATTATAAAACCAATTGATAGATTTTTTTTAAACATATGATCCTAATTGATACCATAAAGATACACATCTTTTGAAAGCAAGTTAGGATTTTGTTCATACATTTATACACATGACCTTCATGTGGATGGAATTTTGTTATTAACTAACAAAAAAACAAGAGAGTCAACTGAGTACATAGTGACTGTAGAGGTCTGGCTTTAGAGACAGGAAGCTTGAATTTCAAGTCCTACCTCTCTCTAATACAGGGATTACGTGACCATGACCAAGTGAC
Organism: Antechinus flavipes; assembly: GCF_016432865.1. Lineage (NCBI taxonomy): Eukaryota > Metazoa > Chordata > Mammalia > Dasyuromorphia > Dasyuridae > Antechinus > Antechinus flavipes. The sequence goes on along the minus strand of NC_067399.1, from coordinate 216,996,426 downwards.
TTCACCTCTCTGTGTCTCAGTTTTCCAATCTATAAAATGCAGCAATATAGAATTGATGGCCTCTGAACTCCCTCTCAACTCTAAATCATGATTCTATGAAACTTTCAAAATTCTTACAATCATTGATCCACATCAACAGAAGGAGTTTCTTCATCAGGTTGTTTCTTACACTAGTAAAGTCACAGATTCACATATATCCACCTGTAGAGAGACATTTGCAGATGCACAAGCACCTATATCTCCTAAAGAACATTACTCATTTTGCAGCTTCAAATATGAAGCATTAGTTAATCATAGTTTGCTTAATACTAATCTGACAATAACCATTTTTGAATATTGTATATAATCTAAGAAATGGGGCCAGAAATCTGAATTCTCTGTCTCTCACCCCTTTCCCACTCCCCTGCACTTTTATCCATATATAATATAACTCTTAATGCAACTTCTCTGTGGGTAATTACCAATCCTACAAATGCATCACAAAAATTAGTCTTGGGGTTGAAAGGACCTTGGGATAATCCAGTCCAAGCCCTACCTGGACGGTCATCTTTGACATCATTCCACAGTATCCAAGGCAACATTTTACTTATCACTTGACAATTCTACATTGAACTACAACTTCACCTTGTCTCTCTGGCTTCTTACATTCCAGGCTTGCCTTATTGCTCAGTCTCATGAGAAACAGAGCTGTTATCTCTCAGCTAACTAATAGAGTTCTTAGCTCCATCACCTCAAAACTTTTTTCATTATGACAAATTCCTGTGCCTTCTCCAGGTCTCTAACAAGTTTAATTTAATGGTATGTTGCACCTGGCAACCAATTTCTACAGACAGAGCAGACATTTACACTTCCTTTTCCAGGCTTAGATTGGATAATAATATACTCACCTAATGGTCTGATGCTGCAAGGAATCAGGATCTGTGGCATTTACTGTCAACAGCATGCTGCCAATAGAGATGTTCTCACGCTTGGTCACTGTCATGGGGTCTGGGTGGAAAACCGGGCCTTCATTTACATCTGAGACAGTTATCTGCACTGTGGCTGTAGAGCTGGGGCCATATGCTACATCAGGAACCAATGGATCTTCATTTTCTACTTTGATCAGTAGTGTGTGAAATGCTGAAATTTCATAATCCAAAGGCTGAAAAACATGCAGAGAATTATCTCAGGATAAAATATATACATATGTATGGGAAGATGTGGGCATTTAGGGGGGAGGTACAACAATTCAAAAGTGTACAAACTTTTTATTCCCTATTAAAGGTAAAGCTTATCACTCACATCCCAACTGTGGCACCATTAAAACTAAATATTGGGAGCATTTCTAAATCAAAGTGATGATAAAACCAATAATTCATTTTTAAAGCTGTCCATTCATCTTACTAGAAATATAAGAATCCAAAGTGTTGCTTTAGTTTAAAGCTAATAGCTACCATAAAGTGTTCGCTACTAAAGACAATGGATTCTCCAAAATTATATCCTTCATGTTACTACTACATCAATCATGTCAACCTTCAAATTGTCTAACAGCTAGAGGAGCATTACTCCCAGGTGCTGCTAAAAACAAGCACTGTCAGGGAAAGTTAGTTTCAAAAGGGCAAAGCAAATGATTATCAATGAATCATAATGTTATTCTTGAAAGCTGTTTCCAAGGTGCATAAGTCATGAAAAGTCCTTTGGAAACCAGAAGGGCTTTAAGCCAGGCCTAGTGACATACTTTCTGCATATCATGTGGGGACTAGCCTTTTTAAGTTTAGGAGTACTTATAACCATGTTATCTCCATTTTATGAGAATATTGACCTTAGCAGCTCCCTAAGACCATGTGAATAACTGCAATCTGTATTAGCAGAATGCATATCCACACTGATGAAATTATGGATCCTTGAAGTTAAATCAAATAAACCATTAAGTGCAAACCAGTAATTGGCTAACAAGTTCAGAAGAGGCATAGCACATGGAAAAGTCAATAACAATGTAATATTGATGATATGTCCTTTCATTTAACATCTCTTCACCCAAACATGGGAAGTTGACAAACACATGTTGAAAAAATATGAATTGCCAATGTTTCCCCTTTTAAATTCTCAATTGGATTAATTGTTCAAGTCATTCTATATCTGGTAAACACAAAGCTACAGACAAAAAAGTGCTCCCACCCTCTGCCATGGTTCACTGGCCAATATTCCTTTTGATCAATATGGCAAACCAGACATCAGAGATCTCCCTTACTGCAATAATTGTTTTTTTAAAAAAACTTCTGAGTTTAGGGCAGCCTTTAATCATTTTAAAGAACCAAATATATGCTATAGAAAGTAAGATAGAAAGGCGAGAGGGAATATCTGTCTCAAATATTGAATAACTTATGTGAAAAAGGAATTTGCTTCTTTAATTGGAAGTCTTCAAATGCAGAATGGAGATCATTTGTTACTAGAGTAGTAGAAGTAATTTCTATTCAGGAATAAGTTAAACTAAATTGATTCTAAAATTCTTTTTTGAATTTGAGATTTTGTGATTCCATGATGAGTTTTTTCACTCTCAGTTCTGGAATTTCAACTTTGTAGGAAATCACAAAGATATAAAGAACAATTACTAATAGTTTGAGTCAGAGTTGGGTGATAAATTCAGTAATAAATATGTATTCTTCACAAAGAGATCATAAAAAGTGAAAAGGACTTGAATGTACAAAAAATATTTATGGCAGTTCTTTTTTTTGTGGTGATAAAAAATTGGAAATTGAGAGAATGTCCATCAATTGAAAAGTTGTGATACATGAATGTAATGGAATAATATTATTCTGTAAGAAATGATGAATACACTGATGTCAGCAAAAACCTGGAAAGCCCTACATGAACTGTTGCCAAGTAAAGTGACAAAACCAGGAGAACATTGTCCATAGTAACAGCAACATTGGATGGTGATCAATTATGATTGATTTATCTCCAAGACAACTCCAAAAGATTTATAACAGAAAAAAAAAACTATTCACATCTAGATTTAGAGTCTGAATGATATGGAAACATACTATCTTCACTTTTTAAAAAGTTCTTCTTCATGACATTTCCCTTTTCTTCTGTTTAACAGGATTATATATGTACAACCTATAAGAGTAATTAGTATCCTGCCTTAATTGGCCTTAGTTATGATACAGCAATATTGTCTTTGGCTATTTGGGAATGGAGGAAGTGGGAGGGAGAAAGAAAAAATTGGAAGTCAAAATTAAAAACAAATGAATGTTGAAAACTTTATGTGTAAGTGGAAAAAATTAATATACTATTTACTGAATACAATAAATAAATAAACAAACAAACATTCTATTAGAGAATCTAACTATTCTGATATTAATATTTGGCCATTGGGATGTAACATTTTTCAGTGGAAGTGGGAAGTAATATTTAGAACTATTTCCGGAGAGTGGGTTTTTGGGGTGAATGTAGTAGGTATTGGTTCTGTATGAGAATGTATATATTCTGTGAGGAAGAGTGATATAAAGGATAAAGAGCTGGCTCAATGTCAAAAAGACTTAATGTAATCATAGGTCCATAAACTTATTTAAAAATAGGTAAAAATTGGTAAAAATATTTAAAAATATAAAAATGGGTATCCCCAAAATCTTAGGGTACTTTTAAGTTTTAAAGGTTAGAAAACTTAGAAAAGCTTAGAAAAGCACTAAGACTTTTGAACCATTGGAAAATACATACCCTCTAATGGTTAAATGCAAACATTAAAATAGTTTTTTTTAAGCTTTAGTAGTTTAAATATGGTCTAAGACTTTTGAGACACCTTGTATGTTTAGCAGATTTTATTTTCAAGATTCTTAGTCAACCTAATAAATACTTAGGTTTAGGAATTTCCCCAGCTGCTGGTGTCTCGTCTTGAGCCCAGGTTATTTGATTCTTAAGCCATCGATCTTTCCATTATACCACACTGCTGCCTTGAGATAAACAAACTAAATACACTTCAATCGGTGTTTAGAATAGTTTAAAAAACAAAGAATCAGATAAACCTCTGCTGTAGTTTCAGAATAATCTGCCAAAGGAGGTTATAGATCTCGTTTCCAAGGATTTAAGAAAACCGAGATCTGTCTATCATCTGGTATTTACTAAGAGTCTATTGCATGCCAAGCATTTGTTAAACACTGCAAATACCAAAAAAAAAAAAAAAAAAAAAAGACAGCCCCTGATTTCAAGCTGCTTACACTCTTAAGGGGACTGAGGTGGGGACAAAGGATGACATGAAAACCACCACGTACGAACAACATATGTATGAGCTAAATTGGAGGTGATTTCAGAAGGAAGACTCTATGATTGTTGATGAAGGTGAATCCTAGCCAATGCTTGGAGGAAGAAAGGGAAGCTAGAATGTGTGTGTGTGTGTGTGTGTGTGTGTGTGTGTGTGTGTGTGAGAGAGAGAGAGAGAGAGAGAGAGAGAGAGAGAGAGAGAGAGAGAGAGAGAGAAGGAAGGAAGGAGGGAGGGGCAGAGAGACACACACACAGAGACAGAAAAACAGGGACAGAGACAGAGACAGAAAGAGGGAGGAAAGATAGCCCTTGAAATCTCTCAGGTTGAGGAAATGGTGGTGTGTGCAGGAAGGGAAAGGAATGGACCAGTGTCTCTAGATAGGATAATGTATGGAGGAGAGTAAGAAGACGAAAATTAGGATGGACCAGATTACAAAAGACTTTCAAAGTCAGCCAGAGGATTTTATAAGTGATCTTGAGGGTGGTATGGAAACACTGTGGTATTTTTTGAAAGGCAGGGATAATGATACAGTCAAATCTGTCAGGCTTTAGAAAGATCAATTTGACATTTGAGGGAAGAATAAACTGGAGCTGGGAGGGATTTGAGGTAGAAAGACTATTGTAATAGTTTAGGCATGAGGAGATAAAGACCTCTACCCGGGTGTTTTCAATGTCAAAGAAAAGAATGTCTTACCACTAAGCTACTCTCTTACATATTCTATACAACTTCCCTAAGAGGAATTATTTTGCTAATTTATCTTATAACCTCCATTTCATTGACATCTAGAGCTACCCTGGCTTACTTGCCCTTTTTAGAAAATAGTTTAAGGGAAGGTTAGTGAAAACTGATCTGTTGACAATTCACAATATGCTCATGTTTTTCCATAAGATTTGGTAAGGGTTGAGGAGAGTAGAATTCATGTAAAAGATTGCTGTCAATTGTTGAAAGAAATAATATTCAAGTGAATTAAGTGCAAAGAAAGGCAGCCTGGGATTAAACTAAATCTACAGGAGAAATATAATTCCTTTTTCTGGATGAAAAATAGGTTTCCAGTTGATGATGTGAAAGATGGTATTTAGTCTTCTAGGCAAACTATAGGCATACAACCTTTACAACTCAAAAGGGGGAAAGAGGAAGGTTTATTGCTGATGGCACTCATATATATTATTCCATTCCATATACTCTATTTCTGACTGCTTTCAAAATCATTGCAGGTTTTAATAAGCATGTTTTATCAGGATTAGATTCAAATTTGAATCTGCATACCATGGTATAATAGATCTCTTCATTTTACATACTAAGACAATGAGCTTTAGAGAAGTCAATTAAACTAAGTGCACAAGATTATTATTGTTGTTCAGTCATTCAGTCACATTTGACTCTGTGATTCTATGGACCACTTTGCCCAAGGGGTTTTGTTGGCAAAATATTGGAATGGTATACTGTTTTCTTTTTCAGGAGATTGAAGCAAATAAAAGTAGATTTATTTCCCCAGTCACAAACCTGGTAGGTATCTGAGGCTAGATTTGAACTTGGGTAATCATCTACTAAGCCACTTAGCAACTGTCTGTCTAAAATTATAGAAGTAGTGAGGCAGAACAAAGATATAAACCCAGACATTCTACCTCTGAATTTTTTACTCTTTCTTCTAAACCACAATACTTTTCTAATATATTTTGGGTATTCTTCAACTCTTCCTAATGAAGAAAAAGACAAGAAGAATTGTTCTTACTTTGACAACAGAAAGCATTCCCTCGTTGGTTTGAGGATTTGTATGTATTTCAAAACTCTGCCCTGGATTTCCATTGATGATAGTATAGACAGCTCTCCAGGCTGCAGTAGTGGGGTCATCCTTGTCTTCCACTGTTAAGTTGACAATCACTCCCACAACTCCTTCATTGACAGTGGCGTGAAACTAAAACAAAGCAGAATGTAACTGTTACCATATTGACTGAGCAGACTTGCCCAATGACATGTTTATTATTTTGAAAGGAAAGATATAGTTTTAGGAAACTTGAATTTTGCAGACCATAATTAGCATCATTTTTATTGTTCTATTTTTATTACTTAGGAGCATAAAATATTGTTTTAGTACTTACCCTTGACATATTATAGGTGAATGGTAATGTGTTTGCAAATATTTCATAAACAGGTTATACCAATAAGCTTGGAAGAATAAAAAATAGCTGGGAATTTCAATTAACATGAAAGTGAATCTAGGGACGCTATGGAGATGTCAAAAAGACTGTTTGTTGAAAGAGAAGTAATTTGAGAAATGAGGTTTAAAAAGCCACGGTTGATTAATTGACTTGCAAATCATTAATCATAAACCTTAATCTTGATGCCTTGAGATGGAAAAGGGGAAAACTAATTTGTCTATCACTTCTCAGAGGAATCTGTGTAATTTGTTTCTTTTTTCATAAAGAATGTGTCAAAAAAAATTCTTAGCATGTGTCTTCAAGATGGGAGACAAGGTAGAAGAAAAATGAAAAGAAAACCATTGGTTCAAGCATTGTGTCTTTGGGACATAATTTCATAAGTGGTTTTTTTTCATTCATCTGATTAATATGTTGAGACACATTCTGTTCATTTCACAACTTCCTTGATTCCCTTGGCTGTTACCAGGTAACCTTGAAACTTGCTTCAATTATTATGCAGGTCTTTGTCCACCAGACCTGTTCTTGTTGTACTCACAGGATTGCCTGCCAGTCTCCTGTCAACTCCAGATACTACCAGTCACCACCAACCTTGCCTTCCTTAGTTCACCATCTCAGCTATAGTCCTCAATGTTTAAACATAAATTCAAATTCAATAATTCAAATAAAATATGATTATCTCATTTAAAAAGTTAGATATGTATTAGGTATCCAATAGGGAAATATTGTAAGAAGAGAAAACTTAGGGGAGATATGATGGCAGCTTTCAAGTAATTGAAGGGCTGTCATTTGGAAGAGGGATTTGATGTGTTCTGCTTTGCCCCAGAGAAAACACTATTAGCAATAGGTAGAAGTTGAAGAAAAGCATATTTTAACTTATGGAAAAATGAAAACAAAAACAAAATCTTTTTTAACCATGAAAAGTATCTAACCATTTGAATGAAGTTCCTCAAAAGAGAGCAGATTCCTTCTTAGTACAAGTCCTCAAGGAAAGTTAGGATGACCATGGATCAGAAAAGGAAAAGGGGGGATTACCTTTTAATTTTACATTGCACTATATTGTTTTTAAGGTTTCTTCCAAATATGAGCTTCTATAATGAATAAATATTTTATCTATTCAAATGTATGATTTAGGGACAACCAAGCAGGCATATGTCTGATCAAAGAGAGCAGGTTGGTATGACCCCTGACAGGAAGAAATAAGTAGAAGAGATAGAACAAACAAATGATAACAATGGAACAAAAACTCCAAAGAGAGTCAGATCTAGGTACATCATTGTGGAGTTGTGAACTGATCCAACAATTTTGAATAACAATATGGATCTATGTCCAGAGAACTATCAAACTATGCATACTTTTTGATTCAGCAGTGTCTCTACTGGGTCTGTATCCCAAAGAGATCATAAAGGAAAAGGACTCACATGTGCAAAAATGATTGCAGTAGCCCTTTTTGTAGTGACAAGAACCTGGAAACTGAATGGATGCCCATCAATTGGGGAATGGTTGAATAAATTATGATATAAGAATGTTATGGAATATTATTGTTCTATAAGAAATGATTAACAGGATGATTTCAGAGAGGCCTGGAGAGACTTGCATGAACTGATGCTATAGAATGAACAGAATCAGGAGATCAATTTACACTGCAACAACAATACTATATGGTGATCAATTCTGGTCGGCATAGCTCTCTTCAACAATGAGATGATTCAAACCAGTTCCAATAGACTTGTGATGGAGAGAACCATCTGCACTCAGAAGACAGGAGTGTGAGGACTGAGAGTGAATCAACATAGTGTTTCCACTTTTTTGTTCTAGTTTGCTTGCTTTTTCTTTTCTTATTTTTTTTTCCTTTTTGATCTGATTTTTCTGGTGCAGCATGAAAATTGGAAATATGCATAGAACAAATGCTCGTGTTTAACTTGTATTACTTGCAATCTGGAGGAGAGGATAGGGGAAAAGGAGAGAGAAAAATTTGCAACAGAAAGTTTTGCAAGGGTGAATGTTGAAAACTATCTATGCATATATTGTGAAAATAAAAAGCTTTAAAAAATAATCTCCTCATTGCCAAATCTAATGAACTTTTCTCAATCTTTACCTTTTTTTGCCCCCTTCCATGACTTTGTTAGTTCAAATATTATCTCTGGGTTTATATGATATTGCTCTCTTCTCACCTATCTGACTGCTCCTCAGTTTCTTTTGCTGGATAATTATCCAGGTCATAACTGCTAAATATGGGTACTTCACAGAACTCTCTTCTGGGCTCTTTTTTTCTTCTATATTTTTTCATTTTGTGATCTCATCAGTTTCCATGTATTCAATAATCATCTCTGTTCTAATGATTAACAAATTTACTTGTCCATCTCTAACCACCCTGCTGACCTTCAACTTTTCATCTCTAAATGCCCAGGACCCACATCTTTTGATCCCCTTTCTACGACTTCAATCTGAATTACTATAAATATACAATTGATGCACAATCTCAGAACAGAGTCACTTAAACATATATACATACATGGACACACAGAGTGAGACACACACAGAGAGAAAAAACTCATCTCTAAAAACTAATTGACTAATAAGATTGAGTAGACATCTTAAGTAATATTAACATAAATTAAGTCATGTTAAAATAATAAAAATAAAAATAAATTAATATATTCAAAACAAAACTCATTTCCCCCCAAATCCTTTCCTATTCTAAATTTCTCTATGATTGTTGAGAGTACTATACTCTTTCCGATCACCCAGTCATCTGAGAGCTGTCATGCTAAACTCCTTAATCTCCCTCACTCCTCTCCAATCTGTTACTTAGTCCTGTGAATTCTACTGTCATAAGTTTTCTTTTATATATTTCAATCAACTGCTATACCATCACTAATGTTGGTGCGCACCCTCTTCTCATGAATGAACTTTTGCAGTAGTTTTATGTCTTGGGTCCCTGACATCTTCTTCTTCTACTTAGTTCATCTTCTACTTAGTTCATCTTCTACTTAGTTATTAGTAAACTTCCTGAAGCATAAGTCTGATCGTGTTACTCTCCTTTTTCATAAACTCCAGTGATTCCTTATTTCCTATGGATTCCTAATTAATTCCCTATTAATCAAACAACCCTATTTGGCTTTTAAAGTCCTTTAGAATATTCCTACCATTTTAGTCTTTTTAAACCATACTCATTTCCATCTACCTAGGATTCAGTGACATGGATTTTTTTCTGTTCTTCACAAAAGACATTCCACATCCTGACTTAGTACATTTTCCTTGCCTATCTTCTATTTGTAAAACTGTCTACTTCCTTATCTTTGCCTTCTGGCTTCTTTGGATTCCTGTAAGTATTAGTTAGATTTCTAAAAGAAGCCCTTTCTACCTTATTTAATGCTAATCTTATCCACTAAAGATAAATATCTGAAATATTTATCTCATAATTGTATCTCAAATTCGCCTTGTTTTTATACAGTGGTTTATATGTTATCTCACTAATTAGACTGTAAGTTCCTTGGAACAGGATATAGATATGCTTTTTGCTTTTTTGTTTGTTTTTGTTGTGGTGGTGGTGGTTGTTTGTAATCTCAACTCAGCATAATGCTTGGCCCATAAAGGCTTGAATTGGACAATCTTTTCTAATTATATTTTGATCAATGACAAAAACAACAAGATATGACATATTCATTCAGTCACTAAAATAGGACAATCATTGGCTGGGTGTCATACCTTCATTTTGTGAAAGAGGAACTGCATTTTATATACCCAGGAAATGTTTCTTCACTAAGATAAAACTTAGAAGTTTTATATTAGCTGTCTCTAGAAATCTAATTGGAATAAATATGTATTCTCTTTCTATTTCTACCAATGCAATAAACTTAAGAATGTTGTGATCATGCATATACCTTCACCTTTAACCAAGTCATTTCCATTCAGTGGAACTCAGTTTCTACTATGAACAAAGCATTGAGCTATAATAACTTATTTTTTCTTAAAGATCTTAAACTCTAGAAGGGGATGAAGAAATGACATTACATAAAAAAAAATTATAACAACAGAAAGAATGCAAGAATATGAGAGGCAAAGATAATAGATTTTTTCTGAACTGAATTGAGTTTCTATTCCCTTGACATCAGTATAAGTATTTATGTATATGTTCATGTATATGTGTATCTACATACGCATATATCCTAAGGGAGATGTAGAAGTAGTGCCAAGGAGTCTCTAGGATAAACCTTGGACAAACTCTTTAGAATCAGTCAAACTAAAATTCCTCATCTGTGAAATAGGTATGAAAATAATATCTATCTCATTGAATTAATATAAGAATCAAATGAGATTTATAGTATACATATAAATACACACATATGCCTCAGACACTTGGTAGTTATATGAACCTGTGCAATGTACTTAATTCCAATCTGCCTCAGTTTCCTCAACTCTAAAATGGGGATAATAGCACTTACCTCTCAATGTTGTTGTGAGGATCAAATGAAATAATATTTGTTAAATTCTCAGGATAGAATTTTTCACATAATAGACATTTTAATCCTTTTCTTCCTTCCTTGCTTATTTCCTTTCTTCCTTCCTTTTCTCCCTCCCTCCCTCTTTCCTTCCCTCCTTCTCTCTTCCTTTCTTACTTCTTTCCTTCCTTTCTTTCTTCTTTCCTTTCTTCCTTCTTGCTTTCCTTTCTCTGATAACAAATATAATATTAATCATAAGAGAAGAAGATTGAAAACAAAATGCCTAGTTAAAATGCTGTAGTTAAATGAGATATCATGAAGGACTTAAATATAAGTAAGTAAGAGATGGGAAAAATAGGGTTATTATGAGGGTTGAATTGGTAGAACTTGGTAACTAAATACATTTTAATTAAATTCATGTTAAAAGAGAAAGAAGAGGCAAAAATGATGAAGGGATTTCTAGTCTTGGTGGTCAGGAGGCTTTTGGTGTGTATCCTCCCAGAAGGAAGAAGAGGATTTGGAATATGCTGACTGTGGAGCTCCAACATGACATCCAGTTTAGATATGCAACAGTCACAGAAAAGGGTTGCTGTTTAGTTTTGTTTTAGAGATAGGGAAGATCTGTACTTTTTTTTTGTTTGTTTGTTTTGAGACAACAAAGGAAAACAGTAGAAAATAAGAGAGAGAATAAGAATGATGCTAGGATAGGGAAGGGAGCTTTATAGTGGAAAAAGAGAATAATAATCAGGAATAATATAACAATTTTGTAACATGGATATATTTCAGAAATGATAAGTTTATACAAAATAATTGTCTCTACCTTCTATTTTTGATATTTCAATGGATCTGTGATAATAATGAAATGAAAACTCCTTCCAACAGTTCAGGTAATAATCACCATGCCTTTTCATTTTGTAAAACTCTTGTCCATGTCATCCTGTAAATCATGGACATAAAGGCCACCCTATGTGCCAACAACCTTCCTCTAGAATTCTTGGCATGTGGGTATCAAGAAAGCACGTAGGCTGCCCATCAGTTATCTTTTGTTTATAGCTCATTCCACAAAATGATTATAGTCTTTGTTAGGACCATTATCTGATTCATGCATACGCTACAAAGCCTGTTTCTTGCTTGTTATCCATTTAGAGACTTACTGTTGTTTAATTAAACTCACTTATTATATTGTTTCAATCCAACACTTTAACTTGACTATGCAATTCAAAAATGAAAGAAACTAAAATAACGTTAGATTAAGAATAAATGACAACACTTCACATTTCTATGGTAACATCTACTCCATAATTTGAAAACACTGGATAAACAGTTACCATACAACCACTTAAGGAAACATTTGCTCTAATTTACTTTTTCCAATTGGCAAAAATCAAGTTATAAAAAGTGTTTTTTCTTCCTACCATTATGTTTGACAGTTCAAATGCTAGCCACAAAAAGAAAATTCATTGCCTAACTGTTCTGTGTTCATTCTGAGGACACTTTATGGGTTCCCTCCATTTCTGACCATTCTCAATAGTTCCATTCACCCCACTTTAATAATGTGGATGAATAACTATCTTGGCCAATAATAAAGATGAGGAGGTATAGATCTTTTAGTTAGTTTAATCACATATAGGAGATTCTACAAAAATGTATATTCAGCATCTATACATTTGTTCTCAGGTATGGGGTTCATGCTAAGCGCAGGCAAAAATAAAAGTGATCAGGCCAGGAAGGAGCAACATCAGGGCCAAAGAACAGAAGACTAACACAAGATAATTTATATAGGTCAGACTGATAAAGGATTTATTCAGTTTTGATAATCTACATGTCAGAGATACTTAAGAAAGGCATTTCAGAGCCATAGCATCCATTTTTCGTGAATCTATAAAAGATGGGGAAGAAATTGGAATTTAATCAATAATGAATGTGACATCTGAATGTAAATTTTTGTAAATGGAAAAAGAGAATCTTATAATCCTCAATTCTCCTCATAAAAAAAGATGCTGGGGAAAGCATAAGTAAATTAATTTGCAAATATCTTCAAAAAAGCATGGTTTCATGAAGAACACATCTTATCAGGGAGAAATGTAGTCTTTTTCCATGACAAGATAATAAGCCTAATAGATCAAGGGGGAAATGATGGGTGTAATCTCCATTGGGCTTTTATTCTCTGCCATGCAAAATTCTCATCTATAATTTTAAAAAATACAGTATAGATTAGGACAAGATGATTAATAGACTGTAAATTAAGATGTGAGAAAATACTGAAAGTTTAAATTATTTTATCTAGGAAATAAATAGCTGAAAAATTACTTAATAATTGTGCATATATGAGACGTTAACACAAGAAAGGCTATACTCTGTGATCATGGAGGACAGATAAACAGGACAAATCTATAATCTGAGTAAAACAGAGTCTAGACAGGGCACCATTATACCATGAAGCAAGCTTTTAAAAAATGGGTGACTTCCTATCACATTCAGATTGCCAATTTCAAGATTTGTTGAAGTTACTTGGCATATGTGATCTATCACAACTTTTGTTAGTGCTATGGTTATTCTATTCAGTAAGAAAGAACTGGTAGGACATTGGAAATTGCCTTTTGAAAGAAAACCTGCTAGTTAATATTTTCTTGTTTTATCAGATTTTGCCCAGGTAGGTTTGTTTCAATCTGTTCACCTTCATTAAGACTATTCTGAAGTAGGGCAGACAGTGGAATGAAAACACAGAAACAACCAGAGTTAAAACAGCTCAAGGAATAGCAAATCAACATGAGAAAACGTGCCCAATTGATAATTGCATTCTAAGATTCATTAAAATTCTGTACAAGATGATTCCCCATCAAGAGAAACCAATTATACTCCAGATCAGTTTTTATTAATCAGAGAAGCATTTGGATTGAAGGTATTACATGTTTTTGCAGTCCTATTTGTTTTCTCTTTTAGATTCTGTGGGAATAAAAGCTGATGAAATGAACAAGTTCACAGGAATCTCTGTCATGTCTATAAGTAAATGAGAAAAATAATATACATTATGTAGTCAGTGAATCAAAAATCATCATATAACTCTGCTCTGTTCATTCTCAACTCTTTTTTTTAGCACAATGAACTTTATTTTTTGGGAGCAGATACTTAAAAGGTACTAAATAATTATTTTTAGGAAAATATTCAACCAATATCAGCTCTTCTGCTTCTATAGAAGAAAACTATACATTCCAAAATTCACAAAAGGTAAGGATATTTTCCTTTTCTTTGTTACTTGGGGAAAAGACTGTTAACCTACATAGACCTAAAAAAGACATCCTTATTCTATGGTGGCCAGTAACATGTATTAACTTTGATATACTCTTCTAGGTATGGGAACTCTTCATGAGAACTATCTGCTTTCATCTTATTATCTGGAAAATATTTTGCTCTTGATGAAGTCAGCAGCTAAATATCTATCATCCAAATGTCAAACTTGTGTAGTTACAGTTGAACCTGATTATTTAGAATAGAAAATAAGTACATTAAAAATCTCTTCCTCTTCTTTTCATTATAACTTTTGAGGATGGAAAAATAATAGAATCTGAGTCTGAAAACATTTAAGAAGCCATATAATCCAATCTATTTCTGAATAGGTTTCCTTTCTGCAACATCTGTGACAAATAGCCAGTCTATGTATTAATGAACCTCCCAAAAAATTTTTTTAAAGTATAAGCACAGAAAAAAGTGATATGTAGGCAATTGTAGTAATGATGTAAAAGCATATTGTCTAATCTATGCTCACTAGAAAGTCCCCTTCTTCCTGGGTTTAAGCCATCTCTTCCCAGCCTTTCTTTGATGTAAGATCAGCATCTATATTCTATCCTCTAATCGGTAATACCACAGCTCTAACTTAGGTCCTCCTCTTTTTTGTCTCCAGATGATTGCTTCAATACTCACAGTTTCAATTATCAATCTTACAGAGATAACATTGATATTTATATACTCAGTGCATCCATCTCTCCCAAAATCCAGTTCTGTACCACTAACTGTCCATTGGACTGTGTTTCATAGGCTTCTCAAATTTAAAATATCCCAAAAGAAATCACTATCTTCTAAAACCCACTCACCATATGATGTTTCTTCTCAAAACACCACGGCATTTGCAGTCCTCTAGGAATATTCTCCCTCAGCCTCCATGTCTAACCCTTTGCCTGTCAATTCTTTTCCATTCTACATTCTCAATATTTATGGTGAAATGTCCTTCTCTCTTCTCTCAACACAAAAATCATAACTGAGGGTCTGTTTATTTCTCCCTGAAAGTATTGCAGTAACCTCCTAATTAGTTGCCCTGGCATGCACCTGTTTCTGTAAAGTGCAGTTTTGTTCTATTGAGTGCAAGTTTTTGTAATCAGTACACACTGAGAATAGTGGGGGTCTCAACAAACAAGCTCTTACTATCTTCCAGGCACTTGATAATTGATTTATTCTCTAACTCATATTTTGAGTATACATATAGAGATGTTACAAGGGATGGTTTGCTGTGGTTACTTGTTGCAATGATATAAATTGCAACTCCTTTGTAAATTATTAAGACATTCTTCATGTCAACCTGAGGCCAAATTGGTGATAAGACCTTCTGATGAACTAAGCTGATTTTTTGATGAGAAAGAAATCCATGGCTGAACTCATAGTCTTAAATATGTAAGTTTAAAAGAAGGAGTAAAGGATAATTTCTTTTTTTTTTTTCTTTACTTTACTTTCTCCTTAAAATTTCCTAGCCTCTGGCTTTGTGAAGCAGACAATGTCTATATATGCAGAACTATATAAGACACAACCAAGATGTATACCAATTTCATCAGTCATCATGGTCTAAAATATTTCCTGACAGATGATGATCTGGGGGTATTAGCACTGCCCATTACTTAGAAAACTATCTTAATGGGCCTTGGAGAAATGGGGTAAGTCAATCTTCTTGACCTGATTAATTGTATTGAATGCAGAAGTTGAATCACATTTAACAATAAAAGACTAAAGCCTATAATAGATGATTAAATGTTATTGGAAAGAATACTGACTTCAGGGAGAAGCTCAGAATGAGATAGAATAAATTCATTTCCAATCAAGGAAGAAAATGTTCTTAGAAGAAACTAATGTTGTAGAACTATAATTACAATGTAAAGGACTCAGTCCAAAAACATTACTATATGACATTGAAATTTTTTATAATATCTATATGCTTTCTAGGTATTACATAAATAATAAGTATCATTCATATCTCATGATTTCCTTAAATATTTCTGTACCTTTACTCTCAAGTGGCATTTTTATTAGAATATAGGAATACAATATAGCAATTTCCAGCACCATCACAGCCATTGAAGGATATATTCTAGATACCACCCACCTTCACTGAGAAGATCTTTGAAAATTGGCTTCTAAAGAGAAAGGGGAAAAAGCAAATCCCTTTTAAATGCACTTTGAAATGGTTGAGAAGTGTACAGCCTAATGCATCATTTTATGTATTATAAATTATATCTGAAGATAGTGCCTTACATATAATGATTTTAGTTTACATTTCTACAATGACTTAAGATTTACAAGTGCTTTTACCACAACAACTCAGGGAGCTATGTAGTGTAAATAGTATAACTTCCATTTTTATCAGTATTAAGGAGTAAAATCTAAATCCAGAGAGCTAAAAGTTATTTACTCAAGATTACATATCTGGTGAGTGGCAAGACAGGCTCTTCTGCTGAATTAGATTTTTTTTTTTTGTTTTACTATATCACAATGTCTTTTATATAGTGCTTGCTCAATAAATTGATGTTGTTAAATTGTTTGGATCATTTCCTACTCTTCGTATCCTCATTTGGGATTTTTTTGGCAAAGATTTTGGAGTGGTTTGCCATTTCCTTCTCTAGCTCATTTTACAGATAAGGGACTAAGGCAAAATAAATAATAATAATAATAATAATAATAATAATAAGGGACTTGTCCATGGTCATATAGCTAATAAGTGTCTGAGGGAAGATTTGAACTCAAGTCTTTTTGATTCCAGTGTCAATATTCTATCCATTACACCAGTTAGCTGCCCTACTTAATAAATACTTACATGATATTTCTTAAATGTAATTTTGTATACATTGCTATATCTGGGACTTTTAGGAAATGTGAACAAAGAGTTGGGATCATAATTCCCCAAATTGCCTTTGGAAAAATACAAAGCTTTTCTTATAATCGAAAGGTCACCATGAAAAATCCATTTTTGATAACAATATACTAATAGTATGTATGGAAGCAAGGCATGAAAGACAGAATTAAACTACAAAATAAACAAAGAATTAAAAATATTTTATACTATTGGGATGGTACATAGTAGGTGTGAGTAAGATGCAATATTTAAATAATGAAGAATCCTGAAAACGAATATTAAGTTAAAGACATCAAGACAGAATGATATAATAATAAGAAAAGATGGTCTGGCCACTCAGGAAGGATAAGAGATAAGTGTATAGCAAGAGTATTATAGGCATTGATATACTTGTGCTGGCAGAAAGAAAGGAAAAAGGCCTTTCGCAAGATGGCCCTGTGGCCATCATATGGGTAACTATGGACAAAAGTTGCACAAGATGGGTAGACCTGGATGGATCAGGATCTGTTCCATCAAGGGCAACTTGCAAATCAATTCTATTTGAATTTTTGAGGATAAATTAATAAGTATTGTTTGCTAAATATAAGTGAAAATAACTCATTTTAGAGAGAAGATTCAAAAACTAATTACATATGAATTACTATTTATTATAATTGAAATTAAAATAAACCTTATTTTATAATATCCATATCTTCTGTTTGATGCTAATATGACAATACAAGGGAAGAATCAGGGAATTCTGTTAGTATGTCAAGACAGTTGGCAGAGGAAGAGAAAAAATAGATAATAGGAACTACTTCCAGGAAGTCCTTCAGAAAAAAAGAAAAGATTCAAGAAAGAATTTAAATAAGTTTGTTCCCAATTCACTAGGAGACAAAAATGATTTTTCTCTTCCCCCCTACCTCTGATAGGAGAAGCAGCCTTGTAACACCTGGAAGCTATTGGAACTCTTAGATTCCGCAATCAGCAGGGGTGAGGTAGGGGGAGGAGATGACAAAGGTTGGGTGCAGTGTAAAAATAATATTTTCCTGAGAATTAATTTACCAAAAGGACATAGTAACTCCTCAAGTGTTTAGCTCTAGAATGAATCTGGAGGGTGTCCTGCTACTGATATAGCTCATATCATTAATACTGAAAACTTATAGTAAATTAGTAAAGATGAAGGCATATATTTTTTCTTAATTAAGTGCAATATAAAATAGATATGACTTTCATGAAGCAATAAAAAAACAGAATTACTTTTTTTTTTTTTAGTAATTCATAGCTAAGGAGATTTTCAACTTAATTCTTTCTGCCTATGCATAGAAAGGTAAAGGAGTTTCTTCCAACCTGTTCTGACATTCTTATCACATATAACCCTTGACTATATTTTCCATAAGAATCATTCGTCCAGAGCCAAAAGCTACTTGACAAGTGTTCCCAACACTTTCATGGTTTAGATCAAAGCAATGGCCCAAGGCATGAATCAGGGTTACATAAATCATGTTCAGGGTTACAGTAGGGAGGGACTATTCTTCTACTGTCCACTGTGAAGTCTTCCTGCTTAGTAATGTCAACCTTTTGAGCTGGATGCTGTTATTATCCTGCATTTTACACATGGAGTAGCTGAGAATTCCAGAGGTTAAATGACTTTTCTCAGGGTCACAGAAAAAAGAAAAACAGCTATTTGAGCCAGTATTCATACTCAGATCTCTCTGATGTCAAATCTAGTACTCTATATATACCCTACTTCAGGTTTTTAAAAATTATTTTATTTTATTTCACCTTAAAATTTTGTTTATATATTGATTGTTTATGAGCCCTTGAAAAACCCAAGTTCTAGATATGGCTACTATAGGTTTTTGTTTTGTTTTATTTTAAATTTAGAGCATGAAAAAATATTGGACTGACAATAGAAATTAACTTAATTTTCAAAGGTCTTTGGGGGTGTATTCCTAAGAAAAGAAATGTTTCTCTTTTTTCCTTCTTCTGCTTCCTATTTTTTCTCCTGTGGGAGAGGAGGAAACTTAGTCACAATCTCAGAAGTATGCTAAAGGAAACAGAGAAACAAGGTTCTTTCCTGAGTAACAAGAGAATAGCCTAAAAAAAAAAAAAAAAAAAAAACATGAAGCTTGATACAGTGTTCCTGTGCTATGGACACAGTACCCAACTTTAACATGAAATTAAAAGTTAAGAATAGTTTGGAAAAATGAGGAAACAACAAAAAACTTTTTGATCATTAAAAAAAAAAATTACTATGGTGATAAGGAAGAACAAGATACAATCCTCAAAGAAGACATTTAAGTCAGAAAAGTTACCAGCAAAACCTGAGAGGGGAAAAATGTGAGCTGTATTCAATATGAAAAATAATTCTGGAAGAGTTCAAAATGTATTCTAAAAATAAAAAAAAACAGAAGTGAAGAACAAATTAGATGAAAGAAATGAGAAAAATACAAGAAAATTACAAAAAGAAACTCAATGGTTTCATTTAAAAAAAAAACTTAAGGATTACAAAGATTAGGAAACATTAAAGAAAAATTATTACATTACCATATAAACTATACCAAAGAAAGAAGTTTTACTAAATTCCTATTGTGACACAAATATGATATTCATATCTAAATCAGGAAGAGCAAAAGTAGAAAGAAAATTATAGACCAATTTCCCTAATTGATATTGATGCAAATTTTAAAAATAAAATGTTAGCAAGGAGATTACAGCAATCTATCACAAAGATAATACAATATGGACAGGTGGGATTTGTACCAGGAATGCAATGTTATTAGGATATTAGGAATTTTCTATTAATCCATAATGATTAGAAATTATTTTTATATTCTGAGATATTAGGAGAATTAATTTACCAAAAGGACATAGTAACAATATATGCTCCTTAAGTATTTAGCTCTACAATGAATCTGGAGAGTGTCCTGCTACTGATATAGCTCATATCATTAATACTGAAAATTGAAAAATATCTATCGATATTAGGAAAACTCTGAGCTTAAATGACCATATCAACAAAACAATCACAAATCATATGATTACCTCCATCAATGAAAGAAAAAAACTTTTGACAAATTATGACTATCTCACCTAATAAAAACATCAGGAAGTATTAGAATAAATGGAGCTTTCCTTAAAATGATAATTAATATCTATCTAAAACCACCAGCAAGCATTATTTGTAATACGAATAAAGTAGAAGACATTTCAGTAATATTAGGAGTGAAGCAAAGATGCCCATTATCACCAATATTATTCAATATAGTATTAGAAATCCTAGCTATAGCAATAAAAGAAGAAAAAGAAAGGGAAGCAATTAAAATAGGAAACACAAAATCAAAATTTAACTCTACACAAGATATGATGCTATACTTGGAGAATGTCAATAATCAAGAAAAAAACTAGTTAAAATAATAATAACTTCAGGAAATGTGCAGGTTTTTCTCATCAGGTTTTTTCTATATATTACCAACAATGTCCAGAAACAAGATACAGAAAGCTTATTTAATGTAATGGTAGATAATAGAAAATACTTAAGATTATATCTGCCATAATTAATCCAGGAACTATATAAACACAATTAAAAATACGTTTTCACACAAATAAAGACAGATCTTAATAATTAGTGAAATATTAATTGCTTATTCATAAACCGGGATTATACAAGAAAAATGACAATCCTACCTAAATTAACTTACTTATTCAGTATCACATCAACCAACCATAAATTACTAAATTGAAAAAGAACTAAACTAAAACCAGAACTAAAAAAAAAATAACAAATTCATCTGAAAAAACAAAGGGTCAAGAATATTGAAGAAATTTTTGGGGAGGGAGAAATGTAAAGAAAGGTGACCTGTCAGTATTAGTTCATCATCACAAAGTATTAATCATCAAAATAACTAGGCTCTGGCTAAGAAACAAAATTATGAATCAGTCAAATAAATTATGTAGATAATATAGAGTAATAAATGCCTATAGTAACCTAGTGTTTGATAAACCCAAAGATTTGTGTTTTTGAGACAAAAATTCACTATTTGACAAAAATGCTGGAAAAATTAAAAAAGGAATTTGACAGAAACTAAGTATATCCCAATATCTTACAATATATACCATAGTAAGGTCAAAACAGGTATATGATTTAAACATAAAGGATGATATCATAAGCAAATTAGAGAAGTAAGGGAAATTTTACCTGTCAGATATATTGATAAGGGAAAAATTTGGGACCAAATAAAAAATAAAAATCTTTATGGGATGCAAAATGGGTAATTTTGATTACATAACCAAAATAAGAGGTTTGTACAAACAAAATCAATTCAACCTATACTAGAGGGAAAGGAGGAAATAGGAGGAAACTTACATTAAGTTTCTCTGATATGGATTACATTTCTCAAATATGTAAATATAAGTAAATATAGATATAATTAAAATGAGTAACATTTGTAAGACTATGATTAATTTTCTCAGCTGATAAGTGGTCAAATAATATTAATAAGCAGTTTTCAGAAGAAGAAATCAAAATTATCTGTAGTCATATTAAAAAATGTTCCATATGACTATTGATTATAGCAATGTAAATTAAAATAACTCTGAGATCCAGTCTCATACTATTAGATTGGCTAATAAGATAAGGGGGGAAAAGTCAAATGTTAGAGGTAATTCAAGGAAACTGAGACACTAATGAATTGTTGATGGAGTTGTGAACTGATCCAACCATTCTGTAGAACATTTCAAAATTATATCCAAAAATCTTTTAGTAGAGGAGATGGAGTTTCAATGAAGTAAGAGATTTCAATTATTTCTACTAAAAAAAAAAACAGAACTAAACAGAAAATTTAATCTAAAATCATAGGAGAATATCATAGAAAGGTAAACTGGGGAAAATATATAGTATTTAAAGCTTAAAATGTTTACAAACCTAGATGGGAAATTAATATGTATAAGTCTTAAGAATTGTATGTGTCACTGGGGCAGACAGAGCTGGGCATCACATGATCTGAGAATATAGTTGTAAATGGTCCCTGATGTGATGAAATCAAAGAAAAAGACATTAAGGGGTGGGAAAAGGTCTTTACTGGAAAAAAAAAAGAAAGGAATAGTATAATGGGAAAATTAATTCACATTAAGAGATACAAAAGACCTATTACAATCAAGGAAAAGAAGGGAGGGGATGAGCATTGTCTGAAGCTTGATCTCATCAGTTTGGGCTCTACGAGAAAATAACAATCATTCATTTGGATATAGAAATTTATCTAAAGAAGTAGGAAGAAAAAGAGGTAAGAAAAGGGAGAGACAGGATAGAAGCAAGGTCAGAAAAACTATGATGAAAAGGTAAGAAAAGGGTTGATAGAAGATAAGGTAGTGAGCGGGATGGGTTTAAAAAAAAAAACACAAAACTGAGGACAGGATGGAAAGAGAGAACAAACATATATATAGGGGAGAAAATAGAATGAAGCGAAATACAAAACTGATCATCATAATTGTAAATGTGAATAAAATGGAAGCAAATATCAAGTGAATTAAAAAACCTATAAAAAATATTGTTTATATTGTTTATAAGAAACACATTTGACAAAGGAAGAATCATTAACATAAAGTAAACATAAACAAAAAAGTAAAAATAAAAGGCTGGAACAGAACTCATTATGCTTCAGCTGAAGTAAAAATAGCAGGGGTAATAATTCTGAGCTCAGATATATCTTGATAAAGGGTACCACAAATGATGAAGTAGTAATGATTCTAAATATGTATGCACCAAGTGGTAAATCAGGCAAATTCCTAGAGTAGATTTTAAGGCAATTATTAGAAGAAAATAATAACAAAACTATTCGAGTGGGGGACTTCAAACTTCCCCTCTCGGGATCAAACAAATCGAAGCAAAAAATAAACAAGAAAGAAAATAGGGAGGTAAATAGGATCCTAGAAAACCTAGATATGATAGACCTCTAGAGAAAACTGAATAGGTACAGAAAGGAATCTACCTTCTTTTTTTTTTTTCCTGGCAGTCCATAGTTCTTACACATATATTAGTACACATATTACAATCAAATGCAGAAAGGCAGAAATAGTAAATGCTTCCTTTTCAGACCACAATGCATCAAAAGTATATTCAGTAAAGGGCCAGGGAAAGATGGATGAAAAACCAATTGGAAATTAAATAATTTAATTCTAAAGAATGGTTGGATCAAAAAAAAAAATCACAGAACCAATCCATAATTCCATTCAAGAGAATGACAATGAGATAACATATGAAAACCTATGGTATGCAGCCAGATAAGTCTTTAGGGGAATTTTTATGTCTCTAAATAGCTACATGAATAAAATAGAGAAAGTGAAGATCATTGAATTAGGTATCCAAATAAAAGAAAATCTAGAAAAAGAACAAATTAAGATCCCACAATTAAATACCAAATTAGAAATTCTGAAACAAAAGGAGAGATTAATAAAATAGAAAAAAGAAAAAATTTGAACTAATAAAACTAAAAGTTGGTTTTATAAAAAAAAAAAACCAACAAAATAGATAAAATTTGCTTAATTTGATGAGAAAAAGGAAAGGAAAAAAAAAACCAAATCAATAACACGGAAAAAAAGACATGAACTTACCACCAATGGGAAAAAAATAAAGCAATAATTAGGAGCTATTTTGCCCAATTGTATGGCAGCAAGTCTGACAATCTAACTGAAATGGATAAATATTTACAAAAATATAAATTGCCCAGATTAATTGAACAAGAATTACATTACTTAAATAGTTTCATTTTAGAAAAAGAAATTGAACAAGTCATTAATGAACTCCTTAAGAAAAAATTTCCAGGGTCAGTTGGATTCACAAGTGAATTCTACCAAACATTTAAAGAACAATGAATTCCAATACTATGTAAAAATTGGGTAAATTTTTTTATTGTATTGACAAATTCCTTCTATGACACAAATATCGTACTGATACTAGCCTAAATCAGGAAGATACAAAACAAAGAAAGAAAATTATAGACTAACCTCCCTAATGAATATTGATGCAAAAATTTAAATAAAATATTAGTAAAGAGATTACCATAACTTATGAACAGGGTAATACAGTATGACCAAGTAAGATTTATATCAGGAATGCAGGGCTGATTCAATATCAGGAAAACTATTATCATCATCAACCACATCAATAACAAAATAAACAGAAATCATATAATAATCTCAATAGATGTAGAAAAAGATTTTGACAAAATAGAGTACCCATTCCTATTAAAAACACTAGAGAGCATAGAAATGAAGGGAGCTTTCCTCAAAATAATAAACATTATCTATCTAAAAACCTACAGCAAGAATTATTCACAGTTTTAGCACAGTTGAAGGATATAAAACAAACCCGTACAAACCACCAGCATTTCTATATATTACTGACAAAGCCCAGCAGCAAGAGATAGATAAATTCCACTTAAAATTACAGTAGATAGAATAAAATGATTGGGGGGGTCCATATGCCAAGACAAAACCAAGAACCACATGGGCAGAGTTACAAAAAATTTCTCACACAAATAAAGTCATATCTAAACAATTAGAAAAATATCAATTGTTCATGACTAAACTAATATAATACAAATCACAATTATGCCTAAATTGGTCTACATTCTCAGTGCAAAACGAATCAAACTTCCAAAACATTATTTTATAGAACTAGAAAAAATAATAACAAAATTCATATGGAAGAAGAAAAGATAAAGAATAATAAGGGTAATAATGAAAAATATACAAAGGATGGTGGGTTTAACAGTACCAAACCTAATAATATATTATAAAGCAGCAATCATCAAAACCATTTGGTACTGACTAAAAGAAATAGAGTAAATTAGTGGAATAGATTCGATGCACATAACACAATAATCAAGGCCCATAGCAAAATAATATTTGATAAACCCCAGAAAGACCTAGAAAGATTTACATGACCTAATGCTGAGCAAAACAAGCAGAGCCAGCGATACACTGTACACAATATCAGCAGGAAAGTGTGATAATCAACTAAGAAAAACTTGATTCAGAGATTCAAAGCAATCCCAATAGACTTGGGACAGAAAATGCCATCTGCATGGAGAAAAAGAACTAAGGAGACTGAATGTAAATCAACACATGCTATGTTCACTTTTTTGTTGTTTTTTTATATCTTCCATAGTTTTTTCCTTTTGCTCTGATTTTTCTTTCCCAACAAGATTGAGAAAGCAATGTGTTAGATAAACAAATAAATTTTAAAAAAATAAATTGACTTTACTATTCTTTCAGCACCTTTTTTTAAATTTTGTCTATTATTAGGCCCATGTTCTCTGTGGGCAGGCTAATAATTCATTTGTACACAAGTAAATTTCTACATTTAGGAGTTAATGTCACATACATTCAAGTAGTACCACAGTAAGAATTTCACTTGGTCACTCACATCGATCCCATTTCGACCCAGACAAAGAGAATAAAGCTATATGTTTTCCTTTCTTTTTGTTTGAAGTAGAAAATACTGTAATCAGAAGATTCCTTACCCTACACCCATACTATCCTCATATATCCCTTGGAAAACCGTCAAGGCTATATAAGTAGATTGGGAAAATATCATATTCTCTTCACAGGCACATAAAGACAGAGATAAAATACAAAGAAGTGATTTCTTTGTGGAAAAAATAGTCCCCAAAAGGAATACAATCTAACATAGAATTAAGTCTTTTCTAATATGTGTAATGTTGGTCCAGCACTGAGGAGACAGCTAATCAGTCTATTTATTTCAGAGCAGTGAGGCTTTCAAAGCACTGATGAGTGGCTAACAGTCACAAGACATGATTTTTAGATGTTCACCTCAGGAGCACAGATGAAGATATATAATTTTGAGCACATTAACCAGCAGTATCCATCTTGAGCCGGTCGAGATTTCTAATGAAACTGTGCTGACACACTAGTTAATATTAGGGTTGACTCCAGGAGCTGAACAGCATTTGGAAAATCAGTGGGGCTAAAATCAGGTCTTGTAATTGGTTCATGACTTAGCTAAGTAGTAGAACTGCAACCCACAAATCTCTGGTTAATTCAATCACTTAGTTCAAGAAGTAGTTAGAAAAGTATTCTAATTGCTTGCTCCCTATATTGAGAAGTTCAGAGTTCTGCTATTCTTTATGAAGTGGCTGTTTTGAAAGGAAATTCTATGTGATGCCTCTTACACTAGTGTTTTCAAGGTCTGGATATTGTTGTTAAGGCATTTCTGGAAGGGGAAACAATAGAGTTTCAATGGTAAGGGAAAATCCAGGGAGAAGCCATGGCACATGTAAAAAAGATTTGGCTTCTGAGTCAGAGCACTTGTGTTTCAATCTTGACTTACTGCCTATGACATCTTGATCTCTCTAGATCTTACTCTTTTCTGTAAAATGAAGGTCCCTTAATGCGATATCTTGTAAGGCCCCTTACAGCTCAAAAACTATGATTCTATGAAATGAGCCCACATGACATATAGACAGCAAGGAAAGTATTTCCAAACAAACATGTAAAGGAAAAGGAGTAGCTGTAAGGATTCTGCTTCACTCCCAAGTAAAGTTTCTGAGAAAATCCATTCGTTTATAATCATTCTTTATCTTGAGTATTTCAGAATCATAATTCAAATCATTTGACAGCGTCTCTTCTTTATCTCTATCCCAATATTCTTTTCTAACTTTGTTTTCGCTTTTTTTTTTTTTACCTAGAATCCAGAAGACTGGTGAAATTGTTTTCCCCCAGACCCATAACCTACTCATATTCCCAATATACTCTTGTAAAGGTCAAGTAGATTATTTAAACCAGTGGATTGTTGACACAATGCAGAAATATAGCACAGTAATGGCCCATCATTTGCTCTGAATGCTATTTTATCATGTGGATGCTATTAAAGTATACTGTAATAGCAACTTTGGTGCCTTACTGACAAACTGTAGTAAAGGGACTTTTCTGCTTTCTTACTTCCCAATGAGCTTAGTATTCCTTGGGGAATTAGTCACAAAATGTTGTCATTGTCTATGAGCTGAGACCTCTCTGTTTTATGCTTATCATCCAAAGATCAAAAAGCTTCTCTAAAAATTACTTTTGAGAAACAAAACAAGCTATGTTTTAAATTATAGGAGTGTCCCACATCACTAAAAACAAAAATAAAACAAGCAAAAAAGTTCAGATGACTTTTTGGGGAAGCGACTCTTACTTAATGCCAGAAGTGGGAAAATGTATGCTGACTGGAAGTTTCCCTGCCAATCTGGGTACTGGAAATGTGTTTTTGCTGCCTGGATATAGTATAGAACTCAACACACTATGAGACAACCTAAGAGGTTTATTCAATATTTATCTCTAGTTACCCTTATTGACTACATCCAATAAGGGCAGAATCTATACAGACACTTTCCATTGTCTTTAAAACATGGTTTTGTGTTAGAAAAATATCATTTTGGTTCCCAAGACTGGCTAAACATAGGTAAGAAATTGTGGAACATCTTAAGGACAGGACAAACGATATGGCATGGAGTTATCATGGTAGATCAGAAGGAACACGATTTGTAGAAGTTCTTTTTAATTCCAGTCAAGTATTTACTATCTCTGTGATTTTGGACAAGTCTTAGGTTCTTCATATATAAAATTGTATTTTTTGAGACAGTTTTGAATAACTTCTAATTTTAGATTGTGATTCTCAACTATGAAAAGGGTTCCATAGAGAGGCAAAAAGTAATATATGGCATTTCTGTTAACAGAGAATTGACATGAAGATAGGTTTCATCCAGCTACTCTATGACATTGCTGTAGAGAATATTTGCTTGTCACCACAGTGTCCCAACAGATCTAGTGATATTCTTTGCTCTATTTCCTCTCTGGGTTCGTGTGACTTAACTTGCTGCTTTTGCCCACTGATGGCTGGGGAGTTTTCCATTTGGATCCTGGGTGTTCCAGGGCCTTGCCTTCACTGAATAGCCTTGAAGAGATGGGGTTTAAATTGTGTCGGGATATTAGTCTAAAGTGAATGAAGTGGAGAGTATACTTCTCATTTATATCCCCAGAGTGATAAATGTGAAAGTGTAATTTTTTTTCTAAGGCAAAGAAAATGGGAAACCAACGTGGATTTCAGACACATGAGAAATAGCTTATGAATTTAGATGATAGCTCGGCAGAAATAAATTGTACAGATGTTCATTCATTTTAATAAAGTGGAGAAATGACATGCTGCTACAGTCCTTTGAGAACACTGGTATTTTTAAATTATGATCCTATAATAGTAGCATTAAAATTTGTAATGCAGCCAGTAGCTTCTGAATTGGAGGAAAAAAATTCATTTATAAAATAAAAGTTCAGACTTTGGAATGTAAATTGGAACACTCATTGCTCCTTGGTCAGATATGAATTAGCCCTAAGAGGACCCTACAACATTTTGACCATAAAATGTTAAAAAATATCTTCCAAGGAACTTTTTGGATGGTTGACAAAACTCTTGTTACTCTGTTCAGGTTGATAATGCATGTGTGAAAAATGCAGCTAACCAGTTTCTTTGGTTCTTCCTAGAGGTGTGGGAACAAAAACAGGTGATGAGTTTTCAATTTATGACTAATAAACTTTGCTTGATTATAGGCATGTAAAGGAGAGGATCCTAAAATGATCGACAAAACACAATTATTTTCATCTCTAATAAGAAAGGAACCTTCAACAAAAGCTTCCACTGAAATCTCATTATGGTATGGAAATGACTTAAGTTTTCAAAGATTGTGCTTATGAAGCAAAATTTCTATCTGATCTACTATGAGGGAATAACTTCATGAACAAGTCTAGTCATCTCCTGTGCTATATACATTCCGCAAGAAGTGCAAACTTGCTAAGTTGGAGAAGCTTCATCACTAGAAAGCTGACTGAAAAGGAACAGAATTTGGGGATACAAAAAACAATGAAATGGACAAAAGAAAAAACTGTCCTTCATTTTCATCCACCTCATGGATAGCTTGCTGGTACTCTTTAGGGGAGTAATGATAGATTAGATAGTTAGATACATACATACATACATACATAGATGATAGATAAAATTAAATTAAATTAAAACAAATAAATATGATATTAATAAACCAAATATTGATATGCTGGCAATAATTTGCAAATTAAAAATATATATTCTTAAAACACAGTTTAACAGAGAACTTCCACAAGGCAAGTGCTCACCTGGAAATCATAAGGAAGTGATACAAGGATATTCTCAATGTCATGCTGAAGAAAGAACTTTGGAATAGATTGGAAGGCAGAGGAGATACTGGCACAGGACTGCCCAGCATAACATGCTCCTATTAAAGAAGACATTGTGTTCTATGAACAAAGAAGAATTACAGTAGCCTAAAAGCAGTGTGAGATGCATAATTTTAAAGAGATTTCCACTCTTATAAAGGACTGAAACTCTTTAAAGATGTGCTTGAATCAGACAGCCCAGCACTTAAGACTAATTACCTATTGGACAATGACTCTATTAGCATATATTTGGAATTTCTCTTCTCACAGTTGATGCTGGCTCAATGCTTGGGGTTAAGAGAATTGTAAGTAAGGATTAGGGGGTGGAGTGAGAGAGGCAAGAGAACTTCACTTGGCCTCAGGATGAGGAGGAGAAAAGTGTGGAGATTCATGGAGATTCTGGACTCTAGAATCAAGGAAGGATACTTGGCAAAACTTTTATCCAACCTTCTGAGCTTATTTTGGTCTAATCAGTCATGATCAGACACACTGTATCTTGACTTCAAAATAATGGTGTCATTTTGGTCCTCTTTGAACATGAAGAGTGATCATCAAGATAGATTAGATAGAATTATAGGAAGATAGATATACAGATAAAAAGATAGAACTCTGAATCAATGTTATGTGTCTCAAAGCACCAAAAAAGCATTGTGAAAGACACTTGGTCATCTTATCTTGAAATACTCATGATGGCCATAAACTAAAAGATTTACATAATGAAAATTAGATAATATGCATCTATAAAAACAGTAATACGAAGAACAAGAGAAATTCTAGAAATAACTTGAAGAGACTCTTTAAACAATGGAATTAATATTCACGGACTTCAGTGCTAAAGAGAAAATAATCTAGTCCTGAAATCTGTATGCAAATATTATTTAGATTCAACAAATTTCAGAGACTGGTGGCTTAAGAAACCTCCCAAATAGTACTTCATTAAAACTTCTTTTTTTAGAAGAAAATAAAAGATAATTGATATAAAACCACTAAAATACGTTATGTAAAATGAAACTGATCAAATATCACCTAACAAGAAGCCTCCAGTTATGTTCTTTTCAGTATCAAGTGTCACTATGTAATCAGATTACTGATTGTTTAAAGCAAAGTCAAATGAAACATCAAACTAGAGAGGGAAAGAAAAGGGAAAGATCTGATTATCAACTGTAGAGAGCTGGAACTCTGAAGAAGTATACTTCAAACAAGCTGTTAACTCAGAGGAATTGATGAGATAATGGTTTTCTAGTTCACATATATCTAGCATTATATAATGATATAATCACTCTAAATTGGCTTATACTCAGTATACTGTAATGATGTAATTGTAATAAGGTATTTAAACTGGGGACAAAGTCAGACTCAGAGAGAGAGGGAGACTGGTTAAGACTGGCAAAATGTTAGACTGCTGGAGGAGACTGGGTCAGACTGAGACTGGGTCAGACTATAACAGACACAGACTATGAAGGAGACAATAAAGACTTTGGACTCTATTCTTGTCCATTCTCATGGTGTCTATCCTGCTGAAACCAAGGCCCTTCCAGAGGATTTCCAGAAAGCTAGCCTAAACATTACATGAACAGTATAGATGTAAGATGAACTGCTGAAATAAATTGTTAACTCCAAAAAACAAGAAATGAATAAAATTAGGATCACAGTAATTGGCTGTTATTTTTTTAATAATAATTAGAAGCTATTTTTCCCAGTTGTATGCCAATAAATCTGACAATCCAAGTGAAATACATGAATATTTACTAAAATATAAAGTGACTAATATATTATAAACAGATTAACAGAAAAGAAAAGAAAATATTTAAATAACTCCATTAAAAAGATGAACAAGTTATCAGTAAACTCCCTAAAGAAAACATCTTCAGAAACAGAGGTATTTACAAGTGAATTCTATCAAATCTTTAAAGAACAATTAATTCCAGTATTATATACACTATTTGAAGAGGTATTTTTACAACTCAAACATAATGCTGATACCTAAACCAGAAACAACCAAAACAGAGAAAAAAATTAGAGCAATGTCCCTAATGAATATTGAGGCAAAATGCTATATGAAATATCAGTAAAGAGATAAAAGCAATATAGCCCTAGTATAATACAGTCTTTATAACAAGAACAGAGGACAGATTCAATATTAGGAAATTTTTCAGCATAATTAACCATATCAATAGCAAAACTGAGAGACATCATCATATGATTATCTCAATAAATGTAGAAAAATGCTTTTGACAAAATAGAGCAATCATTCTTATTAAAACAATTGAGAGCATTGTAATGAATAGAATTTTCCTTAAAATGGTATGCAGAAGCTATTTAAAACCATCAGCAAGCATATATGAGCATAAACTAAATGCCTTCCCAATAAAATCACAGCAATCAATGATTACACTAATCTATAGTTGGATAAACCCAAAGACTCCAGATTCTAGGAATCTACAAAAATTGCTAGGAAAATTGGAAAACCAGAAAACCATCAAATTGCACATACCCTTTGAACCCACAACATCACTACTAGGTATATATCCCAAAGAGGGGAAAAACACTTGTTTATAGCAGTTCTTTCTATGGTGAAAATAGCAGGATGCTTATCAATTGGGCAATGGCTGAACAAATTGTGGTATATATGTAATGGAATTCTATCATTCTATAAGAAATGATGGACAGGCATATTTCAGGGAAAAAAATGTGGAAAGCTTTCTATTAACTGAGGCTGAGTGAAGTGAGCAGAATCAGAATTACATTGTACACAGTAACAGCAGCATTGTTTGATGATGAACTTTGATAGCTCTTCTCAGCAATAACAATGATCTAAGACAATTCCAAAAGACATAATAATAAGTTCTATTTTACATCAAAAGAAAAATAAAACTATGTAGACTAAATGAGTTTTTTTCTTTCTCATCTTTTCCCCCTTTTGTTATAATTCTTCTTTCACATCATGACCAATGTAAAAATTTGTTTAATATGATTGTACGTGAATAGGCAATACCAGATTGCTTGTCATCTTGAAGAAGGAGAAAAACTGCAAATAAAAATCTTACAAAAGTAGTTGTTGAAAGCTAAAAAAAAATAAATATTTAAAAAGAATTTTAATAGAAGTTTCCTTCAATACTTTGATAGATCAGTGATATTATCAACGTGGGTAGTCTCTATAACAGTTCACATCACAGTCTATCAATTCCTTTTCATCTTATGGAACTTGTGCAGGTCCTCTTATAAATATTCCAGTAGTAGTCCACTCAGTGTGACAGCAACCATCCTCTATAACTATTAACATTACGTGACTATACATGCAACAAACAGGATGTGGGCTGTATGTACAGCCTTTAACCCTGGTTTTATCTATGTTCAAATCCTTTCATTTTCAAACTTAGGCAAGTCATGTGACTATTCTGAGCTTTAGTTGTTTCAGTTGTTTACTTTTCACTCACAGGTGTATTTTCAGGATCAAATGCTATAATGAATATAAAACACTTGGTAAATTGTAATATACTAGAAATCATCCAGCCTTTATTAAATACCCACTATTTTCCAAGTGTGGAGCCAAAGCCCAACTTAGATGTGTTGTGAAGAAGATATAATTTTTGCAGAGGATATCGTTACTCTCAAATCTAACAAAGTATCCCTGGGTGTTTATATTCCCTCTATTCCCCATTCCCATCAAAAAAGAAGCTATGTATTAAAGGACATGACTAGAAAAACCATCTATCATAGATATTTTGATTTGTCTTTACATTTTGACGGTATCATAATTTAATTTCTCAGTTCAGCATTAAACATAATATATTATTTTGCCTTTGTTTCACCATTGATATAACAGAACTGTCAAGTGGGAAAAGAAAAATATACAATAAAATAAACCCATAGAATTTTCTTCCAAGGCAGAGATAATTTAAGCAAAATATATTTTTTTGTTTTCAGGCTGTGTTCAGTACATTGTCTCATGCCTCCAGATACAATAAATGAATCTGAATGAAGTATTTTGAGAGTCAGTCACATATAAAAACAACAACAAT
The DNA here is from genome assembly GCF_016432865.1 of Antechinus flavipes. NCBI lineage: Eukaryota > Metazoa > Chordata > Mammalia > Dasyuromorphia > Dasyuridae > Antechinus > Antechinus flavipes. The sequence continues at coordinate 216,963,223 of NC_067399.1, read as the reverse complement.
AAAAACAAGGTTTCACAAGACTGAATTTGATCTTAGCAGAGCAATGAAGTGTCCTTCCCTTACCCTCCTTCTCCTCCATTCTTGTCCCTGTAACATTTACTTCTCATTTAACCACTGGATCTTCCACACTTAGACAGCAGGAGACCCTGTGCAGAGACCATATCTCTGAGTGTATTGACTCAGATAGAATGTAAATAGCAGTCATTTCTGATACATATAAAAATATAACTTCAATATTTGGCATTTGTAGAAATGGAAACATTTTTTTAAGAAGCAGGGTAACATAGCAGAATGCATGCTAGACCTAGAATTAGGTGATACCTTAGCCTGAATCCCACTGCTTACATTCAGTAATTATATGATCATGGGTGAGAACTGAACCTCTATGTGCATGTGCCACAGATGTCTTTTGATTTCTAGATCATCACATTTTGTTATCATCATCATAATGGGTATTCATTTTCATAGATATGATTTAATTCTGGATTTTACTTTTAAAAGTATAATTGTTTAATTTTTCTCTTGTAGGTTACCACTTTTAAAATATCCTGCTTTAGGGAAAAAAATGGAAACTAAGAGGATGCCTATCAAATGGAGAATGTCTAATTAAATTTTGGCATGTGATTATGATGGAATATTATTGTTATGTGGAAAATGATGAGCAGGATGCTCTCAGAAAAATCAGGCAAATCCTCCATGGACTCAGGCAAAATAAAATGTACTATGTACAGAGTAAGAGCAATGTTCTGGTATGATTTTTCTATTCTCAGCAGTACAATGATCTATGAATACTCTAAGGGACTTATAAGGAAAAATCCTTTCTATACCCAGAAAAAAAATTGATTGTGTCTGAATACAGATTGAAGTATTTTCTGTCTTTTTTAAACTTTATTTTTCTTAAAGTTTTTTTTGGGGGAAGAAGGGGTTTTTGGGAGATCTCTGTTTTGTTTTACAACATGACTTTTATGGGAATGTTTTACATAAAATCACATGTGTTTTCTTAATAGAAGTGAAAGTGGGGATAAGAAAGAGATTCTGGAACTCAAAGTTTTAAAAACAAGTAAAAAAACTGTTTTTAATGTAACTTGGGAAAAATAAAAAATAGGAAATAAAGAAAACAGCCTGCTTTGCTATGCACAGTTCAAATGAGAGTCCTTAATTAATATTTTTGGGGACTTTTAAAATTTCTTTTACTTATTTTTAATACTTCCCTTTTGGATTGTTTACTGTTCCAACCCTATCAGTCTAAGTAAGTGCTGAATGACAGTCCTTGATCAAGACTATATACCTTAAGGAATTTCATAGGAGAAATGATTTGTAGGATCTCATAAAAGAAATGATCAAGTAGGAAAAAAATATGATCCAGTAATACAGAGAAATGAAGGAAAGCAAATCAACAGATATTATATTCCATTAGTATCCATGTAATATCAAAATAATTTTCAGAAGGCATCTAACCAGCTAGCCCCATTGTGGCAATTTTATTTGATAACATAGATGAGAACTGGCACAAAGATGGGTTAGCATGGGTAGGTTGTGATTTATACTTTTGGACAGATTACTAATAGCAATCAGGTTAGAGATCCATTGGAATGTTAAAAAATGTTCTGTAGGCCTAATCCGTAAGTAATAAATTCAAGGACCTAAAGAATGAACAAGATATTTCTATGGCTCACATGACTAGTTATCACACACTAAAAGGAGCATCATAACCTCTTGAAGTTTTCAAAAGCATAGCAAAGGAAAATATAGGTTAAAAAGTATTTGTGAAAATAGTAAAATTATAAGGAAATGACAAGCAAGTAAATAAAAGCTAGGAGAAAAGCTTGACTTGAAATATGTAGGAACTCTAATAGCCAGATATAAAATGAATCAATCTTGCGAAACATAAGACGACAATAAATTGCCTTCAAAGAATATTTTTCTAGAAACATTACACCATGACTTCTCTATTTGGTCTAAAATACTATTTAAAAATCAGAAAATAGAATCTATTTGAATATTTTGATGAATGTTTAAGAGTAATACATTATCTTCTAAATGAAGTGTTTCAAATTTTAAGCAAATACTAAAAGTTTGTTTTCTTGAATTCACATTGGTATTAATTTTACTCAATAAATTTTAACCATTTACAATTTTGCTTTTTTCTCTATCTACCTATAACTATAGATAATAGAGTTTTTATGATATGTCTATATATAGATATCTAGATAAATGAGGAAATAAGAAATTGATGAGAAAAGGAGAATTGAAAAAAAAGTGATGAGAGAGAAAGATAGGGCAAGAGAAAATATGAATTTGGTGCTGACCTTTGATTTTATCATCTAGTATGTAACTGTTATCTATCCATTCAGAAATTAACCAATCAATAAATACTTATTAAGTATCTACTATGTGCTAACCATAGCATTAATTGCTACACATACAAAAGTCAGTCCCTACATTTAAGGAGTTTACAATCTTATGGAGGAAACAATATGCAAACAAATATACACAAAGCTAACTAGAAGAGGGTAAAGAGGGGAAGAAAATAATTAAAGAAAGCCAGGAAAATAAGAGAGGTTAGGGAAACTATCCTATAGAAGTTAATGAGTAAGTCATATGAAACTCAAAAACATCAATCTATAGGGTTCTAAAAGGGATTTCATAAGTCATAGCATCCAACAACTTCATTTTCATATGATGAAACTGAGATCTAAAGGGAATTGCCTTGCCCAAGATCACACTTGGTTGGTGACAGAGATTGAACTTTATCCCTTATAGTATTTTCATTTCCAATTATAATTTCTCAGTGATTGAAGCAAATAGATACTGGCCATTTCTATAGAACAGTGGCCAACATGCTCAATTCAGTTTTCTGGACTTTAAGGTATTATGTAGTGACAGAGAAAAAACAGCTGACTCAGCTCCCTACTGTTCTATATGCATACTGAATCAGCTAAATGACCTCCTCAAATTAGATGATTTCTAATTTCTAAAATTCAAAGTACTTTATAATCTTTAAAGAACAGCATAGGATACTGATGATAGTCTGAAGCTGACATAGATTTACTAATTTATAGAAAAGACAACAAGGTAAATAAGGAAGAACAATTGGGAGCCTAGCTCCAAGGCAATGAAATTTGGAGTTAAAAAAAACATTTAGCCTCTTAGTGTATTAATAGAAATAAGTAATTTTTTATCCTAAATGGCCATATTCCTAGTGAGCTCTTCAATGACATAGTATTGCCTTCCTCCTAAACCTAAGTACTATTCTCCACTATCAATAACCTGATAGTATCCAATTCTCTTCATCTTCCTTCCTCCATCTTCAACTGAACTGGATATTGTCTGAATAAAACACATATGCACATACACACACACATATATCACAGTAGTTTAAAATGAACTATTCTTTGTTCTTGACATAAAGATTGAACTAGTGTCAAATCTATAACAAGGAAGCTGTTAATAAGTTCACTAATTCTTATTTGTAGCTTTTTTAGTGAAGGAAAATAATTTATCTTAACTCAGATTCTCACAAATACTGAGAGCTCTTTTCCAGTGAAAAAGCTTTGAAGCTCAAGAAGCACAAGAAAGTAAAATTCACAATGAGCACTGCAACACAATTTCATTACTAAAGGAGCAATAAAGCAGAGATATAAAGAAAGACATATTTTTTCAGTTATCTAGCTGAAAATACAGTAATAACTGTGATTGAGTCTGATAGTATATATTCATTCATTTATTTTAGTCGAAAAATATCCTAAGCCCTACTTTCATGCAAGTAATATTAGCTTTTTATTTTGTTTTGCTCCTCCTTCAGAAAAGCAGCTATTCAAACAATCCTTCAGACTTGATTGGTTTAGGGAACTGAAAACTATTTAATTTACTTCTTGGCTATATGAATACAAAAAAGTACCCAAAATCTCTAGGTATGCTCTCTGATGCTAGTGGACCATGATAAGTATACTCAGCTGAATCCTTTTGGAGAGTCCTCAAAGCATGTCCTTGTTGAAAAATTCTTCTCTTGCAATAGATAAGTAAATCTATTTTTGTTAACTCTTTAAGTGACTTGCAAGTGTCTCGTGTTCCAATATTGAACATAAAGGAGTAGGGCACTGTTGAATCAGGTTCATCCAAGAAAAACAAAAGTCCAGCCCAATGTAATTCAATTTCAAAATTTTGTTTTTCTTTCTCAGACATTAGGGAAAACAGATTCTTTGAGTAAACAGGATTGAGAGGTTGTTTGTCATAGTAAAACAAATAAAAATTATTAACATGTACATACTCATATGTACACAATATCATGTATTGATAGTCACTGGTCTTTGGTTTAAAGTTGCTTCTTCTATTTATTACTTGTATGAGTTCTTGAAAGTCATTATCATTTACTCTTAGCTTACCACTCTCTAAAATGTATATTTTTGGTTACATTACTTAGCTCTAAATCCTTTGATCTATGAGCACTGTGTTCAATCTATGAAGATGCCTACTGGTATCAGTGATTTACTAAATCCATATATTTATATTTTAGACATGTAACTTAGATGGTCAATAACTCGGGCCTAGAGCTAGGAAGAGAAAAGAGAGGAGAATGCATTACATTTTGAAAATAGTATCGCCTTTTCAAGGACTCCTTGATACTTCATGCTGCTAAAACTAATATGTATATTTATATAGTTACATTTCTCTGTATATATTTATATATGTATGTACATATATATGCATATATTTATATCATCAATATTCTTTCAAAAATGCTATATAGTTATGAATTTTGAAATACCATGTTATCCAAGAATAAAAATTACTGCTATCCTTAAGATAAATGGATGAAAGGCTTATTGCTGAGGCTTATTGCCAATGTTGACTTGTGTTCATAGAGGAAAAGATTTTCCATGTCATTGTTAAGAAAAGGAGATAGTCTGGTCAGAAAGACTATTTTTTATAAAATAGTAAAAGAACCAATGGGGGGGGTCTGTAACACATTCGATAGATTTTCCATGGAGTATTTTATGACAGGATGTGGATAACAATCATACAGCATGGAAAAATGTCAATTAAGTTGCTTTTTTTTCCTGGTCGAGCAATCAGTTACAGCATTTGAAATCCTGAAGTAATTTTTGTTACAATTGATGTCCAATGACTCTTATGAAGAACTATACTTTTTATATTAGAACTAATGAACTAATGATGGTGTAAGGTTGACAGGGGAAGGCTTAGGCCATTTGAGACAGTGAAAGACGGGGAATTTTATCATCAACTTCAAGAACTGAACATTTGGAGCTCGCAGTACTGATTTTACAGAATATTTGGAAAGCATGTTTGTAAGGAAGAGTTGTATTGATGACTCCGAATGTCTTTATGAAACAATGACCAATCTTTTCAAGATCAATATTCTATTAGTGTTATATGGATATGAGTCATGGAACGCTATAGTTTTCAAAGAATTTAAAGTATTGCCTAGAGGGCAATGATGAGATGCTTGTTGTATGTGAGTAAATTGCAATACATTGTAGATAAAAAATTATGAAGGTCTTCAGAGTTGTAGAAGAGAAAAAAGAGGGTATCAGCAAATATTATAATGCAGGTAGGCTGGGGAGATACCCAAATACCATTTTTTCATTTAGTACTGACACTGTGATTCACCCAAGTCCAAAATTCTAGTTGTATCCCAAATTAAATAAATAATATACTTAAATAAGCAATACACCCTTAGTCTTAAGGTCCTCAAACTGATCGAATTCCATGAAGTTCTAGAAGTGGAGGCTCTTAACTTGAATGTTAAGAATTTTTAAGATATTCTGACATCTGTATTTCAATATAATTGATTCCTTTTTGTAATCTATGCATTTTGATTTTTTACATTCACAAACATTATTCTGAGAAGGGTTCCACAGAGTTCAACAGATTATCCTAGTATGAAATTTTACACACACACACCCACACACACACACACACACACACACACACAACAAACACAAAAGTAAGGGAAAGGAATAAGCATTATTTGATACCTACTACATTCTAGGCACACAGTCAAACACTTTTAAAAATATCTTATTTCATCTTCACAACGACTCCCAGAGGAAGATGCTATTGTTATCAATGTATAACCACAAAACCATATTCCTGTATAACCTTATAACTCTATAATTTTATACTTGAAGGAAACTGAGGCAAACAGAAGTTATGTGATTGGTTCAGGTCTATTTATACATCTAGGGAGTGTTTGAGGCTGGATTTATGCTTAAATTTTCCTGGTTTTAGGTCCAGCTCCCTATCCATTGTATCATTAGCTGACAATAAAAGATTAAAAGCTCTTGGTTTAAGATCACTAGCATCACAGGCCAATGCATTATTTAGTCAACTTAAATAGTCTCTCAATCCTGCCTCACAAACAGATTGATTTTGTTTTTCTACACCAATAAATTTATTTTCATTAAATTGAGTATATTTGGGGCAATTTGAATGTCAAGTTCTTTTTTTGCTGTTGTTGTTTTTCTGTCCCCAGTGGCAAATAGAAAGAATTCAGCTTGTTCACTTTATTTTTAATAGTATTTTATTTTTCCAAATACATATAAAGATATTCTTCAACATTCATTTTTGTAAAATTTATCTTCCATTTTTTTCTCCCTCCCTCCCTTACTTCATCCTTCTCTGATATAGCAAGCAATCTGATATAGATTAAATCTGTGCAATTCTTTTAAACATATTTATATATTTGTCATGTTGTGCAAGAAAAATCAGGTCAAAAGAGGGCAAATAACAAGGGAAATAAAAGAAAAAAACAAGCAACCAATTATATTTTTTTAAATTGAATTGAATGAACACAAGCAGTTTGGGGTATTGTGTTTGTATGGAAGTTCTTTTATAACAGCTTTGAACACAACTAACCAAAGAGAGGCTGTTATTAGTAATGTTTGCTTAAGGAAACCTGGGCCTAGTTTCTTCAAACTGCTTTAATAATGTCCCTCTCTGAAAAAGAAATAAAGATTTGGAATCTAGATCATATCCATAAGTCTAGTGATCAGAAGTTATTTTGAAACTTTATGCAGCTACATATGAACCCTACTACCATTCTCCTATTTTATAAAACAAGATCTAAACAGTGACAATTTATTTTATTTTTTTGCTGAGGCAATTGGGGTTAAGTGACTTGCCCAGGGTCACACAGCTAGAAAGTGTTAAGTGTCTGAGGTCAGAATTGAACTCAGGTCCACCTGACTTCGGGGCTGGTGCTCTATCCACTGCACCATCTAGCTGCCCCAATTTAAATTTAACAGTTGAAAATTTCAAATCATTACACACACACACACACACACACACACACACACATACACACACACATATATGCATAAATATATGTGTGTATGTGTGTATACCTATGTGTATAAGATGATTTTAAAATTTTCAACTGTTAAATTTAAATCATCCGTATGTGTGTATAAAACAATTTTTAAAGATTGTCAAAAGCAATCAGTGCTTTGAGATGACATAATGATGCCCTTGTGTGTAGCATGTACATATTCTAGAAGCATACTTGTGTAAAGCACAGAAAACTTGGATTTAAATTACAGTTATGTATGTCACTTATTTGCTGAATGAACTTTGGCAAGTCATTCTTCTCTCTTTAGGTTTCAGTTTCCTCACCTATAAAATGAAGGGATCTGGCCAAATGTTCTCTAAGATTTTAGCCAGTTATCATATTCTATCACTCTAGTATATTAAACATTCTCCCAAATGTTTTCATCTAGTTAGCAACTTATACATGGTATGTGCTTGATATAAGTTGTGAAAATGAATCAGGATATTAATAAATATAAATATGGACAGCAGTTGATTGCATTGGTACAGATATTAGACTAGAATAAACTGAACATATTATATTCAATATGGTATAATCTTAATACTTAGAAGTACCATATATAGATTTTTACAGCATATCAGAAATGAGGTTGTGAAGGTGTACAGATCATATAATTGTTTACACTTTGCTTTTACTATTTCCTTCAATTTAATTTAAAATTGCAGTGTGTCATGTTATTAAGGGAAATCATAGATATTTTAACAATTTCAGCAAAAGCAGTAAATTTTCTTAAAATAATATATTGTTTCATGGATCTGTTCAATAACTCATCTTATTCCCCTTTTTCAAGGAATCATATGATATAGTTTTAGGAAAAACTGGCCTGGAAATCAGGAGCAAGGCTATAAGTAAAGCCCGGCTACTGGGACTTTGCCCAAGAATGCTCAAATTTAGAGAAACCTAATAGCACTTAGTATGATAGGATTACAGATCTATATCTAGAAGGGACTTCAGTGACCATCAGTCTTACCCTCTCATTTTACAGAGGGAGATATAGATATATAGATATACACAAACACCTATACAATACACCTGTATATACACATGTACACACATACACAGACTTATATACTATTTCAAACAAGATGCTATATATTATAAATACATACAAAAATTAACAAAACATAGTTAACATAACAAAAGTTAAAATATCCTTGCTCTCAAGCTGTTTACATTCTAATAAGTTAGAGAAAATATGAAAAGAAGTGGTGGCCAGTGGGGAATATTTTAATTTAGAGAGTTACAGAGATGATGAAAGGAGCCATAGTGAGAGATTGTACCCTTTATAGCAGCAGTGGCAGTACTGATTTGATTATGGTTCCCAAACTGGAAAGCAGGAATAGAAGAGTACCGTGGATAGGAGAGCCAAAGAGAAGATGGTGATAGAGTACAGTGAAGGATAGCTGGAGTGGGATATCTATATTCCAAAGACTAAGGGTCAAGTTCCGACTAACATTTACTGGCTGCGTGATTCTAGCAGATTAGTCACTTAACATTCAGTACCTTGATTTACTCATTTGCAAAATGGAGATAATAATGACTGCAATATCTAATTTGCAGTGTAATTATAAGACCTAGATTAAAAAAAAAAAAAACCACGGTATTTAAAATGATGTGTAAATTGACAATGCTATCTAAATGCTACCTGTTATTGAGATTATTCTCATTGTTTTGTATGTGAACCGCTCTTACGTGGTAAGCAGTTGTGTTTTTTTTAAATAAAGTTTAATTCAGTTTTTAATTATACCCTATGTATATATAAGGATGATTTCCCATTAGTCAGCTATATTAACTACATAATTCTACAAAACTACATAACACATAACTCTTCAACTTCACTTGGCTTTGCTTGTTCTAAAACATGTTCATGAAGAAATAGTTTCAATGTCAAGTCAAGTCAACATGTTCCATCTGGAATACAGTGAGATGCCCAGATTTTATATCTCCTTTTATAGGAGACCTGGTGTGGCCCCTTCTCCAAAATTGAGGTTCTCAAAAAGAACTCACCAGTGGAGAAGGTGACTACAGGAAGGGAGGGTTTTGAAAGGGGCAGTGTCCAGAATGAAGCATGGTTACTTCTGTGCAATTTTGTTTTATTGATTTATTTTAAAAGTCAATATCTCAGCTGCTCTTTCTTTCTTAATTGTAGATTTATTTCTGTTTTGTTGACATCACACCAGAAGCATAACATCCTGTAGTTCTTAGGAAAAAGAAAAGGCCTGGATATTTTGTGGTTTCAGGGTAGTTGTTCTTGGTTTGGAATGTTTTATTTTAATAAAAGCAGGCAGAAGAAGCCTTGGTAACATATCGTGCCCTGGAGTAGTTCAGAAGTGAAAAAAAAAATCACCAGTTCTAGTAAAAATTGCTTTTCCTACCACAGAATGGCTGCTGACCTTCTAAGTATAACCAAAGGGATAGGAGAGGAATCACATTTGCATAAAGATTCGCACAGGGACTGCGTGGATCACTCATCATGAATAATTATGAAAAAAGTGATCGACACGATCAATCATGTGGATGTGTGGGCTGCCAAAGCTGGGATGCCTGCCATAGAATAGAAGAAAAAAATCCAAATGACTGACTAAATGTATGGTGCTCCTATTCAGATATTTGGCATATCATAGACAGATTGCCAACAGTCTAAGAATTTTCAAGTACGATGTCCTGATATATTGTTATAAATTCCAGCGTAGTGTCCTCCTGTGCAGAGGCAACAGATATGGTAGAAAGAGGATTAGATTCAGAATCAGGAACCTTCAGTTCAAATCCTCAGACTCTTACTTGCTGTATAACCATGGAGAAATCATTTCAACTTTCTAAGCCCCATTTTGCTCAGCTGTAAAATAGAGATAATGGTCAATGTATACTGGAAAAGCTACCCATTTTTATTCTTCATAGCCTCAATGGGTTGTTATTGAAGTAAGATTTTTGTGAAACTTTAAAATAATGTGGGAGAGAGAGGCTGTTGTTCTTTATTCTTAAAGAGGACCAAAATGGTATCATTATATGGAATTAAGGTACAATTATAAGTGATCCCACCCACATAATCTGAGATGCTCTATAACAATTTATACAGAAATACTCCACACAGACATATGGGGTAGAAGAAGAGAAAAGGAAAGGGATGTGCATTTATAGAACATTTACTATTGCCAGGTACACTGCTAATTACTTTTAAAAAACATTATCTTATTTGATTCTCACAACAACCTTGCAAAGTAGGTATTATTATTAATCCTCACCACTACCACTGTTATTGCAGTGAAGGAAACTGAAACAGAGACTAAATGGCTTTTCTGAGCCACAAAGCTAAGTGTCTGCTTCCAAATCTGAACTCAAAGTCTTCTTAATTCCATTATTTATTTTGCTACCTAGATTCCTAGAAATGTGAATTATTAGTATAATAGCATTTAAAGGTAAAGGGGACATTCAAGATCTTTTAGTTTCCCCCTCTAATATTTCAGATTAATGACCATTCTACAATGTTTAGTATTGACTTGCCCAGGAGCATATAGTCAAGATATATGAGAAGCAGAAGTCTCTCTCTGCGTCTGTGTCTGTGTCTGTGTCTGTCTCTGTCTGTTTATCAGTCTGACTCTCTCTCTCTCTCTCTCTCTCTCTCTCTCTCTCTCTCTCTCTCCTCTCTCTCTCTCTCTCTCTCCTTCCCTCCCTCCCTCCCTCCCTTCTTCCCTCCCTCCCTCCCTCCCTCTTTTCCTCCCCCCCTCCCTCCCTCTTTATTTTTTCCCTCTTTCTATTGTTCAGTGATTTCAGTCACTTTTCTTCTCCCAAAATGAATAAGGAGGGGCTGCTAGGTGGCACAGTGGATAGAACACCTGTCCTGAAGTCAGGAGGACCTGAGTTCAAATCTGGCTTCAGACACTTAACACTTCCTAGCTCTGTGACCCAGGGCAAGTCACTTAACCCCAATTGCCTCAGCAAATTATATATAGCTAGTATATTGCACAGCCAGGATCAGAAACAGGGCATTTGACTTTAAATCTAGGGTTTTCATCTTGCCACCAATATTACATTTAAATGTATTAAAATACAGGAAAACCTTCAATTAAAAGAATGGGAATAAGCAGTCTTTAGAAGAGGAAATCACAGATATCTAAAGTCATTTTAAAATCCTCTAAATCAGTACTAATTGGAGAAATGAGAATTAAAACAGCTCTGAGGTAATCGACCAGAATGACTAATATGACAAAAAAGATAAATGATAAATTCTAGAGGAGTTGTAAAAAAATAAAGACACTAATATACTATTGTAAAGCTGTGGTTGTGTACAACCATTTTAAAGGACTTGGAACTTTGTTACAATACTGGCCATACTCCTTGACCCAACAATGCCACTAATAGGTATGTATCCCAAAACGTCAATCATCAAAACATCAAATTAAAAGGCAAAAGGACCTATACCAATGAAAATGTCATAGTAGCACTTTTTGTGGTGTCAAAGAATAGGAAATTAAAGGAATTCCTCAATTTAGGAATGGTTGAACAACATGTGGTACATAATTGTAATGGAATATTATTCTATTATAAGAAATAACAAATATGTCTGGGAAGATATATTAACTAATATAGAGTGAAGTGAATAAAATCAGCAGAATATTGTATATAGTAATAACAATATTGTGATGATGATCAACTATGGAAAAACTTAACTAGAATGATTAATATAATGATCCAAGACAGTTCCAAAAGACTCAGGATGAAAAATGCTATCCATCACTAAAGAGAGAACTAATGAACCCAAGTGTAAATTCAAACATTGTTTTCCAAATTTTTTTTCTTTTGTTGCTTTATGGCTTACATACATATATTTTAATGTCTTCACATGTATGAGTATCCTATAGCAGGCCTTCTCAGTGAATGGGGGAGGGCTAAGAAGAGAGAGAATTAGAAAAAAAGTTTTTTAAAGAATAAACATTATTATTCCTTCTATGTATTCACAAAACATGCCTTGAATAATGTTTTGCAATTTTTGCCATGAATCAAAGTTAAGCTTATTAACTTATTGTTTGTAAACTGGTTTTAGAACTGAAAGACTAGAGTTCAAATTTCATCTCTGATCTGTACTAGCTAGGAGAACTTTATAAATCATTTAATTTTCCTGATCCATAATGTCTTTATCTGAAAAATAGAATTAAAATATCTAGCTTCTGAGGTCCCTTTAAAATACTAATCTACATCCCTATCCTCTTATGATTTTTTTTGTTGTTATTGTTAGTTTTTTGGGGGGAGGGAGAGGATTGTCCTAATCAAATGTATCAGTTTTCCTTTTCCAGTTTTACAGCTTTTCCCCTATTATCTTGATCATCTGAAAGGTCTTCTATTTTGGCACAAAATTTCTAGTAATGAGGTTTTTTTTTCAGCTTCCTGAGATGTAGTTTACATGGGCCTGCTGTCTTGAAATGACTACAGACACTTAGGTGCTCTTTGACCATTTTCTCACATATGTTGATTTTAAGCTTTCTATTAATCATTCTTGTTCTGCCCTTCTAAATTCCAAAATGATTTTCATTTGAAGAGGAAAAATAGAGCAAATAATGGTCTGCTTTTTTGCTGTCATACATCATCACCCTCCCATTTACTCCAATTGATAGTATTGCCTTTTTGATTTTATTCATTCCTCCAAAACAGCTGAATAATCCCTTTTGCTTCTTAGCTCAGTATGGCCTTTGACTCACTAACATAATTCTAACAGAATTCTCACTCTTCTGTATTCATTTTTTGTCTCTATCTTCTAAGTCTGCCTTTTAAAATATGGTTTCAAGAGTCATCTTTTTTTCTCATTGGACCATTACATCCTTTCCTCATCATTAAAATAATTTTTGTTCTTTGTGATTTCAGAATTTCATTCTTGAGAGACTGTCAGCCTTCTGGGGATGACTTCCCATGGATAATTTTAAATCATAATATATTCCTCGTACTTTTTCTGAACTTTCTGAAATCTATTCTCAAAAATATTTAGGGCATGGGTTAAATTTTACTCAGATTTTATTTCTTCCATCACAAATGTTTAGGCCGGCATAGTTTCTAGTCCCTACTATATGAAGGGTACATCTTTTCCTTATTCATAAAACTTAATTACAAAAGAATAGCTTGCCTTCATTTTTTTTATAAATCTTAATGAATTAAATCATCATTGAAGTAAGTTGTTTATTTTCCTTCATTGCTCTGACTTTAAGACATCTGACTAATTGAAGTTCTTTTTTATTAAAATATGATACTTCTTTTCCTAGTTCATTATCCATTCTGTGAATTCATTCAATTTAACCTTCTGTCCCAGTGGTCTGTACTATATTCAAACAAAAATACAATTTTTTTCTTAGTTGATAATTAAACAAATATTTTATATCACATTCTCTTCCCTCCCTTGGATTTATAATTTGTTTTCCTCAGATGTGTGCATCTTTCCAAAACATAATACTTTCTCATATATTCTATCCAGTTGTGTGTCCAGATAACTAAATCTGACATACATGCATATAGATAGACAGACAGTTAGATAGATAGATAAATGTGCCTGTGTTATACAGGATAAAATATGCATACAGAACAAAAATGGTTAATAGCTGAAAACCAACATAGGGAAGAAAATGTATGGAGAGGCTTATTGTTCACATGTATATATGTGTGTGTGTGTATATTATATTTATATATACATATATATAAAGAATCACAATGCAATAAATACGTATATAAATATATAAAATACATATGTGTTTCTCTGTGGGTAAATGTGTGTATATGTATATGGGTGTGCTTAAGTTAGTCACCTTGATTCAGGAATTTTAATTTACCATGTTTATTATACATAATTTGCATATTTTTATATGAATCTCTAAAGTCATAGATTGCATTGTCACGTCTTAATATGAATATTGTCTCCTATGAACTATTATTTTCCTTTAGTATCCAGACAAATAGACATCCAAATATGCAATTGTGCATGGATGTGTATACATACATATACTCATACATATTTCTCTGTGTGCGTGTGTGTGTGTGTGTGTGTGTGTGTGTGTGTGTGTGTATTTTTTCTCTCCTCTTTTCAATGTCAATAGGCAGGTAAGTTATGCATTCGCCAGAATGCAGTTGGTGTTTTTTGTTTGTTCTATCATTGTTGCTGGTGGTTACACATAATTAAGGAAGAGATTTGGACCAGAATAATGGAAAATAAATAATCTGTCTTTTTTTTTTTTTTTGCTTAATTTTTTTCAAGTTCTTGTGTAAGTCAAATATAAAATCCCTCAAATTAAAGTTAAATTCTTTATTCTGGCATTTCCACAGATCCCTTGTGGTTTATTTTCTCCCTGTGAGAGTCCAAGAAATACGAGATTCCCATCAAGGGTTAATTAAAGTTTTGAGAAGCTTCCAAATTCACCAATCCAAGTTTTTCATTTTAGAGATGAGATTACAGGTTCAGAAAAAATCAATGTTTTCCCAAATATCATATTATGATAAGTAGAGGGACTGAAGGTCATAGTCAGAAAGAGCTTGAGGGAAATAAGGAATAGTCTTTTATTGCATCCATTTTACATATGAATGAAATAATGTGTGAAGGAGCTAAATAACTTAACTAAGTTCATCTGCCTAGAAAGTTCTGGTAACAGAACAAAGACAAGAATGTCTGCATTGAATCCAATGTCTTTCTCATTATACCATACACACTACTATGCATATTAAAGTAAGCAAGTATTTTAATAGATGTAATCATACTTTGAACAACCAGAGAAATGGTGGTTGTAGTGAGGAGGTTAATTCTGTTTTTAAAAAAATTAAAAAGAAAAACAAAATGTGATAATGCCTTAACCCAAGCCATTGGTATTTTGAGTGATTCTATGGTCAAAGACCTTAAAGAATGAGACTTTCCAATGACTGTTGTCACTGAGAGGCAAGCATGAAAATTAGGCTAATTAAACCCAGCCCTGTGATTTTTGTAGGCAGCAATTAAAAAAAAATCAGGGTTTGATTGCACTTGATGAAATACAGTAATGATTTAGTACAAGCAGAAAGTGATGGCAAATTTTTCAACTTAATTCAACACTCATAAGAAGTGTCTAGATTAGCAAATCTTTTAACAGCATGCTCTTTACAGGAAGGATAACATGACCATCAAGCACAGAATTTAAAAATGTGCCTATTCTTTCTTGAGTGTGAGAAGAATAACTGTGGCTCCTTTATGTCAGTTGCAGTTGCCTGTTGTCTGAGATAAGGCTTGATCACAGAAATCAGAGCCTGGGCAAGGAGACCGATGATTTCTTCCTGGCTTATACGCCCTGGACTGGTTGAAAATCAGGATCGCACTTTGACTAGCTTACATTTCTTTCTCCTCATTCACGTAGTGAGGATCTAAAAGGAAAATATGAAGACTTTCTGATCTGACCACATCTTCCCATTCAGTGCTTAGTTTTTGACAGTTGTCCTTTTAGAAATTCTTCTTCCTGGCACTTGGCTTGTCTCTTCTCTCCTATAGCAGGGAGCATCTCTGCTTTAATATATACAATACTTTGCAATGCTGTGCTATTAATACTTTTTTTTGCTTGATAATTATTTTATCTCTGACTTTTTAAAACTGCATTTCATATTATTTCTTTTATTTTTTCACCATTCTTTTCATCTTAAATGAGGGACTAGAAGTATCAGCATGAAAACAGCAAACAGAATAGGAAGCATCAGCACAGAGTAACTGGGGAATGTTATGGAGCCTAAAAAAAAGGAATAAAAAAGCAATGGCCTATCCTCTCATAAGCTCTATATAGCTCTAAAGTTGATAGGCAACCAGCCTATCCCTCAGCCTGGAAAGCAGAAGGACCCTGGGACTCAAGCAAAGACATCTAAGGAAAATTAAATTGCTTCAGGTGCACATCTTGTGCTACTGAGGTGAGGGGTACTAAAAATGTCTTTGAAAAATAGCCTTCCCAGGAAAAATGTAATCATCATATTCATTGTCATTATGACTTTATATAAATATCAATATAGCTGTAATTTATGTAACAATTGCTTTTTAAATTAAAGCATTTTTCAATTACTTTCTTATTTAGTCCTTCCAACAACCCTGAGAGGCAGGTGCTATTGCTATTTCTATTTTTATAGATGAAGAAACTAGTTAAGTGACTTATCCAAGGTCACACAGTTTGAAGTCATATTTGAATTCAAATCTTCCTGACTCAAGGGCACAAACTCTATTCACTGCTCCACCTATATACCAGTAATTTTTTAACATCTGAGATAACTCAGTCTTTGTATGGGGACACAATCATATAAAAATCTGTACCACTTTATAATGTTTATCAGTTCCTTTACTAGAATAAGAAAAAAATATAAAGGGGCAATCTCAATGGAGGTGTGGTTGGGTGGGACAAGGGCAAGATCTCCACAAATTTCCCTTTTTGGAAAAAAAATCTTCTATCTAAACTTTGTGAAGGATGATATAAGAAAGGAGCATTCACTAAATAAGTCCCAGATTAAATCAATCAACAAATAAGTATTTCTTAATACGTATTAAGAAAGCATAGTGTCTGAAGTAAGGAAGACCTGAGTTCAGATTCAGTTACTTAACTGTGTGACCCTGGCCAATCATT
Organism: Antechinus flavipes; assembly: GCF_016432865.1. Lineage (NCBI taxonomy): Eukaryota > Metazoa > Chordata > Mammalia > Dasyuromorphia > Dasyuridae > Antechinus > Antechinus flavipes. The sequence continues at coordinate 216,946,279 of NC_067399.1, read as the reverse complement.
TAACTCTGTTTTCTTATCTGAAAACTGAACTGGTGAAAGAAATAGCAAATCACTCCAGAATCTTTGCGAAGAAAATTCCAAATGGGGTCACAAAAAGTTGGATACAACTGAAATGACTGGACAAAATTTATTAAGGACGAGTGATATTACAATGTATGTATATATAGAATATGATGTGTGAATATAATGGAATATCATTGTGCTGTTAAAAAAAAAAACAAGCATGATGAATGCAGGTAAATATGGCAAGGCTTACATAAATTGATGCAGGACCAGGAAAAAAAATGCAAAGAATGATTCCATCAACTGGAAAGGACTACCACAAAATATCAAACTGAATGTTGTGAAATTGCAAAGAACAAGAAATCCAAAGAAGGGATTTAGGGAGGGAAAGCTTCCTCTTACTTATTTCAACACTTTAAGATGCATCTATATGGAACAGTGCATATAGCATAAGCTTTCTTTGAAGTATGAAGTAATTCTAATGATTTTTCTCTTCCTCTTTAGAAAAAAAAATCTTTGTTATGGGGTATTACTCCAGGATAGAGTAGAGAAGGATTAGAAGGAGAAAACTAAGTGATATAAAAAACAAAAAATCAATTATATATTACACACATACACACAGATACACATGCAGTCCCACCATATACTACTTTACTCAGACTTCACTAGGAATTTCAACTTCAGTCCTGAGTGCCATAGTTGAAAAGAAAATTTAAGTTTAAGGAAACAATCTACCCAATGTCCAGAGAAAGGCAAATATGAGATGACTCAAAGGTAAGGGTCAGGTTTTGAAGTGTTTTAAATGCCAGAGGCCTTTTTATTTTATCCTGGAGGCAGTGAAGTTTATTGAGCTGGGATTTGACAAGGTCAGATCTGCACTTCAGGAAAATCACTGGCAGCTGAGTAGTCCCTTCTCTCAAGGAGAATGTATTGCATTGGGGAAACATTTGAAATACAGAGATCAACCAAAAACCTATTCCAATATTTAGTTGAGAAATGATAAAAGCCTGAACTAGACTGAGTATAGAGAAGAGAGGAGCAGGAGAGATATGATAATAGAAATGAGATTTGGCAACGAACTGGCTATATGGGACAAGTGAAAATGAGGAGTTAAGAATGATATTAAGGCTTCAAGCTGTAGTGATTGGGAAGACAGTTCAGCATTAGAGAGTTAGAGGCAAGTTTGGAAGAGAAGAAAATTAATTAGTTCAGTTTTAGACTCATTCTGTATGAGGTGTCCACAGAACATAAAGTTCAAGATGTCTAAAAGACATTTGGTGAAGTGAGAATGGATTTCAGGAAACAGACTAGAATTAAATATCTAGAACTGGGGATAATGTGCATAAAGGAAATAATTAAAATCACAGGAACTGTAGGTTCATCAATGAGTGAATGATGAAACCACTTGCAATAGAATCCCAGGTTCATAGATTTAAATCTGGATAGAACCTTAAACATCAGCTAGTTCCATCCCCTCATTTAAAAAAAAAATGAAATCGAGGACCAAAGATGGGAAGGGATTATTTCAAAGTCAAACAGGCATTAAACCTCAGAGGTAGGATTCAAAAGCAGATCTTCCGACTATAAGTGTAGTGTTCTACTGTACTATGCTGATAATTTTGTTGTACCATATTATATGTATAACATGCATTATATTACATATAACATAATAATGACATATAATATATAACTCAATATATATAGCATAATGGCAAGTAATATACCATAATACTGACAAATAACTCCAGCAAGATGAAAAAAAATGTTACTTTTATATTAAACTATTTTTAAGTTAATGACAAATCCAGGAAATATTTAGCTTCCTCCTGAATTTCATGCAATTCTATAAATACTTTCCAACTATATATACAACTTTCTTATAATATACTGTAAAACTTATTACAACTTATTACAATCTTTGTGGTTGGACAAGATGTCTTTTAACCTTCCTTTCAACTCTGAGATTTTATGAATGAGTTTTAACTACTGGTACCATTACAACCATTACAACTAGTAACAAGAATGTTTAGGTGCTTACCTCCTTCTTGGTGAATTTTGGGGAGTGGTCGTTTTTGTCATCAATGAGGATAGTAGCCGTTGCTGTGCCAGTTAAGCCAACATCCAAACCAGCCATATCCTGGGCTTCAATGATCAGTTCATATTTAGGATTTTCCAGAGTCTTAAAAAAAGAGACAAAAGTATTTGTTTTAGCTATGGATGACTCTTTAGCGTGAATGAGACAGATTGATTTATGAAGTATCGTGAAAAGTCAATTGTTCAGCCAAAAAGTATTTGTTAGGTACCCACTATTGGTCAGGTGTAGAGCTAGATAATGAGGATACAAACAAAAAGATAAAGAAGTTGCTGCTCTCAAGGAGATTATGTCTATTGGAGGAAAAACATGATATCTCTAAATAAATACAATAGTATATGTGTGTGAATATGTGTATAAGATATATATGTATATTTACACATATACATATATACACATATATATTATATATACATACACACATTCAAAGCCATTTTTTTTTCACTCGGGGGATAGAGCACCAACCCTGAAGTCAGGAAGACTTCAAATCTGGCCTCAGACATTTAACACTTCCTGGGCAAGTCACTTAACCCCAATTGCCTCAGAAGAAAAAAAATTACAATTCACTAATAAAACTTCTATTCTCATTACACGTGATCACACATTTAGTATCTCATTTTGCTACAGACTTTTCAGAATCAAATATGTTTAAAAATACATACTCTATACTTACTAGTTACAAGTTATACTAGTTACAATAGGCTATAAAGATAAATGCACATTCTTTATAACAGTTATGACATAAGAAGCATTAACATTTACCCAATACTTTACAAATATCTTATTATCCTCGTAACTCTGAGTGATAGATATTACTATTTATTCTCATTTTATAGTTGAGAAAACTAAGGCAGACAAACTAAGTGACTTGTTCAGGATTGCACAACCAGGTAAGTATCTGAATTTAGATTTGAATTGAGATCTTCTTGCTTTTAGGCCCAGTGCTCTATGTCCTGAATCACCTAACTGACCTTTATCTTCCATAAGTTTATATTTTAGTAGACAGATAAGATATGATATATTCCCAAATAATGATAAAGTAAACCAGACACTAAAAATGCATAAGAGAGGAGCAAAATGACAAGTAACCAGCAAAGGTATAATGTAGAAAATAATATATGAGTTGGATTCCTCCAAGGATGGACATCATTTTAGTTTACAGGGAAATGCATTACATTTATTGCAAGCTAGGTGAATAAAATATTCAGGGTAAAGGGAGTAAAGAAGCTGGAGTAGGATCTCCTTCATTGAGGACTATTAAACAAAGGCAGCTGACTGATGAGATCTCTTATTAGTCTGAAATTCTGTGAATCTCTTTGAATCTAGTATAGGGTCGTACAGGAAAGTGTAAAGAGTGAGACTATAAAGACTAGTGTTAGAATGAGGAGGGTGTTGAATTGTAGGATAAATAACTCAGACTTCATCCTATAGTCAACAGAGTACTATGAAAGGTTTTTGAGTGAATAGAATAACCTATGTATTAGAAAGAGTTTTCAGAATACAGATCTGACTTTGAAAAGAATGAGAGGAGCTGAGATATAACTAGGACAGTGTATAGAGTTTTGTTCCAAGGCATTGAAATTCAGATCACCATATAAACAATGTAGAAAAAACTGAACTTAGTACTTATTTCATAAAAATAATTTGTTAAAATAGGAAGCTAGAAATTGACTTACTTTTTGGATTTTCTCTCCCGTGGTTAACTACTTTCCATCTCTTTTTGCTAGTTTCCCCCACACCACTCCTATGGACTCGAACACAGGCAATCCCAGTCCCACTCCCAACTCCCATAATTTCTTTATAAAGAGCTTTGAGATATCTAATGTTCTGTAATCTATGTCTCTTTCTCATGGGATGATATCCTGGGGACTCTCTCCTTGAAACTAAACAGAAATCAAAGAACCTCACATAATTTGCCCATATGAAGTTGATTTGAAGCCAGATTTTATGCATCTTTTGCAGGGTACATTTCCTGAATCATGCCCTAGGCGCCAAATTGCTAATTATGGCTCTGGAGAGCAATATCTAGGAAAAAAAAAAAGCACTATAAAGTAACAGATTCTGTTCCACACAAGTCTCCATATCATGTTTATAGCTCCCTGAGTAAATGTTCCAAAAATGATCCACCTTCCTCCAGCCCAAACCTTACTTTCTGGCTTTCTCATACTCAGCAGATAACCTCTCTTCTAATTTGTGACATTAATCATTTGGAGTAAATTTCTTCAACTTATTTCTTTTCTACCTTATTTTTCCACTTCCTCTTCCTTTACTCCTTCCTTTTTCCTAATTTCATAAATAGTAAGGGGCCTACTTTTTGCCAATTCTAGACCCTCTCCCTAAATCCTATGTGGTACACTCAGAAGAGACTTCTGAGCTCTTGTTCCATCCATCCTCCTCTATTCTCCTGAATCACCTTATTAAAATAATACTCTGTATCTGCCATATTTTTAAAATTACCATATCTAAAGTATTATTACATAAATAACAGACCACAATGTTTTCAAATTGATGCCATCTATATCATTTCTCAGATAGCCACAATTATTTTTATACAATCCTCCATCTCGTGCAAAGAGAGAGTTCTCTGGTGCTATCACAATTGCCAAATTGCCCTCATTTTTTATTACTCCTCACATCTTAGATAGTCTTTTTAATACAGCCCCAAATCATTTGCAATTCAGATTATTTTTCCTTCAACTTCTTTTTGTTTCTATCAGATATTTTATTTTGCTAAAAGTATTTTGTACCAGAATTGTTTTTACTCTTTTGGCAGAAATTATACCTTGGTGCATTTTAATTGATAAATAATAAAAAGCAAACTAGTTAATTTTTCTTTTCCTAGAGTAAACACAGCTGCTTTGGACTTCCTCAAGAAAGTGACTAAGGAACTGAACAGAAAGACCGGCAGAACTTAATTGCGATAGAATAATACCATTTTAATATAGAGAATGAGGTATTTTTGATAACAATTTTAATTTTCTGGTTAACTGAAGGTTTCAAACATTTTAATAGGAATCATTGATTTTATTTTTAAGTGGAATTTTTTAAAATTTCATAAAATAATAAATTCTTCACATCTTAAAATATTTGAATAGAGGTCATAAGAACACATTCAAATGATGAAGTTTGCAGAAAAGATTGACTTCTAGATTTCTGGCTGGGTGGAGCAAATTCTAGGCTACCTCCAGCTCTGAGACAGAATCTGTGAATGCATGACACATTTCCCTATCTTTGTAAGAAAACTTTAGTATGTGAAACATAGTTGGACCTTTCCTTGATGAAACAAAACCATTTTAAAAGAAATATCTGGGTTATATTACAGGTGGAATCAGTTGGGGATATAAGTTAAAACACAGCCTAGAACAGTACTTAACCCAAAATTATTATTTAATAAGTTTAATGTATTCTTGACTGAATCTTTCTTTTCTTTTTTTTCTTTCTTTCTTTTTTTTGGTGAGGCAATTGGGTTTAAGTGACTTGCTCAGGGTCACATAGCTAGTGTGTTAAGTGGACAGTATTACATACCTATTTTGAACCTAAATGAATTATGAATTAAAGCTGAGACAGATATTTTTTAATTAATATTCAAGGGTCTTCTTCACTAAAGAGAAGTATTTTTCGTTGTCTTTTGACAATACTCAAAATATATCTTTATTTCTATATCAAATAGTCATAGTATTATAAGGGGGGAGAGGAGAGATGAGACGAGACTTGGAATTTCATTAGCATCATGAATTTCTGACAAGAAAATTCACAAATTCAGAGTAGTATCTGTTTTGCAAATTATTGCCTTATACAGATTTATGGAACTACTTAGGGTTCAAATCTCAGGTAAAAGGAATCCTAACTATAACAAGTATCATAAATGATGATCTGGTCATCGTTTAAAGACTTCCAGTGATAGAAAATCCATCATCAATGGATGTAAGCCAATCCACTTATAGATAGATCTAACTTTTAGGATTTTACCTTTACATTAAACCTATTTTGGTCTCCACTAATGACAGAATATATCATCATCATCAATTAAAAAATTATGATATTATGAATATTATATAACTTTTCCTATAATTCCATTAAGTAATGGAGTCATTACATACACACATATAATTTATTTGACCTACATATATATTCATACACATAAATTTATATATTTATATATATTCTATGTGTATACATAGGCTACATATAGAAAGCTATAACATTTCTATCATTTATCAGTCTCTTGTGTTTACCTAGTTGTGTGCATGTTTTCTCCCCAATTAGAAAGTAATATCCTTGAGAGGACTTTTTTTTAACTTTATTTTCAACCACAGTGTAATATAGTACTTGACATATAATAAACTCTTAATAAACACGTTTACTATTAATTGTTTCTATCAGGAGAAACTCCTTCAAAACTCATAAAGTGTAACAAAGAGAAACAACAGGACAGGGACATATTCTTAGAGGAATGCTGAGAAATTGCTAGCATCACTAGTGTTGGTGATACTATCTCTGTGGCCTTGAGCAAGTAATTTATTCTCCCCATTTTCAGATATTATCTATATGTGGCCACAGAACTGATCATTTTTAAGTCAAATGGATTTTTATGTCTTTTTGCTATCTTAATGACTGATATGGGCCTGGCAGGAAAATCAGATTGGCCACACACTTCTCTTCAATTTTAGAATTATCTGAATTATTTAATCAACTATTGTCTAACCCTGAGATTTTTAGAAACAATCTTTTTTCCATTTGTCAAGTAGAAAGACTAGTGGATGTGTTAAATCATTTATATGATAAAACCGAAACAAAAAAGTAATGGTATGGACAAGTCCCAAAGAAGCAATCAAGTACTTGTAAGGAGCTACAGTGTTGAGAAAATTTTTCCAAGTACTATCAAATCAACAAGCATCTGTGTATCTACCAATGCAAGGAACTGTCAAAATTACCTTGAAATTTTGTTGTTTTCTAATGAGGAAAATTACATGATAAACTTTGCTGTATATTTAAAAGGAATAGCAAATTGTACATAGTAGATTTAGAGGTTCATGTGCAAATATTTTTATACTGTTGTGGAAATGCATGTTTTAATCTATATATTAAAAACGAACAAACAAAAACAACCACAACTTGGAGTAAAATGAAGCAGACTTGACCCTCTGAGAATGCTGTAAATACTAATTAGTGCTCCCTAACATATAAGCTTCCTAAATTAACAGCAACCAGCTACCTTTTCACCCATTCCTGATTAGCATCATGGTGAATGTCAACAGGAGCTAAAACTTAACAGAAATCTCAATCTAAGTCTTTGAGTTTGCTTTAATATGATTTGGGACAGCTAGAAAGAGCAGTGAATAGAGCACTGGCCCTGAAATCAGGAGGATCTGCCTTCAAACTTGGCCTCAGACATGTAATACTTCCTAGCTGTGTGACCCTGATCAAGTCACTTAACCCCGATTTCTTTAAGGGGAAAAAAAAAGATGTATGTTCTTTGAAATCAGCTCTTCTATTTTTTTTTGTTGTTTTTTGTCAGTCCCTAGTACTCTCATGTACTCTGTAAATATTTAAATGTTTGATGAACTGAATTGAGTTAATGTGAGTTTACAAAGGCAATCAGAAGAGATTAGTAATCAATCAATTGATAAATATTTATTAAGCACCTACTACTGTTTAGATATGGTTTTAGATACTGAGGATACACAAAGAAAGGGATAATTCCAACTTAAAAGGATTTTATATTTTAATGTCATTATAGGGGAACAGGTCCAAAGAAAGTTTTGCCCAAATTGAGAAATTATTTCCTATTTGTAAGTGAAAGTGAAGAGGCCTAAAAACATGAATCTTCTATAAAAAGGGTGATCATGCAATTTCTTATATGTGCACTTTCCTAGGTATTTTGTCAAGAAGCTACAAGATGCACAATCTACTCAATATTGAAATGAAATGAAAACAAAGAAAAATTGATTCATTCTATGATACTGTGTTCATTCCTATTAATGGTGACATGGTTTTCATTTTTACAACTTGCAAAATTTCTTGAGTACACGTTTGATCATTGTTTTTAACTTAAATTTTGTGTGTGGTAACTTTGATAATTTGTATAGGGGAAATATCTTTTAAATACAGAATAAAATTTTAAAATTTACTCCTTCTTGCTGTATTTGTTGATTAGAAGAGCTCACCGTAACTGAAATGGTAATATTTGAAGTAGCATCCTTTTCCAAGCCTGAATGCTTTTCCAATGGCTGAATAGGGAACTAAATTTGCGATAACACCCATTTCTAATCACAAAATTCCTTATCTCTCTTTCTCTCTCAATAATCTATAAAGTGTATTGATGTAATTCTTGAATTTTCTGAGCAAGGTGTAAAGGGAACAGCTTTGTAATCCTCACTTGAAGGAGTAATCAATCAGTAAACATTTATTAAACACTATTTACTATGAATTATGTTAGGTATTAAGGAATTAAAGACTTTTTTTCCCGAGTCTCTACCTTCAAGGGACTTGAATTTTATTAAGGAAAACAACATGTATGTATATAAGGACATACAAAATAAGGTTGAAAGAGAAATCCTAGTCACTAGATGAGGGTAGATTAGAAAAGATTTATGTAGGAAGTAATTAAGTGAAACTTTCATAAAACTAGGCATTCTGAGAGATGGTGAGGAGTACATTCTAAGTGTGAGGGATGGCCTGTACAAAAGTATGGAGATAAAAGGTAAATGTAACAACTTTGTGTTCATCTTTTCCAAATCATCTACATACACAAAATTTGTGTATTTGCTATTCTGTTGATTTTCTAGGCTGAGGGAAGTGATAGGATTTTTGATTTTTCTTCTATTTCACAGTGCTTTGGAATTGGAAAACTTTAGAGTTCATAAACAAGGACTCATAATTCTAGTAACTCAGCACTGGAGTTATATATGTGTGAACGTGTTTTGGGATGATAATTGGGTCTGTTGAATTTTGTGCTATATAATGTTTGGTGTTTTCTTCTTCATCATCATCATCATCATCATTGCTGATATTGATATAACACCTACTATGTGCCAGGTATTATGCTTTACATATATGATGTTATTTGATCCACACCACATCCTTGTGAGGTAGATGCCACTTTTATTCTGATTTTACACATGAGGAAAATGAGACAAACAGAGGTTAAGTGGCTTGTCCAGGGTTATATAACTAGTGAGTGTCTTTGTGACTCCAGATCCAATGATCTATCCACTATGTCACCTAGATCCCCACTTGAAACTATAAATGCATCTACTTTAATTAAACTGATTTGATTGCACTATCACATAAAGTTTAACTAAATTGTAATGTCAGGATCTAGATAGGAGAGATTTTTGGTAGGTGAAGAGTAAGATGAAGTAGAGAATATTGAATCCAATAACTCAAAAGACTTTTAGGAAGTTGTGAGAAAATTGTCTATACCCACACTCATTGTTGGACATACATATGGCAATCTATAGATCTGCAGCCTGGACTTTGCACTGTGAAAATATAAGTATTGAAAAGTTGTACTGTCCATTTATTGTTATAGGCTCATTTCCATTTACTAGTCTCCCTGTATGAAGTGGGGTGCAGTATAAAGCACATATTTCTTGGCTCCTATATTTGAAAGAGACAGTGAGATATTCAAAATATTTCATTTAAACTTGACACCTTAGGCAGGCTGGTACACTTCTGAAGATCTTATATATCTATGAGAATCATAGGTATATATTCACAAGATCTTGGGATAAGTCATATAAGACAAGCCCATTTACTTGCATAATTCCAACTATTAATTTTATGTGAAAGTATCTTCTAAAATGTATGTTTAAGTCTTTTGCCTCTTTTAAATTCCTATCCTGAGTCAATTTTACCCAGTATCAATAAGTTGGATTAATATCTTTCTGGAGAAGCTATTTGGGATAGTAGATAGAATATAGAACATAGAGGGGTGAATATATGAGTTCAATTCTGACCATAAACAAATATTAGCTGTATGATGCTGGGCAAGTCATTTAAACTCTGCTTACCTCAATTTCCTCATCTCTGAAATAAGAGTAATAACAACATTTACTTCCCATGATTGTTTTGAGGATCAAATGAAATAATAATTATAAAGTACTTAGCACATTATCTGGCACATACAAAATGCTATATTAATGTTGGCTATTATAGCTCCTTTATCCTCACAATTATTTGGTTTTTGCCAAATCCTTCCCTTTGTGTATCCTTCACATCACCCCTCCTTTTTTTATCATATTTCAATCATCTTAATAATCCTAAACCACTTCTTATTTAGACTATAATATTAGCCTCCCAACCAGTTTCTGCACCTCTAGTATTTTCCCCTGTAAGCTACCAATTAAACTCTTATTTTTCTTTCATGATTCTCTTAGTTTGTTAATGATGTGCATTCAGAGATCCCTTCCAGTGGTGGGATGCAGTCAGCTCTACCGATTGTTAATTTTTCTGTGTGAAATTTCCTGGAAATTAGAACATTACAAATCATAGATTTATTTTCTATTTTGTTGATTTTCTTCTCTTAAGGAAGTGATGGAGAAAACAAAATTTAATGCAAATTAAATGTTAAAATGTCATGAATGCATTTGTGTGCATGTGTGTGAGTATGTGTATAAATATAGCATATATTCATATGTGTACTAGTAAATATTTAATATTTTTCTCTTGATAGAGACAGATCACAATTCTAGCACCTATCCCAAATTGCTTTCTATATAATTCAGTCTCTGCTACATTTAGTTACTTGTATTAATCATTTTTATTTATATATCTTGTCTATCCATCTGACCAGAATTTGGGCTCCTTAAAAGCAGGAGCTATGCCAAGTATTTCTATGTGTCCCCAGTGCCAAGAAAAGTATCTTAAAAGAATAAACACTCAATAAATGTTTGCTGCTATTGATGATACATGACTGTTTCTCAAAACTAAATTGTGCCTTCAGGACTGAAAGGGTCAAGATCATTTCCAGATGTGTACAATTTATTCTGGCTGAGTAGTTTACACAGAGTGAGAATTAGACCCAAATAGACAATGTTTCATTTTGATCAGGAAATCTATCTTTCTCCAAATTGGAAAATTAAAACTGGGGTCTTTGATTTAATATGATGACATCTGACCCCTAGGGCACTCTAGTCAAAAATCAGGTTCTAAATTTGGTGTGAATTCTCCAGTCATGAACCACTATCAATTTCCTTATTTCCCATAGGTGCCCACTCACTAACAGATGATGTATATACCTAGGAAAAAAAAGGGGAAATGCATCTGCAAAGAATTGGGTGTATTTTTGCAAGCCCCAGCAAGGTTCACTGACTACACTGATTTGAAAAGCAAACATTTCATCTTGAAAATAGAAGCAAAACGTGTCATTAAATATTTGTCACACAATCAATCACCACACATTTGATGTTTATTATAACAAAAGTTATTTCCACACAAGTGTACATTTAACGGAACATTTATTATTAATAACAAGTATAATGGTTATATAACAGAAAAGCAGCTATAAAGTTCCTTACAAACAAAACTTTTCAGTTAACCCATAAACTTACTCATGTTTCTGAGCTATTTTCCCTACCAGCCCTGCTATCCTTAAAGACTTATGGTTCAATAACTGTTTATAATAGTTTTGATTGAAACTTAAAAAAAGACTTCTAAGCTCATGTCCTCTTTTGTTCTCTTCTAGGATATCACTAACCTTCACAGACATAAAGAAAACATAGTAATGAAGTATTTGTTCTTTAGCTTTAAAAATTGTTGCTACAAAATCACCTAGCAGCATCCTGGCAGCCGATGTTCCTCAAAGTTGGCATGGGATAGGCAAACAAGGCTAGGGGTAGAATCAGATAAGCCCAGTAAACAAAGTTAAAAAGGGAGAATTGTGACTCAAAAGCCAGGAATGGCCATAAAATCAACTGTCAAGTGGAAATGTTCTTTGGTACTGATGAGAGTTCCTGAAACTTTCATGGGTCTGTATTACTATTATGTTGTTTAGTCATTTCAGTCATAGCCAACTCTCTGTGACCCCATTTGGGGACTTTTTGGCAAATATACTGGAGTAGTTTGCCATTTCCTTCTCCAACTTATTTTATAGATGAGGAAATTAAGGCAAGTGGGATTCAGCAATTTGTCTAAAGTCACAGTAAGTCTCTAAGTCAGAGTTAAACTCTGAAAGATTAGTTTTTCTAACCCCTAGGTTCAGCATTCTATCCATTGTACTACATAGCTGTCCCTACAGTATTACAGTATATTTACTACAGGAAATTTACATTTGTTGAATTTTTTAATATAGAAGACAAGGAACACTTAAAGTCAAACATTCCTAACCTGAATTGATCCAGAGGTCAATTTCAATATTATTTTTCCCATGAGACCAAAAGTCAGTTAACTGTATCCCAAAAATCCCTTCCCAGAAATTTAGTTTCAAATATATAATCTCTATGTATAAAGTTTATTTTTTGTTGTTTTTTTGTTTTGTTTTGTTTTCTGGTATGGTTGGTGACATCACTATATCACACATTTAGAAAGCATTTTCTGGTAAATGATAAGGATTGCAAATAGGGTAGATTGATCACCTCTTCTACACACATCAAACTCTTCCAAAACTTTAAGGTTAAAGATTTTCAATCAGGTTTTCTGAGTTCAAGGACATAGCTCCTTCCTAGAGACCCCCCCACCCTCCAGTGTATCTCATTTGTTAATATTGCAATTATATTAACATTTATAAAATAAGAGATGATACCTAGAATTCAAATAAGAGGGATGTATTTATCCTCATACATACAGAAGCCTAAGAAACATTGTTTTATTTGTTTGTTTATTTTTCTTTTATAACTTTTTGAGCCTCCCAAGAGCTCTGGCCATAATAATGCACCAGTAGTCTTTAGATTTGACAGGAAATGTGATTACAGCCAGATCCTGACACTGCCTAGTAAGGGTAGGGGACAAGGTTAGCACTGTATAAAAAGGGCTGACTACTCAGCCATGGTTGCCCCTGCCATGTTTTCTCTGACAGAAAACTCTAACATGAAGAATCATATACCAAATACACCTGGTACAAATAAAAATGACAAATGATACAAAAACAGAAATAAACATAAATTGATCCCACTTCTCCCAGCCTAGGGAGACTTGTTCTTTCCGGCGCACAGACACATTGGAAGAGGTTGTTCATTGCCTCTATGCCATCCTAGAGGAACCATAATTCCCCCTCCCCAGTCAGATAACTCTGAAATCATATTCTCTTTCTTCCAGGGAGTAGTATGGATAATTTAGAGCCTTGTGATGGAGGTGCCTTCTATTTACACTACACTCACACACCCATATACTATTAATGCACATATTATATTTATACATATATACAACATATATTACATATGATATATTTATGTAATATAATACATATGTATAATGCAAGTATATATAAATGTGTACATATATATTACATACATATAATTATTTGCACATTGCCTTCTCAATGAATGTGAGGTCGTTGAAAACAGAGCATTTTTTTTTTGGTATCCCTAATATTTAGTGAGAATCTGACACATAATAAGTTCTTTATAAATAATTGTTAATTGATTGACAGAAGACAGTTTGGATCTCATAAATGCATAGCATGGAACATAGGATAGAGTTGCTTCCATGATTAAAGATAACAAATGCTCTTAGAGATTCTGAGTCACTTGCCAGCATTCATATCATGGACTGAGAAGAAAGCCATATTCCTTGTAGAACTAACTTGAAATGTTTCAGTTCCAGGGAGGTAGGTTAAGGAAAACTTTTATTTATATTGGCTGTGCAAGTAACTTCTAAATAGAGCTCTAAGTTGGACCGTGTCTAAGTATAATAATGGAAGCATAGGGAATATTCTCTTTATTAGGGAGAAAGAAAAAAGGAGGTTATTATGAGAAAGCATGATTATGATTCTCACAGTAAAGTATAAGAGTGAAACAAGAAGTTTACTCTTCTTCCAGCCTCTCTTTTTCTTTTGTCTTTCCTCTTTCTTGGTTAATATCATTTTGAAATACTCAGTTTTTCATTCACCAGCTTTAATGGAAAGTCCTTTTGTCTTTAAACACAAGGTGTCAAAGTACTTTCTCTTTTTTCTCCAAGAAGGCAATGCTGCTCCCTTCCTCTAGGTTTCAAAACAATATTGAGAATCAGAAATATGGCTATATTCAAGATCTCTTTTTCTGAACAGGTTTGGACTCTCTCCATCCTATCCCTCAGGTCTTTATTAATCTCCTTTCTTTCAGGGAATACAAAGAACTCACTTTCCTTATTTGCCCAATTTTTGATTAATTAAAAGGGAGAATTATCCTCATTAGTCCTCTGTCTGAGGACTAAGGTATAGAATACAAATTGAAGGACTCTCCTTGGAAATTTCACAGTTAGACAGAAACTGTACTTATGTGCAACCAAAAATCAACTAAATTTGACTGAGTAAGGCCCAATATACAACAGATAAGCTGGGCCAGAGGTGCAACAGTATGATTGAGTGAATTGTTATCTTCTCAGATCAAGTCTAGTGCTTGAAATCAAACTAAAAATATTAAATATCTTCCGATAATTGTTTTCCCTAAACTGTAATTTTAATTATAATAATAACCCTTTGTTATATAACAATTTAGTTTATAAAGTGATTCACAAAATTTTTATCATCAACCATGTGAAAATATATGCTATTCACCCCATGTTAAAATGAAATTGCCTACCATCATATACTTAGTACATATCAGAGCCAGGATACAAATCAAGGGCTCCATAATTTGTTTATATACTAAAAAATAATTACTTTAAAGCAATTACTTGACTTTTATTAAATCAATGGTTCAAGTATCATTTGAAGGGGAAAAATTAGTTTGACACAGTAGTACAGTGCAAAGATTATGGTGTCATATCTTGTGATTTAGAAAGACCTTTGAGGTCATCTGGTCCAACCATTCATTACATATGTAGGAAGTAAGACCAAGAGAATTTAAATGATTTAACCAGTCATTCAAGAAGTAAGGAGAAGAGCAGGAATTTGAATGCAGGTTCTTTGAGGCTATAAACCCAGAATTTTTTCCATTATATCCTCTGTCACTAGAATGAACTTTTTAGAGTAAGAGTGAATAAGAAGACTTGGATTTTTTTTTAACCCTGACTCAAACTCTTACTACCTGGGTGTCTGTGGACAAATGACTTACTCCTTAGAGGTTCTATCAGTGAAATAATACAATGACAACTTTGAATCATATTTTCCTCAATGGGTCCTTCCACTTCCAAATGAGTTATTTCATTATATGAATACCAAAAAAGGAGGGGAAAGTGGGAAATTAAAAGGATCAGTTGAATTGGATTAGGAGGTCTCTAAGCTTTCTGGAGTTCTTTGATATTGTGATTTTATGAGAGGATGAAAAGCCTACTCTATAAATTCTGCTGGTAGGACAAAATGGGATATGAATCAAAGGAAGTTATTAGATTTAATGGACACACACTGAGTCACTGTCTCCCTGGAATGTTATCTATCACCTATGCCTCTGGGTTCAGAAACATAATAGAGAGAGTTTGCATAATTATAGCCTCCAAATACAATTCTTTCCCATAAATCCTACCTTGCTCATTTAAATCCCTATGACTCTCACTGGCCCAGGTTAGTCCTGTTTTTTTGTACAGAATTTAGAATTATGCTTGCCTTGCATTTGTTTTTTAAATTGTCCAATGATCCTCTTGATCACATTAAATTTCTTGCCACATTGCTGCTGCCTTCTCTGCTCTTGCTCCCAACTCTGTGCTGGCACAGAAAGGAGGCTGAGAGTTCATTTTGATAGACTGCAGACAAAGTCAATGAGGTTTGATAGCAACAGAGGGATTGAGTTTCCACTGAGAAGGCCTTAAGTAGTAGGCTTTAGGTTATTGTGAGAAAGCATGATTATGATTCTCTACCTTAAGCTTACCTCATTACAGAAAAAACAACAATGGCCATAAATAACCTCATGGACATGAACCGCTCTCCAGCATTGCTGCTTTGGCCAGCATAGTCTCACAGATTCATAGGATCTCAGGACTGAAAGGATCCATCCAAACCTGTTTGGAATCCCTCTAAAATTTCAGCAAATGACTCTCCCACCTTTTCTTGAACAACTCCACTAAAGGGGAGTCCACTACTTCCTAAGGCAGTCCACTCTATTTGTGAACAGTGCCAATGGTAGGAAAGGTTTTTCTTATGTCAAGATTTTTGTAATGTTTTGCTAAGTACTAGTACCAAGCAATGTGCAAAGCAAGAAAACATATGCTCACCTATGATATCTATCAGTGTCATGTAAGATGTGCAAACAAAATAATTCCTTTCTGGTATTAAGATCCTTCAAATATTCTTAATTACAGATGGCTCTCTATTAACTGCATCAAGTTCTGGAACACTACAGTCTCCCCAGTGAAAATCACAGCAATAAGAAAGATATTTTGCTAGCTATAATAGAAAATCAAAGTGGAAGTTACCTGGATCAATATATGAAGTTAGATTAGAAAACTATTAAATTGGTGCACTGGCATGTACATATACATATGCATGCACATATTCACACACATACATATATAAGTGTGTGTGTGTGTGTGTGTGTATACACATGAAAATGAGAAATTAAGAATCTTGCCCATAGTTACAAAGCACACAGGTGTCAAAGGAAGAACTTGAACAGAGGCCTTCCTTTTACCACAATTCAAGTTCTTCTTCTGATGTCTACGTTATATATAATTATGTGCAAGATACTTAATTTACTGCCCCATGCTATTCTCAGAGATTATAAATGACAAATAAATTGTCAATCTCTATAAGTGTAGGGATCAATGGGAATTCACTACAACAATAAAACTGAATGAATAGACAAACATTCATACAAAAAATCCCTAAATTTGTTTTAGGAGATCCCCATTTCTATGATTTCACTTCTCTGGGACATTCTGTAGTAAAAAGTCTTGGGGGTATATACAGATTAAGATACTCTGGAATGAATCACATGAACTTTTGTTGTATACTGAGCTGGACTCAGGAGTGGATAGGAGGAATGTATCACATTTTGGGAAATTATGCAGCACTTTCAATTGTTCCCAAACTACCATAAAAGCATTTCTCTTAAATACGAGTATCCTCTTGATGATAATATAAGGCTATGCACCATGAAATATCACAAGCTCAAAAACCAACGTACAAATAAAGTGAAGAATTCTGAAAATATGAATGACAACATAAGTAAACTGCAGCTCCTACATTTATCAACTATGTGACTAAGCAAATGAGTTTTCTTATCTGTAAAATGGAATAATATACTGCCACCCTTAGTGTGTGTGTTTTAATATACTTTTTAAATCTTAAAGTGTTAAGTAAATGCAAGCTTGTGGTTATTAATTGAATATGTGTAAAATCACAAATGAAAGTGAACTGGTCATGTAATGAGAAATAAAGAATGCAAATGGAAGGCTCATTTGGTACACTGCTCTCCCCATCCAATAAAATCATGTAGGGGAAAAAGTTTCTAGTATACTACACAGCTTCTCTTGGAGGTCTAATCCAAAGATAGATAAAAGTCAAACAAGAAGGTTTATGACTTGAGTTGTTAGAGAAGTACCCACTCCAAGGATATCATGGATCAAAGTGTCATTAAAGTTAAGAGTGCATAAAGAGTACCTAAGTATCCTTTTTTACTTGAGACTATGCAGTTCTCCATAATTTCTTTCTTTCCAGTACAATGTACTATCTTCAAAAAAGTATACATGATCACATCGATTACTATATTTAATGTAATAGCTGGCTTCTTCTCTACAATTTTAGATTGCTTTTAGCTTCCATTACTTCTGCATGTCTACAGCTGGCTCTTCTGAAAGTCTATTGTTATTTCCTAAAGATAATTCAGACTGCCTACTATTCCATTCCCACCAGGCTAACTGTCTTACCCTTTTTGTTCTATCACATCTTACCTCTGTACATTGATCATAACAGAATTGATTTCTTCTTTCTTCATTTCCCTTTGGAAGATATGTAGGAATCTTTTAAAATAAATGTCCTATCTCCTATGAAGCTTCCTCCCATCAAAGGAAATAAATTTTATTTATGTGCAATGCTTTTAAGTTAAAGTTTCACATGCCCAATGAGTAACTCATGTATAGGGATCCCCATTAAAGAGGAAAGTAGAAAATGATCAACAAAAGCTTTGCATTCATGAGAAACTATAATAATCAAGGGTGCTGGATTCACAGGCAGATTTAATGAGTAACTATGTAGTAGGTTGTAGTTCTTCATGTAGCTATAAATGAGTTCTACTTCAAGGATTGTTTTAGAAAATGCTTCTCAATAGTCAATAATGCTAAATTCTACACCTAATTATGCTTGGAACTAGTATTGGATTTACCAAATCTGAATAAATCACAATCCAGAAGACTGGGTTCATATGGGCCTAAGATTTCTGAAAATTTTAATTTAAGATCAGGGAAATGAAAATGACTATTTCAGAGTTAATGGTTTGAAGACTAGAGTCTAAGAGAAGTTTGTTAAACAAATGTGATAAAACAAACTAAACATTGTGATGCTATAGCAAATGTGATGAAACAAACCACCTACAAATAGCTACCTCCAAAGATTCATGTGGGTTGAATGATGATCCCATCTTAGTTAAAATCAATGTAATAGATCAATCAATAAGCACTAATTAAGCACCTACTATGCTCTTAAGGAATTTATGTACAATAAAGGGGACTCTTTCTCTCTCTCTCTGTAATATGTATGTATAAAGTGCCTTAGTGTAGTTTTAAACTTTAAAAATCTTGAAAGTATAAATGCTACAAACTTTTTTAAAAACCAACATTTAAAATGTTAATTATTTCCATTTTTGAATAGTGGCATTTCATATTAAGATTCAACAAAACCATGTTTGTGTTCTACATCATTCTACCTGATTTTCTAACTTTGCATAAATTTTCATCTGCTGCTGCTCATGGATGAAAGGAATTGCCTTTGTAATTGTACATTTAGGATCATCCAGAGAATAAGGTGTTTATGAAAATCCAGCAGTTTTTACACACACCCACAAGAAAAAGTCTAGTGGAGACAGATCAGATGACCAAGTTGGCCAATAAGGAGGACCTCCTCTACAGGTCTGAGTAAGAGTTAAACAGAAACTGTCACACACTCAGTGCATAATGATCGAGTGCTATAGCATATTAAAATTAAAAATCTTTTATTCAAAATTCACAAAATTAAATATGTATAAAATTTTAAACAATTCTACTTTAAAATGATTTTTGTCATTTTTAGCTCTTATACTTTTGAAGTTATTAAAACACAAAACTGCATTAAGACTTGCAGGATACACTGAATGAATAATAGAGCATAAATACAAAATAGACATAAAATTGTCAATTATAAGGTGAAAAAATGTATTTGTGAGATTTCAAGAAGCTGTTTTGTAATGGAAAGAATAGGATGTGAGAATTGCTTTAAGACTTCTGAAATGCTCAGATGTACCTCTCAGGCCCATCTTATTGAGTCCTTGGTAAAAGGGATAACCTTGGAGGATGAAGAAGCTTTTTTACAAGGGAAAAGAGAGCTATAGAAGATAGAAAGGAATTAATTTATGGTTTGAAGAGCAGGATTAGTATAGAGGAACTGGACTGGATTCTTTGTAGCCAAAAATAAGAGAGAACAAACTAGTCCAGGGAATTTCTGGGGGCAAGGCCCAAGAATGTTGTCAACTTGGGATTTAAATGGTTATGTGGAGAGCAATTCTACCTGAGACAATAGTTGGACTATGAGGGAGGGTTTTTTTTGTTTGTTTGTGTTCCTCTTTTCCTCCCCCCGAGTTAAAGCATACAGCAATAAGACAGTTGGCCTCAAAATGGATGGAAATGAGGATGAGCTAAAAAGGGAAAACAAAGCAAAATTAGAAGATTAGCATGGAACAAGCTAAGATGATAGTGATGAACCAGGGAAGATCTGGAAGAGAACAATCAATATTATTTGCTGAGTTGCATTAAAGCAGGGCTTCTTGAATTTTTTTCATTCATACTTCTTTTATATCCAAGAAATTTTTATATGATTTTGATTAATATAGGTATATAAAATAAATCTACAAATAAAATATTTATTGATAATAAATCATAATTTATTATCAATACAATAATCACATTTAATTATAAGATCCCAGGTATCTAGATATATAAAATAGGTATATAAATCAAACACTTAGTGATAATAAATAATTTTGTGACCTTCTTATTTAGTTGCATGATTCTACATAGGGTCATTACCCACAATTTACAAAGGTGGGCATGTAAGTACCATAAGTATCTGCGACAATTTACTTTCATAGGGTTTTTAATACATGATTTATGATAATTTAAAAGGACTGATTGAGTAGATTGGATCATGTAGTAGAGGATAGAGTGCTGGGCTTGGTGTCAAGAAGGCCTGAGTCCAAATCTAGTTTCAGGCACTTAACTAGCTGTGTGATCTTGGGCAAGTCACTTAATCCTGTTTGCCTCTGTTTTCTCATCTTAAAATGGCCTGGGGAAGTAAATTGCAAGTCACTGATATATTTGCAAAACAAACAAACTCCAAAAGAATTCACAAAAAGTCAGGCACAACTGAAAATAACAAAACAACAAATGACAGAACAACAAAGGAAAAGAAAGGGGAAGAAGCTTTCATCTCAGAAGTGGAGCATTTGGAAAAATATATATATATGTAAATGTTGTACATCTAGGAATATAGCTTTAGAGATAGAAGAACCACTATCTCAGATATAATCTAGCCCATCTGCTTACTTCATAAATTAAAAAAAAAAAAATGTTACCACCACCACCACCACATTGTGAATTGCCAGTCATATAGGTAGTAATTGAGAGAAGCAGAATTTGAATCCATATCCTCTGATTCTATAACAAATTCTTTCACTAATTCATGGTAGATCCTCTTCATTTCCCTGACAGCAGAAAATTACCTACAACTTTAGAGGAGGAACCTTTTATTAAAAAGAGTATGTCCTAGCTAGCACTGGAAATTTGACATCCTTCCAGTTCTCAGGTCAACCTCAGAAAAAGTGGTGTTTTCATTTATTATCTTCCAAAATGACATTCTGTTAGGACAATAAAAGATGATATGCTTTGATGGCTCCCTCATGGAAAATTTTAGAGAAGCAATTATTCAGTGGGGATCTATGTCGATGTAAATGAATCTTCCCGGGTTAGTAGGAAACAGCCTTTTAAAGGAAAACTAAGTACACTTAGGGCAATACCCTCTCTGCATGTTCTCTAATCCCAAAGAACAAAGGTTGGAATCAAAGCTGTATTCTGCTGTGTAGTTTGCTTTGCAGGAGGCTCAATAGCAGATGTTCCACTGCACAGCAAAGAGAGCAGAGTTTCTTTCTAAAATTAGACTTTCAACATATACAACATATTCTGGGATTTGAACCCAAGTTCTTTGCTTATTGCTGGAATTGTTACATGTTAATGTGATGTCCCCATTCATTTCAGCATTATGTGGTTCTCCTATTAAAATGGCTTGATTTAAGTGGAAATTCAAAGACTCATTCATTTTACATCCATTTGAACCTGATCCCATTCCAATGTGATCTTCTAATCAAAGCTGCCATTAAATGCTACTTTTAATCAGAACTATACTTTTTTTCTCTTAAGTTAAATATATATTTTATGCCAATCTTATATTGGATAAGATTGCTATTGCCAGGAAGAATTTCAGGTAACTTTAGAAAGAAACCTTCCTGCTGAGAGTGTAATGAATCAGCAAATGATACCCACTTTGTCCCCGGACACAAAACAATTTGAGACACAGCATTTATGTTGTCATTGAGCTATACTCTTCGAATTTAAATTGACCTAATTTAAAAATCATCTGAAAAAGAATCATGTGAAATGGATTTCAATTACACCATTGCTGTTTTAGAGAAATCCTCCTTATTCACTAGGAGAAAAAATAAAAGGCAGTTCTTTCAAGGCAATAAAATACTGACAATATATTTATGCTGATTTAAACCCCAATCTAGATGGTAACTTCAGATTAATTTTAAAGTTATGTTTTTTGTTTGCTTATTTGTTTGTTTGTTTGTTTTTTGTATTGGAAAGATGGCTGAGTTTGGAGCCAGAAATTCAGGGTTTAAGTAAAGGTTTTGATAGTCTCTGATACCAGACAAGTAGTTTAATTGTTCTAGCTCCTTGATTTCTCACCTATGAAATAAGATCATGGATTAGATAACTAATAAAAATCCTTGAACTTGAAGAAGAAACTTAGTTGAAGTTATTCATTCCTCAACCCTTTGCTACACTAAATTGAGCATAGTCTGGGGACTCCACTTCCTTAATCAACAAGTATTACACTAGAATGCAGGCTCCTTCCAAACAGGAGGCGGGTTTCTACCTTACCTTCAATCATTAGTGCCAAGCAGACATTAATGTTAGCAGACAGCAAGCAATTAGTAAATAAATACTCATTTTATGACTGGCAATTAGGTGTCATAGTGATATAGGACCAGGCCTAGAGTCAGGAAAACCTTGGTGGAAATCCAGTCTCAGATACTGATTAACTCTATGATCTTGGGCAAACTTAGACTTCTTTGGCTTAATTTCCTTATCTGTAAAATGATCAGGAGAAAGAAACTCCAGTAGGTTTACCAAGAAAATTCTAAATAGGGGCACAGGTGGACATGACTGAAATTGACTACAACAACAACATCAACTAGACTATTCTAAGAACTTTCAATATTTATATATTTCCATTGTACATCCTTATTCCCTTCATCCTTAGTCAAAATAATTTTCCTTATTTACATATTTAGTCATAGTACAGTCCGCTTAAAAAGAAAAAAAAACTTTTAATGGCTTCCTATTATCAAGAGAATAGAATTCAAACTCTTTTTTTGTTCTTCAAACTCTATTATAACTTGGCGCAACATCACCTATCCTAACTTGTCTCTTATAATACTCCCTCCATGTAACACTCTCCCTCTAGGCTCCAACTTTAAAATGACTTACTTCTGATTGTCTTCCCCAAAAAATTTGCCTCACTCTCTCCCACCACAAACTATTTCAGTTCCCTGCTCCTGGTATATCCTCACTTCCTATCTATGCTTTTTAAATTCCTACCAACCAACCTCATCCACATGCCATCTCTTTCAAGAAACTTTTCTGATCTACCTGTTCAATAATGATCAATAGATCAATATGTATGTTTTAGGTATTACTATATAGCAATCAGTACACTAAATTCTAGATATATAAAGATTTTCTATCCATTTATATCTCTAAATTTTAGCATATATGTATGCATATTGTATGAATATACACATATGTGTGTGTATATGTGTATATATATATATATATATAGCTCTTAAAGCTTAAAACAAGACAAAAAGCTTAGAATGTATACATTTCTATGTTTACATAAATACATGCATGGAATCATGTGTACATAAACATATGTACATATGAGGTTGCAAGCATGCGCTTAATATCTGGAACCTCATATACATTTTTGTTCTTTTAAAAAACTTATTATATAATTGTTATGCCTTATTTATTCTTCTGCCAGGCTGATTTTTACAAATTTTGAGAACAAGTCTTAAATAACTCTGTATCGCTAGCAAAGTGAACACTGAGAACAATAGTTACAAATAAAAAAATGAATGTCTTCTTTTTGTGTGCTAACCCTCTAGAATTCTATTGGCCTCCCTGAGACTAGACATGTACTCGTCTTTCTGGGCTATTATTTATTTTGCTCTGAAATCTGTTTTTGCTTTGCTATTAAGGGCTGATCCTTTAACCACTTATGCAGTGAACTGAAATCCAAGAAGTTAAATGTTGTGACACCATCTCATCCAGCAGATGGCCCTTGCCCTTCAGCAGTCCAGTCTGGCAGACAGTAGGCTGGGGGCAGCATGTATGTCCTTACAAAAACAAAAAACAAAAATCACAAAGCATCCTTGGCAATTAATTAAAAAATAAAAAAGATAGCTCTCTGCCTCCCCCGGCCCTGTCTATAGTACTTCCTCTGATGTAAATGAAAATAGAGCTCAGTAACTACATAAGGTAATCTTATCATTTCTTTTGCACATCCCTCAGAGAAAATGTCTGGCCTGTGAATGGAACTCACCTCCAAATTTCCTGCTCCCTTATGTTACTATCATTGACTGTCTCTCAGTCTGGTTGCTTGTCCTGCCCAAAGCTCCAATGAGCTGTCCTGTAATGACTGACTTCCTTGAAAGGGGCTTCTTGCCTTCCTTCTACATGTCCTCAGGTAGGTCTTTTTGTCAAATACACTCCTGATCCTCTCCCTTAAAGACTATCCATTCCCCTTGCCTCTTAGACATAATGGGATATGGTGGGATAGATGTCCACAGCACTACTTTTCCTTAGTTTGAAATTCTGACTTGAATTTCATTTGCCAGCCTGGAATCTCAAGGTCACAGATCACACATTTAAAAATCAAAGGAACTTGAAATGTCATATAGTCCAATTGTTCATTTACAAATGAAGAAAAAAAAAAGGCAATCAAGGTGACAGTGACTTTCTCAATGTCTAACATAGTCTCCTATGACCATCTTTGTGCTACTCCCTTTTCCATCTCCAGGTATCAATGAGTGAAAGGATTAGTTGGGATTTTTTATATGTGGATAAAGATGATGCCCATATAGTAGGTGCTGAATAAAGTTTTCCATACAGTGCAAAGTGAAATATTGAGGGACCAACGGTTTGGTTTGGGGTCTCTGAGAGATTCCAGTTGTTATTAGGCATTGACAGGGGGAGAGTTGCATTCAGTCATTATATTCAAAGTTCTCTGGGAACTTTGTGTCTGCAGCATAACCAAGTATAGCACTAGGAAGGAAGAGGTATGGTCCCATCAATTCTAAATGCAGGCAAACAGGGACATTTGTGATTCTGACGTTACAAAGAAGTGGCATACTAGAGAGCTACACCAGTATGAACATTAGCTGACACAAAAGCTATCTCTCAAAATGTATGCATCCAGAGAATGAAATAATATTTATTTTTTAATCTAGCATCATAAAATAATTCTCTAGCTCTCTTCTCTGTATATTCTCTCCCCCATGCTGACCTCATCCAGTAAATTTAATTAAATTCAATTCAACAAACATTTGTCAAGGATACAAAGACAACAAAGACAAAAAATACACTCTCTGCTCTAATTATATTTGGCTTTCTTGACTTGGAGGAATATCATCTCAATTTATGTGATTCTCAAATGTACCTCCCTAGCTTCATTCTAAACTGCAAGATAGCTCTAACTTTCTATTACTAATTGCTTGTACAATAACTTCAAAGTGAGAGAACCTGGGTTCTAATCATGCCCTTGTCACCTGTGTAGCAGTATTCCTCCAAAGGTTCAGTTTTGTAACTATAAAATGAGACGGTTGGATGATAGAAAGGACAGACCTTTCTTTCTTACCTTCTCCTAAAACACTTAAACTAATTAGCAAATCCAGCCTCTGAATTAGCTCTGGACCAGCAGAATCCATGAATATCAGGAGTACAACAAATTACCAGCAGAAGACAATTTTGAAGATCAACAGAAAAGGTCTGTTTCAATTGGAAATGGAAGAGAGGCAGTCAAGCACAAGCAGGCTGAGCATAGACATCAGTTCAAACAGCTGAGAGTCCCGGGGTAGTTTGGACTTCATAGGGAGGTACAGACTCCATGTGACAGAGAATCTATGGGAGTAATCAACAGCAGGGGTGCCTACCCTGCCCTCATTGCAAGCCAGTAGATCAGCAGAGAAGTTATAAAACATCCAACACAAACAAAAAAGATAGAGTGAACCCCAAAATGCCAGAGCCTCACAGGACCTGGCCATGACTACCCAGCACTGGGAGTGAGTCAGCACTGACCCAGCACAGTGACAGCTGCTTACAGAGACAGCCACTGCTTGTAGAAGAAACTTGGAAAATTTCCCCTGTGCTAAAAGCAGACCTTAACATTAAAAAAAAAAATGAGTAAAAAAATAATAAAGAGAACTCTGACTATAGACAACTTTTATGGTAAAAGAGAAGAATAGATTTCAAACCCTGAGGAGATTAAAAGCAGATCATCTCCACGTGAAGCCCCAAAAGGTCATATAACCTGGTCCACATCACACAAGGCTCTCCTAGAAGAAATTTTAAAAGATCTTAAAAGAGAGCTAGAAGAAAAATGTGGAAAAGAAATGAAAAATTTGCAAGAGGGTTTGGAAAAGGCATATAACTCATTAAAAGATAGATTTGATAAAATGGAAAAAGAAAGCAACTCCCAGAAAAACAGAATTTGTGAAACAGAAAAAGAAAACAACTCTTTAAAAACAGAACTTGGGAAATGGAAAAAGAAAATAATTGCTTAAAAACAAAATTTGTGAAATGGAAAAAAATTCATAGAACAAAATAACTCATTTAAAAATTCAATTGGAAAATACAAAAAGAAGTAAAAAAAAAGTAAATGAAAAAATAATTCACTAAAATTTAGAATTGACCAAATGGAAATGAATGATTCAATGAGATAACAAGAATCAGTCAAGTAAAACCAAAAACATGAAAAAAATAGGAAAAAAATGTAAAATATCTAATTGGGAAAACAACTGACCTGGAAAATAGATCAACAAGAGACCATCTAAGGATTATTGGACTCCCTGAAAACCATAATGAAAAAAGAGTCTAGACACTATTTTTCCAGAAATCATCAAAGAAAACTGCCTGAATGTCACAGAATCAGAAAGTAAAATAGGCATTTAAAGAATTCCTGAATGAAACTCCAAAGTTAAAACTTCAAGGAATATGATGGCTAAATTTCAGAACTATTGGGCCAAGGAAAAAATTGCAAGCAGCCAGTAAGAAACAATTCAAATACCAAGGAGCCACAATAAGGATTACTCAGCTTCTAGCAACTTCTACTTTAAAGGATTTGAAGAGCCTGGAATCTGATCTTCTGAAAGGCAAAAAAAACTTGGAATGCAGCCAAGAATAAATTATCAGGCTAAACTGAGAATTTTCTTTAAAGAAGAAGACGGACATTCAATGAGACTGGAGAATTCCATTTATTTTTGAAGAAAAGACCAGAGCTAAACAAAAAAATTGACCTCCAAATATAGAACTCAAGAGAAGCATAAAAAGGTAAAAAGAAAAACAAAACTCTTGAAAACTGTATTTCTATTATGAATATACATAGAGAGTACATGTATAATCTGATTTTACTGTTATAATATAAAAAAGAAACTTGAGGTGGAAATGGGTTTGTATCAGAGAAAAAGGGGAAAGTGAAGGTAAAATGAGGGAAATTACATCTCAGAAAGAGCCAAAGAAAATCTATTACACTTGAAGGAAAGAAGGGGAGGTGATGAATGTTGTGTGAATATTAATCTCATCAGATGTGCCTCAAAAAAAGAATATTAGCTATATCTGGTTTCACCGAGAAACTTCTCTCACCTTATAGAAAAGCAGGAGGGAAAAGGGGGAAAAGGAAGGGGTAGGCTAAATAGAAGGAAAAACAAATAGTAGGGGAAAAGTATAAGAAAGGGTGAGGGTCTCTAAAGTGGGGGAGGGAATGCTTGAGGCAGGTAGTGCTCAAAAGTAAATGTCAAAATGGGTTCATGACGTAGACATAAAGAATGATATTCTAAGTAAATTAGAAGAACATAAGATAGTTTACCTCTCAGATCTGTGAAGGAGGAAGGAATTTTTGACAAAAAAAAAAGAACTAGTGATCATTATTAATCACAATATAATTTTGATTATGTTAAGTTAAAAAGTTTTTGTACAAAAGAAACTAATGCAGACAAGATTAGAAGGAAAGCAATAAACTGGGAAGACATTTTTATATTCAAAAATTCTGATAAAGTCCTCATTTCTAAATTATATAGAGAATTGACTAAAATTTATAATAGTTCAAGCCATTCTCCAATTGATAAATACTCAAAGGTTCTGAACAATTTTCAGATGAAGAAATTGAAGCTATTTGTAGTCACATGAAAAGATGCTCCAAATCACTACTGATCAGAGAAATGCAAATTAAGACAACTCTGAGATACCACTACACACTTGTAAAATTGGCTAAGATGACAGGAAAGGATAATGACTAATCTTGGAGGAGATGTGGGAAAAGTGAGACACTGATACACTGTTGGTGGAACTGTGAATGGATCTAACCATTCTGGAGAGCACTTTGGAATTATGCTCAAAAAGTTATCAAACTGTGCGTACCCTTTGATCCAGCAGTGTTTCTGCTGGAGTTATATCCCAAAGAGATTTTAAAGGAGAGAAAGGGACCCATATGTGCAAAAATGTTTGTGGCAGTCCTCTTTGTAGTGGCAAGAAACTTGGAAACTGATGCTAAGTAAAATGAGCAGAACTAGGAGATAATTGCACACGGCAATAAGATGACTATACAATGATCAATTCTGATGGACGTGGCTCTCTTCAACAATGTGATGATTCAAACCAGTTCCAAATGTTCAATGATGAAGAGAGCCATCTACACCCAGAGAGAGAACCCTGGAAACTGAATGTGAACCACAACATAGCATTCTCACTCTCTCTATTGTGATTTGCTTGCATTTTTTTTTCATTTTTTCTTTTTTTCCTTAATTTGATTTTTCTTGTGCAGCAAGATAAATCCAATATATAATACATACACACATACACACACACACACACACACAGAGTTAACATGTATTTTAATATATTTAACATGTATTAGACTACCTGCCAGCCAGGGGTGGCAGTGTGGAGAAGGAGGAGAAAATTTGGGAAAGGTTTTGTAAAGGTCAATGTTGAAAAAATTACCCAAACATATATTTTGTAAATAAAAAGCTTAATAAAATAAAATGAGGTGGCTAGACTAGATGATCTCTAAGGATCCTTCGTCCAGTTCTAAGATTGATCTTATTTCTATCTTTAATCAGCAACTCATGTCCAACTCCATTGCTGACTCAATCCCACTCATTCTTCTGAAACACTTCTTCCTATCAATGGAAATACTAGGCTAAATCACATAGGCTTAGAAGTTCTGAATTAGCTCAGACATTTTCCTCTCTATCTCTTCCTACAATTCATTCAGTAGTCAAGTTCTAGAAATTATTTCTTTGGAATATCTAGGATAATAAATAATTTATTATATGCTGAGACAGCTAAATGGTCCAGTGTATAGAGCATAGAGCTTGGAGACAGAAAGATCAGAGTTCAAATACAACCTTAGAGACTTATTATGAGGATCAAAGGAGATAATATTGGTAAAGCCTTGATGCACTGTATAAATACTATTGATTTTTTATCCAATCAGTTATTCAAAATAAATAAGGAAGTGACTGATCAAAGAATAGCTATATAGAGTCTCGGGACTGCTAAATATTTTTTACTACTTACTCACTTTTTTTAGCAGGAGAAAAGAAAATCAATTGTCCTTGATAAGTCACAGATAAACAGTATCTACATCTTGTGCCTTTTCTAGAAAACTTTAGTAGATTCTTTCTTCCTTGTTGCTTTTTCTTGCTCTCCCCACCTCCTATCCAACCTAATCACTACTCCTACTAAAGTATATCTATGGTCCCAACAAAAATAATTTTCCTGCTCAAGAATGATTTTGGCCCTCCATCATATACAGAATAATATGCTTAAACTTTTGCACGGTTCCCTAAAATTTGATCCAGTGCATTTTTTGCAAATTCATCTTTTTTTTTTTCTTTCTCATGTTAGTCTCCTTTTGACCTAATTTTTTATCAACCAAATGTTTGGTTCCTAAAAACAAAGTCAGGTAGTTGATGGAAGAAAAAGAGACAACAGTAAGGGAGGAGGATGAGGTTTCAAAATAAGAAGTCTGATTGTCACCATCCAGCTTGCCTGAGCAAAGAAACTTCTGACTAATGATAAAAGCTTTATAGAGAAATGTTTGCTTTCTGAGAACTTGCAAGATGTTTACTCATTTAAGCCATTGTGGTTTTTCCTTAAAAGACAGAAGGAATATTGTTTTAAATAGAAACAAAGAAAAGCAATGAAACTGCCCCTAAGCTTTAGAAGTCTCATTTCAGATAGCTCTTACACTATACAAAAACATTAATTTCAGAGCCAATATCAGGTTTATGTAGGAGGGACAATGAGGGTGTAATGAAGTTCTTTATCATGGAGAATTGAATAGTAAAGGGACTAAAAATGGCAATTTTTGAAGAAAGAAAAAAATCTTGGACATTGAAAACAAATTAATGGAAAATTAAAAAGGCAAAAAATTCCCCTAAACTCTAGCTAAAAAAAAATCTGGACTAATTTGATTATAGATCTTGAAATAAAACCACACATTTAAAAAGCAGAATTTTTATAAGAGCCAAAAATAAATAGCATCTTCTAATGAGACTTGACTATTTTATCAATATTAACTCAGGAAAATGAAGACATGTAATCACAAAGACAATTGAAGCCTATTCCCTATGCTCAATTAACTCAAACCTTAAGAACTATGGTTAAGAAACAATTGGATCCCTAAATATTAATTCCCCATCATTCTGTTACAAAGAGAAAACACAGAATTTGCTGATGGGGCAGAAATGGAATGAATAAACAATAGATTCTTAAAAATTCAGGCTGACAGGAAAAAAAATCTCTTGCTTCATCTCGAGGACAGAATCACTGACATCAAGACTGAGGCTTGCTCAACTGCTGAAAGTAGCACCTCCTTTATTTCCACAATGGCAACTCAAATTCAACATTTCCTGAATTGGGTTTATTATCTACCTTGTCCATCCACCTCTAACAAAAGTGATCCTTTTTCTTTTTTGATTTTTTTTAATTTATGGAATTAAACAATCAATTCTATAATAGTTTAATAATAGTATATTATAATAGTATAATAATAATGAACATGAAATCACAAATCTATTATGTACAACCTGATATGTGTGTGTGTGTGTGTGTGTGTGTGTGTGTGTAGGTATAGATGTATAAATAATGGAGTTCCAGGGTGAAGCCAAGATGGCAGAATAAAGTTAAGAAGCTGCCAAGATTTGCCAGTATTCCTTGAAAACCACATGAAACAAAGCCTTTGAATAGAGAATGAAACCACTCTCCAGCTCAAGACAGGCTGAAAAAATGTCAAGAAAGGTCAGTCCCACTGGAATGAAAAGGGTGTTTAACTCAGGTAAGATAGACTCTGAAAAAGTTGGTTAGAGGGTCTTAAAAACAGCAAATCAGCAACTAAGACCCTCAGTTCTGGCTCAGGAGAGGAGCAAATCATGGGGGTAGTCTCCAGTCCTACCTCAGGAGGCAAACTTGAAGAAAACAGACTATTTTCTGAACAGAGCAAGCAAAGCTATCCACTCCACTCCACTACAAATACAAAAGGTTCTTGTGCTCAAAGCCAAGGCTCAGAGATGCACAGGAAGTTTGGGACAGTGATAGCTTTACCACAGGAGCAGAGGTCTAGGTTAAAAATTAAAAAAAAAAAAAAAAGGAGGAAATACCAAAACAAAAGGAAAGAAAATGCACACGAAACAGAAAAGAACCTTGACCATAGATAGAAAGCTACCATAGGGACAAAACAGACCAAAACACAAATTCAGATGAGAAAAGAATGTCCACAGAAGAAATCTCAAAGATTAAGATAAATTGGTCTCAAGTCCAAAGAGGCTTCTTTGAAATGCTCATAAAAGACTTAAGGTTAATAAGTGGGGGTAGAAGAAAAAATGGCTTAAGAAATGAGAGAGTCAACAGTTTAGAAAAGGAAGGAAAAATTATTTGAAGAAAACACTACTTAAATAGTAGAAGAAACTAAATGGAAAAAAATATAAAAGAAAATTAAAGAAAATGATATATTAAAAATTAGACCAAGGCAAATGGAAACTAATGATTGTGAGACAGTAAGAATCAAACAAACTAAAATGAAAGAAAATGTGAAATACCTCATTGCCAAAACAACAGACATAAAAAAATAAGTCCAGATGAGACAACTTAAAAATTATTAGCATACCTGAAGGCAAAAACAATCACAGAAACAATCCCTAATTTCCATCCAAGAAAATGACAATAATGATACAACATACCAAAACATAAGGAATGCAGTCAAAGCAGTTCTTGGGGGAAATTTTATATCTGTAAATATCTACATAAATAAAAGAGAGAAAGAGGAGATCAATAAATTTCAAATGCAACTAAAAAGGTAGAGAAAGAACAAATTAAAAACTGTCAATTAAATACCAAATTAGAAATTTTGAAATTCAAAGGAGATATTAATGAAATAGAGACTAAGAAAACTATTGAACTAATAAACAAAAACTAAGTTTCATGAAAAAAACCTAACAAAATAGATAAACCTTTGCTCAATTTGATCAGAAAAAGGAAAGAAAAAATCAAATCACTAGCATCAAAAATGAAAGGAGTGAACTCATCACTAATGAAAAATAAATTAAAACAATAATTAGAAGCTATTTTGCTCAACTCTACAGCATCAAGTCTGTCAATTAAACTAAAATAGATGAATATTTACAGAAATACAAATTGCATTGGTTAACAGAATAGAAAATAAAATATTTAAATAATCCCATTTTAGAAAAGGAAATTGAAAAATCATTAATGAACTCCCTAAGAAAAAATCTCCAGGGCCAGATGAACTCACAAATGAATTGTATCAAATATGTAAAGAACAATTAATTCCAATACTAAATAAACTATTTAAAAAAATGAGTAAAGAAGGAGCACTGCCAAGTTCCTCCTATGACACAAAGATATTATTGATACCTAAATCAGGAAGGGACAAAATAGAGAAAGAAAATTACAGACCAATCTATCTAATGCATATTGATGCAAAAAAATTAAATAGAATATTAGCAAAAAGATTACAATAATTTATCAGCAGATTAATATACCATGACCAAGTAGGATTTAGGTCAAGAATGCAGGGCTGGTTTAAATTCAGGAAAACTATTACCATAATCAACCATATCAACAACAAAACCAACAGAAATCATATTATAATTTCAATAGATGTAGAAAAGCTTTTGACAAGATATAGCTCCCATTCCTATTAAAAACACTAGAGAGCATAGGGATAAAAGGAGCTTTCCTGAAAATAATAAACAGTATCTATCTAAAAACTTACAGTAAGAATTATTTGTAATGGAAAAAAGCTGGATGCATTCCCAATAAAATCAGGGATGAAAAAAGATGCCCATTATCACCACTATTATTCAACATTGTACCGGAAGTGATGGCTTTAGCAATAAGAAAAGAAAAAAAATTAAAACATTATAATAGTCAATAAGGAAATAAAACTATCTATCACTTTTGCAGTGGAAACAATTATGGCTTTAGCAAAGTTGCAGGATATAAAATAAATCATCTTCATTTCTATATATTACTGACAAAGTCCATCAGCTGGTGATAGAACTAGAAATTTCATTTAAAATATTGTAGCCCACCCAGCGAAAGAACACTGGGAAATGAGTGTGGACTACAACATAGTATTTGCACTCTTTCTGATATTGTTTACTCGAATTTTTGTTTTTCTCCCCAGGTTATTTTTACCTTCTTTCTAAATCCGATTTGCTTTATAGATTCAGTACTTAACTTCTCTCACCTCATTAAAAAGTGGGAGAGGAAAGGGGAAAAGGAAAAGAGTAATAAGGGAAAGGTATAAAAAAGGGGAAGGGATTCAAAGAGGGTAGGAGGGATTCTAAAGAGGGAGAGCTGCATGAGGCAAGTGGTGCCCATAAGTTTAATACTGGGGAGGAGAGTAAGGAGAGAAAGAAAAAGAAAAGCATAATCTGGGATAATAAGATGTCAGGAAATACAGAATTGGTCATTTTAACCATAAATGTGAATGGAATGAACTCTCCCATAAAATGAAAGTGAATAGCAAACTTGGTCAAAAGCTAGAACCCTACAATATGTTGTTTACAGGAAAACACATTTAAAGCAGGGAGACACATACAGAGTAAAGGTAAAAGGCTAAAGGTAAAGGGGGAGATAATCTGAAAATTATACAATATAATTTGAAAATTGCAAAATAAATACAATGTAAATTGGAGATAATATCAGATGGAAGATATGGGCTTCTTGCTGAAGTTAAAATTTTAGCTGATACTTAAAGGATATCAGGGAAGCTGATCGATTTATCTTGCAAGGTTCTATTCAAATTCACTCCTCCATTTGCAGATAATGTGTCCTACCTGAGTAGCTAAGATAGAAGTGGTAAGAATTGATTTTTGCTTCTGAATTTCTCTACCCATTATTGTCTATTCCATTATTTATTTGTATCTTATTCATGTACATTTATATCATGGCTCTTTCATCCTTGTCTTAAACTATAATGTGAAATGTATAGGATCAAAAGCCATGGTTGTTCAGGTTTCTCATACTTATTCTCCAGGATATGTATGAATTTATATTGTTATTTCTGGGCCCTGGAA
This sequence comes from Antechinus flavipes, assembly GCF_016432865.1. NCBI lineage: Eukaryota > Metazoa > Chordata > Mammalia > Dasyuromorphia > Dasyuridae > Antechinus > Antechinus flavipes. Next base: position 216,911,761 of record NC_067399.1, on the reverse strand, counting down.
CATTGAGAGCCCTGTTTTGGTAAGACTCAGTCAGTTGGTGATATCATTCAATTAATTCCATTTTTGCTGTGGGCATAAGTAACAAGACATTGTGGTGCTCCTTGATTCATGTGACATCTGTCAGACTGCCTGGAAAAGGGTTTGTGAAACATAATAGATAAAGTTCTCTCTTCTTCTCTTTCTCCCTCTTCTTCTCTCCCTTTTTTGGTGAATATTTTCATCATTGTAATGGAAAGGAATTCTCCCAGTCTACCAAACAGGGTTATAATTAGCACAGAGCAAAAGTATCTTTTAGCTCGGGATACTGGCAACTTGGTATAACCTGGGACCTAACCTTGTGGACCCCTATTCATAAATCTTTCCAACTTCCTATTAACTTTATAATTAAGTTCAGTACTTAAAATATTCAGTATTTAAAATACTTCCCAACCTTCCTTTCTTTTAAAGTTAATTCTTTTCTATGTATTCTATAATTCAATTGCATCATATACAATCCTTCATCTCAGTTCTCCAAGTATTTGCATTGGACATACCTCATCATTGGAATGCTCCCCATCCTTAATAACATTTGTTGACTTCTGATTCAATCTTCTGCAGAAGATTCATCTTACACTCATCCTCATCTACCCAAGTTCATTTTAAGATTATTTCAATAGTTGGAAATATAGACATATGTCCATAGGTTGACTGATTATTGAATGAAGCCTGCCTTTATACCCCATCCCCATATAGGCTAAAGCTGGAATCCCTAATGAATAATTCATGTAGATTCAGCTAGGATCTCATCTCAAGTCTCTTGGAGCAACTATAATCAAACTATCCTCTCTGTTATATTGACATTACCTCCTCCTGCCCCACAAAAGAATTTGCACCACATGGAAGAATTTCTACTTAAGGATCTGGCACTAAAAACAGTTACCTATGATATTTTACAATGCTGAGACTTAAGCCAAAAGGGAAAAAAAATCCAGCTTTAGGGTGCTTTGATGTGTTTTGGGGATTCTGGCTGATTGTGGAAGGGAATGGCAATGTTTCAATGATACTCAGCTCTTAATGCTGTTCAAGCCTCAGGCACTTCTCCTATCTTCCCATCATCCCCAGGCTCAAATGGAAGCCCCCCAGATAGAGGTTTAGAAAAGTGTGCAACTATTTTCTCCACATCTGAAGTGATAATGATCATTTATTCCTCTAACAGTACACTTTGGATTGGAAGGAATGTGCTAAATAATAACAGCATCCCCTTGTTGGGCTTTAAATGTCATTTTATGAGATGGCACAGTCACATTTCCACTTTATCTGCCTTCATCTCACTGAGCACTCACAGAGGTTACTGCAGCCTGGGGAGCATACAAAGACTCCTATTAAAAGTTCAATGGGGCAGTGGTATGACAGAAGGCCCAAAAGGCTTCTTTTGCTGGCAACTTGCTTTTCCCTTACCTTCAAAAGAATCATCAATAAAACATCAATGGCTTGTTTAGTGGATACGTAAAGAAAACCAGAATTTCATTTAAAACTATATTATTTCAAGAAATCATTTTTTTTGTATGTACTATATCCCTTTTAGTTGACCTTGCCCAATGTGAAACATTGGGGTAAGGGGCTTATTAGTTGATCTTTGAGGTATCTCATAGAATCTGTAATTAGCATAAAAATGTGTTGTGTTGTGCTTTGTTTTTTCTAATAATTATCCAGTTTTTTTTTTTAATATAGTCAAGTACTTGAGCTTTAAATTGCATCCAAAAAATTTTAAAAAGAGTTTTAAGGGGAAAAAAAGAATTTTAAGGGACCTCAGCCTTTGTAAAATATCCCCAATAATTAATACACACACAAAAACATTAATTAGCATGTATTATATCCCAGGCATGATACTCAAATATTATAAAGCTGGAGATACAAAGACAGAAATGAATCAGTCTCTGCTCTCAAGTTTACATTCTCTTATTTCACTGGATATATAATTTCATTGATCATCAAATCATGTTCTCATCAAAGAATTCTCTCTCCCAAAGAAAATAAGCATTTAACTCTGCAACTCATAATTTTAAAAAGTCTGGGTTACTAGAAAGGTTAAATGACTTATCCGTGGTCTGAATCTCAGGAGAAAGGCCAGGCTTTTGTTTTTTAAGGTTTTAAAATTAACATTGTACTAAGACTTATGGGACACTCTATTTTTATCTGGGAGTTATCTTCTTTGAGATAATTAAACCCAAAGATGATGGTGAAATGTCATCCACTCTTTGACTATAAACCCCTTCTGAAAAAGAACCTGCTACATTTAGAAGCACTCTATATCTAATTCTAAGTACCTTATTTCTTGCATTTAAATTAAAAACAGTCACACAGCTTTCAAATCTATGGTACTCTAGGGATAAAAGAACAAATATAAATCATTTCCATATGACTTCTCTTAAAATACGAGAAAATTTCATGTCCCTTTTATTCTGTTTCTTTAGGATCAAACATCCTTGGCTCTTTAAAACACTTGGCATACTTAATGGTCTTAAGGTCCCTTACAATCTGATCCCATGTTCTTTGAATGATCTCTAATGGTATTATCCTTCAAGATTTAACAAAATAGTCCAGAAGACATATAAACTGTCACCTACTATGTTCTGGGAATTAGGGTTTCTTTTAATGAAAGCTAAGACTCATAGTAAACCTGCAGTCCACTAAGATATCTAGATTATATTAACAGCCACAATTATTTATTCATCTCTTACTTTTCATGTTGAATTTTCTTCTTTCAACATCAAAGTATGGGAGTTTATATTCATCTTCATTAAATGATATCTTATTAGATTTGGCCTACTTTGCCTGCTTCTGTAGATATTTCAAGATCCTGACCCTATCATACAATATATTGGCTTCCCTATAAGTTTCATCACAACTGAAAATTTATTAAGATGGCCCTTGTGTGCTCATTCATGACATTGATAGAAATATTAAGTAACATAGTATGAAGGCTATTTTTCCAGGTCCCTCCAATAGAAATCATGCTCTCTGAGGTGAGGAAGATATTAGTGACCACACTTGGACTCTAGTCATGCAAGAAGTGCTCTTGAAATCATCTCAGTTCTTAATGATCACTAGTAAGTATTCAGAATGCATCTCTTTAATAAGGCAATGTAGATTTTTTTTTTCATTACAGGGAACTTATAACTCTTCTCTCTTCCCATTTTTTTTTTCAAAACTGGAATCATTTTTGTCATAGAACTCCTCCCTTACTAGTGGCCAATAACAGAGTTTGAATTATAGTAATAGTTCCCAGAGACTACCATAGGCCCCTTTAAATATCAAATTACTGTTTTGTGCTATCTGGGATAGTTGCTTTCCTTACAGAAAACATCTAGAAATCTGCTATTTCAGATTTAGCTACTTCAGCTAACCATGTTTGCTTCTTATCCGTTATCTTCCCCAAGTCTTCCCCACTCCTTCCCACAAAACTGGAGATATACTATGCAAAGTAAGTACATAAAAATGCTGTAACTTGATAAAATCTTGGATTCAAAGTCAGCAAATTTTCATTGAAATGTCATTTAGTACTTGTGGGAGATTTTAGCAAGTTACTTAGCCTTCAAGGATCACAATTTTTTCATCTAAAAAAATGAACCCTTTTGACTTAAAGATATCTAACAGCTCTGCTGACTATAAATGTGATCCTTCCAAACTAGGAACTTTGAAAAATTCTGGTAAAGTTACTTTTGTCAGCAGAGAGTGATTTTTTTAGATCCCTCAAAATTTTCTTTGACTATATCACAATTGACCAGTATTCTCCTAAGAAAATGTATCTCTATTGTTTCCATGGCTCTGAGGTTCAGATTTGGAAGGCCTGGGCCATCAGAGAAAAATTCCAATATTCTTCAAAAATTTGGGAACTTTCACCTTATAAATTATTATAAATTAAAATAGCTTTTCTCTATCTTATCAAGGACCATGGAAGCCACCTGTGTCCTATATCATAAAGCTTATGAAGACTCTTCATTTCCATAATCTTCAGCCAATTACTCTTACATCCTGAAATTCTAAGTCTGTTTCGCTTTTTTTTTTTTTTTTGGTTTGTTTTTTCATTGGCATAGTTATCATTTCCTTTTGAACCAAGCCTGAGGTTGTGATTTTTTTTTCCAAATCCCTCTTTGGGGGAAGAGTCTAAGTTTTATAACTTATCTTATAACTTATAGTTATATATATAACTTATACATAAGTTATATATATATAACTTAACTTATAACTAAGTCTTATAGTTTCCCAAAAGATTCTATCATTATTATCCTAGTGATTCTGCAAAAGATAACATTTAACTCTGAGCCCCAGAAAATTCTTCCTCCATTGGTTTGATTTCCATTCTATAAAGGCTATTCTTAGCTTTGTCTTCTGAAAATGAGGGACAAAAATCAATCAATATCTAGGCCAGAAAGAAATGTACCCATTTTTCCTAAGACGCTTGCTGAAGACCTCAGTAGAAGTGTTGTTCCCTACACTTGAGAAATCCATGGGAAAATTTAATTTAAGTGATCTCTGATTTCAAGACTGCTTTTCCCAATTTCTCAGAAATAACCCTTCTGACTACCTTATCAACCCTAAACATGCAGAACTCAATACTATCTGCCTCCACAATATCCTTATTAAATCAAGAACAAGAAATATCTTCAAAACTTATTCAGTATCTATGGCAATATAAAAATATTCTAAGTCACTATTGGCTAGAAAAAATGAAAATTAAAACAACTCTGAGTATCACTTCATACCTATCAGGTTACTAAAATGACAGGAAAAGACGAAAAGATAATGACAAATGTTGGACGAGAAGTGGGAAAACTGGGATACTAATGCATTGTTGGTGGAGTTGTGAACTGATCTACCCATTCTGAAGAGCACTTTGGAACCATTCCCAAAGGGTTATAAAACTGTCCATGCTTCTTTGTCTAGAAGTGCCACTAAGTCTATATCCCAAAGAGGTCATAATAAAGGGAGAAAGGAACATCTATGCTAAAAATGTTTGTAGCAGCTTTTTTGTGGTGGCAAGGAATTAGAAATTGAGTGAATATCTATCATTTGGGGAATGACTGAATAAGTTATAACATGAATATAAAAGAAATGATGAGCAGGCTGATTTCAGAAAAGCCTGGAAAGACTTACATGAATTGATGTTGAGTGAAGTGAGCAGAACCAGTATAACATTGTACACAGTAACAGCAACATTGTGTGAATATAAACTATGTCAGACTTGGCTCTTCTCAGAAAAAAAGTTAACCAAGAAGTTCCAATAGGATTGAATAGAAAATGCCATTCCATATAGAAAAAGAAATAGGCTAAAAGAGATCTAGTACAGATCAAAGAATATTACCTTCACTTTTGTTTTGTTTTGTTTTGTTTTTCCTTTCTTGTGGTTTTTCCCTTTTATTTTGATTTTTATTTCACAACATAAATAATGCAGAAATGTTTAAAATGATTGTGCATGTATAAACTATATCGAATTATTTGTCCTCTTGGGGAGGAGGTAAGAAAGAAATAGAGGGAGAAAAAAATTGGAACTCAAAATCTTACAAAAGTGAACATTTAAAACTATATATGTAATTGTAAAAAAAAAATACTATTAGGTGAAAAAAAAGGATTGTATTCAGACCTTCCAGAATTGCATTCAGCTATTTTGTGTAGATATGAAAGTATCATCTCAGCAGGGAGTTCATGACAAAACATATTTCTGATGGTTAAAAGACCAAAAGCCCTGGAGCTGTAAAGAAAGGTAAAAGACAATCCCTGCTTTCAAGGAGCTCACAATCTAATGAGTTTACAAATGTAATTCATTTTACATTGATTGATTCATGTATTTGTTTATACACTCACCACATTTATTCATTTAGCCAGTAATTCAATGAATGTTTAGAAATAGCACCATTAAATAGAAAGAACACTAAATTTGGAGCCTAAAGGCTGAGGTTCACATGCTTCCCTCTTATTTATTACCTATACAAAGCTGATCACATCACCTAACTTCTCACTTACTCCACTTCTTCATCTATAAAATGAGGAATTTGTATTAGATCATCTCCAATACTCTTTCCATCTTTAAATTTATAATCTTGTGGTTTAAATGATTTAATATAGCTTAATAAGTATATATTAGGTATATTCCATGTATTATTTTTAATACTAGTGGTGATGTATTTATTATTTATTTGTTCAATTTATTGATCTATTAATTCATTTATTATTATTTTTTTTATTCTAAGACTGGCACACAATGTTTTATTCAGGCTGGAACCACAGCAGCCATCCACAGGCCCAATACCAATAGTAATGGGCATGGAATCTTTAACCAGCTGGGTCAATTTAGTTTTCCTTAAGAATCTTAGCCACTTATATACCAAAGAAATCTTAAAGAAGGGAAAGGAACCTGTATGTGCACGGATGTTTGTGACAATTCTCTTTGTAGTGGCCAGAAACTGGAAACTGAGTGGATGCCCATCAATTGGAGAATGGCTGAATAAATTGTGGTATATGAATATTATGAAATATTATTGTTCAGTAAGAAATGACAAGCAGGAGGATTTCAGAAAGGCCTGGAGAGACTTGCATGAACTGATGCTGAGTGAAATGAGCAGGACCAGGAGATCATTATACACTTCAACAACAATACTATATGATGATAAATTCTGATGGACATTGCCCTCTTCAACAATGAGATGAACCAAAGCAGCTCTAATAGAGCAGTAATGAATTGAACCAGCTACACCCAGGGAAAGAACTCTGGGAGATAACCATGAATCATTGCATAGAATTCCCAATCCCTATATTTTTGTCTGCCTGCATTTTTGGTTTCCTTCACAGGCTAGTAGTATACTATTTCAAAGTCTGATTCTTTTTGTACAGCAAAATAACTGTTAGAACATGTATGCTTATATTGTACTTCATTTATACTTTAACATACTTAACATGTATTGGTCAACCTGCCATCGGGGGAGGTGATGGGGGAAAGGAAAGGAAAAATTGGAACAAAAGAATTTGCAATTGTCAATGCTGTAAAATTACCTATGCGTAGGTAAATAAAAAAGCCATAATGATAAAAAAAGAGAAAGAAAAAATATTTTAAAAAAGGAATCTTAGCCACCCTTTGCTTCTCTGGAGACCTCACCTAGACTTCATGTAGACATCTGAAAGGCATTACTACATCTCCCAAGCTCAAGCAACTTCCTAGCCTCAGCCTCTCCCAGTTGCAAGTATTATAGGCTCCAGGCTTCATGAGATATGATATTTAGATGAATCATGACTCCAGTCCTCATGAAACTCAGAATTTAGAAAGGAGATAAGATGCAAACACAACTAACTATAAAAAGTGAAATCTATACATAGGTTTATTAAAATTAAAGCTGCAGTAAGACTTTTGATAGTCCTAATAAAATACCTTAAGGTGTGCAAAATACTTCAGATTTTGTCTCCTTTTATCCTCAAAACAACCCTTAGTGGAAAGTACTTTTACTATCTCCATTTTGTAGAAAAAGCAACCAAGGCAGACAGATTAAATTATTGTCTAAGAATCTACAGCTTGTAAATCACAAAGATTGGATTTGAACTTAAATTCTCCAGATGCTAGGTCCAATGTACTATTCACTGCACTGGGTACTCACCATACCAGCTGCCTAAAACTACATGGCAAATGCATAGGAAAATTATAAACATACACATAACTACATGAGGTCTGAGAGGAGAGATAATAAACTCCATGTGGAATCAATAAAAAGTTTTTGCTTCTTGCCCTAAATATTGTATTAAAATAATCAAGCCATAACTGTTGTTCTCTGAAGAAATAGTCTCACAGTGGAAGGGCCAGGTTTAGATCTTTTATGCCTGTGGTTTCCCTAAAGGTATCAGTTTCTACCTCTACATTTTTTAAAGGATGGTGTGAATAATACAGTATTCTCTTCCTATGTTTATTCTCACAAAAGCATCCAGAATTCAAATCTGTACCTGAATGCTTCCAAGTCGGATACAGGAGTGGCAATGGTGTTTTTCTTTGTATCAGAGATGCTCCAGAGACACTTATATTGTGGATTCCAAGAGAAGTGAGATATCCATGAATCCAAGACCCAAGAAATGTTTTTAGCCCTGTTGAGTAAACCTGTCCTTCATTTTATATTCAGTTTGACAGGCTCTTAACAGTTAGAAGCTTGTAGAAACAAATTTTGGGAAAAGCTCATATTATCAAATATTGTTTGGGGTTTAAATGGTTCTTAAGGATATAAAATAAAATCTTTCTCCTTATTTGAAAAAGTGATGGAGATGGACCAATGTCTTGACCCTGTACTACTTACAAAGTAGCTAGTCAAGAAGCTCTAAAGTTTTAGGAACCTATTGTGAGACTTTGGAAAGACATTGAGAGATTTAAAAAACTTATTTTAGAAAAAAATTCTAAATCATGACCTATACTCAAAGAAATCTTCAAAATCTACCTCACAAAACACAATGATTTATAGTTCTTTGGATATCTATTTTTTTAATTTTTCAGAATTAGGTCATGTCACTATGTAGTGAAGTCAGAAAAATTATATTATTATTACCTGAAGTAAGGCTGTACTCCTATATTTCTTTCACAAATATTGTGTATATCAGAATATCCCAAGTCTAAGATGAAAATGCCATTATTCACATGCTTGTGAATATTGCCTACATTTCAGTTGTTGTGCAAAAAACTTAATGAGTTTATATTATCTGCCTCATTGATCATAGTACTCAGTAATAAAGTAATGTGAAAACTTGGGACTTTTCTACACTTAAACTTCAAATAAATCAAAGTACATTTTTGGTTTTCAATTCTAAATTTTCCCAAAGTAGAAATTTCTTGATTGTCATAGTTCACAGAATATGAAAAAGATCTCTGAGGAAACCTCATCCAATGGCTAACAACCTCATAACAATGGCTAAACTGATTCTTCCACTACAATATTTTTCTCATCTTATTTCACCTTTTCATTCACATGATAATCAGTCCACCCTTTAGCTGTTATCACTTCTAATCTTCTAACCTATTCCCCTGCCTCGAATATCTTCATAATAGCTAGCAAAGATATTACTAAAGAACAGTTTGGTCCACAGCATTAGCCTGCTCAAAAAGATCCAGAGACTAAAATTGTCTCTTTGTCCTTCATAATTTCACTCCTATTTTCCCAAACTTATTGCACATTAGTCACTCTAATACATTCTGTGTTCCAAACAAATTGGCCTAGCTATCCCTTACATATAAAAACCCACCTCCATTCTCTAAGACTTTTCATAGACATCTCTCATGCTTAAAATGTTCCTCCTCCTCACCACTATCTCTTATAGTACTTAGCTCTCTACATGCCTCGGTTCAAGTGCCATGTCCTACATAATATCCATTTTGATCTACTCTAGTTGCTGATATTCTTCTAAATCAAAATTAGTTTTTTATTTATTTTGTAGATAATTTAGCACATAATGATTTGTGTTTGCAAAGTTTACCAATTATATACATATTGGTGGATTATATCTGTGTCAATAGATAGAGAGATAAATAGTAGAAAGATAGATGATAGAAAGATAAATGTTTTTGAGAGCAGGAAAAAATATTTTAATTTTGTCTTTTTATCCTCAGTGTCTGGGGAATATGTGATACCTGTTTATAAATAGTTATTAAATCTTTACTAAATGAATGAATAAATAGGAATTCCCTCTTCAAAATCCCACATGAGCAATTAATCTCTAATTGAACAGTTCCAAAAAAGGAGAACTCATTTCTTCCTGAGACTTCTTATTCCTCATTGAGAATATATTTAATCTGAGATCTCTTATTACAGACAGCCCTAGATATTGATCATTTGTTGTCTGCTGGCTCCGGGGTCAGAAGCAGGAAACAAAAGCATATCCAGGCAGAGGATTGGGATTGGCCTATATAAGAAATATTTTAAGACTAAAAGATTATTTTTTAAATATTCTTCCTCTAAAAATACCCACCACCACCACCAATAAAATGAACTCTAATGCCATGCAAAAACTGTCAATTCAACTGCCTCTGTTTTTCAATATTTTTCCTGTCCTTCACCCTCTCTCTCTGACTATATAAGTTGCTGAAGTCACATTTTTTCCTTCTCAATGTTGCCAAGCAGGTAGGGAATTCAGAATATTTGCTATGGTAACAAAGCAAGAGAGGAAATCCAAATGTAACAAATTATATTACAATTTGCATTGGAAATTGCTCCCAAATATTTTGGTAATTTTTAAATTAAAGAAAATAAAATGCTAAAGATATTTGAAGAATGAGTCCAATGTTAGAAGAGTTTGGACAAGAATGGGGCTTCTTGAACTATTCAGGACAGAGGTTTTCTCTCTTGATATACTCTATGCAATTCTCTCAATTTTAGGTAAGAGCAAAGCTAAGGTAAAGCTAAGAAGGAGAGTTCTACTGAAATTCACATGTCAAGAGAGAATTTGCCACCTCCTTCAATCAGATTGCTCAGGAGCTGTTTCCCACAGAATTACAGTTTTTTTTTTTTTGAAAAATACCCATGTTATTGATGTTATAACTAGTTAAAAATGGAAGGGGAAAGGAAGAAAAGAAAGGAAAGAAGGAAAAATGCAAGCCAAGGGAAGGAAAATTAAGGAAAAGAAAAAGGAAAGGCAAGGAAAGGAAAAGGGAACAGAGGGAAGAAGGAAGGAAAGAAAAAAGGTCTTGTAAAATAACTTTTAACTGAAATCACAGTGTTATTCTCCAGTTTAACTTGCAGGTTTTTATTGTCATTCATTTGTTTGGCAATTATTCCTTATGTGATCTTCCTTTCATCAGTGAGACTAGTTGATGTTACAGGTAATAACTCAAAGCTCTCATCTACTATCAAAATTAAAATTAGTACTTGGTTTGGTCTCCACAGGAAATATTAGAGAGAAGTTAAAAGAAAAAAGAAAAAAAAGATCTTACAAATAGAAAAGCCCAGACAGAGCTTAGTGTCTGGAACCACTGACTTGGTGATAAGAAAGGGAAATTTTTCAAGGATTTATTATGATGAGAAGCCCTATGAATGAATTTTGAGTGTAGGCTCATCAGCTTTAAGGCTGCCAAGCAAGTGACATTCAGGATCGAGGAAGAATGATGGAGATTTGGCCTGGCTTGTTCCTCCTAGAAGATAAGGTAGATTTTCCCATGGCTCTCTAGTTCATCTTTACAATGAATTAATATTTTTAAAGGCCAAACTTGTGGCTTCATTTTTCATTTTGACAGCTCTGAAGATGCAGATAGATTTTACATTGGATAGTCTTTTTTTTTTCTTTCCCTTTTGTTTTGGATTCAGTTTCATTTCATTCCATTCCGACAGCACTTGCTTGCAATCTAATAAAAAGCTTTTTTTTTTAAGGCTGTATCAAGAAGAAAGGTTTTTATTACAATGGGAAGCTTTGCTAAGAGGCCAGTCAATGAGCATGCTGGCGACAGGAGCTGCCTTCATACACAAGCAGTATTTGCATGGTCATTAATTATTTATCTCATAGTGGACTGTCTCTTTCTCACACAAACCCCTGGAATTGGCTGCTGTTTTGGCTGCATCTGAAACCAACAGAATTTTCATAGTGAATAATTCTTTCAGGATATCATCCCCCTTCCCTCCTTCCATACTCTCCCTCTCCTTAAAAAAAGAGACTTTTCTTGAAAATTCTAACAAATCTTTGCCAACTAAGCATTTTTTTTTTTTTGCAGTTGAAATGAAAACTTTAAATTTCCAGCTTTTATGGGAGTGGACTAAGGTGATCCTGAAGGTGGAGAATCAGTAGCTGCTGTGTGAATAAAGAACTGGAATGGAATGAGTTGTAGAGAGCGTATCAGCACTGACTTAAGCTCTCAGGCCTGGACTGAGACAGACACCAACAATAGAGAAAGAGTAAACCAATCTCATTCATGCTAAATGAGGGAGGTATTTATATCTTTTGGAAGTTGTTTATTCTTTTATAAGACTTGGTACAATGAAGGCAAAAAGAAAGTCTCTTTTTATTTGCCTGAGACTGTAGACACAGTGGGAAAATTTCAAAAGAAGAAGTGTGTGACAGAGTAGAAAAGACACTGATTCTGTAGACAAAGGACCTAGGTTTAAATGCCACATGCCAGCTTTAGTTCTATAATGCTATGACTAATGTGAGTCTCAGTTTCTTTCTATATAAAAATTAGGGAGTTAGACTAAATATCCTCTAAGAATGCTGCTAGGTAGTGGATAGAGCACTGAGTCTGGAGTCAGAAAGACAGAATTCAAATCTAACTTCAGACACTTAATCCTTACTAGCTATGTAATTCTGGACAAGTCACTGGCTTAATCTGCCTTAGTTTTATCTACTATTAAAAAGGGAATAATCATGGCACTTACTTCCCAAGATTTTTATTGATAGTCAAATAATATCTGTTAATCATTTAGCATGGTGCCTAGTCATAGTAGATATGTAATAAATATCTCTTTCTTTCCTTTCTTCCTTCTTTTTTCCTTTTCTTTTCTTTTTTCTCTTTCCTAACTTTTTTCCTGCCTTCTTCCATCTCCAGATCAATGATCCTAAAGTGCTATGATACAGGAAAAAAAGAAAACATTCCAGGATTTTAAAAAGTCAGAAAGAGAATAAATTGAGTGCTTTGTTTCACCTTTACAGCTATAAATCTACTGCATTTCTCAAAAGATCTTTCTTTCCCTCATCTTCCTTCTCATGGGAATCCTCATGTGAAGAGTGAAAGAGAGGATGAATTAAATGTCATCAAAAGTCTTAAAAGACAAGAAGTTTTAGTCACAGTGAATAAAGAAAAAAGTGAAAGAAAAAAGTGGATTTTTTTAGAAGTACATTTCTTTTTGAATCTCTGTTGACAACAAATGTTTATCTAAGGAAAACCATAATCTCAAAGCAGAGAATGAATTAGCAAAGCAAAATGTAATATTAAAGGGAAAACTCTCCATTAGCAGCACTGGAAACTCTATCTGTCCCTAAACATTGAAGAGGATCAGGGCATAAGTACATTATTGAGACAAGATTTGTGAAGAAATAGAAGAGACCAGCTCATGAATCCCATAGTGAGTAGCCTGAGTATGCTTTGCATGCGTATGAGAAACTCCCTATTGCTGTGAAGGTCAAAATGCAGAACTTGAAGGGAAATAAGGAGGCATAGATACAATTTTCTTAATTTCAAAATTTCAAAAGGAGGCCACTGTGATGCTCCTGATCCCCTAAGTTGCTATTATCCTTTCCCCAGAAATGCTTTGTACAGATTTTGTTTCTCTCCAATACAACATAAGTTTCTTGAGGGCAGGAAGTGTTTCTTTCTTGTTTTGATATCTTCATGGACTAACAGTACCTGACACATAGTAGATACATTGTATAAGTACTTGTTGATCAAAATTAATTGAGTCGCTGAAGGCCAAATAATACAGAGCATTTACAAATCACAAACAGCTGCTGTGCATTGTTTGAGTTGTTCCCCCCTTATTGAATTCTTTCTTTTTTACCCTATTCAAAGAATTCTCCCTCTCAAACGTGTTTACAGAATTCCTACATAATAAGAGACCTTAAAGGTCCTGTAGACTGACAAGTATCTGGAGTGGAAGGCCCTTTACAACACTTCTGACAAGTGCTAGTTCAGTCTCCATTTGAAAATCATCAATAAAAGGGAACCCAACACAATCCATTCCACTTTGAGATAACAATATTTTTTTTAATAAAAGCAGGGATGTACTGAAGCCAGATACAAATCAAGTTTTGATTTGCTTTTGTTGATTTCTAGATTTAAGAAAGTGATGGAGAAAATGCTAATAATGTATATGGAACTTAATATATATCTCATGTACATTTTGTATGTAGTTGTTAAACAACTGGGGGCCGGTTTTAAAAATTTAACAGTAAGCAAGTAAGCAAGAATGCTAATTTGCTTTCTTAAACCTATATCCACTGCCTATGGGTTTGCTGTCTTCCTTAAGGTAGGCTTTCAAATAGTTGGAGAAAGCTATTATTTCCCACCCAGTCTCCTCTTCTCCAGATAAATATTGCTATTTCCTTCAACCTGTTCTCATAGGGCACAATCTGCAGTCCTCTCAGCAAACTAGACACACTTCTCTGGATGCCTCTGAGTTTATTAATGTCCTTCTTAAATTATGGTGTCTGGAACTGAACACAATTTTAATCGCTATGCTAGTAATTCAATTCTTCCTCATGCTATCAGTCATTAGCAATCAAGAATGTTAACTGGAGTCTATAAATAACATGAGTGAATATTGGAGGATGTGGGGCCCTGTATGTTACTATTCTGCTCTTGAGGGTGTGCCTGAGTGTTTGGTTGTGCACGTGAAGGATATAGGAACAATCAAGTTTACTGAATTTTACATCCTGTCCTCAGCTGTTGTCCTTGTCTACATAGGATTTCTTTATGATGCATATTCATTCCATGGTAATAAGAATGAAGAGCTGGGGCAAAGGAGATAGCTTCTGAAGAGGGCTCACAAGGTTGTATTTCTCCTGCCACAGGTGTCCCATATCTTTTTCAACATATTTGGTTGTTTATATGGAATTAGTAAGATATTAAGGATGGGCTATCAGGGATCCTCAAACTTTTAAAATAGGGGGCCAGTTCACTGTCCCTCAGATTGTTGGAGGGCCGGACTCTAGTAAAAACAAAAACTTTGTTTTGTGGGCCTTTAAATAAAGAAACTTCATAGTCCTGGGTGAGGGGGATAATCATTCTCAGCATCTAGCCCATATGCCGTAGTTTGAGGACCTCTGGATCATTATCACCAACAACTAAGGTACTGAACAGTTATAGATTTAGAGTGAGAAAATATGGCTTCAAACCACAGCCCTGATAATAAGTTATAGACCTATGTACATAGCTTTCATTTTTCTGATTCATAGTATCCACATATGTAAAATGGGCATAATATTTGCTGTACCTACTTTATGAGGTTATTCACTATGCATAAGAAAAGCCATTTGTATGCTTGAAAATTCTATATGAATATAAACAATATAAACAATTCTATATGAATATAAACAAAATTCTCATGAATTGCAGGAGTCCTATCAGAATAAACAAATGATTTATTAATATCATTGTTGACAGAATTAGGCAGAAATTACATCAGTATCCCTGAAGTATCTTTTTTTTTCTTCCTACATACTTATGAATTGAAACTAGTTAATATACAGGACAAGCAGATGCCCAGTAAGAGTCCTAGACCTGGAATTAGAAAGAGCTGAATTCAAACTAGGCCTCAGGTGTATAATCCTAGGCAAGTAACTTAACCCTATTTGTCTCAGTTTCCTCACCCATAAAGTGAACTGGACAAGAAAATAGCAACAAAAGTGGAGTCATAAAGAGTCAGGTACAATTGAACAGCAACATGAATTATGGTTAAGCAGATATTTCTTACCCACAATATTCAATAAATGTCCCATGGATATCAAAAGAGCATTGGATTTGGAGTCAAATTAGGTATTTGTAACTTTTAAATGGAAAGGATTTCAGATCCCATCTAGTTCAGTTCTCTTATTTTAAAATGAGAAACAGCAAGATAAAACTCCAAACTTATAAAGGTAATAAACAACTGATTTAGGATTTAAACATAGATCTTCAGACTTCAGATACCAAATCCCATTGTATACCAAATCCCAATTCTGCCACCTATTATCTGTGGACAAAGCACCTCAATCCTTTTCCTTATTTGTAAATTAGGTGGCTATAGGATATAACTTCTAAGGACTTTATCAGTTGTTATTCTAATATTCTATGAATGTCTCCAACAACTAAGCCTAGAAATCAAAGAGTAAATAGAAGTCTACTTTGTTTTTATTTTCTATTTTTTGGCTAAACAAACTATTTTAGAACTCTGGGCATCTCTGTCCCTACACTAATCAGGAGTTTCAATAATGTCCTATAAAAGAAGAAGGGAGGCTGGAGCCAAGCTGGCAAAGAGTAGATAGGTATTTGAGTTCTTCATAGTTTCCCTCAAATCAACACCAGATCAAACCTCTAAACTGATTTTGGAGTGACAGAATACACAAATATTTGGAGTCTAACAAATTTCTAGTAGAAGAATTTTGAAAGAACTTCAGAAATGATCTTTTTGAAATGGGTAGGGGGAGAGAGTGAGGGTGAGGGAAGAGAAGGAGTAGATGTGCAAGGGCAATGCAGAGACCCAGGGTGCTGTGGCATCTGCTCACTGGGGGAATCTACCAGGAGGCTCTTAGCCAAAATACAGCAGTATTGGCTCTCTGACCTAGTTCAGAAGCCCATGGATCAACAGACTAGCTGCGAGGCCTCCAATACAACTACAAAAGGCAAATAATGAGCTACTAAACCCCAGAATAACATGGAATTTGGCCACCCTCACCCAGCACAAAAGGAATCCAGCAACACCAGCCCCAGGGCAGCATGAAGCCACTATTATTTTTAGAGGAAGCTTGGACCATTCCAAGATGCAAAAATTCTGGAGATCATTATTGATCACAAAATAGATAATATTTATTATATTAACTTAAAAAGCTTTTGTGCAAACAACACTAATGCATACAAGATTTAGAAGGGAAACAATAAACTAGGGGGAAAAATTTACATTCAAGGTTCTGATAAAGGCCTCATTTCTAAAATGTATTGAGAATTGGCTCAAATTTATAAGAATTTAAGCCATTCTCCAATTGATAAATGGTCAAAAGATATGAATAGTAAATTTTCAAATGAAGAAATTAAAACAATTTATAGTCATATGAAAAATGCTCTAAATAATTTTTATCGGAGAAATACAAATTTAAAAAAAAAATTTAGTTTCTATTACACCCCTCTAAGACTAGCTAAGATGACAGAAAAAAATAATGATGAATGTTGGAGAGGATGTGGGAAAACAGGGACACTAATGCATTATTGGTGGAGTTATGAACTGATCCAACCATTTTGGAGAGCAATTTGGAATTATACCCAAAGGGCTGTCAAACTGTGCATACCCTTTGGTCCAGTAGTGTCTCCACTGGGTCTGTATCCCAAAGAGATCATAAAAAAGGGAAAAGGACCTCTATGTGCAAAAATGTTGTAACAGCCCTTTTGTGGTGGCAAGTAAGTAGAAACTGAATGAATGCCCATCAGTTGGAGAATGGCTAAATAAATTACATGAATGTAATAGAATATTATTGTTCTATAAGAAATGATCAGCAGGATGATTTTAGAGTGACATACATGAACTAATGCTAAAGGAATCGAGGAGAACCAGGAGAACATTGTACATAGTAACAAGATTATATGATGGACATGGCTCTTTTCAACAGCAAGGTGATTCAGGCCAGCTCTAAAGGTCTCATTGTGAAGAGAGCCATCTACACCCAGAGAGAGGACTGTGGGAACTGAGTATGGATCCCAAAATAGCATTTTTACTCTTTTTGTTATTTGATTGCATTTTGTTTTCTTTTTCATTTTTTCTCTGTTTTGATCTGAGTTTTTCTTGTGTAGTATGATAATTATGGAAATAATGTGGAAAATTAGTGGTTCATCAATTGGAAAATGGCTGAACAAGCTGTGCTACATGAAAGTAATGGAATATTATTTTTCTATAAAAATGATGAACAAGCTGATTATAGAAAGGCCTGGAAAGATTTACATGAACTGATGTTGAGTAGAACAAGCAGAGTCAGGAATACATTAAACACAATAATGGCAAAAATGTGGGATGATCAACTATGAAAGGTTTGGTTCTTCTCAGCAATTCAGTGATCTGAAGCAATCCCAATAGACCATGGACAGAAAATGCCATATGCATCTAGAAACAGATTTGAGGATATTGAATGGAAATCAGCACATGCTATGTTCATTTCTTTTTTCTGTTTTTTTTTTCATCTCTCCCATGGTTTTTCCCTTTAACTCTGAATTTTCTCTCCCAAGATGATTCATAAAGCAATGTGTACTGAAAATAAATAAGCTTACTACAATTAAAATAATAAAAAAGAAAAGACAAGGCTTTAATAAAAAATAATAGAAGAGGAAGAAGAAAGAGGAGGAGGACAAGAAGGAGAAGGAATATGAGGAGAAGGAGGAGGAGAAGGAGGAGAAAAAAGAGGATGAGAAGGAGGAGGAGGAGGAGAAGGAAGAGGAAAAAGAAGAAGGAGGAGGAGGAGGAGGAAGAAGAGAAGGACAAGAGCATAAAAAGTAGAACCAAAATAAAATCTAAAAAATTAATTCACCCAGAAATTATAAAAAGAAATAATGTATTCAGGAAGATAAAATACTTTTAAAGGTTATGAAATTTCCATTTGGAAATTTCTCTTCCACTGTTAACCAATACCATTGTGCCCAGAAGAGTTCATTTAGATAACTTACTTTCAATTATTTTTTGCTACTCATTTCATAGGATTGCTGCCGGATTAGGGTCTATATTAAATGGGAAGAATGTGATCATGTCCTTTGGCAATATGAATATAAAATTATTATACAGTTAATTAAGTTGCAATTCTTTTTCCTCTCACTCACTAATTCATCTGACCATCCTGTAGCAGGCCTTTTCCCAAACTATGCTGCACACACTGCTGTACCATGGGGTCTAGAACTTATAAAAAAAAGTAAAAATAAAATCTTGCCTAGATGGAACCATAATTCATGAAATTTAAATCTAGGATACATCTTAGAAATTATTTAGTGCTATTCCCTTATTTCACAAATGGGGAAAATTAGTCCAAAAAGGTTTGATTTGTTCATGATCACCTGGTATCATAGCTAAAATTCTAACAGAATTCCTTTGACTTCAAGGTGAACATTCTTCCTACTATATCACAGAAACTTCCTTGAAGTCATAAGGGGATAGGAAGGACCAGTTACAGACTTTGACTTTTCCCAATATTCCTTTCCCTATCCCTACCTAGCCAGCTTTACTGAGCCAATGGTTGAATGAGAGGGCACAGGCTATATATTAACTTTATTATAAAAGAAACAATGACTCCAAGAAGATTCTATCATATAAGAATACTTTTCTGGTATATTTTCTTATTTGATTTCCACCATAATTCTGACAATAATAAAGGTTGGAGGATATCACATAATCTTAAGGGCAGTGAAATTGATTGTTGAACTTGGATTCAGAAAGAACTGTGATATTTCTTAGTTGGATAAGTGTGGACAATTTTTTAAAATCTTCTATCAGACTTTGTTTCCTTACCTCTTTAATATAGTGGTGATGCTATCTTTAGAACTTACTTTACAAGACTATTTTGAAGACCAAATAAAAGAATGCCTGTAAAACACTTTATAAACCTTAAATCACTGAAATATTAATTGTTTGAGTTTTTTTTAAATTAAAGATCCACATAGAAATTGAGCTCACAGAAATTAATGGCCACGAAGTCATATAAGTAAGAGAATAAATAGTTAATCTGGGATTAGAACTCAATTATTTCTGACTCCAGCTCTATCCATAGCAACTAATTTGGATTTAGGGGTACAACTAGGGATTGCTCTTCAGCTGGTATTAATGCATAAGCAGAGGAAATGAGCATCCCTTTTAAAAGACAATATAGATCACCTGATATCCTCTAACTACTAGACTTCCAGGAAAAGACACATTTATTTGAATTAATTTCTCTCTCTCTCTCTCTCTCTCTCTCTCTCTCTCTCTCTCTCTCTCTCTCTCTCTCTCTCTCTCTCTCTCTCTATGTCTCTTTGTCTCTGTCTCTCACACATATACACACACACACACACACACACACACATACACACACCCTGAGGGAGTAAAGGAGAGGGGAATGATAGCAAATTCACTATCACATTAATGTACCCTATATTATAAGAATTGAGAAGACCCTTAAAAAATACTCAGAATTGGAAGGAGCTTTAGAATGGAGAACATATATTTCAGAGAGAGGCCTCTGTGATGAATCAAGAAATCTAGGAGCCAGAGATATAGTGTTTAGTAACTTTATGTCCTAAGGAGGAGGTCGAGAGAAAAAAATGGAAAAAAAAAGCCACATGCCTCAGAGAAAATCTTTTCCTATTATATTTGATTTCATGTAGTCTTACCACTTTATCATACAGTTATTATATCAGCAATAACATCATTTATATAGTACTTTTAAATAGTATTCTATTATGACAAAACTAATATAGCCAGCATCCTCTGATTCACATTAAGCTGCAAAACACTTTACAAATTTTCTCTCTTTTATTCATAACAACTCTGGTGAAGGAAGTGCCATTACTATCCCCATTTTATAGATAAGAAAACTGAGGTAGACAGAAACTAAGTATCTTATCCAATAGTATAAAATATAAAAAATAGTATAAAATTGAATGTAATAATTTGAACTCATTTCTTCCTAAATCCAGATATAATGCACTGTCAATGTCACATATAGGTGTCAACATTCTATAAGGTAGGTGCTATTATTATCCCTTTTTGTAAATAAGAAAGTTCAGGGAGAAAAAGATTAGTGATGTTTGTATTTGACATTACACATTAGTAATTTTCTGAGGCAGTATTCAAATTTAGTTCTTCCTGACTCCAATCCAGTAATCAATCCATTCTATAACTAGTTGTCTAAAGATGAAAAACTGAGGACCAGGAAGGATAAGTGATGTATGTTATTTTCATAATGTCCCATAAATGATAAGTAACAGAACTGGGATTTGAACCCAAGTCCAATGCCTATTGTTCTTTCCTCTGTGGTGCTATAATTGAATAGCTATACTATAGTTGGTGAAGGAGAAATAATGGAAGAAAAATGGAAGAAAAGCCACAAGAAAGGAAAGAGAACAACATCAGATGAGGCAGGACTTTAAAGGGAGAGATGAGCACAAAAGAGAGAGGCAATACTAAATAAGGGGGGGGGAGACAAGAAACTGAAGCAAGCAGGAAAAGGAGCTCAGAAAATTTGAAAGAGGGGAAGAAGAGATGGATCTCAAACATTTCAAATAAAAGGTACATTCCTGAAAAATCTGGCACTGAATCTCTAAATCCTCAGGCTTCCTTAAATAGCTGTGATTTGTTTTCTCAGCACAAGGCAGGTAAAATAGGATGGGGGTCACAGCAGGAGGATGCAGCCCAGCAGCAAGGCTTGCATTTGTTGTCATGCCCATGTTCCAGAGTGATGGATGAACCAGTTCCAGACTTGACCATTATTTAATCATGACAGCATGCACTGTTTTAAACAAAGAAGCATAAAAATTGAGTTTTGTAATATAGTGCCAGATGAGTAACCTGCACATTCCTAGAGAGGGGTTGGGGAAGAAAGGGATGAGATTGATGTTCTTTCCCCTCTGTATGTCCAAGACCTAACACAGTGCTCTAACGAAAATCAGTTCTCAATGAATGTTCTATGATTGTCAGAGTAAATCATGCCTCTGAACAGCCTCCAACAAAATGAAACCATTCCCATTAGCCAAACATAGCCTGAAGTACTCTCACGCCAGCCAAACTTGTTTTCTTGCTCTTCTCCACAATTACACTTCATTTCTCAATTCTATACCTTTGTACTCATTGTCCCTCATGGTGGGAATGCACTCCCATCTCTACATTGACTTTTTGTATTCCTAGTTTCCTTTAGAACTTAGCTCACGCTTTACCATTTTTGCTTGAGGCCTTTACTGAACACCAACTGCTACTGGTACTGTACTAAAATTACCTTGTATAGACTTTTCTCTGTACACATTGATTTCCCCAATTGAATAAAGCTCTTTGAAAAGAAGGAGTTGTTTCATTTTTCTCCTGAATCCTTAGTATAGTGCCTTGAAACCCTTTTAATCTTCTTATGCTTTGCTCTTCACCATATACTCTTTGATCTAGTGATACTGGTCTTCTTACCGCTTCACAAACAAGACATTCCATATCCAGAATCCAGGCGTTTTCTCTAGGCATCTCCCATCCTGAAATGCTCTCACTTTTTATCTCAATCATCTGACTTTTCTGACTTCTTGTAAATACCCAAATCCCATCTTCTATAAGAAGCAAAAGTTAGTGCCAGCTCTCAAGAAGCTCATAATTTAATGGAAGAAACAACAAAAACACACACACACATATATGCACAAATTATATACAAGATAATTAATTTATAATTATACAATATAATTAACATAATTATATGCAAAATTATTGATATATTATGTAATATGATATATAGTATAATTAATATAATTTAATTAATTAGGTACAAGATAATTAACAGAGGGAAGATGCTGTAATTTGCTTCTTTTCTATATCTTCAGCACATAGCACAGTGCCTAGAATATAAAAGGCTCTTAATAAATACTTAGTGATTGATTGATTGGCATAAAGTTGTTTTAGTTGTTGCTCAGTCGTGTCCTATTCTTGGTGACCCCATTTAGGATTTTCTTCACAACAATACTGAAGTGATTTATTATTTCCTTTTCCAGCTCATTTTACAGATAAGGAAACTGAGGTCAACAAGGTTACATGACTTGCTCAGCATAACACAGCTAATAAATGTGTGAGGTCAAATTTGGATTCAGATATGACTGGTTCCAAGTCTGATGCTCTATCACTAGCTGCCTGCTAGCATATAGTAGGAATTCAGTAAATTCTTGCTGACTGACCAAGTGAAATAAAATCATATTGACATCTGACCAGATTTGATATACGTTATCCTTTCTCTTCATTTTCTTTCTTTTTTCTTTTGTGTTTACCAGTCAAATGCATAATACTTATTGATATCTTTCATTTGTAAAAAATAAAATACAATCCAACTCTAGGAATCAAGGGAAATTAAATTAAAAGACGCTTTAAGGAATGCAAATGTGCATACCATATCTTGTAAGGTCTGTTGGTGATCAATTGTAAAGTAGACCTCCTGACTTGTTAGCTAAAGAGATCTATAGAAGCCAGAAAAAAGGATAAGCATTTATATAGTGCTTATTATAAGCCAAGCATTGTGCTAAGAACTTTACAAATATTATCTTTAATTTGATCTTCACACCAACCCTATGAGGTTGATGCTGTAGATCCTCAAATTTACAATTGAGGAAGTGAGGCAAACAGAATATAAACAACTACCAGAGTCACAAAGTTACTAAATGTTTAAGGTTAAGTTTGAGCTCAGGTGTTCTTGACTATAAATTAAGTACCCTAGTCCCTGGACCATCTAGTTGCTTAGAGCTCATTGAGATCAAAATGGAAAATATTTATAAGTAAATTGATCACTGCCAATCTATCTATTATGTATTTTATATCTTTAAGATACAAAAGGATGACAAAAAAATCATTCTTTGTACTCATACACATGGCAAGTACCATAACACAGTGCCTGATATATATTAAGTATGAGTATTGACTGATTGATTATTTCTCTAGTCATCATTCCAGTTAAGCTCTGGGATAGTACTTAAATGCATTTTATTACATTCTATCTGATTGAAAATATCAATTCTTTATTTTTGGCTTTGTTGGTGGTTTGGTTCCATAGTTGATCTGTAATTTCATGCATATAGGTAAATCCTGCAATGAGGCAAATTGTTGTTTTTTTTTTTTCCCATGTTCTCTCTTCTTATATTATTCTTGTTCACACTTATATAGTGTGATTTACCCAATGTGTTATGGGTTTCTTCTTGTAGTTCTCTGGGTAAAACAGGAAACCAAAGAAATACCTACTAGTAGAGATAGTAACTCTATTTTAATAAGGATATGTTTAATCAGAATCACATTCTTCCAGATTAGAAGAGAATTTATAGTATTAAAATATATGTGTTACATAAAGTTGATGCAATTGACATAATGCTACTATTATTGTTGTATTTTTTCCAGTAGTATTGATGGGTTTGCACTGATCTAGTAACATATAAAAACACACTAATACATAAAGGATCTATGTTTTCAACAGTAAATAGAATGCCTTCCAACAATGCAAATTGAAACTTGTCTATACTTTCATAGGAAATTCGAAAAAAAAAAAAAGAAAGAAAGAAAGAAAATTCCTATTTCTTTACCTATTACTTTACCATCTTCATGGGAGTTAGGGACAGGAATTAGATATTTGATTTTATTGGTATAAATTCTTTCAATTTGAAAAAAAAAACTTTCTCTACCAATGCAAATCATCACTTTCTCTGCAGTTTATAATCATAGAGAGTTGCCTAGACAACTGAGAGGTTTAGTGACTTGCCCAGTGTCAGAAGCAGGTCTTGAACCCATGCTTTCTAGTTACAAATCTAGATCCCTATCCAATAAGTTATGTTGTCCATTATCAACATTACTTATATTACATTGTGGTTTAATGCTGCAGAGTACTATGCTATTTGGTCTTTCATTTAGATACCAGAAAAATGATCATACTTATTTTACCAGTGAAATGGCTAAAAGTCAGATAATTAGCTATTTGCCAAGGATATCATGCAGTTAATAGTGGCAGAGACAAGATTGAATCCCAAGGCTCCTTGACTTCCATGTCTAGTAATCTATGATTTCTATCCCCTAAGCCAAGCTGTCTCATAGGTCAAAGTGGGTGGATGAGGCTTGGAGGGAAGATTATGACCATATAACAAAGAGAAATGAAATGACTGACCTACAGATTAGTGATACAATTAAGACCCCAAATTTATTTAATATCTTTTTTCCCCTAAGGCAATTGGGGTTAAGTGACTTGCCCAGGGTCACACAGGTAGGAAGTGTTAAGTGTCTGAGGTTAGATTTGAACTCAGATCCTCCTGACTTCAGGTCTAGTACTCTACCCACTGTGCCATCTAGCTGCACACTATCTAATATTTTTAAATGAGAAAGCATTCAGCAAATTCATAAAGGCCCTGTTTATGATTTTACTTACAAATCAACTTTCACTATAACAATGCTTATAGCTTTGTATATATTGAAGAAAAGGAATTGAACTATGAATACACTGAAGCAAAAGAATTGAATTATAATGAAGTCATAGAAATGCTAAGACTTATTTTTTATGTTCCTCTGTGTATTTATGTCCCCAACAATTAGTATAGTGGCTTGTTTGTAGAAAGTACTTAATAAAAGTTTGTTGATTGATAGGTGGATGGATGGATGGACTTTGATCTAGATTACATGATTACAAGGTTTAAGGGCTGTTAATGCTGATACTGTGAAGTAAATTGGAGATTTTAGTGGAAAGGAAAAAAGAGAGTTAAGAATGTGCTAATCAAGAGAGAAAAGCATTATGAGCAAGATAAAAAAAGGTCAAAAGGTAGGAAGTTATTTGAATGCTAGAAGTTTGTTTTAGGATTGCTAAGAAGGGTGGTTGCTGTCTGCTCAGAACTGACAGACTAATTCAATGAATGTATGTAAGCAGATTACAGGAGACCCTGCAATGTCAGAGGAGAACTGACTAAACCTGAAACTCTGATAGAAAATCACCCTGATTCTCCAGGGACCAATAAAGCTGAGGAAAATAATTCAAACTGGAAGAAGTCAGGGAAGCAATATCAACCTAAAAAAGGAGGAGACAAAGAAAAGTGACAATATGGAGAATCTGGAAGAAACCAATGAATTCTCTAAATATGTTATAAGTAACATGGGATTCAGGTCTGCAGTTTAGCTATTTTATATATTGTTTGTGCCTTGAGATTCCTTGACATTGGAATAATTTGGGTTTTTTTCCTGTTATTATTTGAAAAAAAGGGTATGAGTGCTTTGAATATGTGGTGTGACTATATAGAGCTAAGGGACATGAGGGATAAACAACAAAAAGAAAAAACTGTCAATATGAGGGATATGGTCTCTGGAAAGAAAAATATTCCTTCATCCTCTAGGTGGTGACAGAGTGATATTGTCCAGAGAAAGGGGGTGGGTGGTGGTGATAGAAAGGAGACTTGTGCACTTTTGGGTAGGGAGGAAGAATTCTATCATGGAAAAAGAAAAACATTTCTTTGCTGATGTCAGAATTTGTGCCTTCCTAAAAATTGACATTCTGGGAAAATACTGATTGAAGGTTACCCCCTGCCAAGAAAGATACCTACAATTCTCAGGTACTTATTGAATTCAAAGCCATTATCTCCTACTGAGACATAGAGATGATTGCACTAAACTAAGGAAGTCGTAAATGTAAATAAATAGATAAATGTGGTTGCCAAAGAAAATGTAAGCATTCAGCTAATTAATAAATCCATTATTATTTATGAACAGTATTGAAAGTTCATTCTTCTAACATGGAGGATGAAAGACTTATAAAACTCACATGTGATCATTTTGAAGTAATTTCCATATAGTTAACAAATTGCTGGATTTACAAATTAGTTCACTGTGGTTCTCTGAACACCAAACTCCAGTAAGGACATTGAATAAACTTAATAATGTTCAATGAAAATCAGCAAGACTGCAGGCAATCAGAGTTTGATAATTCTGCTCTTTCCTGGTGACATTTTTGTTGCAAAGGAAGAAATGGATACCATGATCCTGTCTACTTTCTGTAATAACTGAGTCATTCTTGGAAAATGGTGAGACTATTTGTGAAATTCCATCTCCCAGAAAGCAATAGCTAACATTTTTATGTTGGTTTGTCTCAACCGGAAGGAAAGTAGGAAGGAGGGAAGATTTAAAAAAAAGATTACTCCTGCATTCCTGTTAGAATAAGATGATCTGGTGAGAAGGAAACAAACAAACAAAAAAGATATAATGTAACACAATTCAAAAAATATGTATTAAATACCTGTTATATGTAAAGAAAGCTTTCTGATAAGCATTAGAGAGAGGAAAAAGCTAGGAGAGGGTTAGGAGAAGAAAAATTTCATTATCAACCAAGAGCATATAGTTTACTTATTATGACTAAGGATTTCTGGATTTTGATGATTTTTCTTTGTTGGACTGAAATAGAGGTTGACTTGCCCAGAAATCCATGTTCAAATTCAAGTCCCAGGCTATTTCCATAGTATCACATACCACACAACAACTGCTGCTAGATTAAGTAATTCAATATTATTCTTATGGAAAATGGAGATTATGAACTAATATTCCTTTTGCCTTTCTTTTTGTACTTCTCAGTTTGGAGCTAGGGGAAGGAAAAAGTAATTGTTGCTCTCACCTTCTCCTATCAGACTTTACCTGCCCTTTGGAGCTTTACTCTCTCTCTAGATTGGATCATAAAAAAGAGTTACTTTATGTTAGAACCAATACCCTGGGTAATCCTGACAATATTTACTTATTCTTCAAAAAAGATTTTCAAGTTATTCGCTGTCTAATTCTACTTTCATGTCCTGCCTCTCTCAAACTCAACTTGTCCAAAACTGAATTGATCTCTAGTAAATTTACCATTCTTCCAATATTCTATTTTATTGAAAGCAGAACCATTATTTTGGACACAAAAGGTTAAAATTCCACTGTCATCTTTGATGCTTTTTACTTCCTAGGTTCCTATATTAATGTCTTATTGATTCTATGACTAAAAGACCTATTTTTTTTCTGTTGACTTTACTGTCACCAAGTTTGGGACTGCCTTTCCTCTTAGCCAGACTATTATAATTGTTTTCTTTGGTGTCTTGACCTATAGTCATTTTAATCTTCAAAACATTATTCATTATTAACAAAATTATCTTTCCAAATTATATAACTGATCATTGCATAACCTCTTGCTCCAAAAACTTCAGTATATTCTTACTTTCTTTAGGTTAAAATACTATCTTCTTGGTCCAGCATTTAAGGTCCTCCATAACATTGATGTGTCCTAACTTTCCAATCACCATTCTCATTGTTCCCATTTATAACCTTTTTAAATAAAAATGCCCCTTATTTTCTAAGTACTAACATGATCATTATCATCATCATTATCCTTACAAATTTCACTATTATTATATTTATGAGCATTATCCAGTCTTTTCATCTTTTTTATAGGGCTTGGCCTGATAAAGTCCAAAGAGAAATGACTCAATTGCTGCTTTTTTTTTTTTGCATTTAATATTCTCCCAATTACTTCACCAAGATAAAAAGCCTACTTTTTAGTAATTGAATAAAAGTATCAGGATGTAAACTTATTTCCTACAGACTCACTGATAGTATCTTTGTATCACTGCAATACCAGATAAGGTAACAGAAATAACAAGTATATTTTCCTGTTTTAATGTGGTCTAATTTCTTTCTCTTGATCTCTATATTTTGAAAGCTTTTTTATCTCCTGTATTTTGGAGATTGTGAGTTTTCAGGTTGGTGAAATTTATTTAAAATAATGGTCCCAATTTTTTTTTTTGAATCAGTGTTAGATCTGACCAGTTGGTGGCATTACAATTCTGTAAGACAGAATGTTTTGCAGAATAAACTATTGGACAGCAAATTATCATAACACAAACACAAACCTGCATATGTCACAGGATCATAGCTCTTAGATCTATCCCCAGTTTATATAATTGAAATAATCTTGTCCATTTATACCCTAAGATATTTTGAGGTTTGTATTTGTGGAAAGAGAATATTTATCCCCCAGTTTTTAAAAGATAGTAAGTTTCTAATATATGATTCTAGTTGGCTTATTGTATCCTTCTAGAAATGGAGTAAATGCCAAATAGTGATATAATATACAATTTTTCCTATAAAATTTCATAATCTGCATTAATTAATGTCTGGACTTTTAATGACCAACCTTTTTATAAATTCTGGTGGCAATGATCTGGTTTTCAAATGATAATAAACATTTCTATTTCTAAAAACAAATTTGTGTGACATTGTTTGACATTTCATTGACAATATAGTTAGTTGAGTTTATAACATCTATTGGAATAGATTTTTTACTTTATTCTTGGATATTCATGATTTCACAGGTTCTATCCAAAGGCAATATGTCTAGCAGGGTGTACTTTTGGTTAATCTTTATTCCTTCCTGCTTGGTGAAGTGAAGGCTGTTTGTACCAAAATAATTTCTGTAAATTTTGACCTATAATTTCCATAAATTTCAAATGATTTTGATCATTTTATTAACAAAAATGGTAATGATTCACTCCCCTATGGTAGCTGCATTCATTTATTCATCTTTAAATTTTTCAGGACCCTTTATTTGCAAATATTGCTTGGAAGGATTGTGCCTTAAATCTTGGCTAACATTTCAGTTTTCAGATTACATTCTAGTAAAATATATTGATAACTTGTAAAGGTTTGAAACTCTGAGTTGATGCACTGAGGTCGGACAATCAAGCACTTAAGGCTAATTACCAATTGAACAATATTCTATTATCATATGCTTGGAAAATGGCCCTTCCCACTATTCTGTGCTGATTCAATCTTTTGGTGTATACAGAGAATTGTGGGAAGGATTAGAGGGTGAAGTAAGACAAGCCAGAGTCACTTTCCCAGTAGACGAAGACAAGGAAAGTCATGGAAATCCTGAGTCCATTTTCAACCTCTAAAAACCAAGAATAAAGACCAAGGACTTTTGCTTATCCTGACTCTGGCTGATTCTAAGGCATTTAGGGTGTGAACTCGGTCTTCACAATAACTAATAAACAAACTTATGGAAAATATCATTACAATATGCATGCGAGTTTTTCTAGTGTCATTAGTTCCTCAGATGTCCAGCAGGAATTGGTCTACATTATAAACTTTAAGTAACATTGTTTTTAAAATTGCAAATCCAGTTTGATAAATGAAGATATAAAGACACAGGCAACTGGCCAAGTACATTGTATGGTACATACCTATGGAATCAGTCTTCTTCCCAAGCTTGTACTGTGTAATTATCACTAAATTAGTATTCCCTATAATACTCTTGATAGGATGTAAAATCCTTGAAATCAGAGACCATTGCACCTTTATCTTTGTATGTACAGGACCTAGTATAGTACATGACACACATTAGGTGCTTTAAAAATGCTTATTGATTGATTGATGTCCAGGTGTGCTAGGATTATGTTCTGAGAAGAATGAATCTTGGTGATGAAAAGGAATAATGAGTTGGGAAGGAATGTAAAGAAGATGATTCCAAGGCTAAAGGTATGGAGATCACTTCCTGTTGTATCTTCATCAACTCAGTGATTTCATAGTTTCCAATGTCCTTTCCTAATCTTGTCACTATATAGTGTTAATAATCTGTTAGTACAATGTCTTGAGTCACAGTATATTTTTCAATCAGTTAACCTTCACAATCACATAGAGGGAGAGAAAAGGGAGGAGGGAGAAGGGAGAGAGGAGAGAAGAAGGGCCCAAAATATTTATTTAAATAAATAAATAGCCCATGGTCTGATAATATCCAAAAGTTTTCTTACTCCAGATCTTTCATCAAACTTCTATTATTTCACAATTTTGTCCAGAACAATAGGTATCTCTCCCCAGAATATATCCAGCCTTAGAAGTCTGTACTTGTGATTTCATCAGTTTGCATTTTCCTTCCACCAATGAAGTTTAACATCCTATCTGTAAACTTAAAGGGCCTAAGACAGCAGTCTTAGGTCCTTAGTATTTAACTGATCTGACTTTGTTCACATACCTAGTATATGTCAGAAAATGGATTTTAATCCATGATATCTCCCCTTGATGTCCATCACAACTTAACTGTAGCACTGTTCAAATTAACTTCACTCTGGAAATATTTTGAAACTTGAAATACATCAAAAGAGCTCCAAAATGTTATCTTGTAAAGACTGGAGTCCTGGTATCAAGACAATTCTTTTGAAATAAAGAGGTAGCATAGAAAATTTGGAGCAAAACAGGTAGGAGGTGAGGGTAATAAAGAAGTTATGGAATATGATTATTTTTGATCCAAGCATATTCAATTTTTTAAGTACCACTAGCTTTGAATACTTTCCAGGGCACAGAATGGATCAATTTGGAAAATGTTTTATTGAATCAAAAAACATGCACCTCTTTCCAGTACTGAAATAAATCCAGTTAGAGATTAATTTTCCAAGATGTTCTATCATGCAGATATAAAGTCAGTTGTGACATTAACATAGTCTGGTTATATTGAATAAAATTTTATGGAAAATCTACTAGCTCTTGCGTTGATTTTTATTCTCTATTTGGAGAACATAAGATCAAAGATTTAGAGTGAGAGGGATCTTTGAAGACTACTAAATTTAAACTCTTTCTTCTTATAATTGAGCAATTTGAAATTAAGGAAGGGGTGTAGTAGGGAAATCTTGTCCAAGGTTGCATAGTTACTTAGTGCAAGAACTAGAATTAGATCAAAGCCAAAGTATTCATTCATTCAAGATGCATTTATAAAGTGTGTAACAAATGTTACCTATAATGCATATAAAAAGCATAAATGAAATAATCATTCACTTAAAAATCTTATAACTACTGGGACAATTAACATGAATGTGTATGGCTAAATAGTAATATCTGTACCATGTATTTCTATATTCATATCTATCTCATCTATATATGCATCTGTCTATATATCAATTCATATATACATATGTATATATAAAGACATTTTGGGAATGAGGAAGGATCTTGTAATAAGTAGTTCTGCATAGGCCTCATGTAAGAGATAGCATTTGAGCTAAATCTTGTAGGAGGTTAGGGATTTTATGAATTGAGGATAAATAAGTATTTGGGGGGAAACTTGTACAAAAGCATAGAGGTAGTAAATGAAAGGCTAAAAATTTTATGGGGAAAATACAATGGGCCAGTTTGGCTGGAACATAGATTTCACAAAGGAAAATAATGTGTAATAAGCTTAGAAAGTTAGTCTAGAGCCAGATTTTATTAACTATAGTATTAAAATTCTTGCCAGATGAATTTTTTTGTCTTACAGTCTTTTAAACAGGGGAATGATATGGTCATATCTGTGCTAAGGAAAATTCCTTTGGCAGTTTTTTTTTTTTGAAAATGGGCTAGAGGGATATGAGCCTGGCAGCAGAAACACAAATTAGGACACTATTTCAATAGTCCAAGAGAGAAGTGATGAGGACTTCACCTGGTAAAGTTGACACATAAATGGAGACAAAGGGATAAATACAAGAGATTTTATGGAGATAGGAGAAATAAGGCTTAGCAACTGATTACCTAAGGGTAATTGTGACTTCTGAGAAAGTAGTTTCATTTGTTTAGAAGCCATATTGTAGCATGTTTGGAAGTGAGACTAAAAATGAAGAAGTGAGTGCAAAGTTTTGTTCTAGGAATTTTGCTGAGATTGATTAGTCTGATCAATCTTTCTCCCACACAGTATTTTGACCTAAATTTTCTCTTCTTCCAAATATCCCTATAAGTGTTGAGGGTAGGCAATGCATAATTATTGTCTCCCAAACCTCACAACTCAGTGTCATTCCTCTCTCAAACTCACCCTATATATCTGATTTGTTGCCAAATCCTGTCCTTTATATTGTCATAATATATTCCTTTTGTTCCCTTTTTTCCACTTGATAAGCTGCCATGTCAATCCAATATTTCATCATCTCATATCTGACCTATTGCAATAGACTGCCCTCTATCTCTTCAATCCATTCTCTCCAGATGGCAAAGTTGGTTTTCTCAAGCATGGGTCTGCGCATGTCATTTTTTATCCAATGAACTCCAGTAATTCATTATGACCTCCAAGATCAATTATAAACTTCTCTGTTCAGCTTTCCAAACCTTTCACAACTTCTTCCTACCCTTTCAGCCTTCATGGACTTTATTGTCTGTTTTGTAGTCTGTGATGCAGCCACCCTTACATTTTTTCCTGCTCCTTGTAAATGACATTTCTTCCCCCTATTCCATGTGTTTTTCCTGGCTAACTCCCTTGCCTAGAATATTTTTTTTTCTTCTTTCTGTCTTGGCGCTCTCACTTCCTTTTGGACTCAGCTCCAATTCCCACCCACCCCCCTTTTTTTGAGGTCTTCAGCATTACTTTGTCCCCATTACTTTGAAACAGTGGATAGAGTTCTGGGTCTAGATTGCAGAGGACCCTAATTCATATTAAATCTCAGATAATTATTAGCTGGACACCCCAATACAAGCTAATTGACCCTGTTTGCTTCAGTTTCCTCACATTTAACTTGAGCTAGAGAAAGAAATCACAAATCACTCCACTGTGTATTTGTCAAGAAAACCCCAAATAAGTTATAAAAGGGTTGGCCATGACTGAAACTACTAAACATTGGCAATGTTAATGCATTCACACTAAGATTAATTCCACTTATATCTTCTATATCTTCTATGGATCTTTTTCATCTATTTGCTTTCTTCTCCCTCATCCCTCACCCCAACATTAGAACATAAGCCCTTTGAGAGTAGGAATCATGTTTTTGCTGTATTAAAAAAATCCCAAGAATTTAGCACATTGCCTGCCAGAAATTAAGCATTTAGCAAATATATTTTCCACTTATGTTTTAAGATATCATCTTAAGTTCTAGCTCATCTTCTAAATCTTTGTGTGACCTTGAAATCTCTGTGTAATCTCAGTTTCTTTTTCTGTAAAAATAGAGGATGTATGATAAAATGATTGCTAAAATTCCTTCAAGCTATATTTTATATTTTGAATGTCCCTCTGAAAAGCTTTTCATAGTGCTATATGAAATTCAATCAAGACAAAAAAAATCTATTTGACTTATCTGTTCTTTGCCTATAATTTTATATTTGCAAAGATAAACATGTAACTTCTTTCCTTCCTTCTTTTTTCTTTTTCTTTCATTCTTTTTTACAAATAAATACATGCATGTTCATAGAGCTAATGTTTTTTTCTTAAAGATAAACCAAAAAGAAGCATGATGAAAATATAATTTTTATGTTATATGCAAATATGTGTATGCATATATATGTATACTCATATTGCATGATAAGCCTATGTATCTCTACGTACACATACATAGTGTTACATTTACCTGTTTCTATACCCATGTATATGTATGTGTGTATAATATATTTACATATGAATGTGTGTGTGTGTGTGTATGAACCTGTCTAATAGTGGTCCTGTGAGAAAGAACTAAATTTGTTTCTGAGAACCCCAGTAACTAAAACTATAAGCTAAAGCCACAATGATGTGACTTTCCCTAAACCTGATGGAAATTTAAATCACTTCCAGAATTAAAGGACAGACTATTTTTCCACAAATCTCAATATCTCCAAAAGAACCATTTAATGAAGCCCAGAAATATCATACTCATCCAAGCCTGCCTTTAGAGAAATACTAAATTATAGAAAAGAATAAAACTGTTTTAAAACTATAATATAAAAGTTCATAGTCTCCCTATTTTGTGGTGAGGCAATATCCAGTACCCAAATTTTGTCTGTATTACTAATCCAGTTTATTTAAACCACTCGAAGTACCAACAATCATATATTGACATGGTTATCCTGTATCTCAAATCTTTGTAAATCTCTCTTGCTAGTATCTTTGTTCTCTCATTTCTAGACATACTGGGATTGGCTTCTGATATTGAACATCCTATATTTTGTCTATGATCCTTTGACATTCTGGATTCTTAGTTAGAGGATCGACCTACAACCAGGTTAGCTGGAAACAGTTTAAGGATCCATTCACTACCTAGTGAAATTTGTTAGGATATTAGTCATGGATACCTAACCCCAACAATAAAAAGAATTATATTAGAGCAGAAATTCCATTATTTTTTTCTGCCTGGTAGTTGGAGAATGGAAGAATAAAGTTGTAGAAATATTCCAGGGGATGGGAAGATCAGGAACTTTGGCTGAGGGGTTTTAGCTGGACTGAGGAGGAAAGGTTGGATAAATTTTATAGCGATAATACGATGGTTAATTTAAAGAGGATTATAAACTTAAATGATAATTCAACTTGAATTATATAAATCCAATGCAATATAAATAAGTGGATATAAGCCAAAACTCTAAGACCTCATATTCTTGGAGTGACATATTCAAATTAATTCTGTGGTCATGAGAAAGTCCCATAACTTCTCTCAATCTCACTCTCCTAACCTATAAAATGACAATAATAATAGTATTTCCCTTATAGGGATGTTGGGAAGAATAAATGAAATAACCTAGGAAAAAGTGCTTTGAAAGCCTTAAAACACTATATTAAAGTTATTATTATCATTAACAATCTATTTAGGTACTAGAGAAGAAAATGCAAAGTTTCTGGAAGCTCTGTTAGTCGAAAACTTAAGAACAATTAAAGAGGACAAAATATTTTGCCTAATAAAAAGCAAATGGTGGTATGTATTCATTGTTTGAAATTTCCTATGATTATAGGATAAGATTTAGCTCCAAATAATAGAACTAGGACCACTGAATATTTATCAAAATGAGATAAATTTTAGCTCAATTGAAGGAAGAATTTTCTATTAGTAAGAGGTATGAAGCATTAGAACCAGTTGCATTTTTAAAAAGTAGAATTCCTGATTTTTTTTATTGGGTCATTGAAGAAATAATGTCTTTAATGGAAACAAAGGTAAGGAAAGGTGATCTAGAAAACCTCCAAAGGTCCTTATGAATCCAAAATGCAATAATTATATAAGGGTAACAAATAGTATGTAAAAGAAAGTGATTCCACTGCTTTAATGCTGGGCAGTTCACAATAAACATTTACTAGCTGTGAAAAACTCCTTATTTTATTCTCTCTTAATTTCTTAAAAAAAAAAAAAACACAAAACAAAACAAAACAAAACAAAACAAAACATAGTTTTAAGCAATCCCATTATTGTTTTAAGCTAATGACTAAATTGCTTAGTGTTTTTTAAAGAACAAATTCAGGGATTCCTGCCATCAACACCCCGCTCTATTTACCCTTTTTCTCTTACCCTATGCATTTACCACAAATAGAATATAAGCTTGAATTTTAAGAGTTTTTCTCATATTTTTTAAAGGGTTCTTTTCTTTCCTCTCTTTCCCTACCCTACCCCAAAGGCCCCCTATTTGTAGCTCAGTGTTCTCACAATGATTTATTTATGAGACTCTAGCACCATATGGGCTCTAAGAGAATTCTCTATAATGAGGTTGGACACTGCCCTATTTGTCTGCACCATCACTGAAGATACTGAGGACATGATGTGACTGCCAACACTTGACATCCTAGGTGCCAACACATAAAAAGGTACCTTAAAAGAAAAAAAAAAAGGCAGTTTTCTCATCAAGTGAGTAATTATCTAAAGGTATAACTTTTTCCATAGTGATTTATTTTGCTCCTGTTAAATCATAATAGGAACATACATTGCTCTCTGAAAGCATTAGAAATTTCAGAAAAATCAGATGCTGCCAACTAGCCCTATGCTGACACAAACACTTGAAAAAAAGTAATTTAGCTTCAGAAAAATATATTTCACTTTCTTTCATAAATGTTGCATGGGGGCTGAGATTACTCTCTGACTAGATATAGATTAAAAATGTAAATTATTGAAAAGCCAAAAGACCTGAAGTTCACATTCCAAGTCCCATATGAAAATATTCAGCATACATTGATTCAATTCAATTTAACAAACATTTCTTAAGTACCTACTGTGCTCAAGTCCTTGGCCTAGGTACCAGTGGTAGGGAAAACAAGAAGAAAATGTCTCATATAAAATAGCACATCATCTAAAAAGTAAAATCAATAAATTGATGTGGAAGATAATGGTATTTCCAGATAGCTGACCCTGGTAAAAAGTTTACATTTTAATTATTTTCTAAAAATCAAAAAAAGAAAATATTTTTCAAACATATGTTCTTATCTTAAAATTTTGAAAGTAAGGCTTAGTTGGAGGAATACTGTCTGATAAAAGATTATATATCACAGATTTTGAGCTTAAAATTCTTGTAGACCAAATTTCTTATTTTCAAAACCAGGAAAGAAGTAGTTAGAGAGGCTAAGCAACTTGCCCTTCATAAAGGTGGGAAGTGGAAGAATTAAGACTTGAATATAGATTCTTGATACCCAAAGGGCTCAGATTCAATTTTCATTCCTTTGTCAGCAGTGTAACTTTG
This sequence comes from Antechinus flavipes, assembly GCF_016432865.1. NCBI lineage: Eukaryota > Metazoa > Chordata > Mammalia > Dasyuromorphia > Dasyuridae > Antechinus > Antechinus flavipes. The sequence goes on along the minus strand of NC_067399.1, from coordinate 216,875,018 downwards.
TTAAAATAACTCTGCTTCTTTCAGTTTCAATACCCACATTTGTTAAATAAGAATGTTTATATCAGATCAAATCTTAGATCTTATTGTTATTAAAAAGATTATAATTTAATGTTAAAGGTCAGTTAAAATGAATGAAAATAAAGATTTTTTTTTGCTCATACAAGTTCATGGACCTTCCAAAATCTGTCCATGCAACCTATATTAAGAACTACTTGATGGACTCTCAAGGCTCTTCTAGCTCTAAATTTTATGATCCTATGAACATAAGTAATTTTTTTGTGCTATAGATTCAACTGATGGCATAAATGTTGATACAAATTAAATTGTTTTCTGCCACAAATTTTAGCAGCCATCATTCCCAGTAGTATCCCTAGAACTTGTACTTTTAAAAAATTGTCCATAATATAAACTCTTTCTCATAAAAATGGTTTGAAGATCATAAAGCTAAATTTCCTAAAATTACTGCCTCTAAAGTCAAAGCAGCCTTTTTTCAAATTGTTTTCTCACAATCCACAGTCACCATCATTCTACCTAAACATGTTTTGAATATTTAGTAACATTCAGAATGTCATCTATAATTTCTTTAATTTTAATTAATAAAGTAATTTCTTATCCCTTATTTTTTTCTCACTCTTATTGCTTATTGGTGTGAAGAGCATCTATTATCATTTCAATAATTTGTAGTAAGATATTCTAGTGGTATTATATTTTTGAACTACCAATTATTCATTTTGAGAGGAATTCAGTGCTTCTTCTGGTATCACACTAGTTCACAGTTTTCTCCAAGTCTTCTTCATGTTTTTTTTGGGCCATGACAGAAAGAAAAATAAAGCACAATTTATGAAAGCAAAATTTCATGATTCTATAATTTCTAACAAAATAATAGCTTCACTACGAAAATAGAAAAATAGCTCCCTAGGTGTTGAAATTATTTTCCCTGAGGATCCTTTTTTTAAATGAACCAATAAAAAAGTCTATCCATCCACCAATGCACCTTGATGTTTATATATGAGTAGCACATTGAAAGCTGTGGGATATTACCATGTTCAATCCTCAAAGGTTTTGTAATAGTTTTAGCATCCTATTAATATTTGAAACCCCTATTATGTGCTATAATCAATCTCCACTTACTCAGATACTCAGAATACTATTGGAGGAAGTAATATGGAAATTTACAGAGGTAAAATTGGGAAGAGTTACTGGACCACACCAAATACATATATGATAAATCAGTGATGACACAATTTTAAGTGGTCTTAGTAGTCAATTTTCAAGATACTTCAAAGAAAGAAATTTTTAATGAAAAATGTCAATATATGATACTTTTCCTTCTCCTTCCCAGAAAAAAAGTTGATTGACAAGACATCAACAATTAAAGATTCATATGCCAACTTTTCTTTTCTCCGTTTTTGTGTGTGAGAATATTCTTTGTATATATTAAAGGTATGCTTGACGAACAAATGAATGGAAACAGAGAGAAGCAAGATAAGATTTTCACAGATTTATTTCCCGGAATGGATTATCTAGACAGGAACACAATTGATTAAGAGATATATAGTATATAAAAACCACGATGGTCTATTATTGTTCATTTTTTAAAAGCATACAAATTGGTAGGAAAAAATGAAAACTTTAAAATTCCTCAAGTTTTCTACATCTATAAGTATCATTAAAAAACTTTTATAGGAAGATTCTGGGAAGATGGCAGAGTAGATTGGTAGTTTCAAACTCTCCAGATTTCCCCCACAAATAGAATAAATTTGTGCCTCAGAACGAACAGCCACTGGTGAAAAATCAAGAGGACTTTGGACAGAACTGGGGTCCTCCTACTACAAGCCAGAAAGATCTGAAGGAAGACCCCTATCCCTGCATTAACCCTAGTGAAGTGCAAATACCTCCAGAATGGCTCCACAGAAACTTCAAGTGAGTCCTGAGGCTACTTGGGTGTGGCTGGAGCCTCAGCAGGAACCATAGAAACTTTTACCTTCCAGACAGCTTGAGGAGTCTGGATCTGATTCTGGGAAGACAGAGTGAACTTCAGCTGATTAGGAATTCCTGGTCCAGCTATGCTGCAGAGACCTAAATCTGGACAAGAAGGAACCAGCACCTAGTGAGTGCAGAAGTAAGAAGCAGGGACACTGTGGGCTGCTGGTACGTGGAGGATGGAGGAGCTTTAGATATGGAGATCTAGATTAGAGGGGAGAGCTGAAGGGAAGCTTGAGACATCATTCCCTTATCCCATAATTAGAGGTGCCATCACACACACACACACACACACACACACACACACACACATATATACACACACACATACACACACGCACACACACACACACACACACACACACACACACACACACACACACACAAATGAACCAGCAAAGAAGAAAGAACCCAATATACAAATTTATTACGGAAACAGGAAAGATCTGGGTTCATCTTCAGAGGAGGACAACGAAGTGAAAAAATAAGAGTTTCTATCCCAAAGGAGTAACATGAAATGACTCCCTGCTCAGAGAGAATTTATAGAAGAATTCAAAAAAGAATTTAAAAATCAAATGAGACATTGAGAAAAAAACTAAAATAAAATAAAATAAAAACCATCCAAGAAAAATAAGAAAATTATGGGAAAAAACGTTAACTAACTAGAAAAAGAGATGCAGAATCTCAATGATGAAACTAATTCTTTGAAAATTAGAATTGGTCTCCCTGTGCAGCGGGAGAACTGTTCGGTTCTGCAAATATGTATTGTATCTAGGATATACTGCAACATATTTAACATATATAGGACTGCTTGCCATCTTGGGGGGGGTGGAGGGAGGGAGGGGAAAAAATGAAACATAAGCAAGTGCAAGGGATAATGTTGTAAAAAAATTATCCTGGCATGGATTCTGTCAATACAAAGTTATTATTAAATAAAATAAAATTTAAAAATAAATAAATAAAAAAAGAAAAAAAAAAGAAAATTAGAATTGGTCAAGGGAAAGCCAGTGAAGTTATGAGAGACCAAGAAATACTAAAACAGATTATAAAAAATAACAAAACAGAACAGAATGTGAAATATTTTATGAGAAAAAAAAACAAATTTGGAGAACAGATTAGGAAGAGAAAAGATGAGATTAATTGGACTACTTGAAAGTTGTGAACAAAAAAAGAACCTTGACACCATAATGCAAGAAACAATTTAAAGAAAACTGTCCTAGAGTGAAAGAACATGAGGGAAAAGTAGAAATAGGAAAAAATCACTGATCATATATTATTGCAACAAACATTTGTTTATTGCAGCCCTTTTTGTAGTAACAAGAAACTGGGAACTGAGTGGATGCCTATCACTTGGAGAATGGCTGAATAAGTTATGGTATATGAATGTAATAGGATATTATTGTTTTATTAGAAATGATCAGCAGAATAATTTCAAAGAGGTCTAGAGAGACTTTCATGAAGTGATACTAAGTGAAGTGAATAGAACCAAGAAAATATTATACACAGCAATAGCAAGATTATACAATGATCAATTCTGACTGATGTGGCTCTTTTCAACAATGAGGTGATTCAGGCCAGTTACAATGGTATTGGTGATGAAGAGAGCCATCTGCATCCAGAGAGAGGATATAGGGACTGAGTGTGGATCACAACATAGTATTTGTACCTTTTTGTTGTTGTTTGCTTGCTTTTTGTTTTCTTTTTCATTTTTTTTTCTTTTTTGATCTGATTTTTCTTGTGCAGCAAGATAATTGTGGAAATATGTATAGAAGAATTGCACATGTTTAATATATATTGATTACTTATTGTCTACGGAAGAGAGTGGAAAGAAGAGAGGGAAAAAATTTGGAACACAAGATTTTTCAGGAATGAATAGTGAAAATTATCTATGCATATGTTTTAACAATAGAAAAACTTTAACTTTAAAAAAGATTTTTAAAAATTTTTTAAAGAATATTATTGCCAAATTTAGAAACTCCCTGATCAAAATTATGAAAGAAACAAGAAAAAAAAATCAAATACTTGAAGTTACAATTAGAATTGTACAGGACTTATCAGCAGTCACAAAAAAAGAATCCTAGAATCACATCTACCAACAATCAAAAGAAATAGGCCTATGGCCAAAAATATCATATTCAGTAAAATTATCTATAATATTGAATGAGAAAAATGGACATTTAACAAATTTGTAGATTTTCAGAACTGCCTTCACATCGGATTAATGTGAAGAAAATTTAACATATAAGAGCCAATATTAAAGATCAATTTCAAGGAACTCAATAGGAATAAATTGCTTTTTTTTTTTTACATGGGAAATGTATACCATATGTTTAAGATCTATGTCAACCAATAGGATAGCTACAAGAATAGACACAGAGATATTAGAGTGGGAAGGAGACTTTGTAATTCTGAAAACCTGCTCACATCAGGAATGAGTTAAATATATATATATATATATACACACATATATATGTATATGTATATATATGTATACATACACACACATACACACACACATACACACACACATATGCCATGAAGGATATAGCACCCTCCAAAATCTATAAAGAAATAACTAGGGGCTGCTAATTGGTGTAGTAGATAGAACACTAGTCCTGAAGTCAGGAGGACCTGAATTCAAATCTAGCCTCAGACACTTGCCACTCCCTGGCTGTATGACTCTGAGCAAGTCACTTAACCCTAATTGCCTCAGAAAATAAAGAAAGAAAGAAAAGAAATGAGGGGAGGGATGAGGATATGGGGAAGCAAAAGATGAGGGAAGAAGACAAGGGAGAGATCTCATGAGTGGGGGAGGTTAAATAATATTTAGATAAATTAAGGAGCAGAAGTAAAGAGTCAGTAGGGACAGGAAAAATATGTGTATGTGTATGTGTATATCTACATATCAATATATAAATATATCTTTTCTTAACTATAGCTTGCTTGAGGTGATGGATGAAAGGGGAAAAAAAGAATTATATTAAAAAGAGACGCACCATAAAACAAACAAAAAAAATTACAAGGAAGTAAAGACAGACATTCATGAATATAATTTCTTGTACTCAAATATATATACACTTTCTTCAAATGATAATTTGTTATGTATTTTGAATCTTCCCTTATGTTCTGCTGAGTACATGGCAATGTTCTCTTTTAAAAGAAACTAAATATATTATATATATATCCCTTAAAATTAAAAAATCTCTTTGATAAATATGACCATTCATATGACTATATATGTATATATAAATACACATGCACATGAAGACAGAACTAAGAGATAATGGAAAATTACAATCCACAAAGTGGAAGACTTACTGGAAAAAATACTATAGTAATTTCAAGGTTTAATGGTAGAGAGAGAACGACTATTTCATGATACCTATATTAGAGATATTAACAAAGAGTTTAGCTTAGAATTATCTAGGAAATTGTATTACAACAGAGAATTGTGAAATGCTGTTGCTTTTTATTCTTCATTTTTGAAGAGGACCAATGGTATCACAGGTTGATTTCTTGACTTACTTATGAATTAGATTTGTGAACCAGTATTGCACAAAGTTATTAGCCTTCCTCGCTCTTCCAAAGTCATCAAAATCTAGTGACAAAATAAAAGTCAAGATGACTGGTACCCCAGGATGCAGGGGATGATTTTGGCATTTTAAGTATCTAACTAACCTGTAAGTGCTCTGAAGCACCTGTTTCAGCCACCTGTGATCCTCTGGCATTTACCCACAATGTTTTTACCGGTCCTATTTTACTTCCTGTTGTTAAAAATAAACACATGTATTTTTTAATATCAATTTTCTCCTTGTAATATTCTTTGGTAGTGACTCTTGGAATACCATGATAGCTGAAGAATTTAAGCTATAAATGATCAAAAGAAAATAGAGAGATGCATGATAGGTGTGAAAAGGATCTGTCATATAAATAATGATGACTTATGCATACAATGTGTTCTAAAAGACTCGTAGCTAGAAAGATAGGGGGACTAACCACATAGCAGAAAAGGGGAAGGAAAAACTGAGTGCCATGCTGATAATCATGAAATACTAAAAGAATGACAGTGAAGATTCCAGAATATTTGTTGATCTTCTCTAGAGGGCTTAAGGAAAGAAATGCACAGAAAGAACATTGTAAAATCACAGCATTTTAGAGGTGAAAGGGACATAAGAAGCAACTTATTGCGATTCATATCTGAATAAGACTCCTCTGTAAAATATACCAAACAAATCATGACTCAGATTTTTTAAAAATACCTCCAGTCAGTGAGAACCTATCTTCCAAGGCAACCTATTCCATTTTGGGGTATTTTATTTGTTGAAATTGTTCCCTTAATTTAAGCCTGATTGATCTTTGAAACATTCACTTATTATTCCTAGGTATTCTGTCTTAGAATATGGTAAAATCAATTTAGCTTTTTCTTTACATTTCAGGATTGTTATTGAAAACATCAGTTATTAGATTTTGCTATAGTGCAATGAGATCTTCAGACCCTATGTTATGTGTCATTTGCTTTGATTCTATAATATATAGCCTTTAGATAGCTGCAGAAGGGTTAACTATGAAAGTTAGAAAATCTGGGCCAAAGTTTCATAGGCTATTCCAATGAAGGTCTCTGTTCAAATTAATATTGAACTATTAATGACCTTTTTTTATTTTTGCAATAAATTTCCAACCAGTTCTATATTTACTTAAATGTCCTATCATCTTACTTATATCTTCATCTTTTTCAATAACAACATCAATAACAAGTAATTATATAGTGTTTTAGAGTTTGAAAAACAAATATTATCTCATTTGATCTTCACAACAACACTATGAGTTAAGTACTACCATAAGCATTCCCATTTTACAGATAAGGAAACTGGAAGCATAGCAAGGCATGAGGCTTTCCCAAGATCATAATGCACAAGGCTATATCTGAATTCAGAAATTCCTGACTCCCCCTAAAATCTGAGCAAATTCATTCTCAGAGTAGAGAAGAGATTAAATATATTTCTTAGATATCATGAATATAATTTAATGACGACTAATGGAAGGAGTTCCTATACTGATGAGATCAATAATCCATTGAAGAATCACAGTATAATAAAATTGATTCTATGATACAATTAGTCCAGTATAGCTATTGTATGCTGAATTTCCTCTCTCCCCAGAAAGGCTACCTGTCTTTCTTTGTCTTTGTGATTTAATAATATCTTTAGGGACTTTCTTTATCCTTTTCCCATATTACTTTCTTCATACCTCCAGCTTTTAACACTGGTTGTCTTCTTAAATATTATCAAAATATAGCTAGTTCATACCTTGCATCCCAACACCACTTTTGTGTATTTGGGGCACTTTCTTCCTGACTTCTATCTCATCTGTCTTTTTCTTTTCCTGACTTTTTTTTCCGGTTTCTCAGCTTATACACTAATGACTATGGCTTACAGAGCCAGAATAAGCTAAAGATCATTTTCCCTTTAGTTTAAGAACCAACTATTCACATTCACTTAAGAATCATTTTTATGAATTAACCCTTTTGTTCAACACAAATCTTTTCTTTACTGATATTTCCAACCCTCTTCAAGTCTCTTTTTTTCATGTCATAATTGTGTGTGTGTGTGTGTGTGTGTGTGTGTGTGTGTATTTAGGATACAATGATGTTTTCATCCCCATTCTTGGTTGACTAAGTTCTTCCTGCAATGTCTACAATATCTTATTCAATTACAACCATCCTGGAGTTTTGTAGATACTCCCAAATATTTCTGCAGTTTATAAGTTTTAGCAGTTCTACACAGTTGAAAAGCTTCTTCTTATAAATCCAGTTATACATGTTTTGTCTGTTTTTTTAAAGAACTAATCTAAATAAATATGGAACTCTTTGCATTATTGCAAAGTTGATCACAAAAAGATCATTCTTTTAGATACAAATTGTAAAGACTGTCCATTAAAATATGGAACCACTTGTGATCTTACATCACAGATCCTCAAAGTCTTTAAATGGTTCTTGTTTCAGCATCATTCTATAGTATAAACCAGTCCCAGGTTGAGGGTTCCAGGAGGCTGATTCCCTGAATGATCTCACTATCATTATATTTAACAACTTCAGCTAGAAATATGCTTATGTTTTTTCTCTTGATTTAAGCAATGCACACAACTACATCACATATAACTTTACACTTATAAAATACCTTAACTGGTCAGAACCCACTTATTGTAAGTCATTTATTTAGAACTGCAAGAGACTCTAGGAATAATCTAATTCAATGTCTTCATCTTTTAGATGAAGGAGAAGAGTAATGAAATGATTTTTTTCAAGATCAAAGTGAAAAATAATAGAGTCAAGACTTAAATCAAGGTTGTAGGTCTTTAAATCCTTTTTCCTCTCAACACAATTCTTCCTCCACCCTCTGACTACAAGGTAATTAGCAAATCCAAACCTCAATACTGTATTGTAGTAAGTGTTGCTTCTACAGAAAACTCTCTAAATCCTGCAGTCTTGTATTTGTATGGAACAGGAGACAATGTCAAATCTTTCATAAGTGGTAAAACTGTCTTGGTCATATTCATTTACTAGTAATGAATTCATTTCAAATGTTCAACTTGCTAGCAAACTAGCTCCACTATTTTTGGGATAATTGTAGATGATTAGTCCACTAATTAGAATATAGTCACTTCTTCCTCATTGGAAAACAGTAATTTGTTCTTTCTGGGATGCTCTTTTCTGCCACTACATTCCTTAGCAAAATCTTATCTCTGTTTTGCCTATTAGCTAAAACTAACTAAGGGAATTGGAAGATAAAATTAAAATGATGGCTTAAGAACTGAGTTGTTGCCCATCAATTGGAGAATGGCTGAATAAATTGTGGTATATGAATATTATTGTTCAGTAAGAAATGACCAGCAGGATGATTTCAGAAAGTCCTGGAGAGACTTACATGAACTGATGCTGAGTGAAACGAGCAGGACCAGGAGATCATTATATACTTCAACAACAATATTATATGATGATCAATTCTGATGGACGTGGCCATCTCCAGCAATGAGATGAACCAAATCAGTTCCAATAGAGCAGTAATAAATTGAACCAGCTACACCCAGTGAAAGAATTCTGGGAGATGACTATGAACCACTACATAGAATTCCCAATCCCTATATTTTTGTCTGCCTGCATTTTTTATTTCCTCCACAGGCTAATTGTACAATATTTCAAAGTCCAATTCTTTTTGTACAGCAAAATAACTATTAGGACATGTATACTTATATTATATTTGATTTTATACTTTAACATTTTTAACATGTATTGGTCAACCTGCCATCTGGGAGAAGGGGTAAGGAGAAGGAGGGGAAAAATTGGAATAAAAGGTTTGGCAATTGTCAATACTATAAAATTACTCATGCTTATAACTTGTAAATAAAAAAAACTATAATTAATAAACAAATAAATAAATAAATAAATAAGAACTGAATTGTTTTATGTGCTTGAACAAAAAAAGTATAAAAAGAAGAGCTTGCTGCTGCAACTGTTCCAATCTCCAATTTACTGTTTTTCCCTTGATAAGAATCTATCATTTCTAGGTAAAGATACAGCTGAGGATAAACATGATAAAGATATAGCTGAGGAAAGCAGATAAACATAATAAAAACCCACATAGGCCTCAAGTTTCATATAGCTCTTTACTCACAACAGTCCCATAAAGTAAATAGTGAATGTATTATTTTTCTAATTGAATCCAATAAACATTTATTAAACACTTATTATGTGATAAGCAGTGTGCTAGCCACTAGGGATTATTAAAATGGGCTCTGTAATAGCTATACCATTCATTAGAACTTCCTTTGTCCACAGGAGAGCAGGACAATGGAGTTAGACAACTATCAGACAATTAGAAGGATCTCTGATCCTTTTAGACTTTAACCATATTTGGAAATGTTCATGAAATCATGGAACCAGTTTTGATCATCCCAAGGCAATTTTGAGCAGAAGCTTGCAACTGAAGGCCCATTTAAGACCTTTCTAAACATTTTGTTCATCAAGTTGTTTGTATTCAGTCTTGGACTCACTGCATCATTTTGTGTATTTGAATATACACCAGGAAATCAGTGCTTTGTTCCTGGAATTCTTCAACATTCAAACCTGGAACTCTCCATCTATAACAAACCTCCTTACTTTCCCTGATCAGCCATTTCCCATATCTGTTTGTCTGAAAAAAATAAAAACTTCCATGCTTTCCCCAAACTGAGCTGTTGATCTTTAGGATCTCCCTTCTACATGATCATATTTGTGCCTGCTTAATAAAGACTATTCTCTATTTTTATAGGCATGGTCTCCTTCTGTCATTTTTTTTCCCTTTGGAAAATAGAGATCCAAATCCCATAGCACTTATATATTAGTTTGTAGGACACAAGGACAAAGGGAAAAAATCTTTACAAAGAGCTTTTATTATATGAGCAGGTACAAATATAAAGAAATTATTACTCACATACAATCATCTGAGGAAGGAGTGATCACAAAACCCTCAAACAAAAAAATTGGAAGAGGAATATCAAAAAAGATTTCTTGTAGAAAGATGTATATAAGCTCAGTATTAAAGGAAACTAGAGATTCTAAAGGGGAGTAAATTCCAAAGCATAGGACAGCCCCACAGAGATGAGAAATGAGATGCTGAATTTAGGTAAAATATTAAAAAATAAAGATTGGGTAATATGAAATAATCCAAGAAAGGTAATCTAGAGTCAGATTTATAATGACTTTTATTTTTCAAACTGAATAGTAGTCTTTTATTTAGCCTTGTGAAAAATTGATATTGAGGATTTTTTTGAGGTTAACATTGTTGAACTGCTGCTTTTGAAAATTACCTTCCTATTTTATCATATTATCCTCATCAAGATTCTTCAGTTATTTGTCTTTTGAAGATACTTTTAAAAAGTACTAATTCAATCATGTATATTCTCCTTCTCAAGAAGCTCCAATTTTGTCATTGGTAGTTATGTAGAGGCTGGATCAAAGAGGAGAGAGACTAGAAGCAGAAGCTGGAAGACCCTTCAATAATACAAGCAAGAGTTGCTAAGGGCAAATACTATCTACTGAAGCACAGAGAAGGAGATGTGTGCAAGGCATGTTAAAGTTTTTTTTTTTAATTTTAAATGATAATGTGCTTTCATCATCAATATCATCTAACCTGCTAGATATCTTATTTTTTTAACAAAATATTAATAGCATTTTGGAGTCTTCCTTTTCATTCTCACAGTCTCCCCAATAATTCCAACAAAGCTTTAGAAAACATAGAAGGTTCTAAATTTGACTTTCAAAGATGGTTAGGAAAAGGAATAAACATTTCAATAAGCACTTACTATTTTCCAATCACTGTGCCAAGAAATTTAAATATATCTCATTTTATTCTCACAACTTTGTGAGGTAGGTAATAGTATTATTACCATCTTAAATTGAGAAAACTGAGACAGGATCATACAATCAGGAGGAGTCTGACACTGGATTTGAACTTAGTTCTTCCTGACCCATAATTCTCTCCTCAGTGCCAATAACTACCTCAAAAGAACATAGTGGCCTTCATAAAAGAGGGAAAAAGACTCACATGTGCAAAAAATTTTATAACAGCTCTTTCAATCATGGCAAGGAACTGGAAAACAAATGGATGCCCCTCAGTTGTGAAATGGCTGAACAAGATGCAATATATGAATATAATGGAATATTATTTTTCTTTAAGAAATGATAGACTGATTTCAGAAAATCCTGGAAATACTTACCTAAACTGATGCTGAGTAAAGTAAGAAGAACTAGGAGAGCATTATATACAGCAACAAGAAGATTACGTTATATAAGATCAATTGAGATGGACTTGGTTCTTTTCCATAATAAGGAGATTTAAGGTAGTTCCAATAGACTTGTGATAAAAAGTACCATCTGCATCCAGGGAGGAAACTATTAAGACTTAATGTGGATCAAAACTTAATATTTTCACACTTGCTTCTGTTGTTTGTTTGTTTGTTTTTTCTCAAGTTTTTTCCCCTTCGATCTGATTTTATGGAAATATGTTTAGAAAATCTGCACATGTTTACCCTATATTAGATTGCTTGCTGCCTAGGGAAGTGGGAAGGGAGAAAGAATGAGAGAAAAATTTGAAACACAATGTATTGCAAAGGATAATGCTGAAAACTATCCTTGCATGTATTTGGAAAAAAATAAAAATCAATTATTTTTAAAAGAATTATGAAAGAAACAAGAGACCAAGGTAAGAAGGTGAGGATAAAGTGAATCCCAGGCACGAAGAACAGTCATTTTAAAGGCAGGGAGATGAGAGATAGAGCATCTTAATGTTAGCTCAAGCAAGGAGGCCGATTTGCCTAAAACTTAAGTGAATAGGAAGGGAAGTAATGTATTGGCCAAGATTTTTAAATGAGATAATATATGTAAAGCAGTTTGGAAACCTTAAGACCCTATGTAACTGCCAGCTATCATAATCCTCATCATTATTCAAACTCACCGATTGCTTATTGGTTACAGAATTGTGCTTCATGTAAAGTCTACATTTCTTCTTTTTTATAAATATAATTAAGATATCATACTTATGAAGACTATGCCAAGAACATGGCTAACTTCCAATTACCATATGTAGAGAAGAATATTTCTTCAATTCTTTATGGTATCTCTGGCACACAGAAGTCCAAGACCAATTTCCTGCTGGAAACCAGTTCTCTCAATGCGGCCAAACATATTTGTAACTGTCAAATATTTCTTCAATTGAGGAATCACCCACAGTTGAGAGCCTATGAAGCTTAGCATGGCTGCTATTTCAGGAAGCCCTTTATTTCCTGTAAACCAGTCACATCAGTCACATTACCTAATGCTGTGATTTCTGAGCATGGGGAGGATGGGAGCTGACCTAGGTGCTATAAACAAGCACTTGCCCAAGGCACCTTCTGTCCTCTGGCAGCTGGTGGTAAGGTGACTAGCAGCCATTCCCTGATCTGTGGTTTCTGCTGGGGTCAGCTAAATGCTGTGAATTCTATTTAACTTCCAGAATGAGAGTTACAGATAAAATCAAGTCTTTTAGAAAATAAATAGGAAACATAAAAATAAAGAAATGTTGGTTCTAGAAAAAAAAAGAAAAACAAGGAAATGAACTTTTCTTCCTTTGTAGAGATGGGAAACTATTGGCATAGAATCTTACATATGATATTAGACAATACTCTATTATTTGATTTTGCTTAATTGTTTTTCTCTGTTACAAGAAAGAACATATTTAGTGCGGAGGAGGTTGTATTAAATAGGATATTAAGACAAAACAAAAAAAATCAATATTTTTAAAAGGCAATAAAGACAAACAAGTTTCATTTTTTTTCTTGTCTTAGTTATTACAATATGCCTTCATGTTATTAGATACTTATCTTCTCTTAAGGCTTAGTCCCCAGTTGTCTAATTTTCTTTCTCTTTGCTCTGCCTTGTTAACTTAATATGCTCCTGTGACTTTAAATAACACTATTATACAAATGAATCACAAATCTACATACAAAGTCCCAAACTTCCCCATCTCAATTCCTACATTGTTACATTCCATTAGGAAATAGTGCCTGGACTATGGTAAAATTTTCTGAACTCATATTGATCTGATCAGCCACAGTTGGACACACTGAAACTTGACTCTAACATAGTGATGTCATTTGATTCTCTTTGAGAATGGAGAACAACAAAATAGTCAACCGAGTGTTTCACCTGCACTTCATACCCAGTACATCCCAAACGAAACCAGAGAGTGTCTTGAATCAGACTCACCATTTCTTATTTTTGTTGATGGCGTCATAATTGTCCTATCTATCACTCAGGTTCCACATTCTATTATGTAGATTTTGTTCATCTTTCCTCTCCATGGACCATAAACATTCACTTACTGTACGCTGTACATCAAATCATCCTCCACAATATCATTTCCATTTGTCCCTTCTTTTCCTCTCACACTACTATTCATTTCTTTTCTGCCTATTTAAACATCCTCTTAATTGGTATTTCTTCTTCCCCTTTATCTTCTCATCAATTTATCCTCTATCTTCATGCCTTAGTCATCTTATAACAAACTAGTATGATCAGATTACTTCCTTATCCAGAAACTTGCAGTTGCAACTAAATTTTTTACCAAAAAAAATTAAAACTCCTGAACCTTGGAATTCAAATTTTAAGCTATAATTCTAGTCTTAGTATTAAGTTCTGATCACAAGCTGCCCCCCACAAACAAATATAAACACACAGTCCATCATTTTCAAACTAAACAAATTCCTCATATGAGATCCAATAGGCAAATGGGTAACATAGCTCACTTGGCACTAGTGGTGTTATGCCCTGAATCACTATGACCTGAATAAAATTATTATAGCATCCCTCACCTTATTCCTTGACATTAGGGCTGGGAGAACTGAGTCAGGAAAACCTCTGGCCACTTTACATTACACTATGTCAAAAAATTCAGGTGCTAGCATAATTCCCCCTCTGTTTGAGTATTGCCCCTTGCCTCGCTGTCTCCTGTCCTTGGACCTTCTTATCTTGACTTTTATCCTGTCAGAACTAAGTTATGATCCTTTCTTTGAATTATGGCTTTTCTGCTCACTCAGTATCCTTGCCCCTCTCTTATCTGCCTTTGTTTCCCTATAAGATTGATTATCCTAGTTAGTTATAAAAGTTCCCTGCTTCAGTTGCTCAATACCGGAATGATTTTTGGATATGAATCCCATGCCAGTTGGCTAGCCTAAACTCTCCACTATTAAAAAAAAATCTCTGTCTTGCCTCAGTTTCTCTGGAATTACAGTGGGAGATGGCACTTAGGCTTTCCCCATCATTTAACATTATGCATTAGGGGCCAAATTCTCCATTTGTCCAGATGATATAAAGTTTTTCTTAATATCAATCCATCAATAAACATTTATACTAATGCTAAACTCTGAGAATAAAAAAAATGCAAAATACAATTTGTGCTCTCAAGAAGCTTACTATCTAATGGGGGGAAGGATGTAAACATATTTATATAAAGCAAACTATATATCCGGTAAATAGGAAATAATTAACAGAGGGAAGCAATAGAATTGAGGCATTTGAGAAGTATTTTTGTAAAAGATATTTTAGTTGTACTTAAAGGAAACTAGGGTGTTCATTAGGCAGAGCACAGGACAGAGAATATTAAAGGCAAAGGAGACAGCCAAAGAAAATGTTCAGAGCTGAGCTTCTTTGTGGAATAGCCAGGAGGCTACAGTCAATGTTTTAAGGAGTATGTGAGTAAGGTGAAAGGAGATTATGAAAGTGAACTGATGCTGAATGAAGTGAATAGAACCAGGAGAACATTGTACACAGCAACAGCAAGATTATATGATGATTAATTCTCATGGACATGATTCTTGCCAACAATGAGGTGATTCAGGCCAGTTCTAATGGTCTTATGATGAAGAGAGCCGTCAGCACCCAGAGAGAACATAGTATTTCACTTTTTTGTTGTTGTTTGCTTGCATTTTGTTTTCTTTCTTATTTTTTTCCCTTTTTAATCTGATTTTTCTTGTACATCAAGATAATTGTGTAAATATGTAAAAGAATTGCACAAGTTTAACATATATTGGATTACTTGCTGTCTGGGGGAGAGGGAGGAGAATAAGAAGGGAGAGAAAAATTAGAACACAAGGTTTTGCAAGGGTGAATGTTGAAAATTATGCATATGTTTTGAAAATGCTATTAGTTTAAAAAAGAAAGATTATGAAAATAGAAGGGGACTAAGTTAGGAAAGGCTTTAAATGTCAAATAAAGCAACAGGGAGTTTATTGAATGTGTGTATGTGTATGTGTTTTGGGAAGTTGTATGACATATTATGACTTGTACTTTAAGAAAATCACTTTTGTGACTAAATGGAAGATGGATTGGAATGGGCAGAGATGAAAAGCAAGGAGACTCAGCACTAGGCTATTATAGTAATCCAGGCATGAGAAGATGAGTGGTGGCAATATCAGAAGAGAAAAGGGAACATATACAAGACATGTTGAAAAGGTGAAGATGAAGCTTGGATATGGGATGATGTGATGATGATGTGTGGAATAGAGAGAGATAAGATGAAGAATTTACAGAATATATGAATTCTTTTTCTGTATTTTATTTTCATTATTTCTGTGTTTCACGTCCTGTATAATGTGTGCAGGCTCATATTTACTTGAGCCTTGGCCAGCTAGAAACATATTTACTTAACCCGAGCTGATGACATTTATCAGTATTTGATATTTATTGATATTTAGTCTATTAGCTGGACCACTATCTGCTTGATTAAGCCTGAAGGCCTGATTTTCTGTTTCTTAGAAATCAGGGGACTTTGGGGAAACAGAAACCTTCCATTCTAATCTCTCCAAATAGTAATGATCAATTAGATGCCTCCCCCTTCCCTTCTCAATGCTTGCTTACTTGTGATGTAATCTCTTGTATCTTTGCTACTTCTTTATCCCTCCTATCACGAGCTTTCTCTTTCTTATCTCCTAATGGGACAGCTCATCTTCTGGAGGTTTTTAATAAACAACTTTTCTGCTTTCTACTGAGTGATCTCTGAGTAATCATTTTGTGTAAGGGTCTTCTACATACCTCACAATGAGAGATAGTGAGGAATCCAGGATAACTCCCTGATTGTGAGTCTGAGGAATTAGGAAAATAGTGTTGTCCAATATTCTAAGATAGGAGGTGGGGAGAATTTAGGGAACTTTGGAGAAGTATACTTGAAACAAGGTTTTAACTCAGTGGAATTAAGGAGATAATTGTTGTCTAGTTCACATATATAATTAGTATGGTGATGTAATGGTTTCCTAGTTCACACATACTCAGTATATTGTAATGACATAATTGTAATAGGATGTTTAAACTGGGGACAAAATCAGATATTGTTAGTGGGTTTCCGGGCTGAAATTGAAAGGGGTATACAAAAATCCATCAGCATGGGAGGTATTATAGTTGTGGAAGTTCTAAAATAATCACTCTGATTAACAAGTTCCTATGTAATAGAATCACTCTGATAAACAAGTTCCTATATAATAGAATATACTTTATTTCAACTGCTTCCTGGGATGTTTTTATCTTAGTTTTATCATTGGCCATAGCAGAAGCTGATTTGACTGAGAAGTACAGAGAAGCCTTCTTACTTATAAACCTAATTGATAGGCAATTATGGCCTATGAAAATGCCTTTCAGGATCTATGTTTTTGAAATTTATTATGTATGTCTTGTTCTGCATTCCAGCAGTTTAATAAAGGTCTAAATAAAACATCAACTTCTACCTTAAATATATATATAAATATACATATATATATATATATATATGCATATACATATACATATATATATATATATATATATATATATATATATATATATATATATATATATATATATATTTGTAAATTTTCCCTTTCCCCAGTAGAAAATAAGTTCCTTGAGAGTAGTTATCATCTTTTTTTTTTCCTTTTGTTGTAGTGGTACCAGAGCCTAACACAGTTTATCCACTGAGAGAAAAAGGAAGATTTAGGAGGTAGGAGGAAGAGAGAAAAAGACAGGTTCCCCACTTGGGTGAAGTGGGGAATGATGGGAGACCTCACAGAATATGGGGATAGGAGAAGAAAAATAAGGATGCCTACAAGCAGAGAACAGTATGGTACGGAGGAGGAGTGGAGAAGCAAAGAGAACAGCCCCACTAGAATTATAGTCTACCCAGAAAATCAAATGGAGGCAATTTTAGCCTACAATCCAGAAGTCCCAGGGGTCAAGGAGTGAGGAAGTGATTGCCAATGAGAGAAATAATAGAAGTTCATTAACCTTAGGAGGACAAGTATTGATCCTGATGTCAATTCCCTAGAACCAAGCCTAGACTTATAGTTATAATTCTGCTTCCTCCCATATCTTATTTCTAGGTTCATTTCTTAAATATTTTAAGGTTATTTTCGTTCTTCAGTGTGTTTAAAAATAAATAGCCAACATTTACATAGAGCCTACTAAGTAGGCTAAGTGCCAGACACTATGCAAGCTTTTTATAATTATTAGCACATTTGATCCTCATAACAATCCTGGAAGATATTATTCCCATTTTCAGATGAGAAAACTGAGGCAGTCAGTGGTTAAGTGACTTGCCTAGAATCACACAGATAGTCAGTGGCTGAAGCAGGATTTGAACTACCTTCCTGATAACAGACACAGTATTCTATAAGCTTTTACGCTTTTAGAGAGAAGGCAGATTACACTTTCTTTACACTTTATGGATGATTTTTGAAAGTTTTGTATCTGAAAAATTAATCAACTATATAGCTCATCCATCAAGCTGAATAATTTTAGACTTTAAAAAAACCTTAAAGATCTAGCCTCTTATTTCCTCAATTGAAGGAACTGATAAGCAAAGAGAAAAAGACACCTTTCCAATATTATACAGCTAGTCAGAACTGTATGAGCTACAGCAAAGCTAAAACTAGAAACCATAAGTATCTTGTCCAGTTTCAGGGTACTTTTCATTTTCCAATCCGAAAACATAGGATATCATTTAAAATTAGCATTTTGTAGACTATTCAGCCTATTAAGAAAAGTTGTAAGAAAAATCAGGCAAAACATGTCTAGATACCCCTGTCAGACTTATGCAGAGTTCACCCTCTGGGAAGTAGTCTAGTTATCAGAACTGGCTGGTGATGGTGCATCCCTACATGCACTACCATACTGCTGCACAGGAACAGTTCTGATCACATAAGATGTATAAACAGATGGCCCCAGTAAGAATTAAAGTTCTTCTTCTCCAGAAAGCTACGACAGGTTCCTAATATTGTTCCAATTGCAAAAATCATTCTAGCAACTAGAATCAAGCAAATCAAGAAAATAAGCAAAATTATAAATTTTGGATTATATGTCCCCTGAACAGAAACCTTTAGGTCACAGTCTTCCATCATCCTCCATTTATGAGGAAATATCCTGATTTATAGTGTATACTCAGTCTCAGCCCATGATCTCAGAGAAATAGTCCAGAACAGGATAGAGTTAAGAGAAAATAAACCAGTAACTTAAGGTTATTATGACCTTAGCAGGAGGAAAACTGGATAGTTGTCAAGCTAACATAATTTGCAGTATTCCTTTTATTTAGCTCCCAGCAGTTGGCAATTCTTAGACTTACTTCAATGGGAATTAACAGACAGGTTTCTTTGCTCAGAGCCTTGGAACTTGGCTAGAGAGCCATAGCTGAATCCAATGACCTTTGACTTCAGGAAATGTTGCATAACCTGAGATATGGCATGCTATTTGAATAGTGTTGAATGTATTATATAAGTATACACCAAATTTCTTTCAGAATCTCTTGGCTCTGGGGAGAAAAGTCAATAGTTTGTTTTTTTGTTTGTTTTGCTTTATTTTTTGCCTCTGTTTTGATTTTCTTCTGGCATGAAGATATATTAGAGTAGCCAAGGAATACAAGATGAGATGAATGTAGCTCAAGTCACATTATATACCAGGAAGAGAAGGAAAGCACCTATTTAGGAACCTCTTAAGTCATATACTCTATTTTCCTCCCAAAGAACTGGAAACTTTCTGTAGATGTAATCTATTTCTGCATTGCCTGTAACATTTGTTCTGTTTTGACCTCAAATCCATAAATGTTTACTATAATTTGGGACCCAAGCATTTTATAACCTCAGAATTGGAAGTTATGTTAGAGACCATATAGCCTAACCTATATCTGAACAAGAATTTCCTCTATATCACTCTTGAAAACTGATAAGTCAAATGTCTAGTAATATGAAATCCTTGCCTCCTAAAGCAGCTCTTTTTGCTTTTGAATGTTTTAAATGTTTGGAAATGATTATATTTATATTGAGTTAATATAAGTTGATATTAATAATAATTGAGTTGCCTCTCTGTAACTTTTCCGATTTCTTGCTCCTCATTCTCATCTCAGAGATCTAATCTGATCCCTTGCACATTATAGCTCTTCAGATATTTAAGGACAGGTACCTTGTTCCTTCTCAATGTTTTCCTCCATGCTAACCTTATATCAACTAACCAATAAGCAGTTATTAAGTTTTTTAAGATTTCAGACTCAGAATGAGATTTTTAGAAAGATAAAATGAAATAGTTCCTGTCCTCAAAGACCTTATATTCTAATCTGAATGATAGCCTCCAAACACATATATAAACATTAAACATTCATAAAGTAAATCCATGGTATTGAGGATCAGAAAGACTAATCTATAGAATGGAATTGAGGGGAAGGATTGAAAAATTAGGAAAAGCCTTGAGTAAGAGGTAATATAATATTAGCTGAGTTTTGAAAGAAGCTGGGGTTATGAATTTGAGGCTTTTCAATATCCTACTCAGTCACTTCTTGGCACTTTCAAACTCATCAATTCATTCCTAAAATGTAAAATGTAGTCTATTACTGACAACTTCAAAATAACATTGAGGTTATTTCCACCCCTTTTCAGGTCAGGACCCTATTGATTTAAATTTAATCAGATCCGTAGAAATGACCAGATTCAGTATTGAGATCATTATAAATCTCACTGACTTGACTCTGTGTGTGTGATTTATATGTCTTACACAATGCAATTAGACTCTCTCTACCTAGATTTCTCCATGAATAAAATAAAGGGGTTGAACTCCATCTCTAAATTCCCTTTCGATTCTAGCTATGATTCCATGATCATTATCTTACCTATTACTGAAATATTTAATAGTATAAATTATCTCATTTGTGTCTTCCCCAACAGACCTGTGACATCAATGCTATTAATATTCCCATTTTACAAATAAACTTAAAGAGGTTAATGACCAATCCAGGGCTTCACGGTTAGTAAAGGGTCAAAACATTCAAAGACACAAAACTGATTTATTTCTGACTCCAAATCCAGCAAATTATCTCTGTTACACTTTTCTTGCCTCGAAGGTCTTACTGTCAGACCCTAGACAGAAGTGTCCTACATGATGTCCATAAATTCACAGGTAATCCTCTTCACAGTGGGAAAGGCAAGCAGCACCAAAGGCAATTTTCAGGCAGAGCTTCTAAGACAGTTAGGAATCACCTTGAGTTCATCTAAAGTTGGAGGAAACACGGAAACCACAGGAACTGTGGCTATGACCCAAATGCCATGCCCGGTGTGTCTCTTACTACTTCAGGTAATCAGCACTTATTTGACTATCCAAACAATGAGTCCTTTCAACCAGCAAAGTTAAAGAAACAGAAAAGGCTTAGAGAATAAACATATCTGTATTTGGGTTGATTAGCAAGGACTGAGAGTTTTGAATTAGCTGAAGGAAAAGAACTGAAAAAGAAGAAGGCAAGAAAGTTCTAATAAGTAATGGAAAAATGGAGGGTGGAAATGGAAGGGGAAAAAGAGAAATAATTGTTGAGGAGGTATGAAGACAGGGAGTCAAATATCAAAGATAAGAAGAGGGTCTACAGGACAAGAGTAACACAAAGGAAGCTCTTTGCATGATCTAAGCACTAAAAAAAAAAAAAAAAAAAAAAAAAAAGCAAATATCCACTCAGGGGAGACTAAACCAAGAAATATGGCTATCAGTCCTAGAAGAAAGAGACATCCTTCAGTGGAAGAGGCTTAGCAGTATTACATGTGAAAAACTTGGGTGTTTCACCAAAAGTCCAACATGAGGCTATGAGAATGAAAGCAATTCACAATTACACGGAATCTGTTCTTCATACATCACATTGTACATATTAGCTCATCTAATTTGGATAATACCATGAAATGAATGAAATAATATATCAATTTTACAATTAATTTCAGCTGCCAAACAAGTTATCATAACTTTAGACTATCTCAATAGCAGTAGAAGACATCAATTAATCAATCAATCATTTAATCCATCATCCACCACTTATTTTTTGTCCTCCATGTCTCAGGTACCATGTTGAGATCTAGTTCTGAGACAGATAAAATATTCTTTGAGACAGAGTATAATAATTAAAGGGTATCTTTAAATTTTAATTTGGTTAGTGTAAGAGAGGCAGAATTTTAATTGAATGAAAAAGACTAGGGAGGTAAGTGGAGTAGCCACTCTTCTTAGGCCTCTCTACCCATCCAGTTTCTCAAAAATTCCTACAGTATTCAATCATACCATTACCAGACCAAAGGGAACTTTCAGAGCAGAAGTTCTCAAACTTTTGGGCCTCAGGACCCTTTTACACTCTTGAATATTATTGGAGATTCCTCCCAGCTTTTGTTTATGTGGATGGTATCTATTAATATTTACCATGTTAAAAAGCAATTTTTTTTATCAAAAATTATAATGAAAATAGTTCTGACCTCATAGATCCCCTGAAAGAGACTCAGGTTCTCCCAGGGATCCACAGAATGTCCTTTAAGAATCTTTATAAAACAAGGCTGAGAGAATTTTTTTTCTCTGCTAAAAATCATTAACCCAATGAGCACCAAATCAAATCAGATCAATTAAGGAACTAGTACAAAAGATTTTAGCTTCTTTTTATGCCTTTTTGGAGAAAGAAATGGAAAATAACTTTATAGTTTTGCAATAAATATACAAATAAAAAAATGCTTCAGGTTCATAGTGTGTTTCTGAGATAAATTGTGGAATTAAGACAGAAGTAGAAAGCAAAAAAGGGAAGAAAGAGGAAAATGAATAGGAAATATGTGTAGAGACAGACACAAACAGAAATAATAAGAAAGGAAAAGTGGATAATGATGAGTGTAAATAAGGAAGAAAAAAATGAAACTAAAAAGTAAAAGAGAGTGCCTAGAGACAAAGACCCACTAAAGTACAAAGAAGACTAGCGAGAGATATTGCTAAATAATGAGGCTAAACCTTTTTGAGGTGAATATTCATAAAAGGCCAAACTTGAGCAGTAGGCTACCCCACTTTACTTGTTAGCAATTGTCCTTTAAAATGTTGATTATCCATTTAACTACTATTCACAGCTCATCAACTGATCACTTACTTAAAATGTGTCTTCTACTTTGGATGGAAAACCCAAAATTATTCACTAATCTAAAATTATTTAATAAAGTCTGACAGTAATTCACAAGATATCAATACAGCTCCTAAGGAATTAAGCCTTGACTGGATTTGACTAGGAAGTTCCCTCCTGTATTAAAGCAATGATATCCAGTTGTTAATGTTGTTGTTGTTTATCTAAATTTATAAGTTTAAAAAAAAAAAGCATACATCCTCAGTATAATTACTAATTGAAAAATATATGCCTGTACCACTATACTAATAATTGTGTACACTATTAAGATTAGCACAAACATACAATCAAAAAGAATGAGATAAAGATCAACTAATATTTGATCCTACAGTCAATAGGGAACTACAGGACATTAATGAGAAGCTGGTAACACAGACAAACATACTTTAGGAAAATAACTTCAGATGGAATAAAAAAAGGAAGAGACTTAAAATCAAGGAGACTAATTAAATGATTAAATCAATAGTGTTGATAGAAGTTCAGCAGGGGTGGGGTGGGATAATTGTGTGGGTAAAGGAAAGGGTGAAAAAAGATGTGTAGGGAGAAGCAGAATTGGTAACTGCTTGAATAAGTAGGACAAAGGATGAATGACAAGAAAGAGATAATAATATTGATAATCTGGTTTGAAGGAAGCTCAGAAGAAGAGTGGTTTTGACAAAAATATAATGCAAAGAATCTACTAAGTAAATCCCCAAACATCAGTGTTTAATAATCTGGTGCAACTCATTGGGTCTCACCCCAAATAAATGGAGATACAGTTGAACTGATTACAGTTAGACCTTTTCAGGGATTCCAGTTTGCAATCCATAAAGGGATGTCTTGAGAGAAGCTTATGGGAGGAAGAAGAGAGGTTTAGTAAACAGTAGGAAAAGGCAGAATGGGAAAATGTTAGAAAATAAAGGTAGTAGTAATTTTGTTGGGATTAAGTCCTTGGGAGTGGTTGGTGACACACCCCTTGGGATCCTGTATTAAACAATTTTGGAGACCATTGCCTTAAGATCACTTAAGAATATCTCAGACAAATTTTTTTTAATTTCCCAGATATTAAAAAAAAAATTGTCTAGAGTCCATACACAACCTCCTTCCTTGTATCATCCATTCCTAATACACAGTAGAAGATACCAAGACTACCAGCAAGAGATTCCTATTTTAAGGGTGGGGACTATATTTCTGTGGAAGGGGGCAAGGAAGTGGGGGGAAGGAAAATATTTAGTTGTTCTAGAGATGTTAACTGTTTTCTCATAAACTGAGTGGGATCCATGTTTGTCTAAGCTGATGGTGTATTAACTCAAATTGGGCAGACAGAGATCCAAATCTATTATCTCTTGAAAACAAAATTACCTACCACCTGAGGTTTTGTTCTTCAGAGTTCCTAGGCAGAGCAGAAATAAACAAGCATTCTCTAAAATGTTTTGCATAGTGTCATCCAGAGAGAAAATTACTGTGCAATCTTCTCTCTGCCATTTTACTTCCTGTGACTTTTGTCGTCACAAACACTCTGGACTACAATGTTCTCCTTTGTGAAATGAAGGTGATGGACTGGACAACCTCCACAGTTGCTTCCAGTCTAAATCTATCAAACTATAATTGAGTAGCATTTTTAAAACAAGAAAGAATCGTAGGAATAATCATTTCTAAACTAGACATTTGACAAATGAGGAAACTGAGGGTGAGAGTTGTGATTTGCTATCATATAATCAGTCAGTCAGAAAACATTTAGTAAGTACTAAGTATGTGTGAGCAACTGTGCTAAACTGAAGAACACAAAGTAATGAAAAAGACAAATCTGTCCCTGGGAGAATTCTAAATCTAAGGGGGTAAGGAGAGAAGGGCAAATTGTAAATAAATAATAAATAGCATGGTACTATTGATAGAGCACTAAATCAGGTGTTAGGAAAACCTGGATTCAAATCCAGTCTCAGATACTTACTAATTATGTGACCCTATGTGACTTAACTCTGCCTCAGTTTGCCTTAGTTTCCTTATCTGTAAAATGAACTAGAGAAGGAAATGGAAAACCACTCTGGTATCTTTGCCAAGAAAATGTCAAAATGTTATGAAGAGCTGTACACACCTGAAAGATGTCAGAACTTAAATGCTATGCTGCCTTGCCTTTTTTATCTCTTTTATTTGTCTCAATGCAATAAAGCCTTCAAGACCCAAATCAAATTTTATTTCCTGAATAATGTCTTTCCTGATTCATCTAAGTTTTTTGTTTTTTGTTTTTGTTTTTATTTTTACTTTTCAATGAACTCCTATGACAAGTTAAAAATATCCTTAGATTAGGGGATGTTTTAACATGGTTTTAATGGTTTTGAACATGGAAGACTGGATGAGTGACTAAGGAATAAAAATAATCATTTTGAACATATTCAGTTTGATATGCTAGTGGGCTATTAAGTTAAAGTCCTTGAGCCCATTGGGAATGGGACTCCAACATTATTTCTTTGTATTCCAAATAATCAGCAATTCTCTTGCATAAAATAACATTAAATAAATACCTATTTGAATGAGTCATGTAATGAGCCTAGACTAATCATTCAATAAGGCTTGCATGGTATCTCAAGTTCATTATCTCAAGTCTTAATGCATTTTAAGGTCTGGTAGCTTAAAACTGCATTGAGGCTTGGAACACTCTACATAGGATATAGATAGACAAAGTCTATTTATCTGTTTTCTATAAAGTTGTGTATTTCTATACATATACTTGAAAAAAAAACTTTTAGCAGAAACTAGATATTTTATTCTAATATCTCTGTATATACTTCATATATTCCTAGAATTAGAGATGGAAGAAATCTTACAGATCATTTAGCCTAATCCTACCATTTTACAGGTAAGAAAAATGAATCCCAAGTTAGTTGGATGATTTTGTCCAAAGTCACATAGGTAAGATATGACAGAACTGCAATTTAAACTCAGGATTTCTGACTCCAAAAATCATTCCCTTTCAACTGTATCATGTTGCTTCTCTAGTTTACCAGCTGGCGAGTCACAGGTCAGCCTGTATAGATCTGAGAAGGCAGCATAATATTAATACAAAATTTCAAATATATTAATTCAATTAATGAAAATAATTATACATATATTATTAAAATATATAAATGGCAAATAACTACATATATCAGATGTTAATCAGATGGTACATAATTAATACTTGATAATATAATTTAAAATATAAGAAAATTTAAAAATACTAGATTTTATGTTAAAAGATATGTTTGCATCTTGGTTCCAACAATTTCTTGCTTTATAATTATTGGCATGTCACTAAACTAACCCTTTTAAGCTTTACTTTTTTCATTAGCCAAATGAGGCCAGGGATATTTGGACCACTCACTTATGGGGAGAAAAATTCTTCTTAAATCATTGTAAAGCATATTGCTTTTGTGGTTATTACTGCCTACCTACTTACTAGTTGCCATAGTTAGATACATCCCTCCTTGTTCCAGCTTCCTAAAATAAGAAATGTCTTGTACCTTCTCAAGATTTCAGTAATCATGTGTCTGCAAAAATATTTTTTTACCACTAGGTGGGAATCTTGTATCTCCTTAGCTGCTCAGGCTCAAAGTTCCATGTTTTCCAACCAATACAACGAAATAAGAATGAGCTGAATTCCTTTCTCTAGGTAAATAAATAATTGATTTCTATTTATTTCTTAATGTAACTCCTGACAGAAGCACTACCCAAGTAAACCAACAGCAAAAGCATCCAAGCAGGATTTCTAAACTCCAAGATGTACAGATTTCTTTGGCTCAGATGTGGCTGGCCCCACTCTTGCTCCTGATTGACCACCTAGATGGAGCATCCATCATATCCCTGGAGCCAACTGTGTAAGGCATAAGCCTAAATTTCCTTTTTACTGAACTAGCAAGCTTTTCAGTTTCATTAAAAAGTCTGTCCTAATTACAACAGGTGTTAATAGAGTAATATGTTGCCTTTTTAAGTCCCTCAATCAAACTCTAACTGAAAACAAAACAAACAAAATATTCACATCAAGAACCTAAATCTCCCCTCACTGCCTTAATACCCTTGCCCTTTTAGCTTCTATTAATTTTCTTTTGAAGTAAAGGGAATCTGAAGAGAAAAACTGAAAACACTGGCTGGTTTGTGTGCAGATTTCTCAGCTGCTCTTCAAGTTCCTCTGCCTGCCTAATGATTCCTTTTCCCTTACAATGGGAAAGTTAATTGCTAACTTCTTGCTGTCAGACAAGTTTGCTGACTATTAGTGAAACTGACTTTCTACTGACAGAAAGCTTTTTTCACTTGTTCCTCATAACCAAAATATACTATAAACTACATACACATTTTGAACAGTTAAGAGAACAGTTTTCGCTACACTACCTCTTAACTTATCAAATGCCGTCACTGACAGATAATCATCCAGGCTCTTTTGGAAAATATGCAGGAAAAATAGCACTCACTACCTGTTCCACAACAGAATTTCTAAATATTAAAACATGCATTCTTATCTGGAACTTATATCTGCTTCCTTTTCACTTACTGATCATACTTTTCTGGTCTATAGTGCTACCTAGATTAAAGTAAATCCTGATTCCACATGACAGCTTTTTAAATATTTAAAATAACTTATGCTTTCTCCCTCCTTATATTTGTCATTAGTCTATAGATCCCCTGACTTCCTTCACCCTCTCCCTCTTCCTCTCCTTCCTTCCTTTCCTTCTTTCTCTCCTTCTCCCTTTCCCTTTTCCTCTCTCTCTCTCTCTCTCTCTCTCTCTCTGTCTTTCTGTGTCTCTCTCCCTTCTCCACCCCACCCCCGTGGCTGTCTGTCTCTGTATGTCTGTCTGTCTCTCTCTCCCCAAGATTATTAAACTGAGCCTTTTCAGCCTGTACTCTTTTCCCTCCCATCCCCCCCCCCAAAAAAAAAAGAGAGAGAGAGAGACAGAGAGGGAAGCTGTTGTTGATCTTTACCATGGACCAGATGTACTGCTTTAAAAATTATATTCTAGATGTACCTGCTATTCACATAGAATGCAGTGAGATAGTCACCATCTTTGTTCTGGACTTTATATTAATTCAACCAAAGACTAAATTAGCTTCTCTGGTAGTCATATTATAATATTTACCTTGAAGTCAACTAAACCTTCAAGTCATTTTCATACAAATTTCTGTTAAGCCAGGTAGTTCCTAACTAAAGTTGTAAAGTTTAAAATTTTTTGAATCCTCATATAATGATGTTTCAATTTATTTACTTCATCTTACTGTTCAAATGTGTACAGTTCTTATTTGATCCCAGTTCTGACATACTCAATTTCCTTCCAAGAGGCTAAAATCTAAAATCAAGTTATTGAATTTAAAAGTCCTAATATATATATATATGTGTGTGTGTGTGTGTGTGTATACACATACATATTTATAACATATATATGTGTGTGTATATGTAAGTAGATATTATATATATACATATAAGGGGGTATATACTTCATAGCACTTGAGATTACTTCATATTACTTCATATCTCCATTATGAGAAATTGAAAGAATACATTAAAAAGTGGTAGACATGAAATTAGCAAAAGTCAACAAATATCTATTGAATGAATGAGTATGGAAAAGCCAGGTTAAGGATAGAACCTCATACTATTAGAAATTTCCCTCAAATATGAGATAGTTCCATTTACCAAAAGCCTCTGGTCATTTCTGACCAACCAACTATAAATTCTACTAATTAGAGCAGCCTAGCCCCTAGTTCACCATCATATTTACAAAGATACCTTTAAACATTATCTCTTTTCATCATTCTGTTAATCATTTACTCCAACCTCACCTTCTGAACATAATTCTGTTGAGGTCATCAAGTTCTTTCTCTGTTTCTCTCTTCTTTCTCTCTCTTTCTTTCTCTCTCTCTCCTCTATAAATTTTGATAGCTTGTCAAAATAACACTTCAGGACAATGCTTATTACAGTTAAAACCTTGGAGAAAATGGAGTTTAGTGAGCTAAAAAGCAATAACAATATACTAACACATTATTTGGAACAGGATGAGATCCAAAAGAATGCTCATATGGAAAAGCTAAATGAACATTTCTCAATATCAAGAAAAAAATCATTTGATGTAAAATGGATCTGTCACTAGAATTATCATTTTACTATTCCAATTGATAGTACTATAGTGCTCCCAGACTTGAATCCTCATTGCAGTTCTTGACTCTTATCTTTGCCTTTACTTACTCTCACCATCCATAAGTTGCCATATCAACAGCCCTTAGAATGTCTTGCATGGAGTAGGCACTTAGGAATTGTTTATCAACTTGAAAATGACCATAATTGGGAGTTAGGGCCATGAAATAATTCTAGGAAGAGAAAATAAATTCATTCATAACAATCCAAAGTATTCTTTAGCTCACTCAGATTTTCAGGAAGCCAAGGCAACAGTCTCCTTTGCATAACTGATTTTCTCTGAGCAGTTTGGCACATCTCCATTATGGACTTTTGAATATGTAAAGACATAGCAGGTAATTTAAGGCTGTTGCAAATGCCTTTGACAGAATGTGTAGTATATATTCAACTTGTTTAGGAAATATCTTAATGACAAGTCAAATAATTTATACGGGATACAAGTTTATATTTATATAACATAGTAACGGCCACATCATTATCTTAGTTATAACTAGGAAAGAGAAAAAGGCCACACTTACTGAGACCATAGAATTAAATTCCTCCAAAGGAAGCACAGAAATTAGTCTAGTCTACACTGTAGTTATTATTATATAAAATAACACTCTCTAATAATCATGTCAGGAAATATACTGGAGACTAGGATAATGGGCAAATCAGATAATGCACAAGAAACAGCCCTGTAACATAAACATTTTTGATTGGATTAGATTCAATATTATCAAGTCCTTGGTAACTTGTCTGGCATAAAGATATTTTCAGCCATTGAATGCCCTGTCACACACACACACACACACACACACACACACACACACACACATATAAATAGATCCCTCTAAATATACATAACTACATACATGTAAATTTCTTTTTCAATCACTCTTTCTTGGTGAGGTGATAAGACTTCAGAAATATGTTAGGCAAAGATTCTAGGTACCCACTCGACATAAAACCATTTTCTTTCAGAGATGAAATAGTCAATCACCATCTTCTAATCCAACCCACACTTAAATATAAATCTCCACTATCTAATTCCTAACAAATACTTTTTCAACTTCCACTTGAAGACTTCCATTGATTGGAAAATTGCAATCCTAATGAAACAACTTATTCCTTTTTTGAACCCTCTTGATAATTAAGATACTTCCTGATATGATCCCTAAAATCTGTCTTTCCAAAATTCCCATTCAGTACTCTTGATTCTTTTCTTTAGTGCTAAAAATAACACAGCCATCCATTTTTATATAAGCTAAACATGTCAGTCATGTAATCTTATGATAACTTATGATTATCTATTAGATTAACCATATGATCAGTCAATTCAATTGTATTTGGTCATTAAAACATTTCAAGACAGCAAATTAAATATATTTTTCCTTTGTTCAAAGAAAATTGGGTTTTCTGTGTGCATGACTGTATTTTATGTGTGTGTGTAGTTAGCTGCCCAGTGCCTATCCCATAATGGGTATTAAATAAATGCTTCTTCCTTTTCTTTCCTGTCCCCCTTCATCAGATATTCAGCTTCCTTCTTTCCCTCTATTTTAGCCCCTAAGACTGCAAAAAGTTAAAGGTATTGCATCCCTAAAATGTAGAAAATTCTCCAATCTTTGTATACTGATCTAGACATAACCCTAAGATATAGTTCTCACCATGGTAATGTGGTTTGAACTTTCTCCTTCAAACACTGAGAAACTAGGAAACTGAAGCTATTGTGGTGATCAAACTGAAATTTAAGTTACAACAAAAAATAAAAACAGCAACAGGGCCAAGTGAATTGTCAATCTAGGATCAACCATTTGTGAGCTCTTTTATATGTGGTTTTCTTCACTTTGTTCCCATAAACCTTATATATCTATTAGAGCATGCAATATCATTGGCAGAAACTAGAGCTAGGAAGACTTGGTTTTAATTCTTATTTATAAGGATTAGTTGTGGGACCCTTCTTGAGACATTTAGCATTTTGGTGTCCCTACTTAGTTCTCTAAATTAAAGATGAGTAAGTGATTCACATTAGTGGAGGGAATTTGTATTCTTGGATTTCTCTGGTTCTAGAACATCAAGAAAGTTTTCCTTGATAATTTCTTGAAAAAGTTTTTCTAGACTCTTTTTTTTTTTCATCATGGTTTTCAGATAGTCCTATAATTCTTGAATTTTCTCTCCAGGATCTCTTTTCCAGGTCAGTTGTTTTTCCACTTAGGTATTTTATATTTTCTATTATTTAAAAAAAAATTGGGGTTTTGGTTGAATCTTGATGTCTCATTGAGTTATTCATTTCCATTTGCTCAATTCTAATTATTAGGAAATATTTTCTTCGGTTACTTTTTTATCTCCTTTTGAATCTGGTCAATTGAACTTTAAGTGAGCTGTTTTGTTCATTGGATTACAGTAAGTTTTTCTGAGAAAGACACATTTCTCAATTATATTTGAAACTGAACCAAAGGTATAAATGAAAGCCATTCCTCAACTGATAGATGGTCAAATGATATTAACAGGCAGATTTCAGAAGAAGAAATCAAAGCTATCATCATATTAAAAATTTTGTTAGAAAAATCAAAATTAAAATAACTCTGAGGTAACATTTCATATCTATCCGATTGGCTAACATGACAGAGAAGTTTAAAAAAAAATTTCTGGAGAAGATGTAGGGGGAAAAATATATATATATGCTAATGCATTTTTGGTGAGCTATGAATTGGTTAAACCAGTCTGAAAACAACTTAGAAGTATACTCTAAGGGCTATAAAATTGTGCATACCCTTTGACACAGCAATGCCACCCCTAGGTCTTTATCCCAAAAAGAAAAAAGAAAAAGGAAAGAAACTTATATATACAAAAGATATTTAGGGAGATTTTGTGTGTTTGTGATTGCAAAGATTTGGAAATCTAGGAGATGTCTATCAGTTGGGGAATGGCTGAATGAATTGTGATATATAATTGTGATAGGATGGTACTGTGCTATAAGAAATGACGAGGCCAAAGTTTCAGGAAAAAGAAACAAAGTAGGAAGACATATGAACTGATGCAAAACAAAGTGAATACAACTAGAATAACACTGTATATAGTAAAAACCGTTATTGTAATGATGATAAACTGAAAGACTTAGCTACTCTAATTGACACAGTGATCTAAGACCATTCCAAAGGACTCATGCTGAAAAATGATATCTTCCTGCAGAAAGAAAACTGGTTATCTCAACACAGACTGGAACATTTTTTTAACCTTAGCAACATGGCTAATATGAAAATATGTTTTGTGTAAGTTCACCTGTATAAGGAACATTGTATTTCTTGCTTTCTTAATAATAGCTGAGGGAAGGGCTGGAAGGAGAAAAAAAATTGCAATTCAAAATTTTTTAAATGAATGCAAAACAAATAAAAATTAACATTAAAAAAAAAAAAAAACGACAGAAGTCATTTGATCCTATTGGAACATGGAACTACTCCTTTCTATGGAGCATGTCTGTTAGAATCCTAGTGTTAACTCTATGGAATTGATACAATGCTTATTGGTTCACACATTAGAGTGAATCCTTACAAGGTGTTAAGTCACTAGTATTGATAGAAACAATGCTTAAGTTAACATCTTTGAGAGTTCACAGATTAGCTCACATATTAGTTCACACTTTTGGGAGATTTCAGGGTTCAGTAGGAGATATACAAATTCACACCTCCATAATCCCACTTTCAGAGGAGGAGTCAACCTTTGAGTTTACACCTCTAAAAGAGCATAAAAACAGCTGAGCTCAGTCTGGAGAGTTCAGTTGAAAAGATTGAGAAGGGAGCATCAACTGGAGATTGAAAAGCCACGAGTCGGAGTTGAGCTAGAGGAAGGAACTGGAAGAGCTCTTGGAACCAAGGAGGGAGACAGGCCTCTAAGAAAGCTTTCCAGGCCCAAGGAAAGAAAGACTTGGAAGGAGAAAATAAATGTTCGGATTTTATGTGCTGGCTGCATTTGGGGTGATTATTACTCTGAACTGAAACTAAGGCTGCCTCCAGAAAACTTTCCCAAGAAACCTGCTTCCCAGAGAGAATGATCATATATTATAAAAAAGAAGAGAACACCACACATGTCTTTACCAAGTGGTAGTAGAAACAAAATAATAATATGCAAGGGGCAAAAGTTTCAGGTTATAGGCAACAAACTTGTACCCAAATGCCAATAGATCTTTTTCTCCTATTTAGCATTCATTTGTGTACTAGTAAATTTCTAAAAGTTTGACACTGGAACACCAAGAAAATTTTTTAAAAGAGGGTCACTATATATGTATGTGTATATTTAAATTTGATGTGCTTATTAACTTTTTCTCAATCATTTTTAAAATCTAAACGATCAACAATACAATAACACATCCTAATTTGGATCATTTGCATATTTTCAAGATATAAATGCTCATACTGAAAATTTTATCCTTGGTTTGCAAGCCAGGTCAAATTAGTTATAGCATACCAAGGTTTGTAGTAAACCCTTTATTTAATTAAACCATTTAAATCCCCTACTAGTACATAATAAATCATGGGTCACAACAGTATCTCAACAGATGGAACCAATTTACCCAATCATTGAGAAGCAGTGACCTGGCTTCCTCTGAGCATTTTCTTTTATTTGTCCCTGGTCATTTAGTTACCAGCTGTTTTGAACACAAACATGTCCTGATGGGACTTCTTCCTATTTGAGGAGACTGCTAAGGTCATTTTGCACAGGGGCCAGAACCTGCTGATGATTATTCCCTTCAGCTAGATCTAATCTTTTGATACTTTAATTCTTATTCTTGTTCAGAAGCATTCAGAGCAGGATATAGACGCTTTCAAAGAGTTCTTATTTCCATTAATGACAGTGATATTGTGAGACTTATCTGTAGTATTTACTGCCCTATTTAATAGCTACTTATCCTACATTTGAAAAGTATAGTTCTTCCTGTTAAAAAGACCTAGATAAATCATTTCACCAAATGTACTACTACACAGGATATCAACAGAGGCTAAACTTTAACTGGTCAATTATTTGCCACTGAGTTCCTCAAGAAGATCTATCAGCTACATACAGCGTTATCCTCAGATCAGGTACTTTTCTCAAATGCACACCCTTCTGGTGACATTTATCAAGAATCTCCCTGGATAAATGAGGGAAGAAATCTTTAACTTACTCATCAGTGACAAATACCATGCTTGTATCTTCCAGGCAGAAAGTTATACTTTTCATGTTTTATTAAAAACTAAGCTTTCTGACCTCTGCCTGTGTACTCTCTACAATGGAATGAATATACTAACCCTTGGTTGATGGATTTCTTCCCTTCTAATTCCACAGAGATCCATAACACAATAACTGAAAGTTCTTTCTCTGTCTATCACCTCTACATTAGAAGGAACCTGAAGGAGGCCATATTCCCTCTGCAAAAAGCAATACCACTTCTGCCTCTGGTCCAAAGCCAGAGAAAATGGGTTAAAGTAAACTGGAGCTATATCTCTAGCGTTGTAAATTTGTTTCAGCTTTGGTATTCTAACTTTTGATTTTAATTGTCCTTTCTTCCTTCTTTAAAAGTCATCTAAATCCTTTCATTCTCCCATCCTATCATTCACCCATACTATCTTAATAGCCGCCTGATTAATTTGATTCTAAAAAGTCTGAACACTCTCCTCTATCTGATCCATCACTCACAGAGCTGTCAATTTCTAAAACACAGATCTGAGCAGTTGTCTCATAAAGTCCAATGATTTTCTGTTAATCTAGACTAAAATACAAATTACTCTTTTTGGAGTATAAAGTCCTTTCCTCTCTAACCTCCAACTTATTTTTCCAGATTTATTGTTGTTGTATAGCCATTTTTCAATCATGTCCAACTCTTCATGACCTCATTTAAGGTTTTCTTGGCAAGGATAGTAAAGTGATTTGCCATTTCCTTCTCCAGCTCATTTTACTGATGAAGAAACTGAGACAAACAGGGTTAAGTGACTTGCCAGGGTCACATAGCTCCAGGCCCAGTACTTTATCCTCAGCAGCACCATAACAGTTTTTTTTTTTTTCCATCTGACTCCAACTTACCTTTCCAGCTTTATAATATATTAATTACCCTCTTTCATGATCTCTTCAAGTCAAGCCACACTGACCCTCTTTTCCTCAAAAGTGATACTTCATCTACCATTTTGTTTGTTGCTGTTTGTCACCCAAATCTGGAATAGACTGCTTTCTCATCTCCATCTTTGGAATTCCTAGATCCTTTCAAAATTCAACTCAAGCACCATCTTCTATGGTAGGCCTTTTTCGAGGTTTTTAATTGTCACTGTCTTCTCTTTTATTCAGAAATTATATTGTGTATAGACACATTTACATTTCTTTTGAATATATTTGTATGTACCTCCTTTGATAGGAAATCACATCTGGAGGACAAAGACTTTCATTTTTGTCTTTATTCTCACTATGGACCATGGGCCCTGATATATAGTAGATGCATACTATCTGTGCTTTTTATTATTATTATTATTGATTGCTTAATAAACTATATTACTTTGGACAAATCAGTTAAATTCTAAGTTAAACTTTAGTTTCATCATCTACAAAATAGATGTTAACACTACTTACATTACTTCCCTTGATGAATCTTTTAAGTTTTAAAATTCTGTTCACTTCATAGAAGCAAAGATATGAAGTTGGAAGGACCTCAGGGGACTACTATTTTCATTTTACAAATTAGGAAACTAAGACACAGAATTTAATTCAGTTTCATAAACAGTTATTAAATATACTCTGTGCTAGACATTGTGCTAAGCACTGGGTATATAAAAAGATGAACAAGAAGAGATGAGTCAAAGCATTAATAATCCAATGGGGGAGACAACATAAAATCAAATATATACAAAGCAAGCTACAAAACAGCAATGGTTCTTTACGTGTAGCCCAAAGAATCCTTGGGGTCTCTGAAACTCTTTCAGAAGGTCTAAAAATTCAAAATTAGTTTTTATTTCTAGCTTGGTAAATAAATATAAATATAATCCACATAAACAAAAACTCTTTGGACAGATCCTCAATGATTTTTGATAATATGAAAGTACTGAGAACAGAAGTTTGAAAATCACTGATACACCAGATAAATAGGAAAAAATCAACAGACAAAAGATATTGGAATTACAAAGGGTTAAGAAAGACTTCTGCAGGACTCAAGATTTTTAATTGAAACTTAAAAGAATTGGGGAGGGATCAGTAGTTAGAGTTGGGGAGGGAGAGCATCAAATTTGCAATTTGGCCAGCAGCTACTGAGAGAGGAACTATCTTATTCATGAAATGGCTGGAAAGTCAGCCTAATTGGATGGAAGAATATGTATTGGGGAATAAGATTTTAAAAGACCAGTAAGGTAGGTGGAGGTTTGTAGAGGGCCAGTATTAAGTCCATGAACAGTAAGAGTCCAGGTTAGGTTATGAAGAACTTTGAATATCATAGAAAACAAGGGTGTTATGCCACAGTTTTCAGTTTCCATAATTAGCCTGACCCAGTCCTGACTCAAGTTTCTCTGCTTCAGCTCAAAGCTCAGTCCTGCAAAACCTCCTCTCTTTTTTTATCAGAATATTTGATAAGGATAAACGATCTTATGTTTTAGAATATCAGAATGCCTCTCCACATCCCAAGCAACAGAAATGTCAGATACCGTCTTACCAAGATGCCTCTTCCCATCTTTGGGGTTCCTCCCCTCGTGCCTCCCCTCACCCTATCAGAAATGGATTGTCAGAGTCCCATTCAGCTCTCAGCACCCTGACTTCACCCCTGCATCGGTGTACCCCCTGAGTCTGAGCCATGTGTATATAGGCCATTGAGAACTCTAGTTGTTTGCTGGATTCTTGGAGACTCTAGTCTCATTCACCCCTGGGACCAAACCATGGATCCATTTGGTCCTAGTAAATCTCTCCCTTTTAATAAATTAATAAATACTCTCTAATCTCTATCTTCAGTTTCTCTGGCATTATAGGAGAGGGGGAAATTAGTTGGTGAAATGGATAGAGCATTAGCTCTAAAGTCAGGAGGACCTGAGTTCAAATGTGGCCTCAGACACTTAACATGTCTTAGCTGTGTGACCCTGGGCAAGTCACTTAATCCCAATTGCGGAAGGAAGGAAGGAAGGAAGGAAGGAAGGAAGGAAGGAAGGAAGGAAGGAAGGAAGGAAGGAAGGAAGGAAGGAAGGAAGGAAGGAAGGAAGGAAGGAAGGAAGGAGGGAGGGAGGGAGGAGGGAGGGAAGGAAGGAGAGAAGGAGGGAAGGAGGGAAGGAGGGAAGGAAGGAGGGAAGGAAGGAAGGAAGGAGGGAGGGAAGGAAGGAAGGAGGGAAGGAAGGAAGGAAGGAGGGAAGGAAGGAAGGAGGGAAGGAAGGAGGGAGGGAAGGAAGGAAGGAAGGAGGGAAGGAAGGAAGGAGGGAAGGAAGGAGGGAGGGAAGGAAGGAAGAAGGAAGGAAGGAAACAAGGGAAAGTCTTATGATCAATGCTGTAATTATCATAGTGATTTTGTTGTTTTTATGGTAACCTTTTTATACCTCAGTTTCCACACCTAGAATATGAACACATTAATCTGAATGATCGCTAAAGTATCTTCTGGCTATCAAATAGTTATCACATTTTAACAATGAAATTCTCACTGATGTAAACAACTCTGGAATGAGTCTGGAGATAACTGTGGGAAGAATAAATGTATATTCATTTTCTAGGACTCACTTTACAATGCAAACTGGTCACAGGCTCTCTATGGTAATCTCTGTGCTCCAGGGGAATCCTCACTTATACATTGTCAAATGAAATAATGTAAGTAAAGTACTTTGTAAGCTTTAAATTGCTATACAAATGGAAGTTTACAGTTGTCCAGAGTGCTGACACAAATTGGCAGAATCTCCTCCCCCTCCACTTTTCCTTCCTAGAGGATCAAAGATGATATACGAGAACCTCACCTTGTGACAATTAAGCTCTTGGCTATAATTTTACAGGGTTTGTATCAGGTCTTGGTTTGCAATGCTGGAACAGTAGGAGGGAAAATTTTGTCTGCCCCATCCCTGTTAAGATATAATTGTAGAGTAAGTAAGCTGATTTTCAGGTGTGACTTTTGGAAATAGTTCTCATTAACCTGCAGTCAACCATATACCCTAACACTTGAAGAGGGAAAGATTCCTTTCTTTGTGATTCCCAACCCCCCCTAGTTAATGTAATTACCCTTTAACTCACAAATCCTGGTCCCTTTGTATTCCAATAGAAGATCCAGACCTGTCCCAGCCCCTATCCGGATCTGAGCCAACTTTGGGGCTACACCCACAGGCCTCTCTAGCTAAATCTCCCATTATAAAAGGGACATGCTGGGATCCCCTCTTTGCAGAGGTCCCAAACATTTCCATGTCAGGACCCTCTGTCCAGTGCCCTCCTTATCTCTCTACCTTCACCTGTTTCCTTAACTATGCTTTAACCTTGCTTCCAAAACCAATAATAAACCTCTTTTATCAATCTAGCTTTCGGGCTGATAAATGCCTTTATTGGGGACTCATGCCGCACTACTAGACCTCATTTACCTCCATATCCTTGCACCGAACCCAAGGGGGTTGCAGGAGGGGCTCTATTTGACCCCCTGTACCCCAAACCTTCCACTAGACCTCAACTAACCCCTACTTTCATTTAGGTACCCCAAATGCAGACCTCATCGCACTGATTTCACATTTATAGCCTGCCTAGTTCTGAAAGAACTTTACTTTCACAAAAGTATGTTTAGCTATTAAATATCAGATAGAAACTTGATGATTGTTTTGCAACTTAATTTTTGAAAAAGACGGATGACATCACAGAGTAATGTCTGGACTTCCCTGTGAATTGGATTTAAGGGAGGCAGAGTTGTACAAAGTTGCCAGCCTTGCTCTCTTCCAGTAATTGAATTCCAGTGACAAGACAAAAAGCAGGACAATGACAATGGCCCAGTGTCTGATCAAGTAGTCAGTGTACCACAGCACCTGTTCCAGTAACTTCATGGAACAAATTGTTCTTATTTGCAGTGGGAAATTTGCTGTGGGAAGTCTTCACATTCTAGGAATATCCATCCCCTTAACTCATTCCAGATTAGTTGGTCACTTGGACCTGATTTATCCTGTC
This sequence comes from Antechinus flavipes, assembly GCF_016432865.1. NCBI lineage: Eukaryota > Metazoa > Chordata > Mammalia > Dasyuromorphia > Dasyuridae > Antechinus > Antechinus flavipes. The sequence goes on along the minus strand of NC_067399.1, from coordinate 216,835,823 downwards.
TGCCTATTTGTTTTTACCAGGCTGTGGTCACCATGAATACTACAGCTTTCTGGAGCCACAAGTGAGAATTGAGAAATAGATGAACACCAAAGGTAGGTGAGCAAGTCCTACGCCCAGAGGTGCTAGGCTTCCCTGAATACTCTGTGATTAGAAGAATTATGTAAGCACAGAATTGGAAGTCAGTCAGGAAACATGAGTTCTGACACTTGATAGCTAATTAATTCAGCTAAATCTTATTCTTTCCATGAACTTCCCTCAATCCCCCTGAAATTTGATCCTGATCATTTTAAGTTATTTCCAATCCAAATACCCTATAAATCTAGAAGATAAAGCAAATAGATGCAAAGGGAGATATGTTAAAGATAAAATTGATGGGCACTGAATAAGAACTCAGGTGATAGGAAGTTTGCAACAGAAGAGAGCCAGAATTTTATTGCCTGAGCTGGTCCCAGAGGCAAGCAGGGAGGAGCACTGGTAGAATTACCTTGACTTTAAGTGGGGTTTTTGTTTTTAAGTAAACCTTTTGTTCTTTGTTAAATATCATGGATTGGTAATCATTATTAATTCCACAGTTTCTATATCCAATCAGAAAGCAAAGATATGAAATTACTCCCTCCCCCACTTCCCAAGATAATAAACAAACAACAACAAAAAAAAAAAAAACCACAACTATTTGTACCTCTCTAACTTCCTTTTGGAGTTAATTCATCAATCAGTGGGGTAACCCTCACTTGTCATTCCTCAAGGCATGTTTTTGCTGATTATGGCTAACTCGTTTTTTTAGAGTTAGACCACTTACTAAATATCCCAATGGCTAAATCCCTAAATTCTTTTTAAAGTTAGTTCACTTTATAGATTCAAGGATTCCTTAGGAAACTGCCTTAATGGGATCTTTCTCCTGTTTAATTGTGAATTCTCTAGAGAACTTAGTTCCAGTCTTTCCCCTTGTTAATTGCTAAAACCCCTTTTTATTTTGCTAAAAATCCTTATGGATTTAGTCCATTCTTAGTGTAATAAAATTTTTGTCTCTTGATTTGGAGAAAGCCTACAAAGAGAACGTGTATAAATTCTTTTGAGACACTTCATGATACCTGCCCATTGTTGTGCCACAGTTCTCTTTTAATGTCCTGACCCAGTTTCCCTAATTGTCCTATTCAGTTACTCTGCCTCAGGTTATAATCATTCCCTCTTAATGTTAGGATAAAGGTCTTATATCTTAGACCTTAGGCTATAATCATTCCCTCATAATGTTTGATGGGATAAAGGACTTTATCCATTTTAGACATCATTAGAGTATCAGGAGCCTCTCCAGTACCTCCCATTATATCATCCTAGGTGCCTCCTCCCATTAAGTCATGCCCCTTCAAGAGCCTCCCCCATTATGTCATTGTTCTTGTTATCCTATAAAAGAATCTTGCTGTCTGACATTCACTGTTGCATTCTTGGAGACAATAGTCTCATTCAGCCCTGGGACCAAACCATGGATCCATTTGGTCCCAGTAAATCTCTCCATTAAATAAATTATTAAATTGTTCTCTAATCGCTATCTTGCTCAGTTTCTCCAGCATTACACCATAATCCCAATATACTTTTGGGGTGAAACCCCATATGCCAACATTTGGTGGCCTAATTCCATCATTTAGTGGTCTTGTATAAGGAGAGTCTAACTGTACCTTCTACCCCATTAAAATGAATAGAGAAAAAAAAAAAAACAAGAAAAGGAAACCAAAGATGAATCCTAGCCATTCACATACTTCTAAGCATACTTCATACTTCTAAGCAGCATGGAGGAAACAGTGCTTACAAGGGGAAAGAACACTGGAAGCAGAATCAAGAGACCTTTGTAAAAATCTCACCTTTGTCTCCGGCTATTATATGAACTAGAGGAAGCCATTTCATGGATATAGACCTCCATTTCCTTACCAGGAAAATGAAAGGATTGGAATATAGGAAAACTTTCTAAATTTCCCTTAATTCTAGTGGTTTCCTTCTTGTTGCTTATCTCCAGTTTATCCCATGTATAGATTGTTTGTATATTGTTATTTTCATTATTTGCCATGAGATCATGTACTTTCCTTGAAAGTAAAACCTTTCTTTTGCTTTTTTGAATCTCCAATGCTTATTGCCATAAATGACTCATAGTAAGTTCTTAATATATATATATATCTGACTTTCATATTTCATATTAAATAACTGACAATCACATTGCAACTCTCAATCTATCTTTGTATGAATAAAGGCTCCCTTCATTTAAGGGGATCTTGGATACAGAACAATACATTTTGTCCATATAAGCATTAGCATCACAATCCATTAATTTAATTGTTGTGCCACAGTTTCCTTTTATTGTTCTGCCTCAGTTTCCCTTAATTGTTCTACCTCAATCCCCCTGGTTGCAACCTTCCTTTCCTGTTCATTAGGACTGAGATAATTGGTTTGGGAGATCTAGCCACTCTGCCATTCCAAAAGAATCATAAAACTCTAGATGTCCTCTCTCAGATAGCTAATTGGCATCCTCTACCTCTAACTCTCCAGACTTCCTGTCTCTAGCTGAATACCTCCTTTACTCCCAATTCATCAGAATTTATTCTCCTCACCCCCCAACCTGTCAGAACCAGATTTATGGTCCATTCCTAAAAATTCCTGCTCAGTAGTGCTCGGACTTCACCCTTGCTTCTGTCTCCCCTGATCAGTAGAGCCCTATAAAAATCATTGAATCTCACATTTGAGGCTGAATTCTTTGAGATTGGAGTCCCAATCAGTCTGCTGGGGTCAACATGGCTCCTGTTTTGTCCCCAGACAATCTCTTTCTCTCAGAAATTCAAATATAATATTAAAAACTCTCTAATCTCTATCTTGCCTCAGTTTCTTCTTAATCACTACTGAATTTCAGAATATAGACTGGTTTTGTTTCTATGAAGATAAGAAAACTTTTGATCGATTGCTGGGCTATAAGTGAGGATACATACTAAGAACTTACCTGGATGATATGTTTTTTTCACTTTGGCTGCCTTGGAATAAAGAGCATAAATTTCTAGAGCCTGTATTCTTCATATCACTAAACTAACTACCACTATGCAGCTTGTGAGCCCATGGCCTTGTTTTTGCTTCTCTTCCTAGTCTAGTGTTTCCTAATCTTAAGTGAAAAAAATGCTAAAATAAAAATGCTTTGGCACTTTAAAATCCTAAGGGTGAGGGGATCAAACCACAATCTGGGAGCTGGGGCACAAGTCAAACTTTGAAGACAACTGAGTCAGATGAGGAGGAAAGTTTTGAGATCTGCTCCACCCAGGATAAATATGATTAAAGGCATCCAAGACAGTACTATAGTATTTCATACATCAACATTTAGAAGTCAATTTGGACAAAGGTTATGTAGAAATTGCTTTTTGAATTTGCTCTGCCCAGGAAAGAGTTGGCAAAGAAGTGAATGTGCCCTTAGTGTTGGAAGAAATGTTTATATTTTGTTTTTCTATATTCTTAGTAAATATCCTTTTATGAATGCTAATTGATATTAATCGGTTAAAGTATGCTAGGGTACAGTTATGTCCAGGACAGACAGAACACACCAAATAGAGAGGGGCTCAAACCTTTAGCATTTGAAAAGAATCATCTGACTCCTCCAAGTTTTCTCTGGAACCTTGCTGGGGAGATGGAGCTTTGTTTAGGGACTTAGTTCATCAATAAATGTTGTAAAAAAGATCTTCTGGTCTTACCTGGCTTAAAAAATATAGTAGAAGGAAGATTTGGTTCTATTTTGTTTCTGTTCTTTCAACACTAGTTTCTGGCATAGTATTTTGTAACATAATAGGCTCTCAGTATATGTTTATTTGTTTGTTTTTTAAATCCTAATTTTTCAGATGAGAAAATTAAAAGTTAAAGAGATTTAAGTGGTAATATATCTAGGGAGTATTAGAAGTTAAGAGTTTAAACAATGTACCTTTTTATGACATCTACCTACCTTTCTAAAGACATTCAGATACCTAAACATTTAGATGGTATTTCCAGGTGAACACTTTAAGCAGAGGCTGAACCCCCAAACATTTGATAAGGAGATTTTGAAAGAGAAATTTCTGTATTGAGTGGAAACTTTACTACAATGCCCTCCAAGGTCATTACTAATGGTGTGATTTAATGGAAATTACATATGTGGTTATGGTTTCCATAATCACATAATTAGGTTTCAGTGGAAATTTTTCTTATGAGGAAGGCTCACAATTCTGTGCCATCATTGGTTTTGACTTTCTGAAAAAATCAAATAATCTTGTCTTCTACAATATATAAGAAATTTTGTATTTTGTGTTAATGCAAAGAAAAGAAAAAATATAAATACTTTTGTTTAATATGGTTTTAACATACCTAACATATGTAGTGAGGTAAGAATTTTTTGTTGTTAAGTTGTTTCAATCATTTCTGGCTCTTGGTGATCCCCATTGACTTTTTCTTGCAAAGAAACTGGAGTGATTTGCCTTGTCCTTCTCTATCCACATTTATCTACAAATAAATAACTGAAGCAAATAGGATTAAGTGACTTACTCAGAGTCAGCAACTAGTAAGTATCTGTGACAGGATTTGAACTCATAAGATGAATCTTCTTGATTCCAAGCCTAGTACTTTATATATACTGTACTACCTAGCTGTCCATGATAAGAACAGTACATAAAAAAATAAATAAATGTGAGGATCACTATCTTCTCCATTAATCTCAAATATATTAGACCTTGAATTCACAAAGGATTAAACAAAATGACTGCTCAGACTGAAATTCTTCTGGCTCTCCCATTGTATTGCTATCTTAAACAATCAGTGTGCTATGAATCTTTATGGCAAATAACATTGTACTAGTAGACTAAAAACAATGAAGACCACTAAATTAGGAGTTAGGGATAATTAGATAATGATTAGTATCTACCACAAAAGATTAGCAAGAGGGTCAAATGAGATAATGTACTCAAGATACTTTGCAAGATATAAGACTCAATATAAATGTCAATTATTATCATTACTATTTAAGAAGCAAAAAACCTAACACATATAAGTTCATCTGGAGAAAAGAAATAAAATTTTAGAGAAGAAAACCTTTGGAGGCAAACTTAACAATCTATTCCATTACTGACATTTCTCAACTGAGACCTTCACTGTCTTAAGTTTTAATTAGAGTATTTGACCTACTACAAATTATAATGAGTGGCAGGGAGTTGAATATCCCCAAAATGTTCATTTCAAATATATGGGCCATTATAACTGCAAATAGGAAAAAGGGCAAAGACCTAGATCCTATGGTTTAGTGATGATGTTCCTCAATGGACATTATATATGCCATGCTTTAAACTTATAACAAATATCCCTCAACAGCCCCATTTAATACCTGGAGGTCAAAAGTACTAAGTACTATTCCCCATACTATTCCCCATTCTATTCTATTTATGTCATAATTAGGCATTTCTCCTGTGAATTTTCAGATGGTTTACCAATTTAAATTTTCATTTATAAATATATTTTATTATTGACAGATTTCAAAACATTGAAACATTAATGTTGCTTTTAAATTCCCTGTGGAAATTTTATTGACAAAGATTGGATCCATTAGTCAACTAAACTGGTAGTAATATAAGTAGACCAATAGACATTTCATCTATTTACAAGGATCAAATAAAAGAAGTGTAAAAGATTTTTAAAAATAACTGAAGTGGAGACTTTTTGTTTAAAATATAGATCAGTCTAAGATATGAATTTGTGATAGTCTGCTATGAAACAGTCCTACCAAGCACCTCAAACTCAACCTGTTTCAATATGAATTCATTATATTTCCTTACTAAATCTGTTCTTTGTCTCAATTTCCTTATGTTTGAGGGAACCGTCAATCTTCCAGGCATTTGGGATATCAAACTAAGGTTCATCTGTCTACTGTATTCCCTAAACTCCTCAGTCTCCTTTGCTGGATTGTGATTCAGGTCACACTCACTAACCATGATTATTTCCCAAGAGCCTGTTTTCCCTCCCTCCTCATCTTTTCATTTCTTCTTCATTTTTGTTATTTTACTATCTCATATAATCAGTTCCTGTGGGTTCAATTATAATCCCTATGTAGATGATTTCCACATTTGTTTATTTAGTTCTAGCTTTTCTTCTGAATTCTACTTTCTCATCACCAGTTTCCTCTTTGGACATCTCAAACTAAAAGTCCCACAAGAATATTATATTCAACATGCAGAAAACAGAATTCATTAATTTTCCCTCAGGATGCTCCTTTCTTCTCTTTTCTTTGCTATTATTGAGAGCCCCACCATTCTTTCAGTAGCCTGTATTTACAACTTCAACAACATCCTAGACTATTTTTTTTGAACTCACTCCATATATCTACTCTCTTGGCAGGTCTTGTTTCTACCATACCATGTGTCCCCTTCTCTTTCCTCACATAAAACTCAAGCATGGTTTCTGTATCACAGAGATCCTTTAATAAATGTTTTTTCACTGACTGGTTTATTGATTCTAATGGCATAGTATCTATCTCTCCCATCTATACCCATTACTCTACTCACACAGACTTCAATATAGTTCATACCCTTGCCACTAATTACCTAGATTATAATTACAACCTTTAAACTAGTCCTTCAACTTCTATTCTCTCTCATCTCTACTCTTCTCTGAGTATTCTAAACAAAAACTTTCAATGACTTCTTCAGCACTTAGAAGAATGGAAAATAAATTCTTAATCCTGCACCTAAAAGCTCTTTTTATTCTGGCTCTAATTTACCTTTCCATTCTTATTCTATCATTCATATATGTATGTCTGTACACATGCATTTATGTATATATGTATATAGACATAAATATCTACATATGTATATGTGTGTATGGAGGTATATGCAGAACTACTAATGACTCCAAAATCTTACTCCATGCTATACTCCATAAGGACAAAAGACTTTTTATTCCCCATCCCCCATGTCTCCTTATTAAACTTTCTCCCTTCAAATTCCTTTACCTTCATGAAGTTTCTTTGAACCTTTGAGTTTACAATGATCTCTTTCTCCTAAAACTTCTTGTAACAGTTTAAACTTCATGTTTCCTTTTATTAAATTCTACTTTTCAAAATAATTGTATGCAAGTTCCTTCAGGACTGTTTTGAACTGTTAAGTTATAGGATGAAGTATCATTCTTCTTCTAAATTCAGATAAATATTTTTGTGTTTCCTGTTGTAGAACATTCATCCTTCATTAAAAAAAAAAAAAAATCAGCAATAGTGACTCTACCAATCATCTACAGATACAGAGTATCTGAATTACAACTAGACCCTAAACAAAGTGTCTAGTGGTATCCTTGGAGTAAGAGAGGGAAAAAAACAAACCAAAATGAGCTGCATGATAGAATGAGATCAGAAATAAACAGCCATAGGTTCAATACTGGTTGAATGATCAGATCCAAAGAGTACTAATTAGTGAATGTTTGTCAAACTGAGAAGAGGTTTCCAGTGGTATGTCATAGGGCTTTGACTTTGATCCTCTTCTGTAGAAGACATTTATCAACAACTTTGATGAAAAATAAAAGGATATTTGCTGATGGGATCTTATTGCAGGATTAAAAGACCAAAGATGAGGGCTATAAGAAACTATAGGTGCTATCTAGTAAAATGCCTTTACTTTATAGAAAGGGAATCAAGATCCAGACATGTTGAGTGATTGTCAAATCAGTGTTAGTAAGCCTTGTGACTCCAAATCTACGCCTATCTCTACAGTAATATTATCATCATAAGCGCAAAGGGAAATGGGCAATCAGCATTCAGAATGATATCTATGGACTTGAATATTGCTCTTTAACAAACAAGAGGGATATAGATATAGATATAAATAGATAGATAGATAGATAGATAGACAGATAGATGTTTTTGCTGAGGCATTTGGGGTTAAGTGATTTGCCCAGGGTCACACAGCTAGGAAGTGTTAAGTATCTAAGACCAGTTTTGAACTCAGGTTCTGATTTCAGGGCTACCTAGCTGCCCCCAACAAAAGAGATTTTAACAAAAGAAAAATAAAATATGTTTTCAAGCACATGAAAGAAGATACCCATCTTGACAGAAGTTTACACAAAAAAAGACTGCAATCTTAATTATAATTCAAAACTTAATTCTGGTCAATGGTATGAAACATCTACTACAAAAGCTAATAAAATCTTAGATATAGTGAGTGAAGTCTTTTTTCAATGTGGGAGATGATAAGTCAAATTGTTACTGTGCATTGATCTGAAAATATCTGGTCTTGTTCAATAATTTTAAGAGAGGCATTAGCAAATTATAGACATTCAGACAATGGTACCCAGAATGAATCAGGACATTAGAACAATACGGTCACAGACAAACAAATAAACAAATTAACAAGCATTAACAATTAACAAAGAAATGTTCCTCTAATCAACTGCATTTCATGATTATAAAATAATTCAAGAAATAATTAAGAAAAATTCATTTGAATAGAAGACAAGATCTTGTAACATTGGCCATATACAAAAAGATGTTATAACATTGCCTGACAATGACAGACCCAAGAAATTGGATCAATAGCCTCCATAGGACATGTGGATAGAATAAAAAAAATCATCTTCATTGCATAAATTCTGGGGTACATCCGCCTCACAGGAAAAGACAACTCAGTGTACTCTGTAGGAGGAACAAAGGCTTTAAGAAACTGCTTTTTATGGTAGAGGAAAATTCTGGGACATTGTCATTCAATCAATGGTAGGTTATTACAAAGGTGTTATCTCTTTGTAAAGGGTATACAGAGACAAAAAAATAGCACTGAACAGTGCATAGACTTCTAGATTTGGAAGCATAGTACCTGGATTTGAAATCTGCTTCTGCTACTTAATACCTGTGAGACCATAGGAAAGTCATTCAACCATTTTGAGGATGATTGAATGAGGAAACTTGCAAAGATATCTTCTGTGGTCCCACTCTGCTTTGTGATGTTATGATTTCATGAGACTGTGAAGTCACAGTTTAACAGATTACTTTAGGGGATGGATGAGCAAAGTGAGCTTAGAAAAGAGGAAAAATTAATTCAGGTGTATGGCAACTTAAGGAGAAGTTATGTGCCACTGGGCAAGGTTCCTAGTTGAACAATATATTCTTGGTGACTTGATAATAAAGTTAATTATTTCTACTATGTTAAAAAAATGAAAGTGCTATTAGAATATAAATGTAACACATTTTTAAATTATAATATTTTAAAATTATGATTTTAAAAGTGCATGTACTCTGAATTCTGCTATCTGAGTCATCTTCTTTAGAAGATGTCATGTCATGTAGGGATTGTTTAAAGGAATAAATGAATGGATCAATGAGTAAGTGAATAAATGGATGAATAGCTAGATGAATGAGAAAGGTTTTATCAAGTTCTTACTTGGCAGTTAGGATGTACAGTGGATATAATGCTAAACTTAGAGTCAGGAGGATCTGGATTCAAAAATGACTCAAAGATTTACTGATTGTGTGACACTGGGGAAGTCAATTAACCTTGTTTGCCTCAATTTCCTCATATGTAAATTTAGCTAGAAAATGAATGGCAAACCATCCAGACTGAAAAGTGATTGAATACAACCAAAATTCTTACAATGTGCAAAGCACTAAGCTAAGGACTTGAAAGACACTTATTTTGAAGATAATGAATAGGAAACATTTGATATCAAGTATTTGTAAGACTGCTTTATGGAAGGAATAAATTGATCCAGAAATAAGTAAGCTCCAGAAATACAAAAGTAAGATTAGTAGGTAATAGTTATAAAAAAGTAAATTTTATTTCAATATACAAAATAACTTACTTGATAACAATATGAGCCCAGGATTCTATAATAATAACATTTTTATTATTTAAAGTGTTCAAAAAAATTATGAACAATCAACTGAAAGAAGCTCAGAAAATGGTTCCTATCTTGGAAAGGATCCCGAACTAGATGAATTCCAATATTTCCTTTGACCATAAGATTCTTTGTTTCTCAGATACTATTAGATTTTTTTTTAATTTCTAAATCACTATTGAATAGACAAATGCATATTAAAACAACTCTGAGGTGCTTGCCCAGAAGCAAGTTCTAGAATGGAACTCAAGTCTTCCTGATCACATGCTCAGTGTTCTATCTACTATCTATCTACTAAGTTCTATCCATATGACCTCTACAGTGTCTTCTAATCCTAAATCCTTTGATTCCATGGTAATTATAATAGATTTATGATCTTATGGTTGGCTCAAACCATATATATGATGTTTCTTCAATCACACACACAAAAAATTAAGAATCAAATAAACTTTGAGAAATTCATATTAAAGGAAACAGATGGCTGAAGGGAAAATAATTGTTTAAAAATAAGAATGTGAGTATACAAGCTAAAAAGAATAGTAATACCTTCTATGGGCATATTGCTTTTAACTGTTTAAAGCATTATCAAATAGTATCTGCATTTACAAGTTGTGAAATCCATGTGCATGAAAATGTATCTCTTGCATTTATAGTAATCACTGGTTTTTCAGATATATTTTATGCAACATGCTTAGATAAAAAAGATGAAACAAAGGAACTTTTCTTGAAAAGCCCATTAGCAACTATCAATGCTTTGGTATTTAAATAGATACACATGGGATCAAGAGGTTTAATCACCATAAAACAAATGAAGAGTCAAGGGCTCCATGCAAATCCTTACTGTCAAGCAGAAAGAAACATTTCCCATAGGTCTGGCTCTTCATGGCACATATAATTTCATTTTCTAGCTCTAACTCCTGCTATTTAAAATCTCCATAAATACATGTTTCCTTTAAAACATTATTAAACCATTTGCTGCATGTTTATTAATGCAAATAGCCACTTATAGTATTCCTTTCAGAATACCACCAGAAACATTACTTAGATTTAAAGAGGGGGAAAGTGTGCATAGGAAATGTTATTATTAAAATTAACTGTGTTTAGTTAGCACAACTTACTTCAATTATTCAAGGAATCATGATTTCATTAGTGTGGCTGTTATCCTTTACTGATGCATATAACAGTCCTTTCACACCTTAGTAAGAAGTTGAATGTATTTTCATATCCAAAAAAAAAAAAAAATTAATGGTGGTTAACACTCTTATGATGAACTCTTGTTATAGATGAAACCTCAAACTGCAAACAGAATGACCAGCCTGTTGCCAGGCTAACCTTTTAAAGTCTTTCCAGTTTGATAGATTTTGCTCTAACTTGTCCTTCACTGAGACAGGCTGAGGCCCTTTCCAAAGGTAACAAAGAACAACTATAGAGAAAAGCTAGTGGGAGACTTATCAAGTGACATACTTAAGTTTGTACTGTGCAGTGACCTCTAGATTGAGCTAACTGGCTAATCATATATGCAAAGAATAATCTATTAAATGCATTATATGAGTTCATATACTTGTGTGATTTTAAGGAAAATTTGAGGAACAGCTATGTAAATAAATATCTCTAACAATCAATCAAAAAGCATAGTGCCAGATACTATACTAGGCTTTGAGGATATAAAGACAAAAAAAGAAAAATACCTCTATTCTCAAGGAGCTTTCGTTCCAGAATAGGGGTTTTTAACTGAGATTTTGTGAAATTTAAATATTTGAATGGCTGGGCAGATATAATATAAAATACATATATAGATCTATATTTAAAGAAAACAAAAATGAAGAGATTTAACTAGAAGGAAAAATAATAAACATTTATACAGTGCCTGCTATGTGCCAGGCACTGTGCTAAATACATTTATAAATATCTTCTCTTTTGACCCCCCCAAAATCAAAGTATTATAAAGAAAACCAATTACATTGAATACAGTTCACAAATATGCACATACACGCGCATGTGCATATAACAACCTCATGGATTACAGGTAAAAAACTTCTACATTAGAGTTTCTTAGATCATTAGGAACAGTAAAGTCAATATTTTCAGTTCAATGTTTTTCTCAATGGCCTGGATTTAGACATAGAAGGCATATTAGTAAGATGATATGAAACAGGGAACCAATATGATGGATGACGAAATTAAGATTATAAATGATCTATAAAGAGTAGAGCACTGTGACAAAAAAAGAATATTGAACATGAAAGGAATAAATGTATATTAAAATTAAAAAACTCAACCATATAAGTTAAAAATGTAAGAGGCATGACTACAAAATAGTATATCTTCATTCCTCAAAGCTCTAGAGAATATGCATATGTATATATGAATTGTTTATATATAAATATATTTATACCTATTATACATATATCCCTATAGATATATGTATGTGCTTATTATTTATACTTGTACACATGTGTATATGCATATGAAGTTGTTATATTATTGATTTATATAGACTTTATGATCTATATCTGTATCACTCAAAAATATAGCATAGAAATATAAGTAGCCTTTGCAAAAGGCTACAAGCTATTGTGACTTTAATAAATAATAAAAAGCAATAATAAATAAATCAGTGTATAATATAAGGAATACCAAAGATGATAATCCTACTCTAGCTGTCCCAATTAGTATACTGATTCAGTTCTGGCCACCTTAATTTGAAAGGACCTTAACAAGATGATATGTTTGAAAACAGGTAATCAGCATCGTGATCTGGAAAATGAGTTTAAGTTATTTAAGTTTTTAAATTTTTGAAGGGCAGTCAAATTGAAGCATAGGTAAAATGTTGTTTTTTCCCCTTCAGTATGTATAGGAGAGAATTTATTTCGCCTGTCAACACTAACAACAATAGTATGATGATCATAATGCTTGAATGCTTCATTTTCACTTTTGTCTTGCCACTGGATTTTGACAACTCTAGAGAAGAGTTAGACTAAAGGCTGTGTCCAGTTCTGTCTCGTTTAAATCCAATTCATAAGCATGTCGAGACATCACCCATGATGGCAATTACAAATCCTGGCAAGCTATGCAAACTATACTATTCTGGATATCAACAGTACAATGACAATCACCTACATGTCTATAGTAATTTATAGTTTATGAAGTACTTTTCATTTTAATCTATTTATCAATCAACTAGTACATATGCCTATGAACTTAGGCCACAAGAAAGCTAAGAGAACAAACTTTTCTCTTGTTCTATGTGAAATTGAGGTTTGAAGAGGTCAGAGGTTTGCCCAGTGTTTCTTTGCCAGTTAGTGGAAAAATGTTGGACATGAACTCAGGAATCCTGGTTCATCAGCCAGTGCTACTATCCACTATTTCAGGTGGATCCTCAAGAAGTAAGATTTGTCATTCTCCGATTGATAAATGGTCAAAGGATATGAACAGACAATTCTCAGACGAAGAAATTGAAACTATTTATAGACATATGAAAATATGCTCCAAATCATTATTAATCAGAGAAATGCAAATTAAGACAACCCTGAGATACCACTACACACCTGTCAGATTGGCTAGAATGACAGGGAAAGATAATGGGGAATGTTGGAGGGGATGTGGGAAAACAGGGACACTGATACATTGTTGGTGGAACTGTGAACACATCCAGATATTCTGGAGAACAATCTGGAAGTATGCTCAAAAAGTTATCAAACTGTGCATACCCTTTGATCCAGCAGTGTTTCTACTGGGCTTATACCCCAAAGAGATACTAAAGAAAGGAAAGGGACCTGTATGTGCCAAAATGTTTGTGGCAGCCCTGTTTGTAGTGGCTAGAAGCTGGAAAATGAAAGGATGTCCATCCATTGGAGAATGGTTGAGTAAATTGTGGTATATGAACATTATGGAATATTATTGTTCTGTAAGGAATGACCAGCAGGATGAATACAGAGAGGACTGGCGAGACTTACATGAACTGATGCTGAGTGAAATGAGCAGAACCAGGAGATCATTATATACCTCAACAACGATACTGTTTGAGGATGTATTCTGATGGAAGTGGACCTCTTCGATAAAGAGAGCCTTAATTGATCAAAGATGGACAGAAGCAGCTACACCCAGAGAAAGAACACTGGAAATGAATATAAACTGCTTGCATTTTTGTTTTTCTTCCCAGGTTATTTATACCTTCTGAATTCAATTCTCCCTGTGCAACAAGAAAACTGTTCAGTTCTACATATATATATATATTGTATCTAGGATATACTGCAACCCATTCAACATGTAAAGAACTCTTGCCATCTGGGGGAAGGGGTGGAGGGAGGGAGGGGAAAAATCGGAACAGAAGTGAATGCAAGAGATAATGCTGTAAAAAATTACGCTGGCATGCGTTCTATCAATAAAAAGTTATTTTAAAATTAAAAAAAAAAAGAAGTAAGGTTTGTCTAACTAATCTTTTTTTTTTTTTTTTTGACATGAGACTTACTGTGGCCTTTCTTTTTCATCTAATAAACCTTTCTATTTGTGCAACTTACATAGTTGTAATGTAGTCCTGACATGCTAAGTGTTCACACAACTTAGAAAATACCTTTATCAGGAAAGTTGGTATGATTGTATTATTAATATATTTTATATGCTAATTTATTTATCAATAGAGATAGTAATCGTTTACCTTGCCATTGCACAATTTTCTATGAATATCAAATCATTAAATTTTAAGACCATGCCCCCTCTCATATGTTAAACTTTTGTAAGTCTGTCTTCATCAGTTCCCCTATCCTGCTTCTCCAAACACACACACATACACACACACATACATACACACACTTTTTACCAAAGCAGAGCAGTAATTAACTCTCTCTGATTTTTAGACTTTCCTTCAAACTTAACTGTGAATTTAAGTGACTTGTTGGGATCACAAAGTACACATGTATATGAGTTGAATCTTGAATGTGTGTCAAATTGTGAGGTTGTTGAGTCTTCAAATTACATCTTGAAGGAAAAAAAAAACTTTTCTCTCTATCACTGTTTGTCCTATTTCTTTTTTCCTACTCTCTCTGTTTCTGTTTTCTCTTTCACTTTTTATTTCTCTGTCTCTTTTTTCTCTGTGTCTCTATTTCTCTTTCTGTCTTTCATTCTGCTCTTTCTGACTCTCTGTCTTTCAAAGACATGCTATAAAAATGAATTGATTGAAACAGATGTTGTAGGACAATTTAGTGAAGGATACTGTAATAACGCAGATTATGAATATAGTTTAATGACCTAAGAAGCATACCTTATTCAGCAGGAGTAGGGAGCTTTTGCTGACCTAGAGACTCTGAATAGATGTTCTTGTCTTCTCTGCATTACACATAGATTTGCATAGTGATGGGTTGGAAGGTGAGGTAATCACATACTCTACCTTCTCTTCCCACAATTCCCTAATCATGGTCTATGTTCACTCCTCAGGACACAGAGGCTTACTGCTGATTGCTGACTACCAAGTTGGGAAGGAAAACGTTTCCACAGGTGTGCAAAGCACAATGTGCTCAGTTAGTTGCCTTTGCCTTTTTTATTATTATTTTTCATTTATAGAACTGAATAAAAAACTAGACATTTATTGGCTACAGACCTTTTTCTGTTCTCTGTAATTCAAAAATGGTTGCATTTTTTAAAATGAAATATCACCAGCTTCAAGTTTATAATGCAGACTAGGCCCTGATGGGCACCTGCTGAATTATTAACATTAGAAAAGCCTCTGTGCATATTGCAGTTGTAACTTTTTTCCCCCCAAGATTGTTTATTACGTAAACTCATCTTAACTTCTGACAGTTTGTAACAGGAATTGACATAAGATAGACGTGTGTACTCCATCAGGTAAATAATCCATGCCTTTAAAAGTGTCAGGACGCATTTTTACATGATAGATTATAATGGAACTGAAGGAACTATTATAGGCTCTCAGTACAGAGTCGATAAAAATATGGAGACTGCCATGGAGTGAACCTTCTGCAGCAGTTTGCAGAGAACACAGAGTGAGACAAAATTTGCTTCTCCCTAGAGCATATTCAATAATATGAGTTTTGGGGGGAAATAGTTTGCAGGTAGCGAAAAGAGCAGTTCTCAAGTACACAAGAGAATGACTTGAATGGGGAGACAAACTTTTGATTTAAGGAACTCTTGTTATTAATCCTCATTTAATCTTAAACATTGCCAAATCATCTATATAACTTCAGAGATTTGTTTGGGATACTGAGAGCTCAGGTGAGATGCCAAAGTTCATAAAGCTACAATGTATCTCAGCCAAAATGTGAATCCAGCTAGAATTTCCTGATTTCCCAGATAGCCCATTTTCTATTATGCCATATTGTTACTGTATTTAGATTGATATGAGGGCAGGTGGGGGACAGAATAGTAGGTTTTCACTCATAATTTCTATAGAAAATAAGCAGAACATTTGAACACAGTTATTGACCAATCATGAATATTTAATCAGCACTTATTATGTGGTACTGTTGGGTGACAAGGTAGATAGTATTAGGCTCGGAGTCAGGAAGAGTTATCTTTATGAGTGCAAATCTGGCCTCAGATTTTTACTAGCTATGTGACCCTGTATAAATTATTTAACCCTGTTTGCCTCGGTTTCCTCATCTGTAAAATGAGCTGGAGAAGGAAATAGCAAACCACTCCAGTCTCTTTGCCAAGAAAATATCAAATGGCATCATGAAGACTTGTATACAAATGAAAAAGTGATCACAAATTATATGAAAATATAATTTCTGAGGCAGCACTACAAAATGCTACTTCATTACAGTTCCTTCTAGCTCCAAAGCTATGACATATCAATAAGCATTCTACAGTATATTTTCAGCATTGTACTGGGTAAATAAGGAACAAAATGAGCTGACCTCTATACTCATGTATCTTACATTTTATATGTCTGGGTTTCTTAATCTTCAGCCCCAAAATATTTTAAAATATATTATAGCAATTATTAAAATAATTGCTTTCATCTGTAATCCTATTCATTTTATTTTATATGTTTATAAACATTATTCTAATTATGGGTAAAGAGATCCCTAACACAAACAAAATTAAGAACTCTTGATAACAGAGGAAGACAAGATACTGGTGTTTGTATATGTAAAAAAGCACATACAAAATGAATACACGTGGGTTTTTTTTCCCTCTTTGGGGAGTGAAAGTGGGGGCATTAATAGTTAGGAGGTTCAAGAAAGGCCCTATGTAGAAGATGTTTTAACTAATGAGTCTCTGTACTAAATGCATGTTCACAGACTAAAGGGTAGTGGGGGAGAAAAACAACTTAGATAACTTGTCTCATTTATTTTATTTTTAATTTATAGAAATAATTTATGACTGCAGTAGCTTGAAAGATTTCTCTAATAGCTACCAGTTTGAGATATAGGAAACCTCCCTAAAGATAATTTTTTTTAAAACCTGAGGTGACATTGAAGTCTTACTTAGAGACTCCATTATTTAAAATTTAGAATCACAGAAGATTAGAATCATAATCACCACCATTAAAATTTATAAAGGATTTTGAAGTTTGCAAAGTGCTTTACAAATATTATTTCATTTAATTTTTGCAACAACAATGTGAGATAGTTGTTATTATAATCCCCATTTTACAGATGAGGAATTTGATTCTGGGTTTAAGTGAGTTATACAGGATCATATTAACTTATAAGGGTCAAGTATGGAATCTGAATTTGTCTTTCTGATTTGAAATCCAGGACTCTATTCATTGCACCTCTCATCTTTTAATCTTTTCCATGATGTCCTTAAAAAGCAGTAATTAACCTTTATTTAAATACATCTAGTGACAAGTCAATGTTATGAAAGCAGTTTATTTCATTTTTAGACTTTAATTATTTTAAGGCTTATGTTGAACTGAAATCTACCTCGCTGTAATTTCAAATTACATGTGAAGGGAACCTCATCCAGAAGTGATGACACTGTATTAGAGTTAATGATAATTATTCTGGGGGGTGAAAAGTAGACTGTCATACATATCTATGACTAAAATGATCATTGCAAAATCTGATCCACCAAGATGGGAGATTTGAGAAAGAAACTCACAAAATCTTAGATTTAGATTGAACAATCCAGTCTATACTTGGCCAAATCATTTCTATAATTCTAAAAACACAAATTATTCTGATTATGAAGAAAAAGTGAGAAGTTTTTTTAAACATTTCAATATAGATACACAAAGAATTCATACATCAGTTTGCTCCTCAAGGACAGGGATGCTATTTAACTTTCTTTTTTTTCTCTCTCTCTTTTTTTATTTTTTCCTTTCCCTCCCTCCCTCTCTTCCTTCCTTCTTTCCTTCTTTCTTTCCTTCCTTCCTTCTTTCCTTCCTTCCTCCCTTTCTTTCTTACTTTCTCTGTCTTCCTTATCTAGAGCTTAGCAAAGTATTTTGAACATAGCATGTGCCTCAAAAAAACTTTTGTTGAATTGATTGAAAAGATCAAAATTATGGCTGTTTAAAGGAGGAATTCAATAACATCCAAGTTGAAGACCAGAATAAATAAGACTGGAAATTAAGATTATACACAAGGATAGTTTTAGTAACTATGTTGGGGGGAAGGTATGCAGAGGACCGAAGAAGAGATAGGCCCACTTCTATGAGTAGAAAGAAAAAAAGTGAGGAAACAGAGAAGCTACTATTTTCCTTTACCAAAGAGAACAATCTTCACTGATTTAAAATTTTAAAAGCTTCATCACGGGGAAGACAGAAGAGCCTTGTTTTGTGTTGCTCCAAAACAAAGACTAATCAATGAAAATTTCAAGAAACAGGGAACCATTCTTCCCTCTAGGTATTTATACAGAGGCTAGAAGACTCCCTCCCCCCAGGACACAACTAAGTCTGAGATTTTATGACTCTAGTTCTGAGAGAAGCAACTCTGTCTCTCAAGGGAAAGAACTTAATTCGTGTTTTTCAGTTAAAGTGATACTTTCTACAGAATGATGAACAAGTTCCAATTTATCTATTTGAGTTCTGTTTTCATTAAGTCCTCAGTGATTGCATATCTCTATGGGGAATTTATTGATTGTGTTTTCCAATAACATTCTATTGATTGAAATGCTACTTGAGAAATTGGCAATCATGGGGTGAGCCTGTGTTCTTCTGCACATCAGAGCTTGCTATAATCCTACATGCTATAATGTTAAACTCTGGTTTATGCTTTTGGATTGACATGCGGGTTGCCTTATAACAAAGTTGTCTATCACTAAGTCTTTACATTTTCTTGAGTGACAAAATCAGAGATTCCCAGAGGCCAACAAGGCTATCTTGGGCCTGAAGAGAAGCCTCTTTGAAATGATCCTTAGCAAGTGGTTCAGATTCAAATCCTTATAGCAAAATATTGTCTATGCTGTGTTTGTCTCTGCTTTAAAAAAAAAAAAAAGAGAGAGAGAGAGAGAGAGATATTTGATTCATTGAAAATTCAGAATTAGATACAAATTACCAACTCATTGCCTTTTGATGCTGTTATAGTAGAAAGAGTGCTAAAGTGGAACATGTTTTTGTTGTTTCTATTTCTATAGCATCTCATCTCCAATATCTCAGGGAGGGTGAAAATAGACAAGTGTTTCCCCAGCTCTGGTGTCTCCACTTAAGAGAAAGTATCCTAGTCAATGGAAGTATGCTTGAAGCGGGAAAGATTCCTTTCTAGATTCCCATCCTCTCCTAGTTAATAATGTAAATTGCCCTTTAACTCACAAATCCTGGTCCCTTTGAATTCCAATAGAAGATCTGACCTGTTCACAGCCCCACCGGGATATGAGCCAACTTTGGGGCTACACCCAAAAGCCCCTCGAGCTACATCTCCTATTATAAAAAGGCCATGCTGGGAACCCCTCTTTGCAGAGATTCCAAACATGGCTATCATGTGAGGACCCTCTGTCCAGTGCCCTCCTTATCTCTACCTTCGCCTATACTTTAACTTTGCTTATCTAATAATAAACCTCTTTTGTCAATCTAGTTCTCCAGGCCAATAAATGCTTTTATTGGGAACTCGCACCGCTATTAGACCCCCTTGCGCCGAATCTCTACCCCAAACCTGCCACTTGACCTTAACCCTAATTTCATTTAGGTACCCAAAGCTAGACCTCAACATGCTGAGTGTGCAGCTCACTGATGACACCAACAAGCCATTCTAAGTGCTTGGGGGTGTCCCAGCTATAGGATAGAGGGAGAAAAGAATGGGGGCTTATCTTGACAAGGAGAGGGTGAAGAGAGCAGAAACAAGCATCTCCTCATATAGGCTGCCAAATGTTGAAATTCAAGGGGATCCCAAAATGTCTGGTTTCCAGACCAGTGTTACAAATTGTCTCAAAGGAATTTGCAGGTTCAGATTCATTTCCAAGTCAATGGACAGTTATTGTTCATTAGTCTCAGAAACTATTATCACTGACCAATAAGCTGTTATCTGACAGTCTAATAATATTTGTGGCCTTAGCATCCAGGTCATATAGAATAAATTGGGACAAGACGAAATACATCATTTCCAACTACATAACTCCCAAAGCCAAGTGGCCTTAAGGTTACTACTAATCCTACCTAAGGGCTGAACCACATCAACTTTGCTTCTCCTATCCTCAGTTTTCAACTCCATAAACTCAGGATAATAATAGCAATTACTTTAAGGGATAATTTTGAGGATCAAATGAGATAAAACATGTAAAGCATTATGGAAACGTTAGAGCCAAATAAAAACTAGTGATCATTATATTGCTGAATTGATCTGGGAATGAAATGAGGCAAGGCATTGTATTAATCATGACTTTGTGATTAATCAAATTATATTAACTATATATTATATTACTATACTATAACATTAAGAATAATATCAATATGTAAAACAATATATTAATATTAATTTTATTAATATTGAAACTGTCTAGACATCACCTATATTTTGACTATGACATACTGACCTTTCTCCAAAATAACCCATTTAATAAACACTTGTTGACTAAATGATTACTGGATTTGTCTAGAACTTCATGGGACAAATTATTTAATTTTTACTGGGACAAATTATTTTCCCCAAGGACCGAGATTGTTCATTAGGTTTTGTTAATTTACTTGAATTCAACTTTTCACCAAGCAATATCACTTTTTTTTTCCTTTTAAGAAGTAACCTTAATAATTACTTTGCAATTGTTAATGCTGCCAATAATTATTTTATAGCAAAAAATACAGTTTTACAATATTTCTGGAGTTAATTTATTATAAAATGTTCAGCTCCTTATTATAATTTAGGTTATTTTTCTCTTAATTTTTTTTTCTCTAGTAACGTTTGGAAAACATCTTTGTATCAGTATCTAGCACTATAGTATATAACTTCATCCATTCTGATCATTTCCCTGCAATCCCTGTTAGAATTTTAACATTCATGCTGAGTTCTTTGCCTTTTGCTATTTCCAAAACACATCCTTTTACCAACAACTGCTTTTTTTAAGTGTTACTATTTCAGTAGGGTGAATATATAGTGCTTTATTGTATTTTACCCGACTTCAGCAAAATGAAATAAATATTACTACAAGTGGGTGGGAAAATGAATATACATGAAAATATGATTTTTCTATTTCATGTTACTCTCAGCTTTAAAGATATTTTCTGATAATGTTTCAAGAAATGGAAGCTCTTGAAAATTTTCTTTTTTTCATACTATTTTGTGTCAAATGTTTAATATTCTATTAGATACAGTATATTTATCTATATGATTTTAAATTATGCTATATAGTGCACATGCCCTGAACAGATTTTTTTGAAAGCAAGGTGAAGGCCATATATGGAATATTGTACTTATCAGCTTCCTCAAAATGTCATCTAAATTCATAATTTATATGTGAAAATCTGTGCTGGCTTACTATCTCTATCTCATGAAACAAAAAATTACATACGTCTGTCTATCATTTCTGATATGAATAAGCAAGATATTATCCATTTTATCTATTGGAAACCAATATCCCTCAAGCAATTTAAATTCCATCTTTTCAAGCCTTTTCAGACAGAGTAACTGACCAAAGAGCCTAAAGAGAAAACAATCAGACACATTATTGACCTTCTTATGCAAGGTTGCAATGTGCAGGGTCAAAAAATTCAATCGCAATTTCCCCTTTGTACAGTCAAAAAAAACAAAAAAAAAGTCCATTAAAATGAACTGAATGGCCAAGAGAAAAGCATATCCTCAACTCTCACATACCCTCTGTCATAGATATCTGTCATGTATCCTGTCATTTGGCAGATGTTTGCAACATGGAAGGCTTTTTCTAAATCCATTCTCCTGTTTGTCTTAGAGTCACTAGGCTTTTTTGCTCTGGGGAGGCATATGCCTGATTGCCCCTGAAACCAGGCTGCCTTGCCTAAAAGAAAAGTTCATTTATGGGCTCTGTTTATTCTGTGCTGAGGATGGCTGAGAAAGAACTACAAGAATGAGAGAGGAATACTGATCCCAGTTCTCCTGGGGGCAAGCAGACTGTGTAGGACCTCTCATCAGTTAAATCTTAGAAGGCTATTAAAATCAGTGCCACTTGTTCTCAATTGAGCTCCTTTAAACAAGCATTTTCTGGGAATCCAAAGAGGGATAGGACTGGAGGCAGGTTGATGTTCTCTCAATCACTAAGTGTCTCAATCCTGGCTCTGAAACCCAGTAAAATTGGAAAATAATGACCAGAAATCTCTGATGCATCAAAGTCAAATTTGGATGCAGCAGCAGCAGTAGCAGCAAGAGTACTAGCAATAGTGGTAGTAGTAATTGTAATAGTAGTAGTAGTAGTAGTAATAGTGGTGATAGTGATGTAGTGGTGGTAGTGGTATAGTAATAGTATAGTAGCAACAGCAGCCTAGAGTACACATATAGAGAGAGAGACTTTACTTTTAATCAGAAGATTCCTTGTAGGAACATTCCTAATAGGTCAACACATCCTATCTGCTTTTGTCCTCACAACAAGCAGTCTGGAGAAAAACTCAAGGAAATGAGCCCCAGTGAGAGAAATGCAGTACTGGTACACTATCTGAATTGGGCTATGTGACAGCACAGCCCTTTTTGGAGGGTCTCGGCCCCAGCTAAAATCTTCCTCCCTTCCTCATTGGTCTTGGTAATTACAATGTGTTAAGAGGATACTAAACCCTAATCCTTAACCCTTAAGGTTCTGCAGTCACTCTGTTACAGAGTCTAGCATGCAGAAGTAACTAGCTGTGTAGTGTACTAGACAGCATTGTACTTGGAGTCCAAAAGAACTGGATTTGAATTCTACATCAGACACTTAGTAGCTATGTGATCTTGGGAAGTCACTTAATGTCTTTCACATTTGATTCCCATGTCTCTAAAATAAGATAATCAGAGCATCTACCTCACAGGATTGTTGTGAAAATCAAATGAGAAAACAGGTAAATGATAGTTTGTAAATAATGCAAATACATCAAATTATATATTATGAATTATAGATAATAGATTTGAGAATCAAATGAGATAAGAGATATAAAATACACCGCATACTTTGAAATACTAGGTAAAAGCTAGCTATTAATGTTAAATGTTATCATCATCTTCCTTTTATCATCATTTTATTATGAAGTATTTCATTCAGAGTAATGATCCCTTTTTGTATGCTCAGGAAGTTGTGTCAAGGAGACAGAAAAGTTAGGCAGCATTTTTCTGTGTAATTATCTCATTATTAGTTTATAAGTTTCTTCTTAGCACAGGGCACTAACTACATAAATTAGGCATTTAATGATTGTTTGTTGAGTGAATAAGTGTTTGAGGAGGCATCATGGTGTGAAGGAATAAAGGTTGGATTTGGAATCATAGTAAACGAGATAAGGTGAGATCTTTCAAGACAGTTATGAAATCAAGTAAGGCTACATCTATTTCAAAGTTTGAGTAGGCCTGAAGGACTTTAAACATTAAGTCAAGGGCATACTTAAAGTCTCCTCCCTGCTATCCTCTTAAAGGCATACTTAAAGTCTCCTCCCTGTTATCCCCCTAAGGGCATACTTAAACTCCCTTGTTATCCTCCCTATTTCAGCCAAATAAGGGCAACTATGTACTTATTGGTCAAGTTCAATTTCTTGGATAGTTCCTGAGTTTAGAATGTAAGATCCTCAGCCAATAAGGATGAAGGTCAGTGGTGGGAGGGGAATTTGCGTTAGGGATTAAAAGCTTCGACCCTGATCCCTACGGTGCTTCCTCCCTTCAATTGTCTCCTTGATGGGTGGGACACCTGATTCTTGCAAGAACACATAATAAACTTGGCTTGGATTCTAGAGATCTCTCCAGTCTTTTTTAAAAATGGTTTCTGACCCACACAATACCTAGTTTTGAATCTTAGTTCTGAAACTATGCAACCCTTGGCAAATCATTTTACTGGCAATCACTATCCTCAGCTATAAAGAATATTTACCATCTTTACCTCATAATGAAGTTAGGAGAAATGTGATTTGTTAGAGCTATAAAAATATGAACTTCTACTTTTATTATTTTCTAACTTCCTAAGCATTTAGATAGCTAACATGTCATTAGCATCTGAGCAGCCACTATAGTATAATGTCCAACTACATATGTCACTAGATGATCTAGTGACAGCCAGGGATAACAGTGGTAAAATGAGCCAGTGGCTTTGTCTACATTTGAACAATGACTCACAACAATATACAGATTTCTTTAATATAAATATCTGTGTTCTTACAACAAATAATTCCTCTGGATGAATGAAAGGCATCCAAACATAGATAAATTGCTACCATTCGCTGTCATCTTCTCAATAATTGATTTATTTTGACAAATATCTCCTAAGTTCCTAGTTGTATAAAGCACTGGGTTAGTAGGAACTAATAAGCTGAAATGAGATATACAATAGGAAGGAGTATGTAGAGAAGTCATTGACCAATGACAAACTTCCCTCCTGTTAACATGCCCCACTATATCGTCACTGAGTCTTGGGAGAGATGAGCAGAGACTGTGCTGGTGATGCTGGCAAAGGGACTGATGCCTGTGATCATTTGGTTCCCTGGATCAGCCATGGAAAGAAAGAACCATAATGCTATTTCTCCTTGTTCCTATCACAGTATAGATTAAGTGATAAAATCAGGGCCTTAAGGGGTTCTGGCTTAAAAGGGATGAGATCTGGGAGCTTTAGCAGACTATAATCTCAAAATGAGCCAAATACGTGACATAGAAGCCAAAAACAAAAAAACAAAAACAAAAAACAAACAAAAAAAAACACTGCATGAATTTAAGCCTTGTGTCCAGAACACAGAAGTGATCAATAGACCCACTCTTTTCTGTCCTTGTCTGATTGAACCTGGGACATCACAGTCAGTCTAAGAAATCTGTACTATAAAAGACACAAATAAAAAGCTAGAGATTTGTATGTCCACTTGCATACACAAATATATGGAAGAAAATAGCACACACATGTACATACATACATGTGTACATACATGTATGTGTGTGATATATATGGATTGTATTTGGAAGGAAAGTGCCTATATATACATTATATTTTGAAATAAAACAGCACACACAAACCTCTAAGCATGTATCTTTATATGGAAAGAAACAAAATATGTATGTATATGTATTTATGTACACATGCACACAAACACATGTGTGTATATATGTATGGGTATGAAAAAAGGCATATTATCCCCTCCTCTAACTTCAGCATATTTAGCCACCATTCAGAGAAAACTAGAGGGATATATAGGGGCCAGTTTCTAAAAATGTATAGAAAGGTTTTTTTTTTGTTTGTTTGTTTGTTTTTGCTTTTTTTTTTTTTTTTTTTTTTTTTTTTTTTTGGAAATAGGTTTTAAGCAGAGGATTTCAAGTACTTAGAAACTTTCAGAGGCAAAGGTAAGTAAGGAGAACATTCCTGGTATGGAAGACAATCTATGCAAAGGGATGGTGATAGAATGACAAGTAGTATTGAAGAAGGGTGAATATGGAGCCAAAGAGAGCAATTCAGTGTCTCTTGTTTCAGGGGAAATGTGATAAGGCCTTGACATAGTGTGGTAACTTTGTGAGTAGAGAAAGGGGACAGGTACAGGTGATTCTATAGAGATCGAATCTGTAAGAATCAGGGATTTAGAGCACATGAGAGGTGAGGGAGGAGGACTTGGTAAATGGAAGAATGTTTTTTTGTTGTTGTTGTTAATAGAAATGGAAGAATTAGGAAGAAAGTTGGGTGTGAGAATAAAGATAATCAGAATTATTTTGTACATATTAAATTCGAGATACCTGTGGGATAACCAAGTAGAATTATCTACCAGAAAGATGGTGTAACAATATGAGGTCCAAAAATGGGATCCCTTAGAGAGGTAGTGAGTCCCCTGTCATTAGAAGGCTACAAAAGGAGACTATATAAGCACCAGTTTGGTACTTTTCAGTTCTGAGGTTTTATGATTCTTATAAATTTATGATTCTGTGATCGTGTGTGTGTGTGTGTATGTGTATATGTGTAATATGTAGGGGAAACAGGTCTTATTTTTGTTTTCATCTTTATCTTTTTTCCTTTCTCCTTTTTCTTTTCCTGGCCATGATCTAGTGGCCCTTGGGGATTAGCTACTATAATTCTCTATATTTAAAGAATCCATCTAGTCTACAGGACCTGAAATAAGAAGCAGAACATACTTCTATTTTTCTTATCCTTTACTCTTTCACTCTGACCTTCAAATTATCCATCTTATTTTGGTCTAAAACTTAAAAAAAAAAAAAAGCTTACTTCCTGCCTAATATTCGCTCTTACCTCAACTGCAGCTTATTTTTTTCATTTTCCTAAACATCACTAGACTGTTGCTAGATTTTCCTGTAAAGGTCACAGGCTGATAGAAATTCAATTATCCCTGAGAAATCTCAGAAATCCCACCTTTAGTAATAATGGGTTAGGCCCCTGCTGGTATTGATCAGTTGCCACACTGTGGTAAGGACCCTATTAGAAGTGGTTTCCTTGATTTGCATTGGTTTTCCAAGGAGTGAAATACTTCTCCATCTCAGTGTCATTCAGCTGCAAGAAAAAAATATCAGGTGTGTCAATCAGAATTCATTAGTCTCTAAGCAAATGGAAAATATGAAGGTTGTTAGTATTCTTTCCTAGGAAAATGCATATTTGCTTTCCCTAAATGTGTCCAAATGGGGATGTTATAGACAATTCAATGACCATGCCAATCTAATGAAAAGATATTATTGTCTAAATAAAGCTTACTTATCAATAAATAAATGAACACAAATTTCAGATTGATTGAAGCCCAATGTCTGTTTTAATGAGCAAAAATAACTCATATTCAAGCCAGAAGATTATTTCTATGGCTCAATGTCTCACTGAACAAATATTTCTCTTTTGTATAAATTGCTAGTGTCTAGTCCTCTGTCTCTGGTGAAACTTATATTAAGATGATTTTTTTAGTGTTATGATGCAGGTTGGGGCTGACAGAATTAGACCTTGACTAGTGAAATAGAGGGTTAGGTCTAGGAAGGAGAGCTTAAAAAGACTTCATAAAAGTCCTATTTATCCTAGCATTTCATAGAAAAGGAAATTGAAGCTCAGAAAAATCAAGTAGTCTGTGGGTAGTATAGTTATACTGGGGAAATAATTAAGTGGAGAAGTTAGCAAACAATTAACAATCTGTGGACCACTATTATGATATTTAGCCTCACTTTCCATTAGGAGCAGTTGAGGTTGCCCAAACCTTATCTCTAGGAAATATATCAGGGTCAAATTCGTGCAGGTAGTTAATTTCAGAGGTGGGATTTGAACCCAGTTCTTCTAAATCCATAGATTTCTTTTCTTTTGTTCTAATAAGTGTGAGCTTTGGGAGTTTAGTACCATTCTTATGAGCTGAAAGCAAATGGCCACATCCTTGCCTTTAATTATTTGATTAAATTTATGCCAAATTATAAACTAAGCTGAAAAATAGAAAAACTTATATAGACACCTGTTATTGAATCTAACTCATGATTAGCTGTCAAATCATTTTAGATAATGACAATAAAGAAAGTCTAAATTATCCTTGTCCCACTTTAGAAAGAGATCTGTGCCTTAATTTTAAATATCCCAGCTTGTTAAATCAGCACCAGGACAGAATCTAATTCATACACAGATAGAAAATCCCCCAGAGTGGGGAATTGGTACAAATATAATTCAGAATGTGAAGCAGTTGCAGGAAATGTAGGGGCAATTTTCAAGAAGAAAGGGAAAAAGGAACGAGAGATGCCCAGATTGCTAAAAATAGATAAACTAGTTGGTATTCCCAGGGGAAGCTTCTCAGGACCATCAGTCATTTCTCTTCCTGTGGACAAGCCCTGGGCCCTGCTTACACATACGTGTTCCTCTACACAATCTTGAGCACTTTATGAAGGGAAATCACTTCAGCCCTCTTCTCCATAAAGATGAAAGAAATCCCAGTAGACTGTGCAACATATATATGTTTAAAGAATTGACATCTATTCAACTCAACCCTGACATCTTTCATCCTAACCTGGCTTTGAAGGTAATACCATCCAAAATACTCTGCCTTTTTTATTACCTCTAATCGTATCATGCCTTTTAATAGCTAAGCCTACTGGAGCAAGTTTTTGGTCTGAATTTACCATTCAATCCAAACAATCCAACCTGAACACCACTGCAACTGTTTTTTCATTGAATCAACAATCTAATTAAATCTTTCAAAACAATTAGTTGCCTTGATGTCATGTCTAGTAACATATACATACATATATATGTGTATAATATATATATATATAATAGAAAATCCAAACAAAATTGTATTTATATATGTATATATAATACCCATAATATAATACATATACATTTAGATCTACATATATATATATATATATATATATATATATATATGTGTATATATATATATATATATAATTTTGGTTTAACTTTTTTTTTTATACAAGTTCAGAATCTCATAATGGAACAGTGTAACCCTGGGAATTTGGAAGAGGCTTCCTCATCTTTTAAATATGGAAACTCAAGTCTTATTTTATAGTCATGCCATGTTACCAGCTGCTTCTTAGTGTAGTTATGTTATTTGCCATTTGGGGAAACATCAAAGCTTAAATGGAGAAGAGAAGTTGGCAAACAAACAAGTGACAAGCTGTAGACCACTGTTATCATATTTACCCTCACTTTCCATCAAGGCCCCCAGTTCAGGTTGCCCAGGCCTTATCTCTAAGCAATACATCAGTGTCAAAGCCTTCCCATGCTGCTCAGTCAGGCTTGTGGACTCAGTCAGGTGTGCTCCCAAACAGGTGCTATGCTTCCCAAATACATGGGAATGACAGGTGCCATGGATACAAACAAAGCCCAGTCTCCACCAGACATGCAAAGAAGAAGTTGACAAATTGGTTGGTCTCAGGTGTATCTTGGTGGTGATAAATGCTTGCGGAAAAAAAAAAAAAATTGTGAAAGTAGGGCTTTGTTAGTCGTCTTTTGTCTGCAAAGCCCATCTATAAAATCTTTTTCATCTCTTTCTGTGATACTTTCATAGACATTATAAATTGTGCATAGACATTTGTTGGATAATATCACAGTGACTAATATTTCTTCAATAACATTACTAATACCATTTAACTAAACAGCCTTATAAATACTACTATAAATAATAATAATAAAAAAAAATACTTGTGAAATGCCGATGCTATGGTTAGGAGATTCTGAGAAACAGTATTTAGGACAATCAGATTTTGTCATAGAATAAAATCCCCAACCCATCTGAAAGAAATGAGAAAGTTCAGAACTTCAAGATGTGATGATTTGTCCACACTTAATTCTTTTTTATCTTTAACTTGCTCCCCACCCCCCCCCAAAAAAAAAAAAAAGTCTTGGTTCCAATGGAATTAACTGCCTTCCTGTTACAATGTTTTACTTGAGGGGACTAAGCTCTTGCTATGCCTCAGTTTCCAGATTTGTAAAATAAGGATCTTGGACTCTCGAAAATTCCTTCCAATTCTAGGATTCTGTGATCCTTTCAGTCTGCATTTTTTTTTTTAAAGTAAGGTATACTTGAATGATTCTTAAGAGTAGATACTCTTATCTTGTTGCTAGATATAACAAGTAAACTAAGCCTCATCTACATGTTAGCCACTAGATGGTACTTGTGAGTCAAAGTAGTCTATCAGAAATATAAATAAATTTTGTCCATGACATGGCACTTATTCTCAACCTGGTAAGTCAAATATAGCTTAAGAAATATGGAATTTTTCTTGCTATTATGAAAAATACTTAACAATTAGATATTATGTTCTCCTTTGGATGAGCTATTTTCCTTTCACCCCTTTGACCTTGGGTTCACTTTGGACATTCGAAAAACATTGATTGTCTCTTCAGCAATACTCTCCATACTAGCATAAGTATATATATGGACCATGGACTTTATGAGATTTCTTGAATGCTAGGATGAGTCTGTATTATATTCATACTTCATAGATACAGAGTTGAAAGAGATCCCAGAAGTCTGATATTGATGGAGTTTAAGTAATTTGCCCAAAGTCATACAAGTTTCAACAGAGATAAGATTCAAATTCAGACCTTTTTGGAATGAGCCATTTCATCTAAATTTCCTAAACTTCAATGAAATGAATGAAATAAATTAGGAGATTCTGAGAAACAGTATTTAGGACAATCAGATTTTGTCATAGAATAAAATCCCCAACCCATCTGAAAGAAATGAGAAAGTTCAGAACTTCAAGATGTGATGATTTGTCCACACTTAGTTCTTTTTATCTTTAACTTGCTCGCCCCCCCCCCCCAAAAAAAAATATATCTTAACTACTAAAAGAGGAATGTTTTGGCTAAGGTCACTTATACATGTAAACTAACTCCATCCTCCACACAATCACATTTCCAATCTCTCATCTTACAAGAATACTCATTTACAATTTTGGCAAGAAATAAAATAAAATGTGGATGATGAAATGTCTAAGTGCATATGCCATTTGGTGTTATCAATTCAATGATAATTTATTAAGCTCTATGTGCCATGTACTGTACTCAGTAACAGAGACTGAAAATGAGTCAAGAAACATTTTCTGATCTCAAAGAGTTCTCACTTTAATGATGAGAGACAACATACAAACAAATTATGTGCAAAGATGATATATAGAAAATCATATGATATATTGATTTTTATCTAACTTGGCTACCTGAATGGAGGCAGTCAGCCCAAATCTCCCACACTGACTCCTACAAAAACATAAAAATAACTTCAGATGAAACTATGATCAAAAATGAAAAACTAGAATAAATGACTTCATTCTCCCAGAATTATACAAAAAGTCAGTTAGTATTCTGAAGGCAATGCAGAAGAATGCTGACCAGAAAAGGTAGGGCCAGAACAAACAAACAAGAGGGTACAGCTTCCTACAATAGACAGATGAGCCAGAAACACTCTGAAAGATAGTATAACCCAAGGCTGCTAGAATTGAGGGGTCCCATAAAAAGTAATAAGAGTGGTCTACATTCCATTCCATGGAACTCAAATGTGTCAGGCAGTGGACATAAAAGAACAGAAGCAACCAATCTTACCATGGGATAAAACTGATTTAGAGAATCAGAGACACCATAGAAAGTAGAAAGTACTGAAAATCCAGTGCTCTAAACTTCAGCAATGGTGTGGGGAGGAGAGAACAGCTAAAACATATCAGGGCTTATAAAGTAAACATAGTCCAGGAGGTAGAGGTCAGCACAGGAACCCCAGCATCCACGTTAAAACCAGCAAGGGCTAACCATCCTACCTGGATGGAGGCAGTCAGCCCAAATCTCCCACACTGACTCCTATAAAAACATAAAAATAACTTCAGATGAAACTATGATCAAAAATGAAAAAGTAGAATAAATGACTTCATTCTCCCAGAATTACACAAAAAGTCAGTTAGTATTGCAGCAGGGAGCAAAGTCTGCCCAATTCACAAATATTCATTTCAGGAATTAAGACTGAAGTGATAAGTAAATAGAAAACGAGATTGACTATTATAAAGAATTATTATATTTGATCCAGCAGTGTTACTACTGGGCTTACATTCCAAAGAGATCATAAAGAAGGGAAAGGGACCTGTATGTGCATGAATGTTTGTGGCAGCCCTCTTTGTAGTGGCCAGAAACTGGAAACTGAATAGATGCCCATCAATTGAAGAATGGCTGAATAAATTGTGGTATATGAATATTATGGAATATTATTGTTCGGTAAGAAATGACCAACAGGATGATTTCAGAAAGGCCTGGAGAGACTTAC
This sequence comes from Antechinus flavipes, assembly GCF_016432865.1. NCBI lineage: Eukaryota > Metazoa > Chordata > Mammalia > Dasyuromorphia > Dasyuridae > Antechinus > Antechinus flavipes. Next base: position 216,803,731 of record NC_067399.1, on the reverse strand, counting down.
ACGAACTGATGCTGAGTGAAACGAGCAGGGCTAGGAGATCATTATATACTTCAACAACAATACTATATGATGATCAATTCTTTTTTTTTTTTTTAAATAACTTTTTATTGATAGAACTCATGCCAGGGTAATTTTTTACATTATCCCTTGCATTCACTTCTGTTCCGATTTTTCCCCTCCTTCCCTCCACCCCCTCCCCCAGATGGCAAGCAATCCTACATGTTGAATAGGTTACAGTATATCCTGGATACAATATACGTGTGCAGAACCAAACAGTTTTCTTGTTGCACAGGGAGAATTGAATTCAGAAGGTATAAATAATCTGGGAAGAAAAACAAAAATGCAAGCAGTTTATATTCATCTCCCAGTGTTCTTTCTTTGGGTGTAGTTGCTTCTGCCTATATGATGATCAATTCTGATGGACTTGGCTATCTTCAGCAATGAGATAAACCAAATCAATTCCAATGGAGCAGCAATGAACTGAACCAGTTATGTCCAGTGAAAGAACTCTGGGAGATGACTAAGAACCATTACATTGAATTCCCAATCCCTATATTTTTGCCTGCCTGCGTTTTGGATTTCCTTCACAGGCTAATTGTATAATATTTCAGAGTCTGATTCTTTTTGTACAGCAAAATAACGGTTTGGTCATGTATACTTATTGTGTATCTAATTTATACTTTAATATATTTAACATCTACTGGTCATCCTGCCATCTAGGGGAGGGGGTGGCAGGAAGGAGGGGAAAAATGAACAAAAGGTTTGGCAATTGTCAATGCTGTAAAATTACCCATACATATAACTTGTAAATAAAAAGCTATGGGAAAAAAAAAAAAAGATAATGGGTTCTCTGTTTCATTAAAACTGAATGTCTTAAAAAAAATTATAGATCCAAAAATATCCATAAATCTAATCAATAAGAAGAGAATAACTCTAAAACAATTTCAAAGATTGAAAGAATAAAAAGGAAATTATATTCAAATTCTCCATAAATACTTAAATAAATGAACCAAAGGATTTTTTAAAAAAATGAAATAAAGGCTATGGAGTAAGAATTGGAATGAAAATAAATAGCTTAGAAGAGATAAATGCTAAACCTCACCCAAATAATAGATTCCTTGAAAATTATAATAGAATAATATTAAGTTACTCACTGACTCGAAGAAACAAAAATGACATTAAAACAAAAATAAAAGATTTAAAAAATAGGAGGGAAGATGTATGGTAATTGAAATCAAGACAATTGACCTTGAATACAGGTAAAGAAGAGGGAATTTAAAAATCATTAGATTCCTGAAAACTATGACCCAAACCAAAAAAAAAGTTTTTATAGATTATGATTTCTAAAAATTACAAATAAAAATTATGGGTCCATTAAAAATAGAGGGTAAAAAGCAAATAGAAAGAAACAATTGAGTACTTCAACAACCCCTAAAAAAACCCAAAAAGGCTAAGTACCAGGAATGTTCTTACCAAAATTTATAATATTTAAATACATATACATTAACACACTCATCTACATATTATATATATACATATATATTTACATATTTTCATATGCATATATACAAACACAAGGATTTCTGCATATATATACTATATATATGTTTATAATATTGATATATAAATGGGACAAATAAGCTCACATTCCAACTGGGGAGAATAATATACAGTATAGAAGATCTTTTATATGCAAGTCAGGTGGAAAGGCTCCTTGGTTCTTAGAGTGGCAAAATTGATGGCAACGCATTTTAAAGTAATTTTCATTGATAAGGAAATAGATATAAATGAAAATGACATATATTTACATATCTCATGTAGCCAGAAAGAAAGAGTTCAAGTACTAAAGAACTATTGTGAGAAATCACACTGGATCTAGCAGCTTCTACTGAAAGTAAGAGGAAATCTTGGGTTATAATATTTCAAAAGGCAAAAGAAATATGCTTACAGACATGTATAACTTATTTTGCAAAGTTATGTATAATCATAGAAGGGAAAATGTTCCTTTCATGAAACACTATACTTTCAAGCATTCCTGATGAAAAGATAAGAGCTAAGTAGGAATTGTGGAATGTAAACATGAGTCAGAGGCACCAAGAATGGTAAATTTATGAAAGCAATTGGAAGAGTCTATACAATGTTGAAATGCAAGCATTTAGAATGCTGAAGAGAAAAGAAATGATGCTTCTCCAGAAACAAAATATCTTCAAGTACATTGAAGGAGATAAATAGAGAGTTTGGGAGTGGATTGATTCTGTTCTAAAGTTTTTAAGAGAGGGAAACTAGAAAAGGATAAAATGAATACACTATGATATTAAGAGTATTATTCATAATTCAGATTATAAGAAGAGAAAGAAAGAATTGTAGTGTATTGGAAGCTGGATGAACCTCATTCTTATCTGAACCCAATTTTGCATATATGGAAAGGTTTTGGTATAGAGCTATATCAAACTCAATGAGAAATTAGAAAGAAATAAGCAGAGGAGGCTTAAAAGGGAAGCTAATATAAGGCAGAGATGATTCATAAGCAAAACAAACTTTAGTTTCAGTGAGTGATTCCTAGAGGAGTATGTGTGGGGGGATTAAAAAGTTCAAAGGATTTTAGGATTTTATTTTAAAGAAATAAAAGTTAAGCACTAATTCTGAGATCTGAGCAAGGAGAAAAGAAGAGGGACAATATAAAATTGAAAGTTACAAACTCCTGGTATTAATTGCATGGCTTGCTTTTTACTGTCTTAGGAAATTGGGTTGCAGAGAAGAGAATGGAAATGGAAATAAATAGGAAAATATCTAAAGTAATTCTGTATGACAAAATTTAGACAGATGGATAGACAGATAGATAAATAGAAGGAAAGTTGAGAAAGAATGACTAGAGGAAGGAAAAAAGGGAGGAAGGAAGGAAAAAAGGAAGAAAGGAAGAAAGAAAATGGCCATCCATTTTTATGCTTGAAACGTTCATTGACTCCTTATTACTCAAGAGCTTGCACTGTAGTAAGGTAGAATATTTCAAAAACAAAACCTGAAAGATGTATTTGTGTGTGTGTGTGTGTGTCTGTCTCTGTGTCTGTCTATGCAGGGCAGGAGGAAACTCTGAGGGGAGGGGCTAGGTAATAGATGAGATATCCCTTGGCCATGAGAAAGGTCTAGAGTGCATCCTGGAGAGCAATGAAGGCACTGTGGCTAGGACTACCTCTTTAAATGGAGGTTCTAGAGGGAGCTATCCAATAAGAAAGAGGTTCTTCTACTGTGTGGATTCCAAGGCTGGAATGAACTTCCAGGATAATGAAATTTCTGACAGAATATATAGAGAGAAGTCTGTGACTCTCTTCTAAATTGATTTTAGAAGTTTAGGAGAGAAGGTTGGGTGGTTGTATATGTTTGATAAAATCTATTCCTTTCTTCAACATCAAAGTAATCTTTTTTTTTTTTTAACTTATTTTGTTTGGACTTGTTCTTTTCTCTGTCAAATGCTAACTTTTGCGGTTCTTTGCCCTCTAACTCTTCTATTAAGAGTGAAAATACCTGAGTTCAAGAACTATATTATTTTTCTCTTGCATCTGGCTTATAATTAAGGCTAGATTAAATCAAATGCATTCTCCTGAGTCTCTAAGAGAATTCTCAGAATCATTGCTAGACTTTGAGTTCAGTGCAATGAAGGGGAATTTTGTATTCTATTTTTCTACCTCTCATTCCCCAGCTAGTTTATTTGTTTAACACAAATACAACCTGGGACTCTGGGTCAGAGGACCATGTGGATAAATTTGACATTTCGTTGTATTTACTGACCTGAGAGAACAAGTGCTTCACTAAAAATCTAATGCTTTACTGTCAATATTTTGTTGACTGGATAAAGGATTTTTAAAGTCATTCATTTACATCTACTTTTTTTTTTCTAAACTAAGTACAGTCATAGATATGAAAAATGAAGTGAAAATTATCCTAAAATATTTATAAATGAAATATATAATATTTCACAAAAAGGTGCTAATATTATTGTCTAAATAACCCCAGTGAGACTGATGCCCTGAAACAAACAGAGAGGTGTTTTTCTTCACAAGACTGAACCGTATGTGCTTGCAGTCTGGTGCAAACATGATGAGAATGGACAAATGTTAGAACTAGATCAAAATAGCTTAAAAGCATTTCCCCCTCTTTCAGAATACAAATCCCTCAACCTTCCATTTTAAGCACAACTACTTTGTCTGAAGGACATGTTTCTTTCTCTTATTCACTTAATGTTAGTTGCCTCCCACCTAGGATTATAACATCATTTCTTTTGAAAGTGAAAGACAGTGAGAGGAATCTTTACAGAATGAACTTTGGAATCTGAAAGACATGAATTCAAGACCTGCCTCTGAGACTAATTGTGATTCTCGTAAAGTTAGTGCTTCATCATTCTCAAAACCTCTAAATTACAGAGTAGTTACAGTTCCACATTGGTAAAGAGAATTTCCTCAATAAGAATAGCCTAAATCATAAAAGTCAAACAGATGGGCACAATTTCCCTGAATATAATGGGAACCAGATTAAATGAAACTGGGAATTAGCTAGCAAAATAAATAAAAATACCACAAACATAGTTAATGCTACAATAAAGTCTGTTAAGTCACTATGTAGCTGTAGGGAATCTTTTACATTGTATATGGTTTCTATTTGCGTTTAATGTTACTGCTGTATACTTACAAAAAACACAAGACAATTCCAAAATAGATAAATGACTCAGTGAAGATCAGCATACTATCTGTAGTAGATAGAAGGATAGCTTTGACATTTGGAAAGCTTAGGTACTAATGGCACCTCTGACACAAACCATGTGTGGCCATAGATAAATCTCTTAAATTCTCATTAGCATATACAATGCTCAATAATTATATATTATACCTGAGTTTTTAATAAGCTCAATAGATATTCTTTTCACCAATTAAATTATGAGAGAGAGAGAGAGAGAGAGAGAGAGAGAGAGAGAGAGAGAGAGAGAGAGAGAGAGAGAGAGAGAGGGAGGGAGAGAGAGAGGCAGGCAGAAAGGAGAGAGATTCATTGGGACATCTTTATATTTGAGAGCCTTTTGACAACATAGTCAGGCAAAGTTGATCTTTTTGCTCTGAAGCTACATAAAATCCTTTTTCTAACTTTTTTGCATTGAGCATGTCCCCTAAAACATTTTAAGTTTCATTTCTGCCATATCCAAGGATGTTTGAATCTTATAAGAAGAAAATACACATAAATCTTGAATAAGATGTCCTTGCATATGATTTACAATGGAATATAAATGAATGGTCTATCAGTTCACCTGAAACTCTGAGCACCAGATAGTTTTAGAAGTTATCTCAAATATGAAAATGCTGGATATATTATATTCATAAATCTAGTATCTTAAATCAGATAGCACATTTCTTATAGACAGAAAAAGAATCTCCCAAGATTATTCCAAATATAAAATATATTGATACAAAATCAAATTTGCACAATTTTGAATAATGCTTGATACATGAATCACATTAATTATACTGCCAAGATGTTCATTTTAAGTTTGTCTTGTCAATTACATTTGATTTAATTTGATGAACAATTATTTCCCTGCTATGTACAATGAGACTTTCACTAATTGTTTGATGTCTCCATTTTCTTGGGAAATTTCTTCAGAATAATAGTCACTCATCAGCTACAATAAATTGGATAAAATTGGAATTGCATGGCTAACATGGTCAAGTCAATGGGCCAAGATAATCAACTGAATTGTTTTTCTAGCATTTTCTAAATGTTTTATTTGTCTTGGATTTCCATACTAATTCAGAATGGGAGTTCAAGGAAGAAGAGATTTTTTTTTTCCTTCAACAAGAGTGGATAATAGCAATTAGGAGAAACTTATGAAAAGCCACATATATTTGCCCAGAAAGTATAAAGCACGCTGCCCTTGAGTTCCTAGAATTGCCTTTCTATTCCTTTTTTTGAGCATTTGTTGTTCAATCATTTCATTCATATCTGACTTCTTGTAGTCCCATTTGAGGTTTTGTTTTTATTTTTTTTGGCAAAAATACTGGAGTGGCTTGCCGTTTTCTTCTTTAATTCATCTTACAGGGGAGGAAACTAAAGCAAACATGGTCAAATGACTTGTCCAAAGTCACACAGTGTAGGCCAGTGCAGAGTTCCTGAAGATGGACTTTATCTTCCCAAGTAATCAGATAATGGATAAAAATTCCTGCAAAACCATGGTGAAGATTAACATGAAAGTATTCAAGGGCTAAAAGGAGTGATCTTGAGTGGACATATTGTAAGCTTTGGGAATGACTTTGTGTATCATCCCAAGGTCAAGTGTAATTATTAAAATTTCTTAAATGTGCTTGTTCAACACATAGATACTAAAATTGGAGCAGTGCAGAAAAAAAATAGCACAGCTCTTGCACAAGTATGACATGCAAATTCACGAAGCAATATCAATACTAAACATATATGCAACAAGTGGTGTAGCATTCAAATTCCTAGAGGAAAAATTAAGTAAATTACAAGAAGAAGTAGACAGCAAAACTCTACCAGTGGGTGACTCAATTTCCTCTGTCAGAATTAGATAAATCTAACCACAAAATTGAATGGTGATGAAAAGGATACATTTTCCCTCCCCAAATCTCCAGTGATGCATGGAACCCAAAAAAAAAAAAAAAAAAAAAAAAAGAGCATGTGTTAGGGCATAAAAACCTTACAATCAACTCTAAAAAGTCAGGAATATTAAATGTCTCCTTTTCAAATCATGAGGCAATAAAAATTCCTTGGAGTAAAGGACACTGGAAAAATAGACTGAAAGCAAATGAAAACTAAATAATCTAATTCTAAAGAATTCAGTGGGTCAAAAATAAATCACAGAACAATCAATATTTTCATCAAAGAAAATGACAATAATGAAACAACATATAAAATGTATGGACTGTAACTAAAGAAGTTCTTAAGGGAAATTTTATTTCTTCAAATACTTACATAAATAAAATAGAAACAGAAAAGATCAATGAGTTGGGCATGTAACTAAAAAAAAAGCTAGAAAAAGTACAAATTAAAATCCCCAATTAAATACTAAATTAAAAACTGAAAATCTAAGAAGAGATTAATAAAATTTTTAAAAAGATAAGTATTGGAATAATAAAAATAAGAGTTGGTTTTACAAAAAAAGAAAGAAAAAAGGAAGAAATAAAGAAAAGAAAAATAACAAAAGACAATAAAAGGTAAACCTTTGGTCAATTTCTTTTTTTTTTAAAAAAATGAAGAAAACTAAATTAGCATTAAAAATGAAAAGGGTGAATTCACTATCAATGAAAAGAAAATTAAAGTGTAAAGCTGCTTTATCCAGTGGACTTAGGGAGTCCAATAGACTCCCTAAGAACAGTATCTCCAGGATCAGATGGATTTATGAGTGAATTCTACCATCCATTTAAAAGTAATTTCAGTATTATGTATTTGAAAATATTTGGAAAAACTATTTGGAAAGACAGGCAAAGTAGTTTTACCAAATTATTTTTATGACACAAATATGATGCTGATACCTAAACCAGAAAGGGCAAAAACAGAGAAAGGAAATTATAGACCAATTTTCCTAATGAATATTTATGCATCATTTTAAAATAAAATGTTAGCAAAGATATTATAACAATATATCATTAAGATAATACAAGGTAGGGTTCATACCCAAATTGCAGGGATGGTCTAATATTGGCTAAAAAAAAAGTTACCATAATAATTAATCATATCAATAATAAAATGAACAGAAATCATATGATTATCTCAATAGGTAGAGATCTAACCAATTGGAAAACATAAGTTTCTTTGGATTGGTTGGGCTAATGTTAAAAAAAAAATTAACAAATTTGGCCAAATTAATTTAGTTATCCATGGTCATACTAATCAGAATACATGTATACACACACACACACACACACACACACACACACACACAATAGTAGAAGAAAAAGTAATAACAAAATGCACCTGGAAAAATAAGAAGAAAAGAATATCAAGAGAATTAATTTTTTTTAAAGTAGATGGCTTATTAGATCTAAAATTATAGTATAAGTTGGCAATCATCAAAACTATTTGATACCAGTTAAAAAGTGGAGTAGTAAATCAATGGAATAGGCTTAGTACATAAGACATGGTAGTAAATGACTAGAATAATTTAATGCTTGATAAATTCAAAGATTCTAGCTTCTATGTTAAGAACACACTTTTTGATAAAAACTGCTAGGATAATTGGAAAATACTCTGGCAGAAACATAGACCAACAACTCACACCATATACCAAGTAAATTATGTCTATATAATTTAGACATAAAGAATGATACCAAAAGCAAATATGCAGAGCAAGGAATAGTTTACCTGCATATCTTTGAAGGAAGGCAGACATTAGGGCCAAACAGGAGACAGAGATCATTATGTAATGCAAAATGGATAATTTTGATTACATCAAATTAAAAGAGTTTTGTTAAACAAAGTGAGTGCAATCAAGATTAGAAGGAAAGCAGAAAGCTGGGAAACATTTTTTTTTTTCCTGACAGTATTTCTGATAAAGCACTTATTTCTAAAATACATAGAGAACTGAACTCAATTTATAAAAATACAATTCATTACTTAACTGATGAATGGTCAGTGGATATGAACAGGCAGTTTTCAGGTGAAGAAATTAAAAATATCTATGGGGGAATTCTGAAACTGTCCTTGACTTTTGAGTCCCACTTTCAGGGCAGTTAAGTGGTTTCATTAATATTGGCCCAGCATTATTTCCCCACTTAGCTCAAACTTAAATGGTGTCATTTAGCTAGAGATCTGGACTTTATATTTCTATTGAGTAGCTGGCTGCACCCTCTATTGAGCTGAAAATTAGTCCAGGACCACTCCTACTTAGTTTGAACTTAAGTGATTTAATTCAATTGAAACTTCAGTCTCAGATTTCCTATTAAAGAGCAATTTAGGGCTCATTTCTTTGCAGAAGGCCTGAAGCAGGAATCATGCCGTGCGAAAGGACCTCTCTCCCCTTGGCACAACTGCCTACCAGGACCCCTGCCAGCTTTGAGAGACATTTTCTTCTCAGTGATAAACCTTTTGTTATCTCTCTGCCAGGATTTTTCTGCTGGGGCCTTTACTCTTTGCCAGGACTTTTGTCACTGGGAAGTCAGTCTTCTTAGAAAAAGCTGATTTCTGTAGGGCCAACAATAAACTTCCTTTTTGCCAGTCTAATATTACGGGTTCATGAATTCTTTCATGTTGGACCTGCACTGATCAAAGAGGAGTTCCCACAACTCTGCACTGCCACTAACCACATTATTTGTTTCCCTGACTGGAAATCAAATCATTTAGTTCCCTAATTGCATCATAGTCATATGAAAAAGGGGTCTAAATCACTACTGATTTGAAAAATGCAAATTAAAACAATTCTGAGGTGTGACCTCATATTTATCAGATTGGCTAATATGCGAGAAAAAATATGATAAATGTTGGGAAAGATTGGGAAAATTGGAAAATTAATGCATTCTTGATAGAGTTGTAAACTGATTCAACCATTCTAAGGAGCACTTTAGAGGGATGCCCAAAAGGCTATAAAATTTAGCATACCCTTTGTTCCTGCCAGACAACTTGGTCTGTATTCTAAAGAGATCATTAAAAAAGAAAAGGACTCATGTGTACAGGAATATTTATAGCAGCTCTTTTTGTGGTGACAAAGAATTGGAAATTGAGGTAATACTCATCAATTAGGGAATGGCTGAAAAAGTTGTGGTACATCAAAATAATGGAATAGTATTATTTTATAAGATATGATAAAGTGACGGCTTAAAAAACCAAATCTGGAAGAACTTACATGAGCTGATGCTGAGTGAAGTAAACAGAAGCAAGAGAACATTGTAGACATAGCAGCAATATCGTATTATGATCAGTTATTTTAGATTTAGCTCTTTTCAACAATACAATGATCCAAGATAATTCTAAAAGACTTATGGAAAATGCTATCCACATGTAGAGAAAGAACTATGGAGTTTGAATGCAGATGAAAGAATACTATTTTTGCTTTTTTGTTTTGTTTTGTTTTGCTTTCTTTCTCATTTTTTCCTTTTGTTCTGACTCTACTTTCACAACATAACTAATGTAGAAATATGTTTAACATGATTGTTAATCTATATCAGGTGACTTGATGTCTTGAGGAGAAGGAGGAAGGAAAGATAGGAGGGAGAAAAATTTGGAATTCAAAACCTTACAAAAATGAATGTTGAAAACTATCTTTACATGTAATTGGAAAGAAATAAAATATTATTAAATATCTAAAAAAAACTTTCCTAAATTAAATTAGAGATTCAAATTTCCTATATTTTATAGTTGGTTACTAGACTATTAAAATCATAAAATTTCCTCAATTTTTTTTTTACCTTTGAGAAGGAAAATGCTTGCCAAAAGTATAAAGCATATGCAGAAGAAGGGTTAAAGTCAATCTATGTGAAGGGTAAAAACCTTGGCCTTGTAATTTTCCATTTTGATAAAGATTCACCATAGGACTATTTTATTATACTGGCCTAATTGCTGTAGTTCATACAAAGCATTCCATAGACCTTATATTTGAACAATTGACCTCTATGTCTAGCATACACATTTTTAAAAATTATCCTTGTCTCTTTGAATCGCTTTACTATTGTTCAATCATTTTCCATGACCTATTTAAATACCTAGATCAGCTCAACTTCATATCTTTCTTGAACTTTGTTACACATTGCATGATGAATCTTGTTGGGAGACAAAAATTCAACAAAATTGAACAAAAGGGAAAAACCAAAAACAGAAAAAAAAAAAAAAAAGTGAACATACGTTATGCTGATTTACATTCAATCTCCATAGTTCTTTTTCTGGAGGAAGATGGCATTTTCTATCCAAAAATTGCTTTGAATCACTGAGAACCAAGTCTTTGTCAAAATCAACCTTATTCAGATAGAGGAATAATTATCTATTGGTCATATTAAGTGGTCTGCAAATCCCATGAAACTCTTGTGAGAAATTCATTATGTAACCTTTATTTCTTTAATATCTAGTTCTTAAATTTCAGTTTTACTTTATCAACAGTCATGTTGAATATGTGGTCACTAATCAATGGATAATTCTGTCCTCTCCATTCAGAGATATTCCTTTCATTGAGATTGTCCCGATGCTGCAAAGATCAGCACTGAACTCTGAAAACCCTAATAGAAAAGTCGGTCTGCTTATTCACTTGCATTGATTTTCCAATTTCCATTAATTTGTGTTTATCTTTGGGCTGTGTAGTATTATGAGTAGAAATGCTAATTTGGCTTCCATAATTATACACTTGTTATAGCTAGAAGAGACCAAAATGAAAAGATTATGAACTTGAAACCTTTAGTACCCAAAATAAGCCCAAGGCATCCAATTATCTAGTATATTAGCACTTAGCTTGGTAAATAGTGACTGTCCAAATATTTTATGTTAGTAAAATAGGACCAGATATATAATTCATCAGGTTTTTCACTTTCCCCTCCCAAACTGAATATAGTACCACCTAAGACCACCAAGACAAATTAGTTATAAGTACATGCTATTACTTATGATTGATGTGATTGAATGATATATTAATGTAATATAATTAATAGTATAAGAAATATATTATTGCTTATGATGTTATTATTAATAATGAAGGCGATTGTGATGATGATGTTGAAATGATGACTAAAAACCTCAAAAAAACATTGTCAGGCTGCAATGAATAGAGGAAAGACAGTAATTATGAATCTTGCTTTTTGACTCCTGTTGGTTATGGGGCACTAGGCATATCATTGCAATTCGTTGGGCCTCTTCATTTCTCAGGAATTATAATTCCTGTATCACATGGCCTATGGGACTGATGTGAAAAGCAAAGAGATAGGGTAATAATATTTGATAGAGAGCTGAATTTGAAGTTAGGAAGTCCTTGGTTTACAGCCTGCCCCAGATGTCAATTAGTTGTATAATCCTGAGAAAGTCACTTCAACTCTCTGCCTCATCACAATAGTTATTTTGAGGATCCAATGAGAATCAGAGATAATATATGTAAAATGCTTTACAAAGCTTAAAGCTTTTATAAATGGGAGCTATTATTAAATAAGATGGTGAGTATAAAATGCTTTATAAAGCTTAAATCACTATAAAAATGTTCCCTATTCTTATTACCTCACAATTTAAAAAAAGATCATTTAGTGTCCTGTAGGTATCTCAACAATGAAAATATGGCAAATCAAAGGGATGTCAGAGGGAATAGAGTAGTGGGAGAATATGAAATAGCCAAGTCAAGAGCAAAGCATTGAGGAAGGAGAATAGGTAAAATTTGGGATATTTTAGGATACAGTTTTCCCAAGGAGAGAAATAGAAAACCTATACCTATGGGGCTTGTGTAAGTTAGGTATGAGGGAAGAAAGAGCAAATATATTTGGCTATCACAGAAATCACATTACAGGGATGCTTCCTTTGCAAAAAGGTAGATATTGACATTCATGTTCCAAGGGCTTCAAGCATCATTCCCATTAAAGAGAAACAGAGGGCTTGAGAGAATAGTATATTTCAGAAAAGAAAATAGAAAACCCTATTTCTAATGTACCCAGTAGAAATTTCCAAGTATCTCAAGCTTTTACCAGAGATAATGGAACAGAGTATGAGGAATAATTTATAACACCCTCAGATGTTATTTCTGTTTACTTTTAGGAAAAACCAGCTTTCTATCTCAGGGGCTCTGATAAAGGTAATTAACAAGGTTGCAAACACTACCCCTTTCAATATAAATAATAGTAAGTACCATCACCGTTACTATTTAATATTGTATTAGAAATGCTAGCTTTGGCAATAAGAGTTGAGAAAGAGATTAAAGGAATAAGAATAGGCACTCTTTGCTGATGATATGATGGTATACTTAGAGAGCCCCAGAGATTCTACTAAAAAGTTATTAGAAACAATCCACACATTTAGCAAAGTTGCAGGATACAAAATAAACCCACATAAGTCATCAGCATTCTTATATATCACTAACAAAACCCAACAGTTAGAGTTACAAAGAGAAATTCCATTTAAAGTAACTACTGATTGCATAAAATATTTAGGAATCTATCTTCCAAGAGGATAGATCAGAAACTTTATGAGCAAAACTACAAAACACTTTCCACACAAATTAAGTCTGATCTAACCAACTGGAAAAATATTAAATGCTTTTGGATTGGACGAGCAAATATAATAAAGATGACAATACTACCTAAAGTAATCTATTTATTTAGCGCTATACCAATCAGACTTCCAAAAAACTATTTTGATGACCTAGAAAAAATAACAACAAAATTTATATGGAAAAACAAAAGGTCAAGAATTTCAAAGGAATTAATGAAAAAAAAAATCAAATGAAGGTGGCCTAGCTGTATCAGATCTAAAATTATATTATAAAGCAGCAATTACTAAAACCATCTGGTATTGGTTAAGAAATAGACTAGTTGATCAGTGGAATAAGTTAGATTCAAAGGATAAAACAGCCAATAACTTTAATAATCTAGTGTTTGAGAAACCCAAAGACCTCAGTTTTGGGGATAAGAACACATTATTTGACAAAAATTGCTGGGAATATTGGAAATTAGTATGGCAGAAACTAGGCATTGACCCACACTTAACACCATACACCAAGATAAGGTCAAAATGGGTTCATAACCTAGACATAAAGAATGAGATGATAAATAAATTGGAAGAGCATAGGATAGTTTACCTCTCAGACCTATGGAAGAGAGAGGAATTTATGACCAAAGAAGAACTAGAGATCACTATTGACTACAAAATAGAAAATTTTGATTATATCAAATTGAAAAGTTTTTGTACAAACAAAACAAATGCAGACAAGATTAGAAGGGAAACAATAAACTGGGAAAACATTTTTACAGTCAAAGTTCTGATAAAGGCCTCATTTCCAAAATATATAGAGAATTGACTCCAATTTATAAGAAATCAAGCCATTCTCCAATTGATAAATGGTCAAAGGATATGAACAGACAATTCTCAGATGAAAAAATTAAAACTATTTCTAGCCATATGAAAATATGCTCCAAATCATTATTAATCAGAGCAATGGAAATTAAGACACTTCTGAAATACCACTACACACCTGTCAGATTGGCTAGAATGACAGGAAAAGATAATGTGGAATGTTGGAGGGGATGTGGGAAAACAGGGACACTGATACATTGTTGGTGGAATTGTGAACACATCCAGCCATTCTGGAGAGTGATTTGGAACTATGCTCAAAAAGTTATCAAACTGTGCATACCCTTTGATCCAGCAGTGCTACTACTGGGCTTATACCCCAAAGAGATACTAAAGAAGGGAAAGGGACCTGTATGTGCCAAAATGTTTGTGACAGCCCTGTTGGTAGTGGCCAGAAACTGGAAACTGAATGAATGCCCATCAATTGGAGAATGGTTGGGTAAATTGTGGTATATGAATGTTATGGAATATTATTGTTCTGTAAAAAATGACCAGCAGGATGAATACAGAGAGGCTTGGAGAGACTTACATGAACTGATGCTGAGTGAAATGAGCAGAACCAGGAGATCATTATATACCTCAACAATGATACTGTTTGAGGATGTATTCTGATGGAAGTGGATCTCTTCGATAAAGAGAGCTAACTCAGTTTCAATTCATCAAGGATGGACAGAAGCTGCTACACCCAAAGAAAGAACAATGGGAAATGAATATAAAATGCTTGCATTTTTGTTTTTCTTCCCAGGTTATTTATACCTTCTGAATCCAATTCTCCCTGTGCAACAAGAGAACTGTTCAGTTCTGCACACATATATTGTATCTAGGATATACTGTAACTTACTTAATATGTAAAGGACTGCTTGACATCTGGGGGAGGGGGTGGAGGGAGGGAGGGGAAAAATCGGAACAGAAGTGAGTGTAAGGGTCACTGCTGTAAAAAATTACCCTGGCATGGGTTCTGTCAATAAAAAGTTATTTAAAAATAAATAAATAAATAAATTTAAAAAAAAAAGAAAAAAAGCAATAGTAAGTACCATAGGTGCAATTTTGCCCTCTCACTTATAGCCTCAGAAGGGAGAAGAAAGGAGATAATAAAAGGGGGACCAACTTGATACTTAATTAATTCAACCAGATTTAAAAAAAAAATACTAACCAGCAATATGCTTTCCTCAATATGCAAACCAACAGAGCTTCTGGCCATGGATCTTAATTTTACAGGTGGATAAAATGAGCCAAACAATGGTTAAATAAGTTCTTAGAATCACAGTTTTGGAATAAAATCCGAGTCTTTGGTTTTAGTTATTGGTTTATGTGTGTGTGCATACACACATATAACTGAATATCTTAACATACATGAAAATATGTGCATAAATTTTCATGTTATCATCTACATATTAAGGAACTTAGAAATGTGGCTATATGAATGCCAGAGGCAATAATGTTGCCTACTTGATTTCTCCATTCCCTTCCACTTCTCTCTCTATGTCTCTTTCTGTCTCTGTCTCTTACCTCTCTGTCTCTGTCTATCTGGGTGTCTGTCTCTTTACCCCGCTCCCCTCTGTTTGTCTCTCTCTTTCTGCCTCTGTCTCTCCTTCATATAAATGCATAGAGTGCTGGTACATAGAGTCAAGAAGACCTAAATTAAAAATTTCTCCTTTGATATTTAGCTCCTTGTGTCCTTTGGTATGTCACTGTGATTCTCCTTCTTTCCATTTCTTCATCCACAAAACAGAAATAATAATAGCACTCTCCCTTCCTCCCCCACAGTTGTTCTGAGGATCAAATGAGATTATAGTTGTAAGGCATTTAGTGCAGTACCTGGTACATAGAAAGCACTCCATAAATGCTAAGTATTATATATATTATGTGTTTATATATGTTTCCTCTCATTAGACATGAGGGCAGAGAGTGCCTTTTTTTCTTCTTAAGTGTGTCCCTAGCCCTTAACACATTGCCTGGCACATCCTGGACACTTAATATTTATTAGAGAGGACTCGATATATAAATGTATATATACATATATGTATATAACTCTTCTCTATATATGTGCATTATGTGCATGAGTTAATATCCATCTTACCATTTACACATGAAGAATGTGGCTAAAAAAATCCTAGAAATGTTGACCTTGCCCACTTGCCTTACTTTGTATCTATACTTTTAGCTCTGCCCACTCATGTACTTCGAAAAACAGTACTATCAGAACTAGTTTTATTTAAAAAAAAAAAAAAAAAAAAAGGAAACTAGGACAGGTGCACAGCCTGAATTCAAGATGACAAGAGTTCAAATCAAGCCTCAGACACTTACTGGTTGAATGAGCCTGGACAAGTCACTTAAAGCTGATTACCTCAAAACAAACAAGCAAACAAATCAAACCAAAACAAAACAAAATAAGCAAACAAAAAATAAAGAAAGAAACAAAAAAACCTAGGGAATTCTAAGGTCCCAGGATGCTGGTAATTAATAGATAAATAGCTGCACCTGTTCTTATAGTTTTGTCTTCCAAAATGAAAATTGTGGGATACATGAATTATTCACCAAAAACTAGCAGCAAGATCTCTGATTAAGAACTAACTGTTTCAGTTCCCAGACTAGGAAGAATACTAAGGGAGAAAAAAAAAATCAAAACACATTAAGTAATTGGGATAAGTGTGTTCTTTGTTTTGAAAAATTTGGTACCTAGGGCTAAAAGACTTCTGTTTAAGCATATGGGTGATTTAAATATAAGGCAAAATAAGAGACTTTCTACTTGTCAAAGAGCAAAAGATTTTCTATTTTTTCTAAAAGAGCTGCTGGTAAAACTATGAATTGGTTCTAGTATTTTGGAAAAAAATTCTATTTACATAAATAGGATCTAAAATGTTCTTACTCTTTGACCCTGAGATTCTATTGCTGGCATGTACTCCAATGAGACCAAGGATAAAAAGAACAATCTCAGATGCACTAAACCATTTATAGCTGTACTTTTTTTTTTGTTGTTATAGCAAAAAACTGAGAGAGGACAAAAGAGTGGAAGTCTATTTAAAAATGGCTAAATAAAGAGTGGCACATAATTTTAATGGAATGTTAGTGCTCTATAGGAAATTATAAATGTATAGAACAGAACTGTCAAATATGAACAGCAGTAACCCCACAAATGACAGAACCAAATTATAATTGGGAATATTTAATAAAATAAATAAAAATACAATAGAAAATAAATAAACTTAATATGTATTTTAATGTCAATATGTCGTTCACAGGTATATTTTTGTATAGTTTAGTAAATTATTTTTTTTATTTTGACTCCAATGACATAGACTAAAGAGTGGGATTGGAAGACCTGTATAAATTAAATCAAAATTAGAAAAAATAGAACCAGGGAAAATATACATAATTATCACAATCATATAAATGAAAAGAATAGGAACAAGAAAAACAAAACTCATCGCCACGAAGTTATAGTGAGCAATGTTTCCATCATAGAGGGGATTAAAAATTTCAGCCCAAACCATCCTTATCAGAGGTGGGAAACTATGGGTATGGAATTTTGTGTATAATGTCAGATTTGGTTCATGTGTTAGTTTGAATTTTTTTTTTTAAACCTGGACTGTCTTTTTTCTTTAAAAAAAAAAAATCATTGTTATAAAGGATAGTTCCATGGGAGAGAGAGGAGAGGAATATTTTGAGAAATGATGGTGCTATAAAAACAAAAATCAATAAAAATTTAATTAAGAATAAAATAAAAGAGCTTACACAAGTATATGAGTTAAGACTTTAAACTAAAATAGCATGGCAGCACTTTAACAATGCATTTTAGCAAAGCCAGAAGGTAGAGTCAGCATAGACTTCAGCCAACCATGGTCTGCAGAGACTCTATTTCCAACAGAACCATTTCTGTCAGCAAGTCAGAAATGCAGTGTCTGAGGGAGACAACAAAGCCCATAGGAAGAAAACTAGTCCAGCTGAGACTAGAAGACTAGTAACATTGTGAATAGTATAAAATATATATAGCATAGAAGCTATCAACAGTCTTACCTATATGACTGTGTGGTTACTTAACCTTTCTATGCTTCAGGTTCTCATTTGTAAAATGAGGAATTTGTCCTAAATGGCCTCAATTTCCCTTACGTCTGGCTGAACATAGTAAGGCTAAAAGGATGAGAGAGGTAAAGTCAATGATACCTTAAATTTTTAAAGCTTGAATACATAAGACATAAGACAGTAATAATGGAAACAGAGTATTCTTGAAGCACAGCTGATTATAATAAAAAAGTGATGGGTCTTATGCTGACCTTGAAGTTTCAGCAGGGAATATTCAGGGCGATATTCCACTATAAGCTAAGGATTCAGTATTAGAGTTCAGGACATGAGATAGAGATCTTAAAATACATTACCCAGCCTATATATATGTCTCCCCCTTTTTTGAAGGCTCAGAATGCTTAGCTCCTTTACTGTGCTTAGAGATAGCTAAGTAGATCAATAGAGTGGTGGTACTGAAATCAGGAAACCTGAGTTAAAATTTGGCCTCAGACTTACTAGTTTGTGTGACTGTGAACAAGTCATTTAACTTTTAATCAGCCTCAATTTCCCCATCTGAAAAAAAAGTAACAATAGTACTTACCTCCCAGGATTTTGTTGTGAATATAAAAATGAAATGATGTTTATAAAGTGCTTGACAAACTTAAGAAAATAAAGACTAGCTATTATAAATGTTAGCTATTCTTTTAACTTCTACTCTTACATATGATAACTTTGAATTATCGTTTCACTGTTCCATATGTGTATATTATTGTTCCACATTGGTCATCTAAATTCCATGAATAATAGAGATATATTTTAAATTCACTTTCCAATTTCCTTAGTGTCATGTGCCATACTTTATACATATTGAATATTCAATAAATATATGTTGAATGAATGAATAGAAATTGTCTTTAAAAAACAATTTGGTATTCCTTGTTACTTACAAATTATTCATGCTGTGCATTATTACACAGAATTCACAGCTTACCCAGTCCCAAAACCATGAGTCTTCAGGCCCAAATGATTAATAATGATCATAGAAATAATAATAATAAGTAATATTTATATAGCTCCAAATATGTGCACAGAAGTGAAATAAATTTTTTTATAAATATTATCTCATTTGATTCTCACAACAAATCTGAGAAGTAAGTACTCTCATTATTCCCATTTTGTCAGCTGAAGATACAGAAGTTGAGTTGTGCAAGGTGATAAAGCCAGTATTTGCCTGAAATAGGATTTGAATTCAGGATTTCTTGACTCCACGCCCACCACTCTATCCATTGCATATTTAGTTACCTATTTCTTACTGGATATGTGAGGGCTTCTACTTTTGCACAGACCCTCTTCAGATAATATAGGACCTATTCAGTTCCATAATTATCAATCCTCTCCACTGACCATAGTTTCTATGTCAGATTGTTTTAGCTGATTATATTCATATCAGGTTCTATAACTCTGGTCACTGAGCTTTTCTTGATCACACTGTGACTCAGCCCCAGCAGCCTATGGCAGAACCTCCAAAGTACAATCTATTTTGCCCTCCTCACTGAGGGCAGGACAATTTGGCTTTAGGGAGTATCATGAGCCTGTCCAAATCTAGCCCCTTCTAACCCAAGGAGGGAAAAAAGAATGCAGGCTATTTAGAAACTTTAGGTTCTGGCATTTATAATGCAGAATATTGTTGAATGGCTTTGAGAATATTCAGTGTTTTGAGAATCTGAGTCTGTTTTTGTTCAGCAGCAAGTCGATGGCTTTGAACTTACCTCTCTGTCCAACAGCGCAGGTGACACTACGGTGACGATGTCTCCTTTTTCAGGATCAATATAGAACATGTTGGGAGATGGCTTGTCAGGAGTCTGCTGCAGGATGTTGTATCGCAGGAGGGCATTGTCTGTGGAAGGGTCATCAGCATCAAAGGCTGTCATACGCATCACGGTGGTTCCTGCAGGGAATAGGATAGGAAGGCAGGAGGTGTTATTATGACTCACAACCAGCATCAAGCAGGCTCTGCTTGCCGCAAATGACACTGTGAAGACTATTTAAAAGTCAGAATGAAAAAGAAAATAGCACTCACTGGATCTTTTACTTATTTTCTCACCAAATTCCATTAACGTATTCAATAAAACAAAGAAAAGACATATAAGGCATTGTTGCAGTTTTTTTGGTTAGCTGTCTTTTTTAATACTCTTTTGGCCCCTTTTGATATTTTCTTGGCAAAGACACTCAAATGCTTTGCCATTTCCTTCTCCAACTCATTTTATAGATGAGGAACCCAAGGCAAGCATGGCTAAGTCACTTGCCTAGGATGACACAACTAGTGTCTGAGGACACATTTAAACCAAGTGCTCCAGGCTCTGGGCTCTATGTACTGTCACTTAGTTGCCAGATATTAAAGCTGAAGTGAGCTTTCCAGTTGGTTCTGGTCATGTTAGGAGTTTCTGTTAGACATCTATCAGCAGTAGACAGATAACTCCTATGAAGCATGGTGGAAGGCTCAGACTAAGATGTCCACATCATACCTGGCAATCTGGCCAATTTGAGGTCCAGTAAGAGGAGCTATGGGCAACTGAAGCAACCATATTCTCTATTTGTGACATTCTGCTACAGTCATTTAATTATAAAATAGACCTGTGCTTAGGGTTTATGCTGAATGTATCCATGCAACTCAGAGCCTGGATAGGATAACCTATCTCAGAATCATGAAACTAAGAAGGCAAATCTAGCAATCTGGCTTTCTCAGTTATCTCCTTTGAAACGTATATGTATATGTTTACAATGCACATGTGTATATATGAATAATGCATGCATTATATTATGCATATGCATATGTGTATGCAATTGCAGATCTGTATAAACGTGTATGCATATTGCATATATATATAGATAGATATATAAATAGATATAATGCATATATTTATACATGTATACACACACATATATATATTTGTATAGCTATATACCTATAAATGCATGCATTTATACACATATATGTATAGAAATAAACACACACATATTTATACACACACACACACACATACATCCAAAGGTTGAGCTACCTTATTATGAAAAGTTGTGTCAATGTACTATCAAGTTAACATTCCTTTCTACTGTTTTAAGATTTTATATTTTCATAGTTTGCTAATCTCTTGCTTTATAATACTACATAACTTCAGAAACCAATATTCCCCTTGGCTAATATGGCTGTTCACTCAATAAAAAGGTCAGAGGTTGGAGAATTGAGGAAGTTTCTAGGCTATATCAGCCTATTTAATGTGGCAATTATTTCCCACCACTGAAGCTTCTCAAGAAAATGCTGATAAGAGGTAGATGCCTTTACTTTTGGTGATTTACTTTTTTTCAAATGTGTTGTCAGTTCATTCGAAAAGGTTCTATTAAGGTCACTGTCATTGGTGTTTTCTTCCCATAAATAGGCTTTCTTGTAATTTGTTATTGATTTGATCTTTAATTATTATACAATCTGACTTTATAGCAATCATTACAGATTCATCTGCCTCTATCTTGGTCATTAACATTTCTAATTCTCTAAGATATTGTCCTTTTTTTTTTTTTTCTTCATTTTTCAGTGTTTGCCATTTTTAGCATCTTCACATTCTTTTCTTGAAGGAACTATTTGTAAAGACCCAACAAAGGTCCCATTTAATCACCAAACCTTTAGTTTAAGGCAGGTTTGGGGCTTGGCTTTTCAAAACCATAATTACAAAGCCCTCCTGAGAAACCATTAAAGAAGTATTTAAACCAAAATTAAAAGATCGGAGCAGGGAAAACACAATATGTGCATATGTGCCAAGTTACACAGTATAGAGAGTAGCCACAAAGAATGAAAAGCATCTGAAAGCACAGAAATTCACAAAATATAGAGGGCAGAACTTTACTTGAAGCAAGGATACTTACAACAAGGAGCTTACTCAGTGGAATTGATGAGATAATGGTTCTCCAGTTTATTTATACTTAGTACTTAACATGATGATGTAATAGTTCTACAGCTGATGTAATTATAATAGGATATTTAAGGGCTGAGAGAACTGGGGACAGAGTCAGACTGAGTTAGATCATGACAGAGGAAGGAGACTGGGTCAGACTGAGACTGTGACAGATTGAGAGACTGGGTCAAACTATGACAGACACAGGCTATATAGGAGACAGACTGTGAAGGAGACAATAAAGACTTTAAGTTCTATTCCTGTCCATCCTCATGGTGACTATCCTGCTGAGATTAAGACCCATCCAGAGGACTTCCAGAAAGCTATCCTGGACATTACAATAGAAGACAAATTCTAAGAAAACAGTCAGGAGAAAAATATAACTTCAGATGACTACATAAATGTCCAAAGTTTAGGTACCATTCAAAAAGAAGAAAAAGCTATATCTTAACATTAGATTAAAAATTTGACCTGATAAATAGTGATATTAGTATGGTGAAACTCATAACAGGACCAGAGTTTAAATGGATCTTCCTTATTGTAAAGAAATACAGTTGGAAAAAAAAATTTTATAGGATAGAAAAAGGAGAAACATTATTGAATAAGAAAGCCCACTCATATGAGAAAATCTGAGAAGAGGGGGAAAAAAAACAGCATAGAAAGTATATTGATGAAGGTCAAATAATGGAGAAGTGATTTTTTTATATGGGTATATTACAGATTATCTAGATAAAAGGGAAAAAAGTGGGGAGTTTTATAAAAATAATAAGGTATGATATTGTAATGTTATGGGACTCCAATTATACATACATCAGCTGGAGCTCTCTATCTTTGTCAAAAGCAGAGTAGGTAATCATTTCTAAATTTGTCTTAGTGATCATTCCATCCTTCAAAAGTTGAAAGAATCAACCAAAAAAAATTATAATCTGGAGTTGATTCTCACCAATAAGGAGGGACTGATTATTGAGTGTGAAAATGATGGGAACTTTTGAGGGCAGGTGGTAGATATGGGGGGAGGCAAATTATAATTTCATCCTAGAATTTGCATTAAAGGAGAGTGTATACAGTCATAGTCTGGTATGTACCCTTTAGATCAGTCATTTTTCAGCTATATCTGACTCTTTTTGACCTCATTTAGGGTCTTCTTGGCAAAGATACTGAAGTGTTTTGTCATTTCCTTCTCCAGTTCATTATACAGATGAGGAAACTGAGGCAAAGGGAAACAATTTCAATTAAAGGAGTAAAAATAGGATTTATCTAATCAATGTGAAAAAATAGGAGCTCTCTGATAAATTTAGATCTTTAAAAGAAGTGTACAGTAAATGGAAGCAAGGTCAGATAAAAAGAATAAACATGAATAAGTGAATAAAAAGAATAAATCCTATTCTTTGAAGATAGCTTCAGGAAAACTTCAGCTCAATAGTTAAAGCTGAAAAAGCAAGCTAAAGTTTTTGTTTTCTTTTTTAGTTGCATAATATTTATTATTTTATTTTTCCTCATTTAAATGTAAAATCAATTTTTAACAATCATTTTTAAAACTCAGAGTTTTAAAAATGATTGTTAAAAATTATTCCCCTTCCCCCTTCCTTCCCCAGTCATTAAAAAGGAATCAATTTGATATTGATTATACCTGTGTAGTCAAGAAAAACATTTCCATAGGAGTCATATTGTGAAAGAAAACATAGATCAAAAGAAAAAAAATCTCAAGAAAAATAAAGTAAGAATATAGTATAGTTCAATCTGTATTCAGACTTTCTCTGCTCTTTTTTTGGGTATGAGTAGCATTTTTTCATCATAGATCTTTCAGAATTGTCTTGGATCATTGTATTGCTGAGAATGGCTAAGTCATTCACAGTTGATCGTCTTACAATATTCTTATTACTTTGTACACAACACATTTCACTTGACATCAGCTTATGTGTTTTTCCAGGCTTTTCTGAGAACAATCCACTCATCACTTTTTTATTGTAGTAAATTTATATATATTTTAATACACATTGCTTTATGAATCATGTTGGGAGAGAAAAATTAGAGCAAAAGGGAAAAACCATGGGAGAGAGAAAAATAAGAAATGAGCATAGCATGTGTTGATTTACACTCAGTCTCTTTAGTTTTTTTGCTGGATGCAGATGTCATTTTCTGTCGAAAGTCTATTGGGATTCCTTTTGATTACTGACTTACCAAGAAGAATCAAGCCTTTCATAGTCGATCATTGCACATTCTTGCTGTTACTGTGTACAATGTATTCTGCTTCTGCTTATTTTGCTCAATATCAGTTCATGTAAATCTTTCTAGGTCTTTCTATAATCATGTTGTTCATCATTTTTAAAGAACAATAATATTCCATTACTTTCATGTATCACAACTTGCTCAGCCATTAGCCACTCCTTTCCCAATTCTTTGCTACCACAAAAAGATCTAAGGCAAGCTACAGGTGACAAAAAGAGCTTTGTCCTTTTTTTCCTCTTTTATATTGGTAGAAAAGAAATATCAAAAAAAATATATAGGATCTCTTTTTTATGGAGTAGTTGGAATGATTATGCTTCATGAAACAGAATGCAAAAGAACTCACTCTCCTATGAACTCTAAATAGAAGAATGGCCATTATACTGGAATGATAAAATAATAATTATCTACAGGCAGTTAATACTCAGAATAATGAAGGAAATATTAAAGGGATACTTAATGAAACCTACACTAGTAAGAAGTTATTATAAAGAACTAGTGTGAATGCCTCACAAATGATTTATGCCAAACTAAACACATTTGATACGTGTTTGATCCTGATTATTGAAATAGTCAATGAAGGGAATGTTGCTAATATAATCAAATCAAAGCTTTTGACACTATATCTCACACATTTTTTCCCTCCTTATTTTAGAAATAACACTGCAGAAATTTAGTGATCAAATTCATCTGTTATTTCAATACCTGAGGATAGAGTTCATATGGAGCAAATGACTTAATTCATTAAGGAACTTAAAGAGCTTCCTATATTGTTTGTTTTTTGGAGAAGATAGGAAGATGTACATTAGATAAAAATCCAATTATACACATTCAGAATACATTGGATTGCTGATCTCAAAGTCTCAGATTAGTTTTTAATATTTAACAATATTTAATATAATGGCAGCAGTTTTCCAGTGTATAGCTATTTTAACTTTTTAATCAATAACTTGGAAAAAAGACATGGGTAATATGTCCATGCACAGATGGACAAAAGCTGAAAGATACAGCTAAAACATTGGATGACCCCTAATTAAGGTTAAAAAAGATATTGGTTTGTTAACATTTTGGGATGAATCTAGTAACGTATATTTCAGTAAGGATACCTATACCTGAGTAAAAACAAAACAAAACAGAATGGAGCAAAAGAAAAGTTTTCTCAATTATAGAATTGTGAGGCATGATTAGGGAGCATTTATGAAAAGATTCTAATTTTTGTTGTTGTTGTTATTGTTGTTGTCACTGGATTGCAAACTTAATGTTAGTCAATAGTATGATATTGCAGTTTTAAAAAAAGAAAAAATTGAATTGGGAAAAAAACAATGAGAATGAATAAAAAAGGAGATGACTTCAAAGGATAAGATGGTGAAAGTATAAATATAATTTACCCTCCCCACTCCATATCTGGAGTACTGAATTCAGTTCATAACACTATAAAGGCACTAATACTGATGAGAATGTTCAAATGAAAACAATTAGTATGATTGAAGTCTCTTGAGCTCATGTTAATAGAAATTAGTTGAAGGAACTAATCTTGGGTAGCTTGGAGATAATTCAAGGATACTATGATAGTGATCTTAAAGTATTGAAAGGATGTCATGAAGAAGAATTCAGCTTATTTTGTTTGGTCACAGAGGGTCAGAACCAAAGTACTGCCAGAAGTTGCAGAAGCCAATTATTGATATTAGGCAAGCAAATAAAATCATAGTGATTATAGTGCTCCTAATCATAATCTTTGGGTGTGTGAATGATATCCTCTGGCTCTCCCTATAACCATCCTCTTTCTCACACTGCTTCCATTCACCATCTCATTCTCTATGCCTGAGGTGTACAGTGTGCTTCTATATTTCTCTCTACTTTTCAATATTCATTTCTGTACCTTCTATGTTTTATTAAAGTGTGATTGCAAACCTATTTCCCACTGAAATAGGTGGTCTTTCCTAATGATTACCCAAAGAATGGGTTTGCCTGCTCCCATTTCATAATTTCATAAACTATCAATTCAGCACTAATTTCAGGGCTTTTCTGGCAACTTACATACCACATATCCAAAGGAAAATGGAAACTGATAGCTAACTCCAAGATGTGTTGTAGCTTAAAATCTGTGCTGTTCTGTCTAATTCAAGTTCCCTTTCATCCTCAATAGGAAAAAAAAATATATATATTTAAAATTTATTTCATTTGAAAAAACAGTAAGAAAAAAGAAAAACAAAAAAAACCCAAACAAAATAAAGCAGAACAAAAAAGAACATTGTCATGTGCCCAGCAGAACATCAGGAAGTATTCAAAATATATAACAAGTTACCAGATCAAGAAAGTACACACACACACACACACACACACACACACACACACACACACATTAATAGAAGAAATTATATTCATTACTGTCCATTTTTTGTTTACTCCCTTATAAATTGTATTTTGGTCCTCTGCTTTGCACCTTATTTACTTTATTATTTTCCCCCCTTTTATCACCCCCTACTCCAAGCAAGCTATAGTTAAGAAAAGATATATTTTTGTATTGATATGTAGATATATATACATACATACACTCTCATAGTCACACATATATTTCCTATCTCTGATGTCTCTTTAATTAAATTCAGCTCCACAAATTGCCTTGCTATTATTTAACCTTCCCCTACCCAAAGATCTCTCCCTTGTCTTCTTCCCTTACCCTTTGCTTCCCTATCGGCCCATCCTTCCCCCCTTGTTTGTTTTTTTTTTTTTTTAATAGATTTTGAAGGGTGCTGTACCCTTCCTGGTATACATGTAGTCTTGTTTATTGAACTCATTCCTTATGGGAGTAGGTTTTCAGAACTACAAGCCTTCCTCCCCCCCTAATTCTTCCTCTGCACCTCATTTGTATAACCTGATTACTATTTTTGCCTTAGCTCTGCTAATCTTTTGTTTGAGCTTACCCTATTGTTGATGTGAATCTTAAACATATAGTTCACATTTTCCCATGTAAAAAAAATAAACAATTTGTCCATGTTTAAACAGGTTGCCTATGTTAAGTTCTTTAAAATTGATCTTTCATATTGACTCTTATATGTTAAATATTTTTGTTAAGTTTGACTTTGGTTGATAGACATTTATGAAAATCTGCAAGTTTGTTGAAGGTTTATTTTTTTTCATTCAAAATTATAGATAATTTTGCTGGATATGATATTTTTGGCTACAGGCCTAATTCTTTTGAATGTCAGTAGATATGATTCCAGCACCTGCAATCTTTTATTGTAGCTGCTGATAAGTCTTGTACAATTCTAATTGTAACTCTAGGGTATTTGATTTTTTTTTCTTGTTTCTTGCAAAATTTTCTCTTTGATCTTGGGATTTTGAAATTTGGCAATTATATTCCTGTGTGTTTTCCATGAAGGACCTCTTTGAGATGGCAATCAGTGCATTCTTTCTATTTCTAGTTTCCCCTCATGTTCCATCACTCCAGGACAATTTTCTTGGATTATTTCCAGTATTATTTTGTCAAGATTCTCTTTTTGGTCACAATTTTCTTCTTATGTTTTCTCTTCTTGATCTGTTCTCCAGACCTGTCTTTTTTCTATATAAGATGTTTCACATTCTGTTCTATTTTCTCATTCTTTATCATCTGTTTTATTATTTCTTGGTTTGTCATAGCCTTACTGGCTTCTCCTTGCCCAATTGTAATTTTCAAAGAATTATTTTCATCTTTGAGACTCTGTACCTCCTTTTCTAGATAGTTAACATTTTTTAATAAGCTTCTTGTTTTTCTTGGATGGTCTTTATTTATTTTTAGTTTTTCTTCAAAGTCTCCCATTTGAGTTTTGAATTCTTTTTTGAGTTATTTAAATTCTCTCTGGGCAGGGATCCATTTCATGTTGCTCTCTGGGTTAGAAGTTTTTTTTTTTTTATTTGTTTGTTTGTTTTTGTTTTTGTTTTTGTTTTTGTTTTTGTTTTTTACTAAAGTGTCTTCCTCTGAAGATGAACCCTGGTCTTCTCTGTTCATATAATATATTTCAATGGTGGGGTTCTTTCTTCTTAGCTGATTCATTTTTTTAAAAAATAAAAGTTATTAATGTAAGCACCTTCAATTGTGGGATGAAGGGATGGTACCTCCAGCTTCCCTTCAGCTCTCTACTCTGACCAGGACCTCCAAACCAAGGAGTCTCTTGCAAGTTCCCACTGCCAGCAGCATCCCTGTCCTACTGCTTGTACATTCTTCTGATTCTGGTTCCTTTTAGCCCAGGGCCCTATCTCAGCAGCACATCTGGGCCTAGTATTCCCAACAAACTGAGGTCCACTCAGTCTTCCTGGGCTCAAATCCCAACTAGATGAAGTACTGAAGGTGGAAGTCTCTGTGGTTCACACTAAAGTTCCAGACATACCTAATTCAAGGGGTGCCCACTTGATATTTCTGCAGAGCTACCTGAGAGGTGGTTTGCACTTCAGGCAGATTAATCTCTAGCTTGGCGTTTTTCTTCAGATCCCCTGGGTTGTATCAGGAAGACCCCTGTTCTACCCCAAGTCTTCTTCATTTTTCATCAATTTATGTCTGCCCTGAGTGCAATTTTTTCTATTTGGAGGAGAAATCTGGAGAACTTGAAATTTTCCAACCTACTCTGCCATCTTTCCAGAATCCTTCTCCATAGAAAAATATACAGAAAAATATTGCTGTTTACTACAAGAAAAGCAACCTGGGCAGTTTTTTAATCTATCAGTAATCCCATCATCCCCATCATTACCATGGCTTGCATCTATCTGCTTCCTGTATCTTCTAACCTAGGAGAAGGTACGGTTTTCCTGCACAGCACTAAGACCTGTAATGGTGAATCACAGTGGACTGGAAACAATGAAAGAGATGGTTCTTTTTACCCATATATCTTTTTTCTCTCTTATTTTTCTTTGGGCTCAGTCTTTTGATTTTTTTTTCCTTCACTGTTCTAGGAACATTTTCATCACAGCATCTGGTGATGTCTCACCCTATTAAACTGCATATAGACTTATGCCTCCTTTTAAATGAATGTGTGTGTGCATATAAGATAATACAAAGTCAATATAACTGAACAGTCTTCATCCTTATTTTGTTTTATTTTATTTTCTTGATCCTAAACCATATTTTCTGGCACTATCTTCTTTGTGTCTACCTTTGTATTGCAGACCTTGAATATTTGTAGACATAGTTCGGAGGATCTTGCCAAGATCTTCAAAGAATTTCCCTTTTTTATCCTTTGCAACAGATGTTGGTATGTATATGGCAATTATCTCCATTGGTCAGAATGTGTATAAACAAAAGTTAACAACAACAACAACAACAAAAAACAGTTTGTATAATTATACTCATTATGAGTCCTTGAAGGCAGAAAGACCATGTGTCCCAGGAAATTATATTTTTTATTTCCTTTGGCGTAAAAAAAATAATCAATTCTCTCTCTCTTGCCTCTTCAAGGAGAACCAATATGCTGTTATTATATTTAGCTGTGACTTCTTTATGTTTTATGATTTCATTTCAACTTCTTTAAATCTTATTCTTTCATTTACCACTCCTCTATGTACCCTGTGATCCAGGGACACTGGTCTCCATGCTGATACTACACACAGTATTACATTTCCTAATTCTAGGCATTGTCATTAACATGCTTCACATGTCTCTCCCTTTTCCACTTCCACTTTCTGGAATCCCTGGCATCTTCATGAAAGTACCACCTTCCACAAGAATTCTCTCCTAGTCCTCATTAACCTGAATGTCTTCTCCCTCCTATGATCACCTATTTATCCTTCATATTTCTAGTTTTCTTATGTTATTTTGCATGTAGTATCTGCATTCCACTGTGAATACACTGTAATCAAACTGTTTTTACCTTTCTCTGTATTTCCAGTGTTCAGCACAGTTCCTTTTTGACTTGACTTGAATGACACAGTTCCTATATCATCTTTCCAGCTAATTTTAAAAGTTTAGGTGGGGATGGAGTCAAGATGATTGAGAGAATACTGGAAGTTACTTAAGTTGCCTTTAATTTCCCTCAGAAACAATACTAGAATGCTAGAACAATCACAAAACCTACCAAAATTAAGAGTGAAACAAATTTTCAAATTAAGAAATCTTGGGAGAATGTCAGAAAAGGTCTTTTTGAAATGTCTTACCTTGTTTGTAATTATATCTCTATCCATCTATACCTGTATATATGTATCTATTATACTTTTGATTGTGGGGAAATATTCTTCTAGCACCTAGATATAGATCTGAAAGGGATATTAGTGTTCATCTAGTTTGGTCTTGACATAACTAAAAACAGAGTAATGAGAAATAAGTCTATTCAATGTCAGTATGAATATATTGGATGCTTGTCCTTAGTTCAGATTCTTTAAATTAAGAAGCAACAGTTATCACAAGAGTGCTGGATTTGCAGTTTACATGACATGAGTTCAAATCCTGCCTTAGACACTTACTACCTTGTGGTCTTGGGTAAGTCACTATGTCGTGATTTCATCATTTTAGGAGTTGCTCTCAGTGGTCTCTAAAGGTCCTTCTGAGTCTCAACCTATAATCCTATAAATGTAACATCTTGGCTCAGCTATGAATAAAACAGCCTTGGAGGTAGAAAGTTCAGAATTTAAATGCTACCTGTGGCACATATTGCCTGTGTCAGCCTGAGTGGCTCCAAAGAACACCTGAAGACTGCAAAGAGGTTGGGGGAAATAGTTTTCACAGGAATTCCAAACAAGGTGAAATCACAGGTTGCCCCCCACATACATTAATGTTGTACATGCAAGGTAACAATAGCATAGTCGAAAGATCCTGATGAAACTCTACTTTTCCAGGAACTGGAAAATGATGTTGGCATCAGGTAAATGAAGGATCATTAGAAATATTTCCTGCAGGTATGAAGGCATACACTCTGTGATTTCAGCCTTCTCTATATTCACAATATTTACTCTCTAGAGGGTCAAAATAAATTATAATTGCTCTGTCGCTTCCAGAGCCAGATGGAATAACACAGGTCCCTTCAAAATCAAATAATTACAGGTTAATCATTGGAAAGCATAATGACGAAGTCATTTTCAGGGGTAGAAGGACTCAGCAGTCAGCCTGACAATCTGATAAACAATTCTGATTGTTCTGCCTTGAGCAGACAGTCCTTTTCCTCTTGACTGTATTTCTGTGATTAAAAAATATTGCCTGCCAGAGTGACCTTGAAGAGACCTCTTTGAAGTTTTGCTTCACTGCCACTTCAGGCAGAGTCACACCTTTGAGAAAGGGAGGCAAGATCTGTCAGTGTGGAAGTTTCACCAGCGATGAAAGGTCAGCTAACTTCAGGAGGACTGGACATCACCAATGAATGTCCTGTAGTGGCTGCCTAGATTGTGGCATTATTTTGTTCTTGAAATTTCTCACCTTGTCTCTGCAGTTCTATTTTGCTCCTCATTGGAGGGAAGATATTTTCTTAGTATCAGATATAGAATTAGAAGAGATTTTTGAGTCTATCTAGTTCAATTCTTTGATTTTATAAATCAGGAAACTGAGGCCCAGAGAAGTTAAATGATTTGCATAGATTAATTTAGATACTAGTTAGCAAAGCTTGGGTTTGAACCTGGTCCTCTGATTCCAAATCTGACATTCTTGCCACTGTATCCCAAAAGTGGACAACCTTTAAGAAAAAATAAAGGAGATAGCTAAGTAGAGGAGCTGAAATAATTAATAATTATTATTAAAATGTTATTATTGTTAATATTAATAATAATTAATTCACTGAAATAACTAAGGTGTGTCACTTCATTTGTGAAATAATTCTGGATTCTCTCATCTGATAAGTACTTTATGTCTCCTTAAATAACCAGCATTTATTAATCTAAATACATCTTATATTTCTTCTTCTACCTCTCTCTCCCTTCCCCACTTAGTAGAATGTAAGGTTGACTTTTAG
The DNA here is from genome assembly GCF_016432865.1 of Antechinus flavipes. Lineage (NCBI taxonomy): Eukaryota > Metazoa > Chordata > Mammalia > Dasyuromorphia > Dasyuridae > Antechinus > Antechinus flavipes. The sequence continues at coordinate 216,771,633 of NC_067399.1, read as the reverse complement.
AGTGGAAAGAACACTGACTCTTATGGCAGAGGACCCAGAGTCGAATTCTCTCTCTGAGACTCAACGTTTCATAGGTAGTAAATCATTTACAAGTTCCCAGGGATTCTGTTTCTTTGTAATATGAGTGTTGGACTAGATGGTCCCTTCTGGTATGAAATCAATTATCCTTTAAATCCATGAGGAAGATATTTGATGATCAGATAAAACTGAAGCCACCAGGAGAGTCAGGAGGATAATTTCTGGCTGCACCCCAGCCTTGAAACTGCTTCTTTATTTCTATACCCAAGCTTCCCTGACATCCTTCAAATCTTAGCTAAAGTCTCATCTCTTACAAGACAGCTTTTCCAGTTCCTTTGAAACTATATATTATATGTATATATAGTATATGTATCTATGTGTGTATATACATATACACACATTTGTGTTTAATTTAATGGAAGCATGTTATCACTAGATATATAATGGACTCATATATCAAGATGCAGAATAAGGCATATAATTTTTCGTCATAGTCAATATGTGTGTGTGTGGGGTGTGTATATGTGTCTGTGGGGGGATATAGTGTGTGATGTATGGATGTGTTGTAATTGACAATGTATATTTATTATGAATTTTGCTTTTCTCTTCAACAAAGAAAGAGTTGAAAGAGAGAGGCTAGGAATAGGGTTCAAAAGAATGAGAAGAGAACATAAGGAATCAGGTACATGTAGGGCACCTTTGAAAGTTGTCTTAAATTTATTATTTACATTAAAAAAAGACAAGCTCAGGTTTACCAAGGGGATTGGGTAGTAGATTATTGAATTAACCCAGAATGAACATTGGGTTGGCAGCGAGCAGTCTGAAGACCGTAGGGTGAATATTTCAGACATACTTCACTTTTACATGTCCTCAGGTGTTTGTGGACTTTTGATTATGATCATTAAGCAGGACTAGAGAATAGTCCTCTTATCTGCTGCCAGGCAAGAAGTCCTCATTCAAGTCCCTGCCTTCTGTGTCTTTTTCAGGGATTTATTAGTTTAACATTCCCATTGTAAACTGATGCCATGCTATCACATCCAAGAAAATCCGTATATCATATATCACCTTGGAAAAATTACTTGCCATCTCTGAGGCTCTACTTGCTAATCTTATGGGGGAAATATGGATTTGAATGAGGTTTTATCTAGACCTACATCTGTGATCTTATGATTCATTCTTCCAATGATTACTCCATTCTCTTTTTATGTCCTGAAATAGATATTCTGTTGTTAACAAATTGTGAATCCTATTTTTCCCACGGTGTATTATCCCACTGTACCTTCTGGAACCTTCAATCTAATATGAACAATATGTCCTTCAAATTTGAACAATGGTTGATTGCCTTCTCTCAATTACTTTTTATGCATTTTGTGTTTTATAATCTATTCATATGTTGCTCCTCCTCTTCCTCCTCCTGTCCCATGTAAACTCCTTCAATAAAGGAACTTCCTTCCTTCCTTCCTTCCTTATTTCCTTCCTTCCTTCCTTCCTTCCTTCCTTCCTTCCTTCCTTCCTTCCTTTATTCCTTCCTTCCTTCCTTCTTTCCTTCTTCCTTTTTTTCCTTCCTTCCTTCCTTCTTTCTTCTCTTTCTCCTTCCCTCCCTCCCTCTCTTCCTTATCTTTTCCTTTAGCCTTTTCAGGGTCTAGCATAGTGTCTGACACATAGTATACACTAAAAAATGTTTGTTGAATTTAATTGAATACTTTTATTTTGCTTCCACATACTTAAAACCTAGTGCATTACTGAATGAATGAGTTTTAACCAAAAATTTCTAGAAGGCTAAAGTTTTAAAAGTGCATAGTTTTTAGATTAAAAAAAATAGCATGTAGTAATGACAATCTCATTTTATGTCTTAATCCCCAAATCAAAACAAAAACATCTGGCAATTAGTAGTTAGGTTTATTTAGCTAGGTAAGATGAACATAAAGGCTGTTGACGTTGGGAGGCACAATGCCCTGGGATACTTGCAGCTGGTATGTGTTTCTAATTTGATAGTAATATTGCTCTTTGGGACCTTCTTGGTTCAATGTCTCTTAGATTCAAATATTTCATAAATTGTAAATATTATCTAGACTTTTAAATGAGAAACCTAAGTGTCAAATTCTGCCTTTTCAAATGAAATTCTTGTAGTCATATAATCACACTCCATTCCATAGAATAGTGCTGAAAATCAGTCAGAATCCATTACTAACTCTAGTTCCAAGCCTACAAATGGTGACTAGTTCAGCACCAGCTTCCTGTTAATATTGTGGGTTTTTTGAACCTGCCAGAATCATTTCTGGTAAAACTAACAGTATCTCATATAATCTACCAAAACATCATAATTCTCCAGTGGTCTTTCACCTGTCTGAGGACACAGCCTTGAACCCTATCAAAAAATCCCTTTAGCAAAGGTAGAGAAGCTAAGGATATACAATCTCAAGAAAGTGACTATTACAGCACAAAAATTTCTAGGCCAGAATAGCATAATGGGATTGTCTAGCCAGTTCTGTTTTATTCATAGTAATAGGTATCCAGGTTAAATTTTAGCTACTTAGTTTCTATCTTCTCACTATTCACAGTCTGCAGTGGGAATTAAGGCCTTTGGATGTCAATGGGAAATGGACTTGAGGAAATCAATGTGGATTCAGGAACCCAGGGTTCCTACTGTGGTTCCACTACTTATTATATGATTTAGAACATGTTTCTTATTCCCAATGAGACATTTTCTTTAGATATAAAATGAAGAGTGATGATTTCTAAGGTTCCTTTCACTTCTGAATCCACAGTTGTCTCACACAGTCCCAATTCTGAAGTCTTGAATCTGTTCTTTTGGGAAACTATCTCCATCTGTACTTTAACTATCTTAGCTTCACTTAACTTTTTCAGAACTCCAATTCTCTAGCTTGAAGTGTTTTTCATGAGTCCCATGAGCTGGATTTCTCTTCCAGTCTGTTTTTATTTGGCTTTAAGGGTCACCTTGGGGCACAGCCAGCTATAGTTCAGCCAAGGGAGTATTGCTCCCTTTCTCATTCATTCAAGATACTTCTTTGATTATAAAGGATCATATAGTCTGGCCAAATTTTTATAGTTTGAGGGCTTTTTTCTGTGATAGTCCAATGTAATGACCGCGTATTTAAAATCAGCCGGAGTCAGGAATTCAGGTTAAGGGGAAAATCTTCAATATTTATTGAAGTGAAGAGGTGAATAAAGATTGCTATAGCAAATATAGGCAGTTGCGACAGGAAGCCAGCTAACAGAGTGAGACGGAGCCGAGCCAACCGCGGCAATGGCAATCCCAAAAGTCTCTCCTTCCCCCTCCTTTTCCACTCCCCTGCCTCCACCCACCAAAATCGTCATTTCCTATACAACACATCAGGACTTGCACAAAGAGTGGGCGGGGGCCATTCTTTCTCCAAGCTTATATATTAATAGAGTATGGTCCAATTACTATTTAGCCTCATGTGCTTGGGACCTCTGCATCAACTCAAGCCTCAGCCCATTACAGTCCTAGATTTTCATTCATCTTTCATAAACTAAAAATCAAACTATACTTACACATACACGTATATAAATATGCACAGACATGTATGTATATGTGAATATTTCACAAGGCTAAATTTTCAAATATCAGGTTTTCTAGAGGAAAGGAATTTGTGTCAGTTCACATTGGGACAAAGAAGAAGGATTAATTCATTCTGGGAATTCTGAGCATAGAAAAAGTATTGCACCTGGCGCGAGAATACCTGGGCTTTTCTTGTACTTCTCTTCATTATTGAGCAAGTTCCCTAATATATCCGAAATTCAGTTTCTTCTTAAGTCCAATAAATCATAAAATAGAAGAAAGGCATTTATTTAGCTACTCTTTGAGCCAGGCCCTGTATGATGTGTTTTTTTTTTTTCTTTTTCCTTTTTTTGTTTTTTTACAAATATTATCTCATTTGGTCCTTAACAACAATCCTGAGGTAACTACTGTTATAATCTCCATGGTCACCATGGGAAGAACACTTATAGCATCTTTAATTCCAGATGTCAGAATCTTTGGATTTTTGTTGTATAGGATTTAGGACTCTGAACATAGCTTCATTTTAGACACTATGCTTGATAATCAGAGAGCACTTCTCCATATTTACTTTCTTCCCACTTTCTGAGTCAAAGATAAATAATCATTCACTCACATTTCCTCCACAAACTCAGAAGCTTTTTAAATGAGAAGCAAATGAATCTCTGACTGGTAGAATTCCAGGCGATTAGAGAACAATGATGTGAGTATCTTTTTACCTTGGATATGGAAAACTATATATGACCACATGGGGTTTCAGAGTACTTTCCTACACTGCTTGTTTCTTTTTCTATTTTTACTAACTAGAAGAATGTTTTCTTAATCTCAGCACTTATAACCTATTGGTTATTTAGACTTTTCCCCAAACCTAATCTTTATTTATTAAGCACTATGGCATACTCACACAAAATAGACAGTCAACAAATATTTGTTGGCAATGGCAAATATGGTCTCATGCCTCTCCAGCAAGTATTAGAATAGGTTCTAAGGGATCTGAAAGATTTGTTTCTTGGAACTGGTTGGAGGTCAAAAGCTCAAACACTTTTCCACTAAGAAGAATGTTCCTGTATGTCCAGAATAGTCTTGTATTATATTTAGGAGTTTAAATAAAGGAGAGGAGACAGTGATCATGAGTATGCAAGTTAATAGAGTCTTCATTTTCCCTCAGAAAGTGCACCTCCTTTCCTTAATTTGTTATTATATATTCATAATACAAAATGGATGAAAGGTTAAAAAAAAATCAGTTTTTTCGATGTTATCAAATACATACCAAGCCTTGGAAATATTATATCTACTTTGTTATAACCCCAAAATTGTTTCAGATGTTTTAGGTGCAATTCATCCATCAGGAATGCATTTAGGCTAGTGTTTAAAAAAAATCTAGATTAGTCACTATGTAATTATAAAGGAAGTTTCATGTTTTTTTCCCCTGTAGAAAGTACTACTAATAATAGTCTATATCCATTTCTATTTAAAACCTTCAGCAACCATAAGCAAATGCCTTCTCTACAGGTACTGAAAGCAAATAGAAGAGAAAGAGAAAAATTAAAATATTAAAAAGAGGGGGGAAATGGCCTACTTTTCTAGTACTGTTCTTCTCTTGGGTCACTAATGATACCTTTACTTAGAGGATGAGTCAAGAGGTAGGGCTAATGGAAGTTCTACAATTTGGCATTTCGCCTCCTCTTAGGTTGTACAGTGAAAATGCTGAATTAAACTCACAAAAACAAATGTTTCTAATTAACAAACATTCTGGGGAGCACTAGGTGATCTAAAGGTGACACATTTGGCCTCTTTATTGTTTTCATTTTTTAAAGAATACCATCCCATTTAATAGCTGTCACAAATGATTCTGCTGTTGAAATTTTCATGCACTAGATTTTTAATGCAATAGTCTTTCTTAGCATAAACGTTAAACTACCCTAAAGCCTGAAAGTTTTAAGTAAAAACTGATAATGACACATGTATTAAGTTGGCACACAGCCAACCATACAGATATTTGTTATCCATCTATTTATTTCCAGGGGTTATTTATTTTTAGCCCGACAATTTTGAAATAGGTGCATTACAGGCCCTATGACTATTTTACTCCTTGGATCCCTCTGCTTCATCATTCAATTTCTAACATGTCTGTGTCCTAGTTTTCTGTCGAGCTATTGTTTAATTAAATTTTAACAGTCTCCTCCTTAGGAAATAGGACTATTTGAAGAGAGATGTTAAGGTGATATACCTAAGAAATTGAGATCTAGTCTAGTACAATCCACTTTACCACACTGAGTTCTTTGTTTCATTAGGGAACTTTAAGAAGTGGTTTTGCCTCAACCTCTAAAAAATAACCTTTTTCATTTCTTACTCCCTTTTGTGTGTCCTCCTGTTGATGGTGATCTTGCACACACAAAAAAAGAGATCAATATATTAAAGTAGTATTGCTTAATCAGAATGTTTAGTAAGTAATAAGAAAGAAAGCTATGTATATCAATCATTTAATAAACATTTATTAGGCATACAAATGTATATATATATGTGTGTGTGTATATATGTATATATATACACCTATAATCACATATATACTATCTGTTTATATTCGTGTATACACATGCATATTTGCTGAATTAAATTTATAAGTATATAAGTTATATATTTGAATATGAGAACTAAAATAGTAACTGAAGGAATTCTTCACAAGACAACAGAAACCATATACGTTCATTTCATTTTTTAATTTATTAACTTTAAATGACATTTTAATTTTCTTAAATGATGAGATTATATAGTAATGAAACGTATTCTCCTTTATCTTACATGAGAATCTATTTTAACACTTTGAGGTTAGCTTTACTTTACACACACACACACACACACACACACACACACACACACGCACACACACATACATTCTAAGTCATACTTTAGAATGGATTCAAAACCATTGTTAATCTAAGACATTTAAACAAATATATAAACAAAAACATATAAAAATTTCATTTTTAATGTAGTATCTTTTTGGTTCTCTTTGGTAAAATACTCTGCTCATAAAAGAAGGATAGAATTATATGCTAGGGACAGGGAATTATTTTATTTGGAAGTTTATTTTTAATTTGAACTTGTAACTTCATTGATTTAAGGAACTTCTGGAAAATAAATTCCATCAGCCAACATAGATCTTTAACTTAGCATCTCCAAAAATTGCCTGGAACACTGAAAGTTTAAGGGTTAAACAATCAACAAATTTTAGAGGTAGAATTTGAATATCGATCCTCTTGATTCTTTGACTAATTCTCTATTCACTGTCCTAGACATCTTTTCTAACCTGGGACAGTACTAACCATAGTAAACTCAAATTAATTTTAAATCTGCTATGGAATATTAATTGTATTTGAAATTTCAAAAGTAACTATTATCCATTATATAAAAAGATGAAGAAATATTTGAGACAAGCAGCTTTCAACACTCACTTGGAAGTTACATTATGAGAGAACAGTGGAAACAGAGGAACCTTTATCATTTTCCTTTGGCCCACTGTAATCTGTTCTTAAATTTTTCTGGTTTCTGTTGTTTCTATTGATGCTTCAAATGATCAAACGGGTAGCCAATTTATGAAATTCAAAGATGAGAAAAAGCCAAGAATTATAGCAATAGTTTCTTCTTTGTATTCTCAGTGAATAATAAACAATAATACACAGAATAATGCACAGGATTATATATATATATATATATATTATTGATATATATTATTGATAGCATAGCCTTCACAAAGGACTCAATTAATCTTGGAATGCTTTTCATTCTTACCTTTTCTTAGAATATCTGGCTTCCTTTCACAGTTAAAACACTATAATCTGTCAAACGTCTTCCCAGCCCCCCCAGTATCTAGTGCCTTCCCTAATAAGTTTATCTTGTATATCCCTACATTATTGCATGCTATCTCCCTTAATAGAATATAAGCTACTTGAAGACAAGAATCACTCTTCCCTTTTATTTTTACCACCAGTCCATTTATTTTGTTGTTTGGTTGTTTCCAACTCTTTGTGACCTTATTAGTTTTTTTTAGCAAAGAATTTAGAATGGCATTTTCTTCTCCAACTCATTTTACACATGAAGGACTAAGGCAAAAAGGGTTAAATGACTTGCCCAGAGTCACATAGCTAGTAATTGTCTGAAGCCAGATTTGAATTCAGAGTTGAGTCTTCCTAACTCTAAGCTTGGCACTCTATCCTTTGTGCCATCTAGCTACTCTCTGCCACACATGAGGAATTTCAGATATGCTTATAAATTGATTATCTGTGATGCTATAGAGGAAGTATCCATAGAAAGATCAGAATACACAGAAAAATTTCAGCAGTTATATGACTTTTTAAAAAGATTTTTTGACAACTGTATTTCAGTAGGAGTGGTTTCTTTTACAATCCTATTTATTTTATTGTGTGCATATAAAAACATTATTCTGAAGAACTAATTCCCAGATGGCCAACAGGATTTATTACACACACACACACACACACACACACACACACACACACACACACACACACACCATATAAGTTAAGAACTTCTGCTATAAAGAAATCATTCTTTAGGAAGAGGTTGGACTAAATGACCTCATGTCTATTGAAATATTGAGATTTTAGAATACAAATATCAAGACTCCACCCAGAGGTTCTCCTTAGGAGATCTAAGTCACTTACATGCTGGAGCATTCCTTGTACCTACAAGCCTGATTTCACTTGGTGTCCAAGATCATATGGGTATGTGGCAGAGTTCAGTTCTGAATCCTGACCTCTTTGACTTCAAATTCAGGATAAAAGAGGGAGATGAGAAACAATCCCTAGTAACTGCTTGTGGATTAGGCTCTCCTAGATATCTTGCTCTTGACCTTGGAATGCTTGACACCAGGAGCAGGACACTATTCTATTTTTCAGACTTTGGGTTCTTAGACCATCAGCGTGTATATGACCCTAAGTTTGACCTAATTTTCTCTTGATCTTTTTAATTACTTTCATACTGTTTCTTTCCATGATCTGTCTCTGAACTATATCTATGTGTTGAAACCATAATGTGTTTGCCAAATCCTTTTCAACCAGGTAGCTATATGTAGATTCAGCTTTGTGGAGATATGATATAAAGTGAGAAGCAACTCCAGATACATCTGGCTCCATATAAACCAACTGATTTCTTCATGTATAAAAAGTATAATTATTCCTGGTTAGAAAGGTAGAAATTAAGAGATCACCTCAAGTTACATTCATACTTTCTACATATGAGTCATTTTTTTCTCAGTATTACTTAAGTTCTGAAGTGATCTTTTTTCCCCGCCACCTCCCTTTTCTTGAACAACACACATTAGTCATTACAGTTATATTTTATAATTTAATATTAGTCAAACTCTCTTTGGTTTCCTTTTTCCTGACAAAAATAAAAAGAGATTCTTTCAGAAACATCAAACTGTAGAAATTATTGTTTATCTCTGAAGGTGTTTCAGAGTTAAAAATTAAATTATTCTGGAATTTGACCATTAATTCTCATTCTTTTATAATATGAGAAATGACAATAATTCCAATATTTCTTAAAACAGTCAGATAAGTTTTCTCTTGATCTTTTTATATTGTCTAGTTCTGGTCCCTGTCTCTGCCTTTCCTTTTGCTGCTAACCTTCTTGAAAAAGTTGTCTGTGAGGAGAAGCAATCATGGGGTTGTGTTAAAAAGACAATCTCTCTATATCAGAAGCCCTGGATTCAAGTGTTAATTTTGAAATGCAAATTAATTGTTGATTTGGTCAAATCACTTAAACTTTCAATATCCCAGTCAACTCTCCAGAGCCCTAAAATGATAGGGAAGATATTAATCACCATTTGTCAGAGAAAGTTTTTCACTGGGAATTACACAGTTGGAACCAAAGGTCTGTTTAAAAAGGAAAAGTTGTCTATGCTTAGTGATTTCCTATTTTACTACCTCACTTTTTACTAAACTTTTTTTGCTTTCCAGTTTTTAACTTACACTATTCTATTGAGACTATTGTATTGATCATCAATGACTCACAAGACATTTCTTGTGTGCCCCCTCAGCATTTCAAACCTAGAATGAGTAAATCTGAATTCATCTTTTCCCCTGTTTATTTTTTTGTTTCTTTTTAAACTTCTTTTACCTTCTTCATCTCTAATATTTAATAAGTTACCAAGTCCTGTTATTTTCTTTCTCCAATACCTTTCATGTTTCATCTTCTCCTCACTATGTCTCCTGACATCACTCTAGTTAAGGGCAGCATGAATATCTAAAAAGACTACAAATAATTTTCTCTACTCTTCCATTCTATTTTTTTTTTGTTCTGCTGTCAGAACAATTTTCTTGTGTATAGGTTTGATCATTCCACTTACTCATCTGCTAAAATATTTTCAGTAGTTTCCTGCTGCCTAAAAAGTAATATGCAAGACTCTCTGAAATCTAGAAACAATCTTTCAAATCATATCTCCTGTTCATCCTCTCTTTCAGTTCACTTCATCCTTTACAATAGTTATTCTCTTATCTTCTCTTTTAACCCTCGCCTCTGCTAAATATACCCTCTACTTTCAGCTCATTTTATTACCTGTGCCTGGAATGCATGACCTTATCTCTTCATCTGTTAAACTTCTCATCTTAAAAAAAAAAAAAAAAAAAAGCTGAAATAGTACTTTTTTGAAGCCTTCCATATTCTACTGAACTGTAGCTATCTTTTTTCTCAGACCTCATGATAACTTTGTGCTACTCTAAGACATCATTATGTAAATTATATGTATTTGTATTGCAAAAACTTAATATGAAGTATGTCTAATTTATGTGACTCCAGGATGGTTGGAAAGAACTAAAGATATTGAGTCTGGATCAGAGAAGACTGGCAGGAGATTACTGTCTCAAAGTATTTGAAGGACCTTCAAATGTAAGAGTTGTCTGAATTGCTCTCCTTGACCCCAGATGAAAGAATGAATTTGGACAAATGGATGGCAGTTGCAAAAAGGAAATTCTCAATTCATAATAAAGAATATTTCATAAGAATTAGAGCCATGCAAAGGTGAAGCAGGTTGTCTTGATAGGTAATAGTTGTTCTCCTTTGGAGGACTTCAATCAAATGAGTACTTGAGATGGAGATGTTATTTTTTTTTTTTAATGTAATGGGTCAGATCAAATGGCAGCTGAGTTCTCTTGCAATGCTAAGAGTTAGTGATTATGGAAAATCATGCATTATACTTACCTATTTTTAATGTATTTTTTAAGACTCTAAATTATTTGAATACTGGGACTATGTCATCTTCTAGAAAAACGTTCCTGCCCCTCCTCCACACCTACTATCCAATTTTCTCCCCCTAAAGTTACCTTCCTTTTACTCTGTACCTGTCTTGCATGCACAATTAATTAAATGAGATCTTATTCATCAATAAGCAAGCTTTTTGAGGACAGGAACTATCTTGGTTTTGTTTTTACTTTGTATTTTTGCATTTAGTACTCTGTCTGGCACATAATAATGAATTGCTGCCTGTTAATTGATTGATGTCTTATCTGAACTTTGCATCACATCTATCTCTGAATGGAGGGGCTTTCATATATTAGGAATTTCACATGAATAAATTAATATAAATTGGATGGATAAACAGCTATATTCCATGATGTAGTTAGTTAAAGGTCACTCTCTGTTCTCCAAGCCACCTTAGAAACTATTTTCCTGAAATTGTCAATGAAACTAGAATATTACAGAAAAATACACCCACATTTGCTTTCTCCCTACAAAAGGGTACTGAAGACTGTGACTATTCTATTCACTAGATAGTTGTTTATTTTTCAACTTCTTAGAAAGGTGGCAAAGTACAATATAATGTGGTAAAAGACCTGATCTTGCAGACAGAACACATAATTTCAGATCTCTGTTATATAATATTATTGATATATAATGTGATAAGAATTGAAAAACTCTTTATATAGGACCACATTTTATCTTTAAAATAACTTTGTGAGCTAAGTTTTAGGTTCTGTTATTGTTTTACAGATGAAAAAATTGAGGTTTAAAATGATTAAATTAAAATGATTAAAAATCTAAGATAAAAATCTTAGATTACACATCCATAAAGGGTAAGAGGTGCTAGAACCAATCCTAACATCAAAGAAGTACAGATACAGTTTGGCATAAGGCACAAAGATCCAAGTCTCAATAGCTGAAGCTTCCTTAGGAAGAGGTGGACCATCATTTAAAGTCCACTTGTACCGTGCACAGACACTCCAGGGAGCAGACAATCTTTTACAGAGGAAGTTGAAATTATTAAGGGAATGTCTTTTGTACCACTCTTTGCCCCAAGTCAGTTACACGCATCTACCTAGAAGTTAAAGAGTAACCTAGCAGAGTAGGAAGTCCTAAAATTCTCTCTCTCTCTCTCTCTCTCTCTCTCTTTCTGTCTTTCTCTCTCTTCCTCTCTGTCTCTCTCTATCTCTCTGTGTGTCTCTCTTTGTCTCTTACTGTCTCTCTCTCTTTCTGTCTCTCTGTCTCTCTCTCTGTCTTTCTCTTCCTCTCTGTCTCTATCTCTGTGTGGGTCTCTCTTTCTCTCTCTCTCTCTCTCTCTCTCTCTCTCTCTCTCTCTCTCTCTCTCTCTCTCTCTCTCCTTTACTAAGTATGACCTTTTGAAGCAAAATTGGAATTGAAATTTCTTCTCAATCCAAGTCTACTCTCTTTCCCAGTACACACACTAATGTTTCATATTTCACACATCTGTGAATTTTGTCAAAGAATTTCAATCCTTTGTGCCTCAGTTTTCACCTCTGTAAAATGAAAGCAATTTTGGTACTTAAATTAAAGGGAATCTGAGGACCTATCCTACTTATTTTTATGAAATCTCATTTCAATTATATTTATGAAAGAAAAGTCACATAATAAGTACTACTAGATAACTAGATAAGATTCAATCAATCAAAAGACTATTAATAAGTCACTAAAATGATGTAATTTAGGCATGTTTATCATTGATTATTCTTTTTTTAGGGAAAAGAAAACAAAAATAAGCATAATTCTTATATTTTAGGTAGAAAGACCTAAGTATCTCATGGCCATGAACTTAGTCGCTAATTTCTCTAGCTCATGTACATATTATGTGGTCTCTCGAAGAACCTGAGTCACAACTCCAGATTGAAATAGATTCATATATAGTCCCCCCAGCTTCCTGATAAAAGAGGGAGACCTAGGACCTAATCCCCAAACAGTTCACCTGCTATATTTCCTTTTTTAAGGTCATGCCTTAAATCTAAATCATTTTGATTTTCTTTGATTGGCCAACAAAAACTCCCAGGACAAGCCTACTTGGTCTTTGTTTCAGACCTGATTGCCTCATTGTGAATGTAAATAGTAATTTTTTTTTTCTGTTTTGGATACAAATCTTGAGGTTCTTTCCCTCCCATATAGATTCTATCTTTTTTTTTTTTTTGGACTAGGTAAAAAAGGGCATTTTTGGCCTCATTTCTTTCTTATCTAGCCTTCATTGAATAAGTAGTTTCCTCAGTCAGAATGAGACCTTAAAAAGAGTAAGAGCTTAAAAAGGCAAAGATCTCCCACTGCATCTGGGGCTATCTCTAGTCATACTGATCTATATATCTGGCTAATGGACCCAGATGGCTCTGGAGGATAAAGTGAGGCAGGTGATCTTACACAGCCCTCCCATTTTTTAAAGTTTACTTTAGAATTTAAATCCAATTCATTTACATATCATAGCATCACTTCCCTGATGTCCCCTTCCAAAATGAAATCCAAACAACAATCCTCAAGCACAGTGGTCTCATTTCCTACTCTCACTCCACCTATTCCTTCCATGCATCTTTTAGTACAAAGGAGACCAGTTTAATCCAGCATAGGGTATTGCATTTGCCCTTTTACCTGCCACTTTTAAATGATTTAATTAAAAGGTATGTGCTCTCAGTTTAATCTCCATTCTATATAAACACATGCATATGTGTATATGTATGTATGTATGTATGTACATATATATTCATATAAATGTGTGCACACATGGTATGTAGATAGACATTTTTACACATAAACATAGCTGTATACATATATATATATAAACAGAAAAACGAGTAAGAATTAGGTAAAGGGGATCTATCTGTATATCTATCTATTCATATGCATATTCATATAAACATGTAAAGAACTACTTGAACTGCATCTAAAAGATAATAAATCATTCTATAAAGCAGAGAGGCAGAAGGAGCAGCACATCCCAGTCACAGGGAATAACTACTAGGATGGAGAAGAGAGATGGTGTTCCATGTCTGAGAATCAGTTAGAAGGCCAATTTGGATAGATGACAGAGTATAGGAGGGAGAAAAATAGACAATGAACCTAACAAGATAGACTGCATTCAGGTTGTAGTAGGCTAAATAAAAGATGTATTTGATTCTGGAAGCAATGAGAAGACCCTGATTGATTAGGGAGAGGGGCTGATATGGTCAGATCTGTCCTCGAGGAAAATAGCTTTGGCAGTATATAAAACTGACTAGAGTAGAACTTGAGTCTTGGACTCAAGTGGACATGAATGAGGAGTTGAGCTGGAAAAACCAATGAGGAAGTTTTTGCAATAATCCTGGCAAGCAATGATGAGAGCATACACTAAGGTATGAAGAGAAGCAATTAAATGCAAGAGGTGCTACAAAGGTAAGAATGGCAGTATTTGGCAACTCATTGAATATATAGGGTAATGGAGAGTAAGCAGTCTAGATTAAGGCTGATATTATGAATTGCATAACAGAAAATATAATGGTAACTTCAACAGACATATGTAAGTTGGGGAAAGGAACCAAGTTTGAAGTAAAGATGAGTTCTCTTTTAAATATGCTGATTTTAAAATAAAATTCACCTTGAAATACCCAAATTAATTGGTGGAAGGAGTGAAGCTCAGTGAAAAAACTAAAGCTGGCTATATAAGTTTTGTTATTTACCTTTATAGAGATAGTACTAAAACTATATGAAGAGAAATTGTATGAAGAAAAAAATATAGAGCTTAGATCAGAGCTTTTGGGAATACTTGCAAGAAGGTAACATTTTATGAACAGTGGAACAGCAAAAGAGACTGAAGAAGAGTTAGGTATAAGGGGAAACAGGGAAGTGAAGCATTATAGAAAATAAAATATTTAATGATTGAGGGGGGCAGAGCACGGAGTAGAGGAGAGTCAATAGTGACACAGATCAAATGAATGGAAATTTAAAAAGGGATCATCACCCTAGAAAATCAAAATGACATCAGCAAATCTGAAGTGGATTGTTTCAGGAGAGTCATGGAAATAAAATGTAGATTGCAGAATAAGTAATAGTAGAGAAATAGAAGCACTGAACGTAGATAGATAGATAGATAGATAGATAGATAGATATTTTTCCCCTAGAAATTTGGCTGAGAAATGGAGCAGTATAGTACAATGGGATTCACTGATGTTTTTTTAAGGACAGAGGAGACTTGAGCATGTTTGAAGGAAACAAGAACAGATCAGTAAATAAGAAGAAGCTGAATATTTGAGAGGGGAGCAATGATCAAAGCAGCCATTTGCTATAAAAGAAGGAAGGAGATGGAATCAAAGGCAAACATGAAAAGGTTGGTCTTGGCAAGGAGAAAGATCACCTCCTTGTTAGAAACTGGGGAAAAGGAGGAAAGGGTCAAAGTTAATGTCAGTGGATTATCAGATGATACAAAAAGGGAAAAAGGAATTTTATGTTAAATGTTTTCACTTTCTTAAAAAAGAAGAGGTAAAATCTTTAGCTAAGATATGAGTGAGAGAGAGATTTGGAAGGTCTGAAAAGGAAAGAAGATTTGGAAAATCTTTTGTTAGTGAGGTATGAAAAAATAAAAATACTGATATCGTGCAATGAAGCAATCCAATTATAATTGAAAATATGACTCGAATCATCAGGTGATTGTATGACATCCAACAGTTCTATTCAGCAGCACATGAATAGGAGTAGAAGAGGCAAACAGTGGGAGTGATCAAGGACTGAGGTTTAGCAGGGGATAAGCAATGACATGACAAGGAAGCAAGTGATTCCAAAGTAAAAGATAATATTGACTTGAAGTACCTAAATAGGATTATGACTGGAGAGGGAAATGGAGTCAGGGTAGAAGTATGACCTCAGTATGTATTGACAGATGAAAGGGATGAAATTCTCAATAAGAGTAAAGAATGATTTAGCATGGGTAAGTCATAGGGAGATATGAAATGAAAGGAAACTATAGATAGAGAAATGTCACTTTTTGTTAGGGTAGCAAAACTCTTATGGTGAAATTTACCTAAATCTAGGTGGAGAGAGGGAGAGGTGATAGAAATCAAGGAAACAAGAACTAAAAATTTAGGGAGCAGGAAGGTATGTATAGAAGTTGAAATTCACTAGTACCAGGGCAGAAGTTGAAGATGAGAAAAAGATAGTAAAGTAGGTGTTGAAGCCATTGTGAAAGGGGAGAGAATGACCTGGGGACCACTCTATCTATAATAGGCATTATCATTTGAAGTAGGTGAAAAAGTTTTATTAATCACAGGGTATCATTTGCTAATAGTGTATTTATTCTTATTTGTTAAGAATTTGTTATTAATATTTATTCATTCCATGCTTTTTATAGTATGATGTGACATCTGGGTTTTCTTTGGACTCTTCTTTGAAATGTTTCCTTTTCTAATTAAGATAAACTCAAAACTCTAAATTGAAATAATGCTGAATCTTATGCTTTTGGGCAGTGAAGTGGTGCAACGGCCAGAGCATCAGGACTAGAGTCAGGGAGACTGAAGTTCAAATATGACTTTAGAGACTTAGTAGCTGTGTGACCTCGATCAAGTCATTTAACCTTATTTGCCTCAGTTTCCTCATCAGTAAAATGAGGAGAAGGAAATGGCAAACCACTCTAATATTTTTGCCAAGAAAACCTCAAATGGCATCACAAAGAGTCAGACATTATTGAAATGACTGAAGAACAAAAATTTGGGGAGTGGCCATATCTTCTCCATATTTTCATCCATCACATGGGAACCAAGTTCCACTTTAATTGCTGTGAAAGATAGTTGCTGTGCGCCTACTGTGGAGATATACTTCAGGGTGCACAGTTCAGAGGCAGAACCAGAGATCTATATTTTTGTCCTAAGGGCAAGAGAAAGGAGATTTTATGATGAAAAAGGAAAAGGGAATAGTGGTTCTAGTGTATTTCACTCACATACTGTAGGTAGAATAATATTATGGAGGCTGGATAATTGTTGAAACATCTTAGGATGCACAACTAGCTTTAGAATGATTTTGCTCCAAATCCCTGGAGAATAGAGGACCTCAGAGTTGCTTCTTGTAGCCTGTAGAAAATGATGTGCCAGCAGTCCCAAGCTAAGCAGAAGATAGGCAATCAAGGGTCAGAGAAGCATCTTTTGACAAATAAATTGACTCTAATAATATACATGATTAATGAGCAACTCTGAGAGGTCATAGCATTTATTGCATTTCTTGAAGTTGGACAAATGATAGAGAACACCGGGAACTCTGTATTCACTGGGAAGAGAGTCTCTAAATTGCTGGTAAAATTGTAATGTTGCTGATTTTGCAGACATGTGTTCTTCAGGCTGATAAGTAAATACATATTGTGTAACATAGTAATGCTGCAAGCTGTTGTTTTGTGGTTTGAATGTCAGCTGCGTTTGATTGATGCTAGCAATGGAAGTATTTATAAAATAGCATTGAATTAGAAGTAGTCAGTTTATGAGTCTAGGGAAATGGATCTTTTATGAAGAATAAAACTTTATGATGAAGGAACTATGTCAGGGCCGTATGGATCTGAAATTAAATGTGCTTGGATTGAGATCAAAATGTGAGTCCATTGGAATGCATGCAATAACTGCACACAGAGTAGCTCTGCCCCATCTCACCTCTCACTGACTAGGCTTTTATCATCATTTACAGACAGAGGCCTAGAGCCTATGTTGCCCAGCTAGAGGACTATATTAGTTTTTTCAGTTCACTAGAACATGGTTTAATGAAGTGCTGTTTCAGTGCTGCAGGAGAGCCCGGAGAAAGAAGAGAATGTGGTTTTGCAAAATATCTAATGCAGAACCTTGGAAGAGAAAACAACAACAACAAAATAGAAGTTTGTGGCTCAATCCAAAGGTTAACTATGGACAATTATTCATTCCCTGGGTAGCAAAAATTCAGGTGTTTTATATATGAAAAAAGAAAATTCTTCAGTGTTTGACATTCCTGTGAAGACTTTAGACAAAACTCATACAAGATAAGTAGGTATGGAAGGACAGTGATCTGCACTAAGACACAGAACCATGGCATCAATGAGATCACAAATCCATTGGAGTATTGGTGAATTAATGACATATATAGTAAACATCATATAAATATCACCTATAATGAGGCATATTTAGATTGTTTTATATGAATATTATATGCATTTATGTGCATTTTATATGTAAATATATAAAGTAAGAAAACATTTGTATGTAGACATGGTGTATATTTATCTAATTTAATTTGTGATCTATCTGCTTAAGAAATTCTTAGTGAGGAAATTTCTTTTTCTATTCAGAAAAGTATATGATTTCTTTACTTATAGTGGAGCTGCCAAGGAAAAAAGAGAAATTGCATGATTTGTTCAGGGTCACACATACACTGTGTCACAGATTGGATGTAGAACCAGTCTTTCTAAAAGGGAAATTACAGGCCATGTGGTGCAACTGTTTCACTTCATAGATGAGAAAAACTAAGTTCTAACTTTTGAATTGCAGTATGCAGTCCAAGATATCCTACTTGATATCTGTGTGATCTTAAGTAGGTTACTTGACCTCATTAATCCTCAGTTTCTTCATTTGAAAAATAAGAGACCTGACCTACATCACTACAATCATTTCCAGCTTTAAATCTATAATCTATTATTCCAATAAAATTAATTGACTGCTAAGGTCACATAGAAAGTCACTAAAAAAAAAAAAAAAAAAAAAAAAAACGAACAAACTAGGATTTGAATCAAATTTTTCTAGTACAGTGGACACCAGTACTAGCTGGAGTCAGGAGGGCCTGAGTTCAGATCTGATCTCAGAAACTTATTATATGAGTATGGCAAGTAATTTACCTTTGTTTGAATCAATATCCTCAACTATAAAATCAGGATAATAATAGAATCTACCTCCCAGGATTCATAGTACAATTTAAATGAAATAATATTTCTAAAGTGTTTAGTATAGTGCTTGGAACATAATACATACTTAGCAAATCTTTCCATCTTTCCTTCCTTCCTTCCTTTCTTCTTTCCTTCCTTCCTTCCTTTCTTCTTTCCTTCCTTTCTTCCTTCTTTTCTTCTTTTCTTCCTTTCTTCTTTTCTTCCTTCCTTCCTTCTTCTTCCTTCCTTCCTTTCTTCCTTTCTTCCTTCCTTCCTTCCTTCCTTTCTTCTTTTCTTCCTTTCTTCTTTTCTTTCTTCCTTTCTTCTTTCCTTCCTTTCTTCTTCCTTCCTTCCTTCTTCCTTCCTTCCTTCCTTCCTTCCTTCCTTCTTCCTTCCTTCCTTCCTTCCTTCCTTCCTTCCTTCCTTCCTTTTTTCCTTCCTTCCTCCCTCCCTCACATCTTTCCTTTTCTCCTTCCTCATTTCTTCCTCCAACTCCTAATTTATTGGTTTCTAAAATATGCAGATTTATGCTGTTTTGTGAGCTGAGAACCTTGAGGAGTTCTTTGCAAGATTAGAGTTCACAAAACAAAACTATCATGTACTTTTTTTTTAACATGCAAACATGAAAAACATATCTCCCTTTTGGGTAAGATAGATTTCTATACCCAACTGAGTGTGTATGTTATTCCCTCTTTGATTCAATTCTGATGAGAGTAATGTTCAAATTTAACCCTCTTCCCCCCCCCCAAAAAAAAAGAAGATTTTCCCTCCATTGCACATCTCTTTTATGTGAGATAATTTTTAATTGTTCTTCTTTTCCCTCCCCCTTCTCTTTGTGAATCCCTCTTTCTTGCTCCATGGTAGCAAACACAAATGAATTCAATGCAATTTCCACATAGATGTGAAATACAGCCAGAATGCCCCTCAATTGAAGGATTATTGAAAGAGTTCTACCCTCTAGGTGTTGCCTCAGTTTGGGAGAGCACAGAGAACAATAAGCTGTGTTACAGCTCCCAATTTCACTGTCACAGACTTCAGTCACGGCAAAGAGTTCTACTCTAAGATTCTGGTGTCATGGAAAATGGCAAGAGAAACCAAGGTGGAAAGCCATCCACTGAAAGGAAAGGGTAATTGAGCAACCTATAATTTCACTTCCAGAAATGATCAGAGCCTGCAAAGATAATGAATCCTGACCATTTTTTGCACAGCAGGCAAAGATCCTTTTCTTAAAGAAAGGAAATCAAATAATGAATTTAACTGATAAGCAGTGGTAGAGGAATTGTTGGCATCAGAACCATTAATAAATGAATGATAACCATTATGCAAGGATTCTTAACGAGGGTAACTTCTAATATATTTTGATGACTATTAGAATTTAATTGGTTTTCTTTAGGAATTCCATTCATTTTAATTAGAGAAACACAGGTTTTGCCAGAGTGACAAATGAAACAACAACCATCACCACAAAAAAATGGGGGAGTAAGAATATTTGTTTCATAGAAAAAATTGGATCATATCTGAATATAGAGAAAACTGCATGTTGGTATAGTTTTGTAGTTTAGGAAGGAATACCAGGATGCTCTTGTGTTTTTTTTTACATGGCTTGGGAAAAAAAACAAAAGTTGTCTTAAGTACAAACACCCTGGTTAGCTCAGTTTCTCAGAGGTATAAAATTGAATAACACTCAATTAAGTGCTAAAATGAACCAGATTGTGCGATTCTGTTAGTGAGACTCCAAGATAATTCATCCAATAAAGATTATAGGTTCACATTTGCTTTTCTTCAGAGATATGTGCATGATTTCATGGAACCATGGAATTTGGGGCTCTAAGTGATTTAGATATAAATATGTCTGATATAATGTTTTTATTAATATTTGGTAATACAATCAACTTTCTTCATAGTACTATGTATTTTATTTTAAATATTTAAAATCATTCTTCTGGAAAGGGTCCAAAGACAACCAGAATTCCAAAGGGATCTTATCTAACACAAAATAAAGCAAAAATCCTTAATATAATCACTTGATTTTATAGAGGAGGTAAAAGATATTTAGATAGGAGAACTGATTAATCCAAAGAGTTTCATATAATAATTGGCAGTTAGAATTTGACATAAATACTGTTCTCACTACACAGATTAAAAATAATTTTAAAAAGAATATCTACTATCTTTAAGTCACTGTACCAAACATTTTGGAAAACATGTTGATAAAGAGCTTATCTACTGGATAAGAGGAACAAGACAAGTACACAAGTAATATTATAAAATGAAGAGCAAGATAAGATAAATGCAAAAAAGAGGCTATGTGTTCTTAGAGATTTGAAACAGGAGAGGCTATTTCCTGATGAAAAATATTGCCTTGTTCAAACTATGTATGTATGTATTGCTAATTTAAGATAAATATAACACAACACAGTATAGCAAACATTAACTACATACTATGTGCCAAATGCTGTGCTAAGTATGCAAATAAGAAGAAAGACAATTATTGTCTTCAGAGAGCTTTCAATCCTATGGAGAAATATTATGCCTTAGTTTCCCTGAATTGTTCTGCTTCAGTTTCCCTGAATTGTTCTGCTTCAGTCTTTTGGTGGAAACTCCCTTCCTGGCCATTAGGACTCAGATAATTAAGTCTGGGAGCCCTGACCACTAGTATTCCAAAGAGTCATAAACTGCAGATGGCTTATCTTGGATATTTAGATGGGACCTTCTGAACCAGACAGTGTCTCCTAGCCTCCCAACTTATCAGAATTTATGATCCTTTTTCACCCCCAATCTGTCAGAACTAAATTTATGGTCCTTTCCTGGAACTTCCAACTCACCAGTGCTCTACCCCTTTTGCCTTTGTTTCCTTGATTGCTGGAGCCCTATAAGAGTCTCTGGGATCCCTTGCTAAGGGCTGGATACTTTGAGGCAAAAGTCTGATCCAGCTGGCTAGAGTCAACATGGATCCTGTTTTGCCCCAGTTCAAACTCTCCCTCTAATAAAATATTAAAAACTTCTAATCTCTATTTTGCCTCAGTTTCTCCAGCATTACAAGAAGACCAGATAAAAAGATGCCAAAAGGCTGAGAAAATAAAGATGGAATCCATTGTAAGGTGCATGACGATGTTACAGTTGCTGTAACATCATCATGCACTTTACAGTGGATAAGAAATAAAGAGTTGACTATTTCCCATAAAATAGGAATTCTAGGAGTTTTTCCCTTCCATCCTGAGCTCTCCAATCAGCAGAGCACAAGAAACTGAGAGTATTGGTAAGATGGTTTTGAATTCATGTGAAAGCATAGTTATGCTGGATTTAGATGAGAAGGCTTACAATTCTCATGGAAAACACATGGTCCATTTTTATGGAAAATAAAGATGACAGGTCTTTTTTTGTCATGTCTTTACCAGATTAAAGGGAAAGGAAAGAAAGAGAATCTAATAGACATTTTGAGATTAAATATATAAAAGTATTCTGCCAGTTTCCCCAAAATATTTTTTCTATCCAAAGACAATAAATTCCATTAACAAAATCTCCCTCAAAGATGAAGGATATCTCTAGCAATGGGTATGTTATAATGCTATCTTTTAAATATGCAAATCATGAAAAAACTTTAAAAAGCACTTTACAAAGTAATGATACTACTATATCATTATTAAATTAGGTTTTGAACAATCCCTTGGGAGGGGTACCGAGCAGAGGTTATTTTCCTCATTTTGCAAAATGAGAGAACTGAAACTCAAGGAAATTAAATACCTAAGCTCATTCAGTTAGTGATTGTATGGCAAAAGGGGGCCAAGACTTGAAGGCTTATGAAAAGTCTGGGTTTTTTACTATTATTTCATGTTGTATCTTTGAAAATAGTAATTATATGGCTAGGAAGTAAATTGGGGGTTTTGTGAAAGATTTGAAGAAGGATTTTTTTTAATAGGAGTTTACATTACATGGTTCAGAGTTCACAGTAAAACTAGATTTCTGCATGCATTACAGACTTTCATTTGGGAGTATGTATATGTGAGTATGCATGTGTATGCACATGTGTGTGAATGTTTTATTATAGAGGAATTTGTATATGTTTTATTTAATTAGAGTATTCCCAACGAGGAAATCTCTACCATTTATAAAGATCAGTGACTTCTCTAAGACTAAATTAATAAGCTCCTTAGGATAAAGGTTATTGTTTATCCTTTGTTTTCAAAGAAGGCCATGACTTCAGGAAGGTTATGTCATAATATGCATGTAAATTGGATTTAAATGAGGGAGGGTTAGGCAAGGTCACCTGCCTCACTTTCTCCTCCAGAATCATCTGGGTTTCCTGGTCATATATAAATCAGGATGACTGGAGGTAGCTCTGGATGCAATGGAAGACCTTGATATTTTTAATCTAAGGTCTTCAATAAATCTCAGTTTTGAGGTCATATCCATTGAAATTGAGGCAAAGAATGGCCTTTTTTCATTTAATTAAAAAAATCTAAATGAATAAAAAATAAATCTGGGAGGGGAAAACCCTCAGGGATTCTGGAGGCAAGAGAAATGAGTACTATTCACATTTACTCTGAGTCAATCTGGATCTAAATAATGATCAATTGGAACATGGCCTGGGAATTGTTAGCTAATGGGGGTGTCACAGTTATGAATTAAAATCCAGTCTTCTCATAGTTGGGATATAGGGAGTTATTTGAAATTCTACTGGACCTTTCCATTGTAATACCCCCTTTTCCTTGTTAGGATCTGGTTTTGGCATAATTCCTCTGTGAAGTTGAGGATTTGAGGTTAGTCAATCAACAAACCTTTATTAAAATCTACTATGAGCCAATAATCCATGGGTTTTAATAATAAAGGACAAAAGGAAAACTCCCATCTACTCCTGATAAACTGAAAATGTACTTTTAGTACCAAACATAGTCATTAGGAGACAATTAGACATATTCTAAAGGTATACTGCTCCCATCTGAGTATATTATCTATGCAGATAGAAAATACAGGAAAAAGGTGAAGCTAGATGGCTCAGTGGATACTGCACTTGGTCCTGAAGCCAGTAGGACCTGAAATGAAATCCAACTTCAGACATTTAATACTTCCTGTTTGACCCAAGGCAAATTATTTAATTGCAGTTGTCTTAGGGAGGAAATATACGGAAAAGAATAAAAACAACAAAAACTACTAGCATAAGTTTTAATCATGACCACAACATCAATCATGACTAGAATCATGGCTTACTATTCAGAGACTTTGCCCCATTTGCTGTGGAAACTTCAGGGTACACTGCAGAATTCTTTCATTACTCTTGAGCTCTGAAGATAATTGGTCTGCAGTCTCCTCTCTAGACCCTGGTACCTGAGGACTGTTCTAACAAACACAAAAACGGGGACAGCAGCAACAATTTACATTTCTAGAGAGCTTTAAGACTTTCAGAACAATGCACAGAAGCTTGTTGATTTATTGAAGATAATTCAAACATTTAAAGGTATGGAGTTGCAGGAAGTTAGGTTTCAACTTGAAGGGAAAAAAAAAAAAAAAAAAAAAAACAACTATCTAAAAATCGATGTGCTGTCCAAAAGTGGAATGGAGTTGTCTCAGGAGGTAGTGAGTTTCCCTTCACTTGATACTGTAGAGAATAATTCTATTCAAGTATGGGTTGAATACATCTGAAGTCCCTTTAACCTCTGCAATTCTATGAATATTGTATATAGTACTGCTTATTATTTAGGTGAGAAATTCAGAGCACTTCTCAGCTAACTAACTTCTGAATTGTCTCAATTACCTGATGACCTTTAGAGTACAGATTTAATAGAAAAATAAAAGTTTTGTTAGTTTTAGACTCCCCCTTTCATCCCAAAGCAATCATTTATAAGTCATTCTTTCACTACATGATGAGCAAAGGAAGTATCTTGAATTAACCAACCAATTGTGTGGTATTTTAGCATCACAGGTATCTGGCTCCTACGAACTTTCCTATTAGTTTCACCTACTGGCAGAAAGCATAGTATGATAAAGCACTAAAAGTATTTGTTATTGTTCAGCTGTTCAGTCCTGACTCTACACGACCCAATGGACATTATCCATAGGATTTTCTTGGCAAGGATGGTTGGGTGGCTTGCCATTCCCTTCTCCAGTGTGACCTACTGCAGCAAATAAGGATTATGTGTCTTTAGCAGTGTAACATTGCTAGTAAATGTCTGAGATAGGATTTAAGGTAAGATCTTCCTAACTCCAGGCCCCATGATCTCTCCATGCTACCACTGAGCTGCTCCACTGGAAGTATAGTCTAGAAGACTCTCAGGTCTATAAATTCAGCCTTTCTTTCCCTTTTGCTGTGTTCTTCAATAATCAACAACTGACAATTAGATTTCCTGAACACACCTAAAAATCACACACACACACACACACACACACACACATGTACATATATATATATATATATACATACATATATATAAAAAACACAAAATCCATTTTATTTTATTCCCCCTCCCCCCAAAAAATTCTCTTTCATATTTCCTTATTTCTGACAAGAATTCCACCATCTAAAAATGCTAATCATGTCTAGAGAGAGAGCTATGGAGACTGAATGTGGATGGAAGCATGGTATTTTCACCTTTTTGTCTGTTTGTTCTTTCTCATTTTTTTCCTTTTAGTCTGATTTTTCTTGTACAACTAGGCAAATATGGAAATACATTTAAAAGGATTGTACATATTTAGCCTATATTAGATTGCTTGCTATCTTGGGGAGGAGATAGAAAAAAGGAAAGGAGAAATTTTGGAATACAAAGTCTTATAAAAGTCAATGTTGAAAACTATTTTTACATGTATTTGGAAAAATAAAATGCAATTGAAAAAAAAAAAAAGAATACCATCATATTTCTAGACACTCATTTTGACAACCTCATGGTCATTCTATGAGGCAGCCAGGTCGTATAATGAATAGAACACCAGATTCAGGAAGAATTGAGTCAAATTTTGCCTCAGACACTTAGTATCTGTGTATCCTTGAGAAGTCACAAACTCCTGCCTCTTTCAGTTCCCTTATCTGTATTTGTTTTTGTTGTTGTTCAGTAGTTTCAGTCTTGTCTGACTCTTTGTGGTCCCATTTGTAGTTTTCTCAGGAAAGGTACTGCAATAGTTTGCCATTTCCTTCTTCAGCTAATTTTTATGTTTCTGAAAGGATTAGGATTAGTTTTTGTTTTTTTTTTTTTTTTTTTTTTTTTTTTTTTTTTTTTTTAATGCTTTTCAGGGAAATGGAAACCAAGAAAAACTTAGCTAGTATTAGATTATAAATGTGTGTTGTGCAACAGAAGGAGATGAAGGGAGAAGAGATCAAATCTAAACTTACTGAGCCAACTGAGTCTCACAGGTTTAAGTGACTTGTGCAGGATTGCACTGCTAATAAGAGTCTGAGGTCAGATTTGAACTCATGAAGATGAGTCTTCCTGACTTTTCTGACTCCAGGTTCTGAAGTGTATCCCCTGTGATCCCTAGCTGCCCCACTTTCATCTGTAAAATAGAGATAATAAAGTACAGACTTCTCGGGATTGTTGTGAGGATAAAATGAGATATTTGTAAAGTGCTTTGCAAACCTTAATTAAGATGTAATATAAATGCTAGCCATTATTATAATCTTCAGCTCTTATCCCATATTTCATATTTTCAGTCCATTACTTTGCCTTATTTATTCTACCTCCCCAACTTCTGCATCTGTCCCACTTCTCCCCATTAATATGGGTACTATCATCATTCAGGCCCTTATCAGCTTTCACCAGTCTGACTTCAATAACCTTCTCATTGATCTTTCTCCCTCAAATCTTCCCACTACAATCTATTCTCCTCACAACTGCCAAAGTGATAACCTTAAAGCACAATTGTGACACTGACCATGTCATTCCCCAGAATTAAAAGCTCCTGTAGCTCTATGTTATCTCTAGGATCAAAGAAAAAATTCTGCTCTTAGCTTTTTAAGGCTCTTCACAACCTGGGTCCAACTTACCCTTACAGCCTTATTATATATTTCTCTAATTTTTGTAATCTCTGGCTCTACCCAAGCTGACCTTCTTGCTCTAACCATACATTTAGGCTGATGCTGATACCTAGAATTAAGTTGTAATTATCTTGCGGGCAGTGACTATCTCTTGCTTCTTTTGCTTCTCATCTCTGGTGCCAGGGCAGTGCCAACTAGGTGGCACAATAGATAGAGTGCTAGACCTGGAGTTAGAAAGACTCTTGTTGATGAATTTCAATCTGACCTGAGATACTTACTAGTTCTGTCATCCTGGGCAAGCCACTTAAGCCTGTTTGCCTCAGTTTTCTCATCTGTAAATAAGCTGGAGAAGTAAATGGTAAACTACTCCAGTATTTTTGTCAAAAATCCCCAAATGGGATCAGTCATACATGACAGAAAAAAAGAATCAACAACAAAAATGTTGATTGATAAAATTAAATTTATCCTCAGCTCCGTCTTTTTGAAACTTTAACTTCTTTCCAAGCTCAGATTGAGAAACACTTACTACAGTTTGGGGATTGGGGAGAGAGAGAGAGAGAGAGAAAGAAAAAGAGAGAGAGAGAGAGAGAGAGAGAGAGAGAGAGAGAGAGAGCGCCAGAGAGAGAGAATGAATACAATTCCCGAAGAATTAAAGTTTTTATTCAGTCATTTTTAAAGAAATAAAGAGGCAATTGTAAATCAAATGGGAAATAAAGTAATAGCATTTGCTTCACTGTCAATTAGAATCAAACTCATGAATAACTTGCTACCTCATTTTACACTCTACCCAACAATCACACAAAATGGTTGAATGTGCAGAAGCCTAGAAGTGTTAAGACCTAATAACTGTGTTCTTTGGCAAAACTAACCAAGATATTTGTGGCTGCTTTTTTTTTTCTCCCACAACTTTTATTTAATTATTTTACTCTTCCTCTTTCACATTGTGGTCTCCTGACTTCCACTTATTTTTTTTTCTTTTTCTGCCTTAGAAAAAGTCAGCTACCACTATGTGACCCTGCTGGGCATTTTATATCAGGATGACTCCTGATATATAATACATGTAACCAAATTCCAATTTTAATTAGTTAACTTGCTTCAAGAGAAACAAAACAAAAAAAAAGCAAATACAAAGTTTCCAGTTTCACCTGTTTGTGAGCCAAGGGCAAAATTAATTAAAGTCAAGGTAGAAAAGGAAATAAATATTGGGAAATAAAAGAAATCAGCATTATGAAGAATTAAGTTAGAGCTCATGAAACATGAGAGAGTCAATTATTTTTAGTCGTGTGTTTCTGTCCGATAATTTAATCACATTTACACTGTTCTTCTCTTTTCCTTATTCAAATTCATGCTTGGGAAAAGAAAAAGAAAGGGGAAAAAAGGTGTGTGTGTGTGTGTGTGTGTGTGTTTAAGCTCAGTTATTCATGGGATGAACAGGTGACTAGGATGGATTTCTTATCAATACAACTTCTCCATTCCAATTCTAACATAATATTTGCAGAGAAGGATGCCATCACATTTTCTTAGCTATTTTATTTTTTTATCTAAATAATGAATTCTGTGGTGAAAAATGAAAGCCAAGTAAACAGTATGACTTTGAAATATGTCTCTTGATAAAATTTGTCAGTTTTTATAAGGCATGCACAGAATTCTTTTAAATAGTTGATTGTGTTGGCCATATTAATATGAAAGATAGGATAGTACAGTGACTATAGCATTGGACTTAATATTAATATAACCTAGACTTCAATAGGGTCCCTGATATATTCTAGTTATGTGAAAATGGTTGGATCATTTAATTTTTCTGAGTCTCTGCTCTTCTGAACAATTATTATTATTATTTTTTTAACATTAACCTTAGGTACAATACAGCTTAAAAACACATTCATATAATACCTAGTCACTAGGATGGCAAAAGACTCATCATGATTTTAAAAAAAAAAAAGATGACAAAACATAAAAATCTAAATAAAAATGTCCACCCACCAAATGTCTATCCATTCTTTACCTTTTTTAGAATTCCATTTTCCTGGTTATTGGTATACACAGTGGAAACCTGACATAATCTAATGACATTAGGATATGAATAGTAGTATTATAGGATTTGTTCATGAATGATGAATAGGTTGGAAGGGATCACTGGTTCCATCTAATTCAAATCCTTCCTGATTTTACGAGAGAATAAGGCACTAGATGACCAAGGCCATCCTGGGAGTGAGCAATGGAGGTACTTATTATTTGAATCCAAAGCCACAAGACCATCACAGTGGGCTTAACATATTTATATTGGATGCTAGGGATCCTGGAATTTAGCAATAAAAAAGGTTACAATGAGAAATTTAACTTCAAAGTTAAAGACTAACAAGGAATTTAAACCCAAGAAGTCTCTGAAGATCATCTATGACAACAAGACGAGGAATATATAGAAGTATATTTAGTTAGAGTATACTTCTCTAGCTTAATTTTTATCTTTTTGTTAGGAATGAGTAGGCATAATTCTTATTTGCTCACAAGTGAATTTTATGATTGCTACATGTCTTGAGTTTTGTCTTGAGCTCCATCCTTTAGGGACATCTTTGCATTCTAGAATAGGTGGCAATTATTTAAATGGATGCATTTAAAATATTTTAAAAATGATTTAACTTTATATTGTGGATTAAAGTTTAGAATCACTTCTCACATACACTTGCTAAACTGATGTTTTTAACTGGAACACATTGAGATTATTTGTTCAAAAAGGAAGTTCTTTTTTATTTTTTTAAGAAAGTAATTATATCATTCTGATGAGGTCTAGATTTGGGGTACCTAAATGAAATTAGGCTTTAGTTGAGGTCTAGTGGCAGGTTTAGGATACAGAGAGTCAAGCAAAGCTCCCCTGCAATCCCATTGGTTTCAGCGCAAGAGTATGGCGGTAAATAAAGTCTAGTAGCAGCTAGAGTCCCCAATAAAAGCATTTATTGGCCCAAAAGCTAGATTGATAAAAGAGGTTTATTATTGGGTTTGGAAGTAAGGAGATAGGTGAAAGTAGAGATAAGGAGGGCACCGGACAGAAGCTCCAGTGGACAGAGGGTCCTCATATGGCTAACATGTTTGGGACCTCTGCAAAGAGGGGGTCCCAGCATGTCCCTTTTATAATGGGAGATTTAGTTTGAAGGGCTTTTGGGTATAGCCCCAAAGTTGGCTCAGATCTGGGTGGGGCTGGGACAGGTCCAGATCTTCTATTGGAATACAAATGAACCAGGATTTGTGAGTTAAAGGGTAATTACATTAACTGGGGGGGAGGAAGGGTTGGGAATCAAAGATAGGAATCTTTCCCACATCAATTCAAGTGTTTTCCACTTCAGGAGGACATAGGAAGTTTGTCTATGGCTTATGAAAGCAAGACAAAGTAGGTGGAGCTAATTGGTTTTGACTCATGATGATTGTTCTATAAGCAACAAACTGTTCCATAATTTATTTGGGAAGGGGGTACCTACAATATAGATAAAGACTTAGTACACTGAATTGGCCAAACTCTTCAAACATATCTGCTGCTACTTGTTGAGTCTAAGGGCTTTCTCTGGAATACTATATTGGAAATAAACTGTAGAGAAGAATAAAAGGTCAACCAAGCTAAGTCAACCAAGTTTGAGGAATGGAAGAAATACAGTGAGGTTCCTTTTCTACTTAACTTTTTGTGAATTCTCATGCAAAAACATGTTATTTATTGGATTCTGATAAGTTCATTGAAATTTTCATTCTATCACAAGGTAAGGGAGACGTGTAAGAAATTTCATTATTTCCCTAACAAAGTACAGAGGGAGAAAAAAAGGAGAGTTTGTCTCCAGAGAAAACATTGTTCAAAAGTTAAGGGTAGCTATTCTTACATCATAGATGAAGTGGCAGGGGAAATCCTATCACAAAAAATTCCCCAAAAAAACAAAAACAAAAAACATCATGGATAACTATGACCTCACTGGAAGTCATAAGAATAAATGAAACTAATAAACCATATTTTTGAGTCTAATTCTTTTAATGAGTAAGAAAGGTACTGATGCTAAAAATAGGATGACATACAACTTAAGACCCCAAAAGGAAACATATGAGACTGCTATGGCAATAAATAAGAATCAAGTCTGGGATGAAATGGAGTAAAATTTAAATCAACATCAGAAAACAGGCACTGAGAAAAGAATCTGGTGATGCTATGGCTTGATGTGAATACAATTAAATGAGTTCTACAGATTAGATTACTCAAACTTGCTGTCAGACACTATATTATCTCTACCTTTCCTTTCCAGAAATACGTTTCCTATTCTCACCTCTCAAATGCACAGACATGTGACTTGAAGTGAATCATTCTTTAAAAAGATGTTTGTGTTATGTCAAATTTGTTTCAGTTATTTCTTAAAATAAAAGTGCATGCAAATCAAATTTGGTAAATCAAATCTTTTAAAATGTGTTAGTGATCTCATTAGGTATCCTGTGGTGAATCCTCTTCTAAAATGGTAACTCATGCTGATATATTTATTTCATAAATCTAATATTTTTCCCTCACTTTTATTGACAGACTGTAGGCAAAGTACAGACAAACATTTAATTTTAGACCAGTCCCAGATGCTACTATCCCTAACCAAAGAAGGAGAGAGTGGACCTTCCATCTTCAAAGACAAAAACAAATAGAACTCTTTGGAGATGGACAGATATGTCTGAAATCTGACCAATTCTTTCAAGATATTTTCTCTGCAATTGAAAATTATTCCATGGTCTTCTTTTAAGCACCCTTGAAACAATAGATATTACTAACATACCAGGAATTATGTGATAAAAATGCTGTATTATACACAACTTTTATTAAAAAATACAGATTTTATTTTTCTGTTTCATAGATGTAAACAGGCAAAGACTAGGCAAGAGCATTTATTTTTCTAGATCACAATTGTCCTAACAAAGGAGAGGAGAAAATACCAAATTCAAAGACAAAAGCACAGAGAATTCATTAAGGATTGAGGGCTATGTCTACAATCTGACCATTTCTCTGGCCCCAGATACCTGTCCTGTGATAGTTATCTCTGGGCCCTATTTTTAGACACTCCTGAAACAATACAGACCATTAAAGCACCAGGAATTGTGCAATAAAAATGCTGTGTTATAGAAATACCAATGTAAATGTGGCCCCAGGGACAGAAGGGATTAATTTAAGAAGGGTATTGAAAGAACTAAAACTTTATAGCATGAATAATCCTATCCAGGGGTGAGCCTTTCTGCAAATAACTGTTTGCAAATAGCTAAAGGGAATGAATCATAAAAACAGAAATAATATAAATAAAAGTATATTGAGTAAAGGAGAGAAAGTTGCTTAACTTAAGGTTAGAATAAGTTAATTTTCCAAAAAAATTCTTCCTCTAAATTAAAGTAGTTATGAAAGGAAAATAAAGTAATTCACTTACCCAATAATTTAGTTTCTTTATGACTTGGACTGACATCATAAGGAAACAGAAATAACAATCAAGTCACTCATGGGGACATAGGAATGAAGTAAGATTAATTTTTTAAGCAATAATTTGGATTTTGTTTTTTTTATCTTCCCCCTCCCCCAAATCAAATCATAGACGTTCAAAAGGAGTGAAGGCTTTGCAGGGCAACCTAAATGCTTGAACAGACCCCCTTCTGATACAGACATAATAATTTAATTTAAATATACCCACCATGGGATCATTAAGTTTCTACTTGAAAATTTCTAGTGATGGGGGGGGGGGGGGGAGGACTAATAGTCTGTTCTAATTTGGAAGAACTCTAATCTTGCTAAGAACCTTTGCTTCATATCTATCTCAAAAAATAAAATATGTGAAAAATATTATGAAACCTTCTAGGCATTGTAGCTATGAGAGATTAAATTCCATTTCATTAAAGGTACAAATTGTAAAGAAAGGAGGTAAATATGAATAAAATCTAAAACTTATCACATATCATAGAGTATGTCAATCCATTATAAAGATTCTGCCTTTTGCTTCCTTTGGAGAAATATTCTTATTATAATTTTTCAGTTCTTCTTGGACTGATAGCTCTCATTCTGAACAGAAAATTAATAAAAAAAAACTTTTTAAAGTAGGGTGATAATTTGAATAAAAATGAAATTTATGCTATATAAAAAGGGAAAAAATAATTTGCCTAAGTAATTTCCTTAATAATTTCCCTAAAACATGATTCAATTAAAAAAAAAAAGTTAACAGTTTATTTATAAATCTGGCGACACCTTGTTGGCCATCCCATGAAGTACTTTATTTAAAAAAAAAAAATCTTTACAGGTGAATGCAAGATTAGGTAATATTTTCTTTTATCTTATGCCCAGGATGCACAGCAAGTCCTGTATCTGTTCAGCTTCCTAAAAATCATCTTGTGAAATTCATAGACATTAAGAGGAGAGAGTCTGCAAAATTGGAGCTGTATTGGTGGCAGAGTTTCAATGGAAGATCTGCAGGTGGCTCTGCTAGACAATCTCACACCAAAGAGCTACAGAGATTGGCAGCATGATTGGCAGCACAGTTCATACAGAGATAGCTTTGTCTGAGACATTTATAACTATACTAAGCAACATTGAGGAAGTAGCACATTTTCCCCCTAGGGACACTAGTGATGGGCTTGACTCCTTAGTAGATATTTCACATTTCTATTTTGATGGTTCTATGAAGTTTTGCTCTTCCTGACCTCTATCCGGTTTTCTCATACAATTTTGGACTCAGGGATTGCCCAGGGTGTAAGTTAGACGAGTGACCTCATGTCCCTTTTAGCCTCAGAAAGTTGTGGGAGGTAGATATTGTAAATCCTGAACCATGAGAGAGGCTGGGAAGAGAGGCTAAAGGTTGAAAGGAGTCTCAGCGGCACTGAAATTCAAAAGGCTGGAAATTCATCTCTATGAGGAATAAATAAAAGAAATCCTTTCTGTTCTGATGCAGTGAATGATGTTTCTGGAGCTGTCATCTTACAGAAAATTAAATGCATTCACACTTCTTAAAGGCATTATGTTTGGAGGTTATCATATTATTCCATTGGTTGAGAAGGAGGGAGGGAAAATACTCCTTTCTCTAGTATGCACAGAATGAAAAATATCGCTTAGGTTTTTCTTGTGAGAGTATCTGGTATTTAAAATTGTGGTAATCAATTAACTTTATTGAATGCCCTGCTCACAGGTCTTTGAGGCCATTGATACATGATGCCCAAACCTGAGACTTAACATTCTAGGGGAGCTAAAAAACAAAATTTCCCAGACTACAGTCAAGCTAAAATTGTACCAATGATTTACTATTTTTGAAGAAAGAAGAACTTTCCAAAAACAAGAATTAAAATAAGAATTAGACAAAAATAACATTATACACATATGTATGATTATCTGTAATCTAGATCTTATTTTATTTCCTAGCTTCTAGGAAAATTTGCTTCAATATTTATTTCTCCTTTGGAAACTTCAATTTCTATCTGTAACTGATTCCTTCTCCTGAGAGAGATTTTGTCTATCTTTACCTATAAAAATAATAAACTACAAATATTACATATACTTCATACATAGGGACTGTCCTGTAAGACCAAAATTCTCTGTTTCCATCTCTTGCATGATAGTTTTTCTTATCACATTATTTATACATTTAGCATCAATATCCTAGATATAGAAATGGAAGTCAGTATCCATTCTAACCCTCTCATTTTACTGTTTAGGAAATTTTCAGATCAATAATTTGAAATCTATTTGTTGCTGAGGATTGAATGTAAAACTGGCAGAAATTAAAAAAAAACAATAAAAGACTGTTAGTGAATACAATTAAAGAAAACCACAAACAATAGAATAAAATCCTCAAATAAATTCAATGAATAGCATCTACTATGTGCCTAGCCTACATGAGAAATAAAAAAAACAAAAGATATGGACTCTGCTACCATGGATCTCAGAAACTCTTTGGAGAGTTATGACTAATATATGGAATAATTTGAGGGCATAATAAAGGAGAATCTAAGTCTAACCATACCATATGATACAACCTCAATAATAGGCATTTAGAGAAGAGACAGGTCACCAAAATCTCTGGTAATAAAGGGAGGTTTTACACAGATCAAGTGGAACTTGACCTTGACCATAAAGAGACACTGGATTTTCATTAGACAGAATAATTCTAGAATATTTCAGGTGGCATACCTGCAGGCAATGAAAAAAATGAAATGTGAATTTATTTGGGAGTAGAAATAACTGTGGTTAAGTAAGGTAGACTCAGTCAGGTTGCAAAGAGATTTGAATGACAGAAGACCTGAAATAGCTCAGCTAATGGTGAAGAACTAAAAATGTTGAGCAAAGAATATTATAATGAAAGGCTATGAATTGGGAAAGAAGTCTAGAAAAGGCCACCTGCCAAAGGAGAAACTAGTTCTCAGTTTTTTGAAATATCAGGGGTTCCCAGAAGTGGATATGAATAAGGAGTTAATATTCAGGGTAAGAAAAAAAAAACATATAAGAGACCATTCAAAGGAGCAGAGATTGGAAATGGATTGCCATTTCTGAGTAACAGCTAGGGCAGTTTTGCCTAGTATACTAGAAGGAATGATGTATGATAAGGTTGCAAGGATTGGATAAGTTTACAAAGAGTTTAAATATCAAACAAAGAAATTTATATTTACTTCTAAAGATGACAAATCACTGGAGTTTGTGAATGGCTGTAAGCATGTGAGAGGGTAGAAATAGATGGGTATGGTGGGGATGGTCAAAGTTCCACTATTGGAAAATCACTTTGATAATTGAGGAGAGAGACTTGAGGCAGGGAGAACAATAAGAAAAAATATCAACCCAGGCAAGAGGTGATGAGATCTGAAGTAAAATGATAGTATTTATAAAAGCAGAGAAGAGAGCCTATTCAAGAAAAATTGTGAGTCATATGTAAAAATGTTTGTGGCAGCCCTTTTTGTAGTGGCCAGAAACTGGAAACTGAGTGGATGCCCATCAGTGGGAGAATGGCTGAGTAAGTTATGGTACGTGAATGTTATGGAATATTATTGTTCTGTAAGAAATGATGAACAGGCAGAATTGAGAAAAACCTGGACTTACATGAGCTGATACTGAGTGATGTGAGCAGAACCAGGAGATCATTGAACATGGTAACAACAAGATTATACAATGATCAATTTTGATGGACATGGCTTTCCTCAATAATGAAATGATTCGGAGAAGTTCCAATGATTTGTGATCCAAAGAGGCATCTACACCCCAGAGAGAGAACTGTGGGAACTGTGTGAATCACAACATAGCATTTTCATTCTTTTTGTTGTTGTTTGCGTTTTATTTTCTTTCTTATTTTTTTTTCCTTTTTTATTTGATTTTTCTTATGTAGTAATATAATTGTATAAATATGTATGCATATATTGGACAATATATATTTTACCATGTTTAACATATATTGGATTACTTGCTACCTAGGGGAAGTAGTAGGGAAAAGAGGGGAAAATTGGAAAACATGCAAATCTTTTGAAAATTAAAAAGCTTTAATAAAAAAATTTTAAAAGAAATATTGTGAGGGTACATATAACAAGAATTGGCAAGTTATTTGGTATGTGGCTTAAGAGTGAGGAATTGAGAATGACATCTGTGTCACATATCTAAGCAAATACAAAGATAATTGTGCTTTTTAAGCAGAAATAGGGGCATTTAGAAAGAAAGGTATTTTTCATGGGGATAAGGGAGTATAATAACTATCTTTTGGATACATACAGCTTAAATTAGCTGAGTCATACAGTTTGATATCATCAATAGGAAATTAATGATGCTAGATGAGTTCAGGAGAATCTAGGGTTGTATATATAGCTCTATGATTTATGGGATTGGAGATATAATTAAAATGAAAGGAGCAGTTGAAGTCACCAAGTGACAAAGAATAGAGAAAAATCATGGGAGCTCTGGCCTGAGTCTTGTGGTATATTCAAACATAGATATGAATAATGATACAGTTAAGAAGAACCAGTCAACCAGGTAATAGAGCTAGGAGTAAATAAGCTCAGGAAAATCCAGAGGGGAAGACTCTCCAGATGGTGAAGCTTCTGAATATTGTCAACTATTGAAAATATCAAAAAGAGTAAGAAAAAAGCAAAGACCATAGATGGGTATGCTCTCTCTTGTCACAGATTTCTTCCTTTTCAAGACTTGGGAGACAATCTTTGACTATCACATAGCTAACCTAATGATAAAACAGAATTTAGCTAGACTAGTCTTCTACTAATAAATATGTGGTCTGTACATAGATCTTTATAGTAAGACCTCTTATCTCTGAATAAAGAAAAATAACAAACCTTAAAACAATAAAAATTGTTTTGGGAGATACCAACAGTTAAGAGTTTAGACAGATGAAAGGTTGTTACACAAGGATGGGTAAATCTGTATCAAAAAGATATTCAAAATATTCATTCACAAAATGAATTTTTTTTCATTAGTGGAAATATTGATTCCACTGATACAAGAATGAAAAAAACTAAAACAAACAAAAAATAAGCTTAGAATTAGATAACTAGCTGGATTCCAGCTGCATTGAAATTAACAACTTGCTATTAAAATGGGGATATTTATATTATCTATCTTATGGGATTGTTATAAGATTAGAGATAATTCCTAGCAATTACCCACTCTTTCCCCCTGTTGCATCATAAGTTGCTCACTCTCTATCACCTCAAAACTACTTTCACATCTAACATGTTATAAAGCAAAAAATAAACCCTCAAATTTTTATTTTCCTGAACTATCATAAATTTTTCATCTTCTGTCTCTCTCTTTTTCTATCACTATCAGTCTCTATTTCTCTCTCTCTGTCTCTCTGTCTCTGTCTCTCCTAACATTTCAGACTTCTTAAAAGAAAATTGTATTTGATGACTTAATTAATTTCTTAAGCTCTTCCTAAAATAGTACAAAAATGCTATGAATACTTAGCAGCAAAGCCCTACCATACAACAAAAATTCCATTCAGTGCTCTCTAAATTTTCATCTTCCTTGACCTTATTGCAACATTTTCAAATTAACTAGCCTCTCTTTAATGTCTCTCTCCCTTTGACATCTATGATGTTATTTTCTCTTGACTATCTTTTTATTTTATTCTATAAAGGTTTATTTTCCTCCTCTCTAATTGTAGGTGTTAATGATTTTGCATTTACTTTCTTCTTTACTTTCTTCTGGAAATATTATCTACTCTTACCACTTAGTGTATCATTTAAGCAGATGTCACCCACATCCATATTTTCAGGCAATGGATACCACCTAAATATGTATTAGGCATTTCCCACATTCCCTGGGAAAAGACTGAACCTCTGCCCTCAGATTTTTTTTTTTCCCCCGAGGCAATTGGGGTTAAGTGATTTGCCCAGGGTCACACAGCTAAGTGTTAAGTGTCTGAGACCACATTTGAACTCAGGTCCTCCTGACTTCAGGACTGGTACTCTATTCACTGCACCACGTAGCTACCCCTCTTCCCTCAGATTTAAAGCAGTACATCACTCATTTTTGGCTAAATCTGAACTCATTATTATTGAATCCCAAACCAAATTTTAATCATGATAAACCCTTCCTCTATTTCTCCCTATTTATATTCTTGTTAATGGGATTTCTATTCTTCCTAACAGTTGTCACTTTGGAAAAAATATTTTATTCTTCTTTTTGAATGACTTATAGATCTATTCAGTCACAGGTCTCATTAATGATATATTCATAATAATTCTCACATCATCCTTTCTTTTCCATTCCAAATTGTTACTATTCTATTACATTTTAGGAACATCATTCTTAAAATAAAGATCATTTAGCTTAGTAAGAATGGGAGAGAATGTCAATATTCAGTATTAGTAGTAGAAGTAATAGTAGTAGCAGTGGTAATAGTAATAGAAGTAGGAAGATAAAGATGAGGATGAATGAGAAGCAGAATTAGCATTCATATTGTACTTTAAGTCCTAAAAAACAAAAGATTCAAAGAAGGGGTATCATATCTGCCTTTGAGTAGTGAAAGACTATCTTATAGAAAAAGGGATTGTATTTGATTTACCTGGTACCAGAAAGCAGAACAAGAATAAATGAATGGAAGTTGCCTGAGATAAATTTAGATTTGACATAAAGAAAAATTTATTTTCTGATGATTAGAGCTGCTAAAAATAAAATGCACTGTCTAAATCGATTCTTTTTCAATAGAGTTGTTTAGCTGAAAGATGGATGGATAGTTTGGAATATATTGGAGAAGGTATCCTTACTCAAGTATTGTTTAAACCTGATGGCCTCTAAGGTCCCTTCCACTGTAGCTGTGAGATCCTTTGAAATATAAGTTTCTTTATTTTGACAAACTCTCCATTCCTTACTAGAGAGTCTTTGTGAGTTGTGCCTGAAAAAAGCTAAAGAGTTTGTAACCAATATTCTGGGGAAGGTGCTCTCCAAATTTAGTTAGCCTGATTCAAAGATGACAGTTCATCGTTGGGGCCATATTTGAATCCTTTTCAATTTAGAGTTTGCCCTCCAATGGTATATTCATCAAGAATCTAGAGCCACCTCAACACTACAGCAAAGTTTTATAGCAGCACATTTGTGGAGATAGAATTCTCCATTTGAAGGAATATAAATTTTCAATGTATTAATATAATAGGGCCATGCATGAATCAGCTCCTAAAATTTCCAGTTGGACTGACTACTAAAACTTGCTGGCTTATTTATTTGTAGTCTTCTTGCTACATGGACTTACTATTTCCTTAGATCATACCAAGAGGCCATTTATATGAATATAACCAAATATGGACAAAAGATACATTTTAGAAAGAAGTCATAGAAAAAGGCTCAGAGAGAACATCAGTTATTCTGACCATATCTATGCAGAATAGGTCACTCCTTATCATCTTCATAACAATGGCTAGACTACTTTTTTGGTTTTGATATGCAAAGTAGAAGTTTTCTGGGCTATTTCTCAGTTGCAAGAGTTGGTTTTGCTCAAATAAAAAATGCAGATTAAGGTCTAAACAGCTGCAGAGCTCAAGCTCTCCTGGTAGTTTAGTGGATTTTTAAAAAAGTCTCCCACAGTTCAATCTCACTAAATAATTCAGCTGTTTAGGAAAAGCTATATGATTTTAGAATAAGTCCTTGAAGGTCAAGAATATAGGTTGTAATTTTTTAATGAATAAAGTTTGGCAAACACATTTTTCTTATTAGAATCCCTTAGGTATATTGCAAGTAGAATTACCCAGTATAAAATGCTGAATTTTCTTTTTTCTTTTTTTTTTTTTGAAACCTCAAACATATCCTTTACTTATTCATGGTAGAATATTTTGATTTCAGGATTAATGATGAAGCTGAGCCTCCCAACTACCTTTGAATGTACCAATAGAATAATTAATAGAACACAGTTCCAAATTTTGTTATTGCCATTCAGTCTTTTCAGGTATATCTGAGTTTTCATTTGGAGTTAGATACTGTGAGTGGTTTGCCAGTTTCTTTTCCACCTCATTTTGCAGTTAAGAAAACTGAGGCAAACAGGGTTAAGTGGCTTGCCCAGGGTCACATAGCTAATCAATATATGGAGGCATATTTGAACACCGGAAGATGAGCCTTCTTGACTTCAGTCCTGGTCCTCTATCCACCATATCACCTTACAATTCCAAGTATTTCTCCCCAAAATTTGCTCCTCCTTCTAGGTGTTTCTATGTGAGATACCACAATTTACTAACCAGTTTCTTCCCTCATTCAAAATCTATCATCTTTTGTTCAAAGTTATCATTTATTCTTCTTTCATTTATCTCTCACATCCAATCATTTATGAAATCCTACAGACTGTAGACCCATCCACAATGTCTCATATCTGTTGCCTCTTCAAAATCCAGACCACCACCATTAAATGACAGACCTGGCCTCCGTTGTTTTTTTTTCCTGGACAACAGTGAAAACGTCATTACTCTTCTTTTGATCTCCACTATCTTTCTAATCCTTCTTGTATGCCTTTGCTAGATGAACCCTTCTTTTGTACAGATATGAATACTTTTTAATAACTCTCCACTGGCTCATGAGTAAAGCCAAGAATTATCAAGTGAGCATTCAATGTCCTTCACAATTATTTTCCCTTTTCAGTCTTGCCTCATATTACCTACATTTGGTTCTAGAAAACCTAAATT
Source organism: Antechinus flavipes (assembly GCF_016432865.1). NCBI lineage: Eukaryota > Metazoa > Chordata > Mammalia > Dasyuromorphia > Dasyuridae > Antechinus > Antechinus flavipes. The sequence goes on along the minus strand of NC_067399.1, from coordinate 216,730,854 downwards.
ACTCACTATATTCCTCACTCCTAAGGATATCATCCTATTCCCTAACTTTTGAAATTCTGTCCAGCCTTCCAGGGCTAATCTAATCTTTCTTGAGATTGCTGATTGTCCTTTGTTCTCCAAGGGAGTATGACTTCAGGGAGGGGATGTCATGATATGCAAGTGAACTGGAACTAAGAGGGCTGTGTAAAGTCACCTGCCTCATTTTCCCCTCCAAAGCCATCTGATTAAAGTAGCAAGATATAGATCAGGACAACTGGAAATGGCCTTGGATGGAATGGGAGATCCTGGCCTTCTGAAGCTAAAGGTCTCAGTTTGTCCAAGGCCATACCTATTCAGTGATTAAGGCTGGGTAGCTATTAAGGCAAAGATTCTCCTAATCTACATAGTACCAAAAAATTTAATAAATAAATAAATGTTTTCTTCAAACACAGATGCTATTTTTTGGTGCAGCCATTGCATAGTGATAGCATTTTTAGTATGTATTGTATGATGGCATACTATAAATTTTTGTAGTGGAATTTTATATTGTATTTATATTAGCATTTTTATATTGATTTATTATATGTAATGGGCTGAAGCTCCAGTTGATACACTGAGGTCCCAAGCACGTGAGGCTAAATAGCAATTGGACGATACTCTATTAATATATGCTTGGAGAAAGAATGGCCCCGCCCACTCTCTGCAAGTTTTGATGTGTTGTGTAGGAAATGATGGAGAGACGATTTTGGTGGGTGGAGAGAGAGAGGCAGAGAGAGAGGCAGAGAGGCTGCTGGCCGGCTTCCTGTCGGGACTGCTCTCACTTCCTATCACCATCCCCCTTCACCTCCACAAAGAATAAAGATCGAGGATTTTCCCTTAACCTGAATTCCTGACTCCGGCTGATTTTAAAATACACGGTCATCACAATTATAAAATATTTACATTGTATTTTACGAATTATTAAAAAAAAAAAAGAGAAGGAGCTTATAATTTTTATTGTGTTAGGTATACGTTTGTCAGGATGTTGAAGGCCATGGCTTCTCAGAATGATATTTTTAAGTGTATAAAATAAAAAATATATAATTACAAAGGAAATCAATTACACTTAAATAAATCTATCTATTCATCTACCTAAGTTAGATTCTGATTTAAGAATCTCCATCCCAGTACATGTTAAAAATAGTAAGAATGAATGACAAAATCATGGATCATAGGATTATCAATCAATCAATACATACATATTTATAAAGTACCTACTATGCTTCAAACATAGTGTTAAGCAATGGGGATAAAAATAATAAGAATGTAGTAATGTCTATTTATAGGGAGTATGTTCATATTCTCATATCTGAGTACAAAAAGCATAGTTGTTAATTAAAATAAAAGTAAATATATCCCAATAGTTCAGTACTAAATGTTTTGGGAGGGAGAATGCTAGCACTTGAAGGGATCAGAAAAGGCTTCATGCAGGAAATGTTGCTTAAATTACATCTTTAAAGAAAAAAGGGACTCCATGATGTGGAAGTACGGAGGAAGTGTATTTTAAGTCTGGGGAGGGCTTAAAAGTAATTTTAACCAGAATTTAGCAGCAGAGGAAATGAAGCCACAGATTGAGTATTTTGTTCTAACATAGGTAATAAAGGAATTATTCATGCTGTCTTCTTCCTTATCTAAATATCTTAGAATTAGTGTATTCAAAAGTATATGTTATTGCTAAGCTAACACTAAATTAGTTCATTTGAAAAGAACATCAGCTCTTTTGTATTCTTATCTATAAATCAGTGTAAACCTTTTTTTCCAGAAGTCACTCAGATTAGTAGGCTGATCTGGCAGAAATGACTACTCTCTTCTGTGGACTTCCTGAACTGTGACAACTACTGGATTAGAACAAAAGAGTCTAGAGTAGCTTGACATGTCTTCACTCTATCCCTAAGTTTCACTTTAATAAATTCTAAACAGATTAACTTCCCTAAGAGTGGGAGCTACATCTTTCTTAAATCCAGTCAGATGGTCATAATTAAGAGAAGGTTTTCTTAAATTTGTAATAGCAAAGATCATATCTATTTTCTTCTGTCTTCCCCAAAGCCTAATACAGAATTTTTACATGGTTAAAATATTTAATGTTTGTTTAATGAATGAAAGAATGAATAATTCATTAACTATATTATTCCCAAATTAAGACATTAGAGTTCTGTTTAACAGAATGATAGTTAGACAAAGTACACATAAGAGTGTTATAGAGTATTGTATACAGCTCTGGGGGCAAGATTTTAATAAAGACAATGATAGGGACAATGAGGTGGTACAGTAGATAGAGTGCTGGTTCTGGAATCAGGAAGAAACAAGTTCAAATTTGACCTAAGACACTTATTAATTATGTATCCCTGGACAAAGCCCTTAAACTCTATTTCAGTTTCCTCATTTGTAAAATGGGAGTAATAATCAGTTTCCTCATTTGTAAAATGGGAGTAATAATAATAGAACACCCTTCATTTGGTTGTTGTGAGGATCAAATGTATATATGTATATTTGAGCCTATGTGTGTCTGTATATACTTATTTACTCTGCTTTGAGTATTATATATTAATATATGATATAGATATATAGATATATTTATAACATAGTTATATTTTATATATTATAATAGGTTAATTTAATGTTATATATGCATGTTCATATATAATATTCATAAGTGAGTAGATAAATTGAGTGAATTAAAGAATAACAACATTTATTTTGTGTTTACTTATTACCTATGCATTACAATATGTACTAGGGATAAGACCAGAATGGTGAAAGATTTAGGAAATATGTCATCTAAGGAATGGTTAAAGATCAGATATTGGTGAAGAAGAGACTTAGTAAAGATAACAATCAAAAATGAAAAAAAATATACCAAAATGAAAATGCCCAGGAATATTATGGCCAAATTCCAGAATTCTCAGGTTAAGAAGAGAATATTTCAAACATTCAGAAAGAAATAATTCAAGTATAGTGGAGCCATAGTCAGGATAACACACAATTTAGCAGTTTCTACTTTATAGGATCAGTGAGCTTGGAGTATGATATTCCAGAGGGAAATGGAACTAGTATTACAGCCAAAAATTATAACCTATCCAGCAAAACAGAATATAACCCTCCAGGGGAAGTGGTGGAAATTCAATGAAATAGAGGGCTTTCGATCATTCATGATAAAAAGACAAGAGCTGAATAGAAAATTTGATTTTTAAATACAGGACTCAGGAGAAGCATAAGGAGGTAATCAAGACTATCATAAGGAACTTAATAAAGTTTATCTTTTTACATTCCTACATGGGAGGATGATACTTGAAATTCATTGAAACTTCCCCATTATTATGGAGGTTAGGAGTAGTATATGTAGAGACAGAGCACAGGTATGAGTGGAATATAAAAGGATAATATCTAAAAAAAATAAAATTAAAAAGGGAAAGAGGAATGTACTGGGAGAATGGGAAATGGAGAGATGGAATGCCATAAATAATCTGCCATAAAAAAGGCAAGGAAAAGCTTTTACAATGGAGGGTAAGAAGGGGAGAGCAAGAGTGTATGAGTGAACCTTATTCTCATCAGAATTGACTCAATATGGGTATAGAAACCTATCTTATCCCACAAGAAAGTAGGAGGGGAAGGGGATACAGGAAGTAGTGAGGGTATAAAAAGAGGGCATGCTGAGGAAGCAGGTGGTCAGTAGCAAAACTGAGGAGGATTAATTAGGGTGATAGTAGAGAGAGAATAAAATAAACAGGTGAGTCTATAGATAGCAACTGGATAAAGAACATTGAAGCAAGTTTTTTGATGAAGGCTTCATTTCTCAAATGTATAGGGAACTGAATCAAATTATTTTTTTTTATTTTTTTTTATTTTTTTATGTTTTAAAGCTTTATTTGACTTGGTCTCCTGAGTAGAATAGAGCCTGATGCTCTATCCAAAAAGATAGTTCCTATTCTCTTTTTTTTTTTTAATTTAATTTTATTTAATAATAACTTTGTATTGACAGAATCCATGCCAGGATAATTTTTACACAGCATTATCCCTTGCAATCACTTATGTTTCGTTTTTTCCCCTCCCTCCCTCCTCCCCCCCCCCAAGATGGCAAGCAGTCCTATATATGTTAAATATGTAGCAGTATATCCTAGATACAATACATATTTGCAGAACCGAACAGTTCTCCCACTGCACAGGGAGAGTTGGAACTGAATCAAATTATTAAAAAAATGAGATCCACTCCCTAATTCATAAATGACCAAAAGATATGAACTATGCTCAAAGTACTACAATATCATGCATATCCTTTGACCTAACAATACCACTATTAAGCGTAAGTCTCAAAAGAGATTTTTTTTAAAAGAAACAAAACCTTTAAGTACAAAAATCTTTATAGCAGCACTCTTTTCAGGGCAAAGAATTGGAAACTGGGAGATGCCCATAAATTAAGGAGTGATACAATTATGATGGCATAGTTTTGTTCTGTGGGAAAAGATGAGCAAGATGCTCTCAGGAAAAAAAAAATCTGGTAAGTGCTCCATGAACTCAAGCAAAGTGAAACATATTGTGAAAGTAATAGTAATATTGTGGGATGATCAGTTGGGAATGATTTTGCTATTCTAAACAATGCTACTCTTAAGGACTTATGATGAAAATGCTACTCAGAAAAGAACTGATTGTGTCTGAATACAGATTGAAGCATACTGATTTTTTTTTTTTTACTTTGTTGTTCTTGATTTTTGTGGTAAGGAGGAAATCTATGTTTTCTTTCACAATATGACTTTAATGGGAATATTTTACATGACATCATGTCTTTTCTTAAAGGGGGATGAGGGTAGGGAGGAAGGGAGAGAATCTGGAACTCAAAGTTTTAAAAACAAATGAAAGCTAAAAAAAAGAAAAACTGTTTTATATGTAACTGGGGAAAATACAAATATTTCTCTAGGTTTAAACCTGTTTGTCATGTTCATATACTTATGAACTCTCATCCTCCTTTTTGGTGTAAAAGCATTACTTTTTCCACATTTGTCTTTGAATGGTGGGCCCTACTTTATTAATTCTGTATGGGTAATTGGAACACTACTTTCCAAATTTTTTATGATTCATTTTGTAGTTCTGGAAGTTGTTTTAAAGTAGTTTTGCATTAGTATTAGTTGCTCAAATGTGTTTTTCCCATTCAACTACAATTTGAGAATGTCTCAAAATATTTATCCATAACCTTGTCTTTGATATCTTTAGCTCAGTGAATATTGCCTGAAATATCATGGTATTAATATTATTTTCAGCCATTCAACCTGACCTATAGATTTGGGATAAAATCCATCAATATTTTTCTTCCATTAAAATTTTTCCATTAAATTCCATTCTTCCATTAAAAATTTTATACTTATAATTCCAAATATGTTATTTGATCTCAATGGAGAAAGAGTCTATAAGGTGAGTAAGCTGCTGAACATGTTTTTGAGTGAGCCATCTATCTCACTATGTATTTACTTTCCATTAGTACTAATATGACACCTTGATTTCATCATGAAATCTCAAATTTTTCAAGTTTAAAGATAAATTATTGTTAAGCCAGGATGTCATTATAAATGGTTGTGCAGCCCTTTGCTTGGAGACATTTTCTTGAGGCCATTCCATTTTCTGATAACCAAACAAATTTTCCATAAAGGGAATAGTAGGGGCATAAAATAGTATATAGTATAATATGTAAAATAAATAGCATAACATATCAACTTCAAGGAAAATATAAGGGATTAAGGACAATTGAGTGGGATTATGGAGTAGAAGCTAAATATAAAAAGGAAAAGGAGAAAGTGGCTGGCAAGATAATTAGAATTTAAAGATCCTTGGGGGAAAATTGGTGAAACACATCTAAAAGCTGAAATCATATTGAAAGAGGGTTGTGGCTATGCACTGTTCAGATTAAAGAAAGATATTATGAGGGGGATTGTAATGTTATTAGGAGGTGATAATTCATTGAAAAAGTTTTATTCAGGCACTCAGAATTGATGTATAAATACAAGAATTTTCCCTATACTTGAGAATTTTTTATGTATTTTCAGTACATGAATAAGCTATGAGAACAAATCTTTGTCAAAGGCTCTGTGATAATCAACAAAGGCAGTATAAATGTCACACAGCACTTTTGGACAGCATGTTCAATAACTACCAAATCAATAATAAGTTGCTCTTTTCATTCTTATGAATTTTTGACACACCCATTTTTCTTTTCTGTCAATGTATTGTTTTCCTATAAGTGTTTATAGATTATTTTTAAAATGGTACAAGCTATGACTTTTTTGAATAAAGTGCTTAATTGGCCTTTAATTGAGGAAGTCACTGTTGTTCTCATCTTTTGGTAATAGATAAGTACTGTCTTCTGTTATGAAGGGCAAGATCAGGCTTGCATTTGAGGGGGGAAAAAAAGTTGATAAAGGACTCTGCCAGCAACTCATGAATCACTATGCAGCCCTTAAGCCAATAATTATGGACTTTATCCAGCCCTTACTTTATTGTTGCACAAAAAAGCTAGATTTTTAGTCGCCATCTTTGATGCAATGGTTCTACCTCCATTTTTAAAATACAGTGTCCTTGTTCTCTCTGCTTTTACCCAACTTATAGCTTCCTTGTGCTGGACTTCTTAAAACCATAGAGATGATGAGTAACATTCCACATATTCCTTATTTTACTCCCCCCCACCCCCAGTATTTTTTTTCCCTAAAATTTCAATGATGTATAATAGTTTGTTTTATTTTTCATGCTTCATTAATCTCTTATGACATCTTAAACTTTTCATTTTTCCTCCATTGCTGATTAAGGGAATCTAGGATTTCTGTTAAGTTTTTATTTTCCATATTCTTGTATTAGGCAATATAGTATTTAAGTTTTGTACTTTAGCTACCAAGTAGATTTTGATAAAATTTTTCAATGTCTTTTTATAGCTATTTAATAGCTCTTTCAAATTCCTTATGCTAAAGTTTTGGCAATTGCTTTTCCAGATATTTCTGATATATCTAGTGTTCCTCTGATTAGATTTTATCATGGAAAGAGATATTATATATATTTTATAGGTCCTGATGTGTTTTCATATGATGTCAATGTGGGAGAATACATTCATTCATCATGGTTAGAGCAGAAGGGATTTATGGATTGCTGTTTTGGTTTAATTGGTCTACAAACTGCATTCATTCTACTATCAATCTGAAAGTGGATTTTTCAGAATTCAAGTCTAATTGTTCTGTATTTCCTCCCTTTTTCTTCCCTTCCCCCCAAAAAAATGGCTTCTCAATGATGTTTTTGTCATTTCTTTTGTTACTTCTTGCTTTTACATTAAGATTTGTAAGTCCACACTGTCTTGAACTTTCCCTTTTCTTATTTTAATCTGATTCCTAATCTTTTTTTTTTTTTTAATTTAAACAAGTAGAGAAAATAACAGACAGAAAAAAGAGGGGACAGAGAAAGAGGTGAAGCAGAGAAGGAGAGAAAGGGAGAGGGAGAGAGAGGGAGAGAGAGGGAGAGACCGGCAAAGACAGATATAATTTCTTGGAATGGGTAAGCAAAATGCTTTTATGTGACTTGAAGTTGAAGATACCATTGACAAAAAACAATATGTAATTTTTGCCCACTAATCAATGAGATCTGTTTCCAATTTTCTGACAAGATATTTCTGCTACATGACGAAAATATCTAAATTTTCAGTCCATTTTGTGCTTTCTCTTGGTATGCCTATCTTAAGGTTAGCACCATCAAACATGTCAGGTTTATGATATCAATGAAAAATTAGATTATTTCTACTAGAAATTAAGAAAGATTTCTCTTTCTTTGTGTATTTAAACTTACTATACAAACATATATACATATATATACACACATATCTGTCTATCTATCTATCTATTGCCTCCTTGTGGTATTCCCATTATTTCTTGGATTCATAGGAATAATATCCTTGTTGAGACCACCAATGAACTCAATAGCATTTAAGGAATCTAAAAAGACTTCATAGTTATTATTCCTGTGATCTATGAATACCCAGAGTCACTAATAAATAATATCTTGACTGGCAATTGAAATTGAAATTCTCTCTCCCAATAGATGTGGATTTTGACGTGAACATTAAATGGATTGTTGCTAATATTACCATTTTATTCTTCTTATCTCATTTTATCATGTTCAGATAGAAAAGGCCCAAGACAAGCTGCTATCCTACTATACTATTTTAAAGTACATTGGGCAAATAGAAGAAATGATTGTTGGGGTTTTGTTGTTTTATAGCTGAATTACTGAAGACTCACTGAAAACATCTTTGTGGAGAAAATCTATTTCTAGACAGGATGATGGAGATGTCATTTATTATATCCTGTTCTCTCATGGTCTTATTTATACTATTAGTTTTCTATATTCTGAAGGCTTTATATCCCACGTAGTTTAGAGTTTATAAGTATATAGTATGGTGTTACCTATTAAACATGTTGTTCTCAAATTTTTATGTATCATTTGTGGGAAATGATTTTTCTGTTATAATGATCTAGTATCAATATACTTTATTTGTTGAATTCTCTAGGATACCTAAATTGTAAAATTAATAAAAATGTTAGTTTAGGAAGAAGCGATTGTCTGATTTGTGATTCTAGTTACTACCAACACCTTCCTAAGAATTGCATAGTTACTATGTTTTTGCAACTTTTAGTGATATACTCCATTATTTTTACTATTTTCTGGAATAATTTGTGTCTATGACTAAGTCTGAGACCTTCAGGATAATCTTTTAAAATTTCTAGTAGAAATATATAATCTTGTATTGATATCATAACTCTGTCATGTTTAGATGTTTCTTTGTCAACATAAGATTGGTGAAGGCTATATGTATGTTGCTCATATAGTATCTTGATTTCATATGTGCTCCATATGAAAGCATATTTTCAGTTGTATTCAATAGACATAGGGATATGTTTCTACTGTTAGTATTTTCTATTGTTCTATGAAGTTCTAGAATAAGTCCTTTAAGTTTTTAATCTGCTTATTTTCTTTAAAAACATTTTTCAATCATCTTCCTTAAGAAGAATAAATATTCTTCTTTCCTTATCTGTGTTGTCATGATGAATTCTGTGCTGCATGGATAAAGTATAAGTTTCTCATTCTTCATTTTATTGTTTCAAAAGTAAATATTAAGACTGATTTTTATCAGGTGTTAATTGTTCAATAGAATATTATTTTATTGAGTTCCCAGAATGTCATTTAAATCACACAATCACAACTTTACCCTTCATAGTTTTGATGTATTTCCTGAAGGATTCAAAGATATCTTTATGTGTTGATTAAAAGTGACCACTCAATTCAAGTTTTGTGATTTCTATCTCCATTTTATCTTTAGTTTATATTGAAACTGCTTTATTTTTTAGTGACATTTTGCTGTCACTAGAGAAAGTTTTCACGAGAGGAAAAACCAGTTTAATATGTTTTCTAGTACTATCATATTATGTAATATTATCCATATACATATTCAGGCTTTATATGATGGTTTGGTATTCTTGTCATTTTTTATTTGGACCCTACAATCAGTTCTCTTTGGGAGCCTTGACAATGGATATTTAATGCTAGGCAGAACAGCACTAACTTGTACTCACTTATTGAAAAATGTCATATTTTATTTGAAGTATTCTTGACATTATTGTGTTGGCCACATTTATTAAACAGTGTACACTTTTCCATGTAGATATCAAATACACTAATATATTCAGTGTATCTGCATCTAATTTATATATTTGTAATACACAAATTAACCATGAATGTGCAATGGGGTCAAAGGTTTTGCAGTATAATCTTGCAATGTTTTGATGTAGCTTGTTTAGTAATTGATTATGAGGGACATTTAAGGCACATGCTTTTGTAGCTCATTAATCAACTTCTTCTAGGTGTTTATGATTTTTTCCAACTGATATAAGTGTGGAATGGTTTGTATAAAGTACCTAAACATGTAATTTCTTTACAGTTGAATCTGTCACTGATATTTTCATTATATGGTAACAGATATGTATGGCCTGTTTTAAAAAAGTGAGATCAGGCTAGTATCTGAGAGGAACTTGGTACTTTATAGTAGTTCAATTATCTGGAAGGGATATTTGTTAATAATTTGGATTAGGGATTGAATAAGTGACTTCTAAAGTCTTTTCCAGTTCTTTCACATTTAAAATCCTTATAAACAACACAGAATAACTCAGATAAAGGAAGGATCTAGGGCTCTCCTACATAGAGAGTCATCTGTTTCTGTCTCCTAAGGCATTGAGGTTTGATGTGCTATTTTGCACTTTTGGATTTGGACCTTTCTATTGATTCTGCTTACTGTATGATACTATATAGCCTTCCATCAATCATTTCTCATTCCTTAACTTATGCTTCATAATTTATAAAATTAAAGTTAGACCAATGATATCTGAACACTCTAAACACCATACCACCTTTAACATTCTGTCCTATAATTCTATGTTTGCAAAAAACATAAAGGTATCACAATATACAAAATCATAATGTACAACTCACATGCAAAATGCTATTTTATTTTGTTTTCAGCTGCAAAATGTGCAAAGAGCACTAAGCCAAGAATGAAGATAAATATGATAATTGTTTCACTTTGAATTTTTCCTTCATTTAAATGATTAAAATTGCTAATAGTAATTCTAGCTTTTCAAGTCTCAGAGTTTATTTGCATTTTAGATTTCTGCTTTACCTTTCAGCTTTCTAGCAGTGTAGAATTTCTGGCACCATCCAGATATATAGACTGTTAAGTATAAAGATAAATATTGTTATTTTGGTATACTTTGGGGAATTTTTCTTTTTGGTGCAGCTGTAGGATGAATAATGAATTAAGATAAATACAAGATCCTGGTGTGTAACAAGGTAGAACTGAAAAGTTAATAGATGTTTGGCTCAGCTTATGAGGAAATTTTAATTCTTATTGTACTTTTCTTTATGTATTTTTGTGATGTTCCTTGTTCATTTACCTTATTTGTAATCTTCTTTGGGAATGTGAATATTAGAGAGTTCTATCATAAAGCCAAAAGGCTTTACTTTATATAGTAATTGATGAAAATATATGTTTGGTTTTTTTTTTTTTTTTGTTTATGATTTTGGTTGTTGTTGATGGTGGTGATAGTGTCCTGTAATTTCAATTGTGTAGAAGAAACCTCAGTGTGGAAAGTCACTCCATCCAAACAAATTGACAATATCTCCATAACTTAAAAGTCTTAGAGAATGGTCTGGGAGGTTAAGTAACTGCAATTGTTAGAAAGGCACTATAGGTCAGAGATGGAACTTGAAATCAAATGTTTTTTATTTCATTTTCTGAGCCCTATCCATTATGATCCAGTACACTTTTAAAGCCTTAAGACAGCTAAAAAGAAGAAAATAATTGAATAGGAATAAAATACTGAATTGTTTGCCATGAACAATTTCTATGAATAGAGGTGGAACTTTTAGTGGCTTGGGGAAATCTTACTGAGCCAAATATGATTTTAAGACAAATATTATAGACACACCAGGATTCTCATAAACATGAATTATAGAAGGACAATTCCAAAGAAAGCCCTCCTGGTTCTCAGGATTTGAGCATTCTTTATGCCTAGAGCATCCTTTGTCACTACAATCCTGGTCTCTGCCTTTTATTGGTTGTTGACTCTGATGTTGCTTGAAAACCTATTTTGAGATTGGTTGATATTTTCCTTATTCAAAGAATGATTATTAATTTGTAAAATGATTAGCCTCTAACTGGGACTTTCTCCTGATTTGATCTGAAGAAATAGAAGAGCCTTGTAGAAAGTGAGATTCTATGGAGAAAAAGTAAGCTATTAGTGAAATATTTACATGAGAAACAAAGACTCCAGGATTTTTCTGTTTCCAAATATTTTAGGCTGTACCATTTAAATAGTGAAAATACCTTCTACATCTTAGTTGAAGATGAAATAGACCCTGATTCTTTGCCTCTTGTCTTTCCAATTGGCAGGAATGAATGTTGCCAAGAAAGTTTTACCATAGTCATTTCTTTCTTCAAAAAAAAAAAAGTGATTTTTTTGATGGTTTTGAACATGGTAAGTTTAGGACTGTTTATTCAGAGAGAAACACAAATGGTGTGCAAAAAATTTTATCCATGGATTAAATGTCACATTTGAAAAATGGTTGTTTAAATCATATATCCCTGCCAGACCTTGAAAATTGTCTAGAAGATGTTCCAGCTGGATCCACTGAAAGGAACTGAAATTTTCACATATTTTCCTTTTACTTGACAATTTCTGTATGGAGTATAAAAGTTACTCTATTTTAATGTCATTCAAAGACATTTCTACCTTCAAAGAAAGAAGATTAAGTATTAAAACATAGATCAGTTTGAATGTTGATATTCTTACATAGCTCTCAAATCAAATCTTCACTGACAAAAAACCTCAGATTGCTTTAAAATCAAAATTAATACATATGAAGGGAGAAAGAAAATGTAAGCATAATTCAACACTATCAGTTATGTCACTGTGGGGCAAATATAACAAGTTAAGGCATTTATACTCAATGTCCTTTTTATTTTTATCCATTTCTTTGATAATCTTTAGATGACATAGGTCATATTTACTATAGTTGTAGTTTTCACTCTTGACTATTGGGCCTTGCTGGATTCTGAAAAATGGCAGAATAATGCCTGAAGTGATTAATCTTATTTTCTATTTCTGCCTGACTGCCAAATAGAAATTGTAAATTCAGGAGACTTCTAGGATTTCTGGTTTTCAAAGTTTCCTGAGGATGAGGGTAAAGATAAAATGTGCATGTCCTCTATTATCAAAGAAATTCAGTTATACCATGATACCCGAGTACAGGAGGGACTTATGACTCAAGAACTTTCTCTAGAAGAAGCAATTAATTTGTTCATTCATCAATGGAAATCATAACCTATAACTAAGCCCAGCAAATTGCTTGAATCACACAAAAGTTATGTAACTTATACATTGTCATGTAACTGATACATGCTAGGAGTTGGGTTTGGATTTTTGCCTTTCTAACTCTAGGATCCTAACTATTAAATCAAACTGCCCTAAGGAAACATGAAGGGAGGAGATGGGATCTCCTTCCCCATTTGTGCATTTCTATGTAGAGTGGGGGAAAGCCCAAGTTAGTAATCAAGAGATTTCTTCTAGCATTGACTCAACCATCATCTGCATGATTGGGCAAATCTAGTAACCTCTATGTGCCTTAGTTTCTCTATCCTTAAAATGAAGTAGTTGGATAAAATTATTTCTGATGTCCCTTTCACTTTCAAGTTTCTAATACTATATTCAACTTCTCTGACATCTAAAATCTAATCATCTTTTATGACATGGAATTTGTAATAGCTTGGGACCATTTTGAACTCTGTGTCAGAGGGTTATTTCCTGAGAGGACTGGACAGATCTACTGAGCCTGAGCTCTAATCTATAATGCAGTTCTTTGGCCTGGACAACAGCATTACTAGTGAGACTCCCGCAAATCTTTGCAGTTTCCTCCTTATTGCTCTAGACGATTTATTCTGAACTGGACTAATGAGTCCTACACTGTGCTCCTGGGAAACCTCTCACCTTGTAAAATAAGACCCATCAGAACATGCTTTGAATATCAAACTTCCCCTAAAAGAAAATGCTTGCAAGAAAAATAACCAATAGAGGAGATTGATTTCACCCATGCTAAAACACTTTTCAATGAGCCACTAAGTGTAATTTATACTTTCAGATTAGGAGACTGCTTGGCACTAGCAAAAATGATCATTACAAACTATTACCAATATTATGATGCTGTGGAATAAAAACATTTAAACACTTTCAGCTTCTGCTTTGCCCTTGTGTAAACAAATGTAATGTGACGTGACATTTCTAATGCTATATGCAAGAAGCCTACATCTGCTGGAGTTAACTGCATTTATCACAGTGTCTGCTCAGATCCCATGTCTCCATTGCTTGAGTAATGAATCTGCCTATGGCACTACAGCCGGGAACCAAGATTAATCCTAGAAGCAGCCCTTACACCTGGTCTCCAAGCAAACTCAAATCTGAGCACGGAGGCAGTCAAGAAGCAAATGAAGCATGAATGGCATTTACCATTTTGCCACTCTCAGGGTCATTCATTTGTTCCCACTATAATAATAATAGTGGGTCTCTTACATCTAGATAGTATCTATAACATGCTATGATATACAAAACCCGCTCAGTTATATTATCACATAGGCTTTAGAATGGAGAAGTCTCATTAGGAAAAACAAATCAATGAATGAAATCGTGAATCTGGGACACAGACATTTCCTCTTGGTGTATGTTGTATCATTTCTGCAGCCTTCTAACTTCAGGCCTCATATGTCATAAATTTGACTTCAGATAAATCACTTTTGAACATGGCTTTTTTTTTTTTTTTTTCATTTTTCTTATGTAGCATCAGACTTACCACAATAATCACACATTTAAAGGAAATGGGACGCTAAGTAGTGGTGAAAGGGGCCCCTAAGTAACCCCTGTGTCATTCTAATAGAACCTCAGGAAGGATGTGAGAAGAAAGGAAAATAGAATAGTGGCAAAAATAATGCTCATCTGTACATCTGTGCATCTATGATCTCATTGATTTGGGTAATGCCTTAGAAGACACAAACTGTAACTCAGCCGGACCAGCTTACCCATGAGAGAGCATGATATAGTAAAGTCCTAGACTTGAAAGACAGAGAAATTGGGCTCAAATCCTATCATAAACACTTAGCTAGCTGTGTGATCTTAAATAATTCACTTTAATTTTATGAGCTTTAGTTTGTTCATCTATGTTTTGAGAATGCTAGACTGCATGATCTCTCAGAGTCCCCTCTATCTTTAAATCCATGACATTAGGTTCTCCAATAAGTTCATCACAGGAGACCATTCAAAGTACCAGAGGCCTACCATGACAAAGATGGGAGTGGAAAATTTACATGTCATTTCTTAGCCTTCACATGAACAGACTCTTTGTATTTCTTTCTACCATACATTTCCCTTATGACATCTCTTTTTCCAACTCATCTTTTAAATCCCTCATTTCTTCTATACAACAGCCTATTTATTTTTAGTCACCAGGTATTTCTCAATTTCCTTCTGCTTCATGTTCAATTTCACTTCTTTAGAGACTTTTATATCCTGGGTCATGTAGCCACTCATACTAGTACCATATTCACTGAATAAAAGATAACTGAAACAACAACAATCCATGGGTCTAATCTTCATCTTATTGACATTTTATGAGAATCATCTACATACCCATTACAGGAGATAAGGAAGTTATCATATATTCTACTGAAAAGGGTGATCCACATAGGCAGGAAATTAGGATTTCTATTTGTTTTTCTTTGTTATATTTTCTCCTCTCCTTTTTCCTCTCTATGTCTCTGTCTCTCTATCTCTATCTATCTCTGTGTCTGTATCCCTGTCTCTGTCTGTCTCTCTTCCTTTATCTTTTCTCCTATTATCCATATCTATTAATGTGTCTCTGCCTCTTGTTTCTACTGTTACTGGTATTTTGAGTTCATAGAATCTTAGAATATCACAGAAAGAAGTGACTACAGAGATCTACTCTAATTTTTTCCCCAAAAAAGTCTGAATTCCCTGTATATTACCTTTGACAATGGGCATACAGCATCTATTTGGCCACATCTGATGAAGATGTACTACATCCCAAGGCAGGTCATTTCATTGCTAAATAATTTTAATGATTTGGAAATTCTTCTACACATTGAGCTAGAATCTTCTATCATATAACTTTATCTGAAATTTATTTCACATGACAATCCTATGAGATAGTGATCATATCAATGATGTATTTTCTATTTTAGGTCTAAATATTACCCATTCTTTTAATTGATTCTTATATTGCATGGCATTTAAACTCATGTTTGCCTTAGTTACCTTTCCCTAGGTAAACTATAGCTTATCTCAAAAATCTTAATTGTTCATAATTCAAAGGATAAATTCAAGTCAAGGGACTTGACTAGGGACACATATTATAATGTACCCTATTCTATTTAGTTGATCATGTTGTTTCTAAATGTCACTTAAAGACTATGGAGAAAGGGAAACTAGATTCTTCAGTAACAAATATTAGAAATATCTATACTAATAAGTTATGACTTTACAAATGAATAACAATAAAAGTATGTTCATGATCTCTACATACTGTTGATTCTAGTCTAACAAGTATGTTTTCAAATCTGGGAATCAAATTAAAAAATAGCACTCATCTTGGAAAGTGTGCATTGAGTTTATACAAATTTATGAATGTCATGTCTTCCAATTTTAGTCATTTATACTTCATTCTACAGTTTCCCCTCTTACTAAGTTAAAAAAAAAAAAAAACAAAAAAAAAACAAAGCATCTATCTTAGAACAGGGCTCTGTAGTATATGGTGCTAGAGCTTACTGTTGAAAGTGAGACTAAATTAGATAAATGAAAAATATCGGTCCTTTTTGTGTAATAGAAAGACAGTATTCTCATACAACACACCAAACTCAATCACGTAGTCTACTCAGTACTCTTCACTATTGTGATTGCCTACATCAGAACACTTTTCAGATTATTAATGACTTTCTTAAACTGTGAATTCTAGAACTGGGACACAATAATCTGGATGTCATTTGGCAAGGACATAGTAAGAAGGATTTCCTGATACTAGATTTATACTTCTTTTAGTGAAGTCTAAGATTGTGTTAGTTCTCTTAGCTGCTATATCACATTGCTATTTAAAATTGAATTTGTAGTCTCTAAAAGCTTAAGATCATTTGTTTTTTCATCATAGACAATTAGAAATTGGAGTCCTATCTTGTATCTGAGTTGATGTTTTTTTTTTTAATGAATGTAAGATTTTACATTTACCCCCTATTAAATTGTGACATTCCTTCCAACTTAAGTCTAACTCTTAAAACCCTAACTCCACCAACCATTGCATTAGTCACATTTCCAATGGCATGCTTCTCTAATGACAATTATAACTTTATGTTATTAATGAAATATTAAACACCATACATAAGGCCAAGTATACTTCCCTGAGGCACTTAGTCCATGGGAGGTGTATGACTTTCTTCCAAGTTAACTTTGAGTCATTGTTGAATAATTTTTGGATTCATTTATTTCTCCAACTTGGAATCCAGATAATTGAACTCTCTAAACTTCATCTTTTTAAAAAGGAAATAGTACAATTGATTTTATCAAATGCTTTGCTAAATTCTAAGATAACTGTTTATAATAATTTACCTAAACAAACAAATAAATGAATTGATAAATAGATGAATAAATAGGAAGATGAATGAATCAATAAATGACTGAAAGAGTGAAAATAATTTTAGTTTTGCACGACCTCTCAAGTCATGCTAGTTTGTGATCATTGTTTTTTTTTTCTAGATTTATGGTGACCATAACTTCATTAACACATAGTAACATATTTCAGAAAGCATAGTCTAAACTTACTTGATTATAATTGATGATTTCCTTTGGTTTTCTCTCCTGCAAGTACCTGCTACTTCTTATTTCTATAGAATTTCAACAGTCTCTGATAGTCATACAGCAATCACATTCGCCAGTTTCTCATAGAACCAAAGATCGTATTTCACCAAAGCTAATTAACTCAAACACCAAGGGCTTCTAAGTGTTCCTTTATATATTTATCTTGGATATAAACATATTAAAAAAAAAAAACCCAACAAATTGTATTCTGTTGTTTACAATCCAGTAATTTTCCTCCAAAGGGAAAAAAAAGAAAGAAAGAAATAAGGGTTGAACACTTCCCTTTCATAGTCCCATTTGCCCTAAGGAGTGTTCCAGTTCATTTTTTGATTCTCCTCTTTCTCCCACATACCTATGAATATTCAATTTGTTAGTTATCATATTCTTTATGAGCTTCAGCTTACTTTGAACCTCAGTATTCCTGACATTACCATATCACTTTTATACTTGTTTTCTCTTATATGAGCTTTCTTTTATAATCTATGTATAATTCAACCCTGCCCCTCCCACTCCCATTATCATCTGGTTGTTAAATTCCCTGTGTCTTCACATTGCTCTCTTTAAGCAACTTCCCTGGTTTAAACTCAATTGTCTTGTTTCCCACTGAGTTTTTAGCATTTTATTCTTCAGGATTTCTTAGGACACCTAACTAACTTCCTTTTGGAAATTTAGGTAACTGTTGATCTTTTCACTGAATCATCTTCTTGATTCATACTTAGGGTACTGATTAGACTATACTCAGTTTTCATCTCATTTTCCAAGTGGTTTCCAAGTGGTTTATTCTGACATTTTCTAAGATTGCCACAATTTCCTTCATATGAACAATTTCCTTTTTTTATGATGACAATCAAGTGCCAAATAGATTTATGCCTTTTTTTGTTTCCTCTATATTTTGAAGAATAATATTATCATTAAAGAAATCAATAAAGTCTGAGTATCTCTACTATTGACAAATAACACTCTAATAAATAACCAGATAATGAAAATACCATATCCTTACTTTACCATGCCTCTGTGACAAGCATGTTTCTTCATCTTTTCCTAAGTGTTTATTTCTTCATTCATTCTAAGATGCTTCTAGATCCATATTCTCTTCATAAATCTCATCAGACTAAATGTTACTGATAGCTATGAAGTTAACTCTTACTTCTTATGAATTAAGATCTTTATCTAGTTCATTGTGCTTATTGCCTGTTCTTTGTGCATTTGTTCATTGCCTTTTGGGGATCTGCATTTTATAACTGGCTCTTTTCTTAGATTTTGTCTCCTGAGGACTTCTGATTCTTGCTTTTATTTCTCTTGATGAACATTTATGAAAACAATCCTAACTTCTAGGTTCTAAAGATGGTGGTCAACAGTAATATATTTCTATAGATTGTTTATTAGGTGAAAGACCTTTACCCAGATATACAAAATTTTTGTAATGTTTTTTCTTTAGGATGGAATTAAAAAAAATAAAACATTTCTGTAATTACATCATCCCACTCATTAATACAGACAAAAAATCCTTCTCAACAAGAAATCAAAGTATATATTAAAACAGAAAGATTAAAAATAAAATTTCTCTGAGGGCAAATGGAACATGTAATTCAACAAGGACACAAAGAATTACTTTTATAGTGGCTTTTAAGAAAAATGAATTTTACATTGTTTACAATAGTAAAAAAACTGTTACTTTTTTTTTTTTATTGCATGTTTCCTGTTCAGTTGCTCAGGCAATCACTTAGAGCCATATGTAACTCTATCATTCTCAATAAGTGATTTTCTATCCTGTGGACGGATGCTTGTAGTGAAAATACATCATAGACCCATCTCTTTTCTCATCTCTTTAATCTTTAAATCAAGATAGAATCCATTTTTCTGTTATATAAGAAGAGAAAACATCCCAGAACTAGCTTTTATTTAATGCAGTCCATTAAGGTATAAAGAATGACTGGGTATAAAATGTTAGAGGTGAAAAGACTATAAGAAACCATCTAATTAATCTCCATTTTATAGAGAAGGAAGCTGAAGACCAGGGAATTTAGCCACTTGCCATTGGTCACACATGGAATAAGTAGTAGAGCTCAGATTCAAAACCAGGTTTTTTCACTCATACTTCAGCATTCTTTCCATGCCCCTAATGTTGGGATTAATCAAGAAATTTCATGTTTATGAATCTGACTTTCCTGCTCTCTACCTGAAGCAAATAATCTAGAGTTAACAAAGATATCACAGTTTCTGCTTTAAGTTAAAAATATATATATTTTTTCCTGGAATTCTAAACAGGGAAAGTTGAACTGTTGCTGACTTGTGTATTCAGAATATATGTTCATTGGCATGGTGCCACAAACGAATACTAATGAACCAAAGGACAGCTTCCTTGTCTACCTCATAAAGGGTTATTAATGTTTTCTTAAATGCAAATATAGAACTCACTGACTTTTAAAGCTACAAACTATTCTCTGTTCAATTATAATGCATGCTTAGTATAATTCTTTTAATTTAGTGAATTTGTATAATGCCACTACTTGCTAGTTACACTTTTTTTTGGCTGAGACAATTGGGCTTAAGTGACTTGCCCGGGGTCACACAGCTAGGAAGTATTAAGTGTCTGAGGTCAGATTTGAACTCAGGTCCTCCTGACTTCAGGACTGAAGTTCTATCAATACACCAACTAGCTGCCACTGTATTATACCTTTTTAACTGGGGTGCATATATATTTTTTTAATGTTTTGATAATTACATTTTTGACATAATTGAATTCCTTGTAACTTCTGTTACAAACTTTGCATTATGTTTGGATACATACTTTTTATTTTATTTTGTGAATTTATGAACATTGTTTGGATAAGAGGTCCATAGACTTCACTAGAATGCCAAATAGTTCCATAACACAAAAAAGATTAAAAATTTATATTACAGTATATATGACTTTAAGAAAAAAATGAAATATAAAATTTTTCTTCCATCAATATCCATCTTTATATTATATTTGTCACCAGAAATTTTATCCCTCTTGTGTCTTTAAAACCTGAATTTCAAAGATAGGTATGTGAACAGCCCATTATTCTTGATGCCTGCTGATTGTTAATGATACTCTTTCTCTCTTTGATTCCTCATTTCCTTTTCTAAGACCCGTTGTTTTATTTGATGGGCAACTCTGATTAATTCAAACTCTACCCCCTCTATACAACTTTTTTATGCATTTTTGCCTGAATATGAACTGAGTGCTAATCCATAACACTTATACTTTTCTAAACACTATGAATGACAGTAACTATTTAATAAATACTGGTTAATAATAATAATGATAACAATAATTTGCTCACATTTGTTTTGTGCTTCATGATTTAAAATCAGTGAATTTTCTGATAACTTCCTGAAATTGTCTGCTGCTTTTTAAGTTAGAACAATTCCTCCCTCCCTGTTTAGCCATTCCTTGCCTACCTGTACTATACAGATTTTAGTATTTCTGACATGTCTCACCAGGATCCATCACTATTTTTATGCTCTCTGAACTAATTGAAGACCGTAGAGAGAAATGTAAATAATATAAGGACTTAGAATATATGACTTCAGACAATCCCTTAAAAATGATTAGAAATGGTCTGGAATAGAGAAACAACTGAAACTTATCAGATGTGTAGAAGAACTTGTTTAGAAATAAAGAGGTAGCTGATGATTTTTAGATTCATAAAGAAGTCCAACAATATTTATGATAAAGGATAATGAAAAGAAACAAAAGATTGTATTGATGCATCCAACTTTTCTAGTCAGTGAGTATTGTTGTAGAGCACTGTCTGTGGTGCTGATAGAATCTTCTGTTGTCCTAAAATTGTTGATACAAGCATAAATATTTCATCACAAATATGGATAAGGAATACAATTCAATTTCAGGAAATGGGAAGACAACTGAACAAGTTTCAAAAGGTCTGAGTTATGATATAATGTTAAACAAAATCAGGATTTCTCTCTTTCTCTTTATATATATAAACATACGCATGCATACAGTATGTAAGCATACACATACATATTTGATGAGTTTTGTACTTTCATCTTTAAGAGCTTTTTTCTGCATATGAGAGAAATTGCTTGTCATGAAAAAGATCATGGGCAAACTCAGTCTTACCTGTGTTACCTAAGGATCACTTGGACATACTCCATATACTGATAGACGCCATTCTTTTGATTCATCCACACTTCCTTGAGCTAAGGAGTTTCTCCTTCTATGTTATCTCAAAAAATTATATTGGTATTATCAATATGATAAATAGATAGCATGTGATACTCTTGTTTCTGTGATCTAAAGTATAACATAAGATTATCATGGGCAAACTAAGGCTTCAGTGGTCACTGCTGTGAGGGTTGGACTAATCTCTCAAGTTTCTTCAAACTCTAAGCTTCTCTGACTTGTTACTAAAAGAATAATCCATCCCATTCATTAAAACAATAAACACTCTATGCATATGTGTATCTTCTATTTATCAATCTATTGACTAAAACAAATATAGGTAAAACATAAATATATTCACACACATAGAAATATCTATGTGTATCTCTCTCTCTCTCTCTCTCTGTGTATATATGTATATATATATAGGCATCATCTATCTAGGTATATATTAATACAAATGTAGATTAAAATATAAATATATACACACATAGAGATTTTTATGTATATATCTGTATATACATTTATCCATCTCCATATTTATCTATGGAAAGGAAATATCAAACCATTCCAATATATTTGCTTCCAAAATGGGGTCAGATCCAACTACAGTGACTGAAAAACTACAAAATATATGTGTGTATCAGATATCTCTGTGAGTATGTGTATACCCGTGTGAGTATGTATGTACACATGAGTATACACACATGCTTATATCCTCTCTTTTTGTTGCTTAAAAAAAATTCTTCTTAGTAGATGATTAAGATCAACAGCTAGTCAAACTGATGGGAATCTTAGTATTCAATCTGGAAACAAGTCACTGTGTCAAACTGCCCAGACCAAACCACTCCATGAATAGCTAGTATATTGCATCCATGTATGGAGAAGACATTGTTACACTGATTTAATTTCATATTACTATGGCAACTTTGATCATTTTGTTAGAGCAAGAGATTAAATGCAACCAAGTGTTCATTAGGACTCTACACTAATGAAAAAGGTAAAATCCTGAGATGTGCATGAATCAAGGGCATTATGGAAACCATGGTAAAGACAAGGAGATATTGCAAAAGCGGAGGACAGCTAACTGCCTAATCAACCTCAGTACGGAAATTGGTCTCTGGCCGATACAATGGCCTCATTTATAACATGCAGGAAATAACTATAATGAGGGAAAAATCAAAGGAATCACATAATAATGTGCCGAGAGCACTTAAGCAGCACTAAGGATATATTTTTCCCCACTCTTGCAAAAGTATTGTTGGAAGTCTTTAGTGTCATATGTTTTATCTTTTATGGGCCTTAGTGATCTTTCCAAATATAAGAAAACAACTAAATAGTAGATATAAGTTCCTATGAAATTACATTGAATTACATTTTCTATACTGACAGTGAAGTTTTTTTTTCCTTTTGTTTTGTTGTTGGAGTTTTTTAAGAAAGAAAAAAAGGAAAGCAATTTAACAATCATAAACTTTGGCTTATAAGGTAATTGGCTGAGCTCAGGGGGCTGAGCAAAATGTATTATTTATTGCTTATCACAGGCAGCTGCAGCAGCTGGATTTTGCTCCCTGGGGTTTGCCTATACTGGTATCTCTACTTCTAAGGAGAATGGCAATGCAAAGCCAGATATTGGCCTGTGGCAGTTAGATGCAGAGTACTGTAATGGAGATAGGAAATATCATCCACATAGAATTAGCTATTATCACATTAATTGTTTTACAAATATATTATTTGTTGCAAAGTTCCCATTGATTAAATGGCTCAGACAAATTTGAGAGATTTTCTTATTTTCATGACTTCATTTATATTTCTTCAGTTTAGAAAATGTGGAGGGCAGGATAGCTGCATGATATTCCCCCCCCCCCACCTCAACTGAGACTAATTTCCAAAAGAAAAATTCTATTCATAATATTATAGAAGAAATTTTATTGGCAAGAGAGCAAAACTATACTCCATGGATGAATAACAATTGCAAAATCCGCTAATTAACATTCCTAGGAATATTAATACTGCCCCAACTGAGGGTTCTTGATTTTTTTTTTTAATCATCTTGGGTTTGGCACACAAAAAAAGTGATAGGCTCTGGGGAGAGTAGGTTTCTTTTCAATCTCCAGTGCTTCCCAAAGGTACTTGTTATTTTAGGCTTTCCCAAGTAGAGAGCTCTTGGCAATGCTCTTTCACTTCACAACAAATCTATCAGAAAGGCAAGGAAAAACAAAACATAACTTAAAAGGTCCTTTTCACTTCAGGTAAGAGATAGAAAACTCTAGCATTCTACCAATCTGGTAAAGTCACAACTTTCATTGCAAAGCATCACAGAAACCAAGAGTCAAAGTAGATATATTCTCTAAATGAGGTTCTAGAAAATTATTTGATTGGACTAGATGGTCTCTGAATTCCCTTTCAGCTTCCATGATCCTCTTCCCTTTACCACCATTCTCTTTTAGAGATTTCCTTTTCTGACAGGAGAGAGAACTCCTGCAATGTGTTACAATTCTGTTAAATATTGTGTCAGACTGGGGAGATCCTTTCATTGAGCCTATTATTTTTGTCACCATACAAACTATCCTTTGATCATACAGATTTACTTTACATCAGGATCTGCTTCTGGGTACTAGTTTCATGGAAGTTCCTGTTACAAACTGGAGGATCAGGTACAATGATATGAATTACTGATGTGCTTTCTACTTTAGAAACTTGTGAGAATAATTGTAGATTAACATATCTGACTATAATAAAACATTATACATTGTACATACATTTAATATTTTGTATCTCATGATAACCCAGTAAGGCAGGTCCTAAAGATATTTTTAATTCCATTGTACAGATGTGGAAATCTAGTCTCAAGTAGGTTAAAAAAATTTAGTCATGTTATCATAGTTACTAAGTATTGGATTTAGACTTCGAACCTAGCTTTTCCAGATTCTATGTCCAACATTTTATCCTTTATAAGGCTCATCACTTCTGGAGCCAGCAAACATGCTTATTTTTCCACAACTGAGTCTGATTAAGCATTTGAGAGGGCACATTCCCACTCCTCAATATAGTATAAAAATCAGTCTATTGCATTTAGAATCGACATCTAGACCAAATAGTTATGCAATCTCAAATAAATCACTTTATTTTTCTGTCTCTCAAGCTAACCAGGATGCATTATATGATAGTGGAATGATATAGGTTGAAGTATATAGCTCTAGAGACAGATAACCTGAATTTAAATCCCTCTATTTGGCACTTGTATCTGAGCAACCTTGGGCAAGTAATTTTACCTTGCAAAGAATGTCTTGTTTTCCTGAACTGTAAGATAGAGTAGAGAGTAGCCAAATCAGCTCTAGATTTATGATCCTGAAATCTGATGATTTTTAAAAATAGTATGATTAGATTAGATAAAATTTAAAGACCTGGTGCAAAGCCTACAATGACCAAAGTTATAGTATGCACCATTAGGAGAACATGGTTAAAAGAATGATTTATGGAGTATGCATTTGTATTAAAGGACCTCTTCTTTAAAAATGGAAAACAAAACAGAGATATTTACATACACAGATCTTACATATTCTCTATAATTTAGTCTTAAACTAAGAGTTAGTTGTCTGGATTTTCATCTGGATTTCTAATAGGTATCTTACACTCAACATCCCCAAAAGGATTTATTATCTTTCCTCCTAACTTGTCTATTCTTGTCAAAGGAATTATCTGGAAATGATCTATTTCATTACCACCATTTTGATTCATTTTGTAAATATAAAAATCATATTAATTTTGACCTTTAGCTTTGAAATGAAGTGGATTGATTAAATTTTTAATTCTGTTTCCCTGATTTTCTCATGTATCCTTTTTATGGTTCAATAATATTCTATTACATTGATATACCACAATTTGCTTGCTCATTTCTCAAACCACAGACACCATATGAAATCTTTTGTAGGAACAAAATATATGTAACTAGAACAAGAAGATAAATTGTCAATTGGGAAAAAAGAAACAAGCAAAAAATATGCATTTAAAATGTCTTATAAAGGTCTAATACTATATATACAAATACATATAAACATATTTGTATTGTGTGTGTGTATGTGTGTGTGTATAACTCGGAAATTAAATCTTTAAGATCATGAAAGATTACTGAATAAATGAGTAGTCTGAGTTATATAAATAACTTTTAAAAGAATTATAAATAATCACCTTAAGATTTAACAGTTTTCTCCAAGCTACTAGTAATTAAAAAGAAGTAAAATAAAGTAAGTTTGAATATCTACCTGGCTATACTGGCAAAAATAACAAAAGTTGGAAATAGTTTTGGAGCCTGCTGGAAAAAAAAGGACATATTAATACAGTTTTGGTGGAGAGATAAATTCTGGAGATTAATTTGAATTAAACTAAATGTTACTAAATTATATATCTATTGGCTATTTAGAATCACTACTTGGCTCTATGCCTCTAAAGAGAACAAAGAAAGAAAAAAAAAGGTGAAAGGGAAGACAAATATTAATGCTATCTCTTTTTTAATCAAAACAACAAGATAAAAAAAGAATATCAATTAGAAGAAGGGATGAACACTCAATCATATAAATAAATACTCTTATGCCGTGAGAAATGATAATAGACTGTTTCTACTAAATTTGGGGGAAAATCTCATATAATTTAATGCATAGTGAAGTAAATATAATCAGAAAAATAACCTATATTCTAATAGCAGCGTTATAATGAAGGAAAAAACCTCACAACTTTGACAATCTTAAAGATCTCTGAATAATGTAATAACCAAATATAAGTTCAAAGGACAATCTGTATTATTTTCTAATAGCGAGATGATGCAGACAAGGTACAGAATGTGACATATGTTTTTGACCACGGACATGTGGGAATCTGTTTTGTTTGAGTATGGACATTTGTTACATTTTTTCCTTTTAAATTAGATGATTTGGGAAGGAAATAAAGTAAATATTTAATTGAAAGTAATGAAATTAACTGAAAAATAAGATGGAAGTTTAAAAACAAAGAATAAATGTACTTCATAAGGAACTCTATACTAGTTGAGTGATTCTAAAGCCATTTTTGGTGAATAAGTCATATCAACAAGACAGTAGCCCTGTACATCATTTACTTGAGTCATTTCTACCTCATTTCCATAATAATGGGAAAGAACTGCATAGTTGTTTTTGTTTTTTGTGTGTGAAAAGCCTTTTTTTCAAGAAATATTATGAAGACTATTAATTCACAAAAGATATAAAAATATGAACATTGCTAAGATATCCATTATTATTATTTCCAAATAAGTCACAGATTAACTAAAGATCCTTTCAGCTGGTATCTTCAAAGGAAGGTCACATTTGCACTGCAAATGACAGAATAAACAAATCAAGCAGAAATTGATACACAAGAAAATTAAGGAGATAGTAAGAAACATCTAGGGATATCTAGATGGCTCAGTGGATAGAATTCTGTGCCTAAAATTCAGAAGACTCTTCTTCATTAGTTCAAATCTGGTCTCAAGCACTTAATAGATGTGTGACCCTAAGCAAGTTACTTAACCCCATTTGGGGTTTCTTTATCTATAAAAATGAATTAGAGAAGCAAATGACAAACCACTTCATTATCTTTGCCAAAAAAAAATTAGCATGAAGAGTTGAACACAATTTAAAAATGACTGAACCTCAACCAGAATGGCCTACCTGTCCTTGATGAAATCAAGTCACATTGCCCAGATAAAATATACCTTCATTTACCAATCAGAACAGGGGGAGACAGAGTGGGAACCAAAAATGTGATTGCTAAGTCACTGTCAGTAAAATTTTAAAAGTCATAGAGAATTGGAGAGGTGCCATAGGACAGCAGGAGAGAAAATTCAGTCTTTATTTTTAAAACAATGTAGTGACTAGAAGCTAAAAACTATATTTAGAATGGAGAGTTTAAATTTAATTCTTGAAATCGTCTAGAAGGTATCCTTAAAATGATAGTGAAAACGTACTCCCCCAAAATGGTAATCGCAAAAAGGCTTCAACCAGAATAGGTCAGAATAAATATATTTGCTTTTTTTGATGGGTTTACTAAACTGGTAAGTCAGATGAATGCTGAAGTTATGTAGGTTAAGAAAAAAATGGATTCTTTCTCATATTATTCTTATAGAAATATAAAGATACATGGTTTGTATGATAATATGTAACAGACAGATCTGAATGGCCAGAAACAAAGAATTGTCATGAATTTTTTGATTTTATCATGAGAGATAGAATGCTATAATGGTATGAGAAGAGCTAGAAGATAATTAATAATTTTACCAATGACCTGATTAAAGTCATAACTTATATGTTTATGAAATGTTCTGATCATATAGCGCTTAGGGATATAGCATATCAATTGTCTTTAAGTATCTCAAATATCTTGGGGATTATTGTCTCAATACTAAATGGTGACAAATAAAAGTTCTGGGTTTAATCTAATATTAAATTTAGTATACTTCAAATAGTCTTAAATATGATTTAAAAAAACTGCTTTCACAAATAAAAGGTGGGAAAGTCATTGTTATATGGTAGTTTAATTGAAACATATCTGACTATTAAAAGACTCAGATGAGTCAGCAGAGTTGAAAAAATATATACATATATGTGAATGAAATATAGGTAATGGATATATATTTTTTCATTATATATGTTTCTTCCTATATCACTCCTTTTCCTGCCCCCTCCCAGAAAAGCCATCCCTTATCACAACTTTTTAAAGAAGAAAATAATAATTAAAATTCTCTCATGTATTATAATCAGATTTAGGCAATGTTATACACTCATAGCCTCCCTGTATCCACAAAGAAATAGGGAGAATCTATTTTCTGACATTCATTTTTGGTTGTTTTGTGGTTATTGTTCTTATTTCTATTTTTGTAGTTGTGGTGTGTAGTGTTTCTTTGGTTCTACTTAATTTGTCTTGCATCAGTTCATATAGGTCTTTCCTTATATCTGTCTGTGTTCATCATATTTGTCATTTCTTACAGCATAGCAATATGTCATTGCATTCATGTACCACAGTCTGTTTAGCCATTCTATAAGGCTATGTTTCTCTATTATTTCCAGTTCTTTGCTACATAAAAAGTAAGCAGCCCCTTTCCCCTTCAAAAAAAAAAAAAAAAAAAAAAAGACAATTTTGGATGCCAGTAAGACAGACAGAATTTCTCTGACAAAGAGACTATCATCCCTTAATATTGGGCCTTGGTGAGGTTATGTATACATTGTATTCATTTCTCAGTACCACAATGTAAGAATGAGGACATTGATTCAAAATGGGAAAATCAAAATGGTGAAATTCTTTGAGCTCATGTCATAGAAGGATCTATTGAAAGGGTTTAGAGAAAAGAAGAAGAACTATGGGACATATAAAAGTTGTATTCAATTATTTTAAGGGTTGCTCTGTGGAAGAGAGATCAGACCTGCTCTCCATGGCCCCAAAGGTAAGAACCAGCAACATTAGAAGGGATGTTCAAAGAGATGACCTTTCTATCATAAATATTTCTTAATAAATAGATATTTCCAAAATTGAAACAATCTGCTTAGGGAGTTGGTGTTTTCATCCTTCTTGGAAGGTCTTCTGCCTATCAGATTTGTTGGTATAAGTTGTGAGAGAATAATGATATCAAATAGAAATAGAAAAGAGAGCCATTGATAGATACATACATGGCAATCTCTAGAGGTGGCATATTGACTTAGCTTCATAATGTAATTTTTTTTTTTTTGGTTTATTTGTTTGGTGTTATTGCTAAATACTTCAGTTCACAATTCTACCAGGAGTAAATTAGTGTCCCAATGTTTCCACATCCCTTCTAACATTTGTTGCTTTCCCCTTCAATCATTGTAGCCCATGTGATAAGTTAAGCATAAGATTTCATCTCAAGGTTGTTTTAATTTGCATTTCTCCAATAAAAATGATTTACATCATTTCTTTTTCATGTGGCTATAATATTTCTGAATTACATTTTAATCTGATTGGGGCTCATTTGATGATGATGTGGACTAGGCTAAACAATCGAGACCTTTGGCTAGGGGCCTGCTAAGGTTCTTTTTTTGCTCTAAATTCCATTACCCTATGACCTTCAGTTAATTTCCTGTATATCACTGGAATAATTTAGAAAAAGTGATAATCTAGTTCATCATTGTCACTAGGATTAAAATTATCTGCATCATCAATAAAACATTTATTGAATATTCTCTACTCTTAAATGTAACATGAAAAGGTGCTTAATCTATTTCCTTGGTATAAGGACCTATTCATAAAGAGATAGATAGATAGATAGATAGATAGATACATAGATACATAGATAGATACATAGATACATAGATACATAGATACATAGATGGAGTGAGTGAGTGTTTGAGTGAGTGAGTGAATGAGTGAATAAGTGAATGGCTGAGCCAGATGCCCATGACCAGGAAGGTAGCCATTAAATGATGAATTTTTTTGGCACATCACCTTATTTATCTGTGTTCTGAATGCAAAGAAATATGACAGTTCCATGTTAATAGGGAAATACTAAGTGAATAAGTTTTTGCATAATATTGTCATTGAAATTTTAAAAGCTTATTTTTAACTACAAAAGTTCTGAGATTTAAATGATAGTATTATGCAAATATTCACTTAGTATTTTTCTGCCTGGCACATAGTAGGCATGAATGATTGATGAAACAAATGAATGAATGAATGTTTATTGATTAACAAAAAGTAAGATATGTTGAATTCCATATATAAATAATTTTTCAAATACTTAGATAATTGCACCATTTTATACAAGAAAACAAACAGTAAATTATACACATACATGCACACACATACATGTTTTCTTGTACTATTTCTACCATCAGCCTCCTCCATATGTATATATATATATATACATACATACATATGTATATATATAATATGTAATATTATATGATTTGATATGTATATATAGTATATATTTGTGATCTGTGAGATATATATATATATATAATATATTTAATGATGTGACCTTTAAGAGCTATATGAATGTTAACTGTTATTGCTGTTGTTATTTTTGAGGTCTTTGTTGAGCTTATCTCCTATGTACTATAGATAATAATTGCTCTTTACCCATGGACATGGTAACAGTAAGAACTTATGAATTCATTTCTATTTCAGATGCATTATCAATTGGTCATTTGTTTATATGATGTTCACAGTGCATGAATAAAGTAGCATTGATTTTGATGACTAATGGAATTTGTTTCCTGACCTTGAAATTTTGGTGCTTTTCTGAAAAAATGCCATGTGAAACCTTGATACTTGAAATGATAAATGTATTATTATGGTAACACTAACTTCAATATTCCCTCTCAAAGTAACTATCTATGTCTATTACATTTTTAAGAGGGAAGAGAATCTTAAGAGATGTATAGTTCAATTGTTATTTTGGAAAGATATCTATTATATATAGAAAAAAATGAATGAAATACAAAGAAAAAGGATGAAGAGAGCTTATTTCATAAGAAATTGAATTTAACTTTTATAGTGCAAAGGAACAATTAAACACGTTAGCTCCTATCATCAGAGAACTGAAGACTACTATAGAGTGAGGCTTAGTCAAGAGTAGCAATAGTTAGATTTCAGTCTAACTGATTTTTCTCTGAAAAGATATTTAGAAAATGCCAATTTCTGTGCTTGTTTCATTGTTATATTTAAAAATTTTGTAGAGTCAATAATTTTATTAAGTCAAAGAAATATGACAATTGACTTAATGTATAGAAATATGGATAAAAGTTTAAAGAAAAGTAGTTTTATTTATTAGTGGCATGTGATAAACTGGGGTATGGGCTCATATATAAGTAAGTTATAAATTTATTAATCAATGAAGAAATATCAGAATGTATCACTTGATTTTGCTAAAACCTATGGTGAAATAAATAAAAATCAAACAGTATATTGATGGTCATGGGGTTGATGGAGTTGTAGAGGAATAGACTCTGATTGGTTGCCAATTCTAGACTCTGCTCCATTAGCTTATTTGGCAACAATAAAATCTGAGCTCTATAAAGATCCATTGGAATGAAAGACATGGAGACTTTGGAGTTATACTGTATGTTAAAAAACATATCACATGCAATAGCATCTTTAATAACATCATCAAAAAACTAACAACAGAGTCTGAAAAGACAGAGACTTATGAAAAGGGGTAGGTGTGGTGGTGGTGGTGGTGGGGGGAGCGTAGGGCTTTCTCTTTTACCCATAAGCCACAACATATCTATTATTTTGTTTTTTGAGAAGTAAGGGCTAGCATATAAACTGGCTTAAGAGAGGGCTCAGGAAAAGGATGCACAAGATTGGTAGTTAGTGATTACAGGGTTAAATAAGATATCTAATATTTTATTCTAAGATAATAAAATGCATTCCATCTGAATGAGTCATTCTTTATACTGTGAAGTCAAGTCCTTAAAACAATTGATAAAGTGTATGAAAGTGTCCCATTGGTCCTTTAAATTAACCAGAAGTATATAAATAGACATGAAGCCAAGCATTTTGAAAAGAACAACTCCCCACGTCCACTTCCCACTCTTGAAATCAATGACTTCACCTCCTACTTGGTAATAAAAAGTGAGCTAAATTATCATCTTTTCTGTGTACATATACTCAATCTTCCTACCTGCCTCAGAGAATGTTTTGTTTTTCTGTTGTGCCACAGGTTCCTTTGATTATTCTACCTCAGTTTCCCTAATTGTTCTACTTCAATTTCCCTGAATTGTTCTGCCTGAATGCAACATCCCCCCTCCTAATCATCATGATCCAGATAAGGAGAAAGATCTTTTACCTTAGACATCATAACTCTAGACTTTCCCTACTTATCAGAATGTCCAGTGGCTTCCCCCATTCTGTCACTGTTCTTCTTGATCCCAACTTATCAGAAGGTCTGGGGCCTCCCCCAACCTTTTCAGGACGGGATTGATAGTCCCTTCCAGCTTTCAGTGCTCTGACTCTGCCCCTGTCTCAGTCTTCCCCCTGGTAGTTTAGAGCCATGAGCATATATACTTCATGGGAAGCACACATTAGCTGCTGGATGCTGCATTCTTGGAGACAATAGTCTCATTCAGCCCTGGAGGCAGAATGGATTCTGCTCTGCCTCCAGTAAATCTCTCCCTTTCAAATAAAATATTAAAAACTCTCTAACCTCTATCTTGCCTCAGTTTCTCTGGCATTACATTTCCTTTCCATGAGAAAACTGAGGCTAAGAAGGATCAAATAGGATCATAAGATCATTACACACTTGAGACCCAGAGTGTTTTCCCAAATGATTTCCCAAACTTAACATAGGTAGTCAGTAGCATAGTTGAAATACCAACCCCATTTATCTAATTACAAATCCAGAAGTCCTTTTCAATAGAGCACGTTGTGTTTTAGGTCCTAAGATTATCTTTCACGTAGGTTTGGAAACAGGTTATATTCCATCAGAATTCAAACTTAGAGAGTGCTCTTTAAATGGTAAGTTTCCTCTTTTGGTCCTGCTGACAAACAGAATAATAATCAGTTCTTCCCTCATTAATGAAGGCTTAATTAGGTTTTATTAATGAAAAAAGGATTCAGATACTCCTCTGTTTTCTATAGTATGGGAGAAAGGGGCAGCGTGTATACAGTTTCCCCTACCAACATCCTCCTATTATAGCTCTAGAACTATACTTTGATCAATATTGTTATTAGAATAGTTGTATCAATCTAATATTTCCAGGTCTAATTACTATCCCTGTGTCTTTCCAAAACAAAATATAATGACTGGACCCTGTTTCTCAATATATATTAACTTTCCCCATCAGAATATTAATTTCCTGGTTTGTCTTAGTCTTTGCATCCTCAACAGCTAGCACAGGGCATTGTACATAGTTTAAGTAAGCCCTTAATAAATGTAGTTGAATGAATCCATTTTTAGTTTTGAATCCTCAGAATTTAGCTAGAATTAATTTGCACATAGAAAGTACTTAATTTCTTTTCCCTATTTATTTATTTAAATTTTAGCAGCAGCTAGATGGTAAAGTGAATAGATCACTAGACCTAGAGTCAAAATGACATGAGTTCAAATTTGGCCTACAATACTAGAAACTATAATATAATATATATTATAATATATATATCATACTATATATCATATATATCATATCAAATTATAATATATCACCCCTTTTCCACTTCCTTGCTCTACCCTTGTCTGCTCCCTTATAGAAGTTTCTCTCCCCTACAAACCTTTTCTCAGACAATCAATGCTTTTAATGGGTATATTTTCATTTCATTCTTTCCTTTCAAATTCCTTTATGGACACAAGGGTCATTTTGTTAATAATTTCAAGATTCATTTGTCCTATAAATACTTCCTGGTATACCTCCTCAGCCTATAAAAATGCTTATTCTGATAAAATTTACACTTGTCTATACTATTCTTTTAGCATGTTGGGTGATGGACTATAGAATTGGTCTGATACTGAATAACTTTGCAAGGTCATATTTCCTGAGTCTCATTTTCTTTATCTATAAAATGGAATTAATAACATCTATCCTAGTTATTTCGTAGAGATTTTATGAAATTAAATAAAATAATGGATTTTAAAGCACTCCATAAATTGGGAATTAAAATTAATGCCTGATATTTTTATTAATCTTAGGTGTAGTTAAAATGCTTGGATGGAAAAAACAAACATGTCAAGGACTACTTATTATATGAGATATCTCCTGATTCTCCTAATTATTATAACTCCCTTACCTCCATATTTGTTTTGCACTTAATTTGTTATAAAGATTGAATTTTCTTGTATTCACAGTGTTTCCCATCTCTCCTCTCTAGCCACCCCCTACCTATCACCAAGGTAAACTGTTTGGCGGGAGCTGTTTTCATTCTGACTTTGCATGCCCAGTACCTAGTACAGGCCTTGGCACGTAGTAGGCACTCAAGTACTTATGTAATGGAATTAAAACATGCAACATTTGTGGATGATTTTGTAAATGAAGAAATTTCTATTTGTATAGTAACTGTTGCTGAGGAGACTCCAGATGATACTACATTTACTAAATGGCCTAGCAATTCCCCAAAGTTTGAGTATGACCTTCTCAGAAAGAAAAGAAGAAGAAAATTCTTATCCAGCCTATCAATCTGAATGCCTATTTTTCCCCCTTCCTTTCAAAGAAGGAACTTATCCCTCCATGCTTCCTTTCAATTTGAATGTGTCTTTGTTCCTCTTACTTTCAGTGGGTGAGTCATAAATAAAATAGCCTCTGACAAAGTCTTAGCCCTCATCACCTCAATTATTTTCCCTGATTCCCAGAAGGTAGAGATTAGAGGCCAAGTTTTATTATCTCCTTTCTAATTAATTCTTTGAGGGCAGAATTTCTCTCTCTATTTTTTTTTTTTTTTTTTTTTTTGCTAAGTCTAGCCAAATACCTATGATATTCATCCCTAGTTCAGGGAGAAGAAAACTTATCCTTCTTCCTCATCCATTCTGGGACAGGATTCTTGACCATAAATCTTTAATATAGAATCTTACATTATCCAAGTGATTTTAACATGATTGCTTTGAAAGACCTTATGAAAGAGTGAAGAGGATGCTGGATTCAGAGCCAAAAAGATCTCTGTTCAAATTCCACCTCAATTACTAGTTATAATAATCCTGAGTCGTTGAACCTCTCTCACCTCAGTCTTCTTTTTTGTAAAAGGAGGTCAGTAAAAGCACCTATCTCACAAAGTTGTACAGTAATCCCATCTCTTGAAAGACTTTGTCCATCATGGTTTTATCCTCAGCATAAGAAATTAAATGGGAATTTTATGGAAGCTGCAGATGATATGCAGATGACAGTAGGTGACACAGAAAAAGTTTAGAAGCTCAGAAATGCATAAATATAAATATATGCATGTATTTATTATATATAATATATTACATATATTATGTGACATATAATGATATTATTGTGTAATATCAACATACTTTCTCATTTACTACCATGATAATTCATATTTCTTCTCTGGTATGAAGGGAGGGTCAAAGTTTTTTTTTACAAAATAGGCAACTAGATGGTGTAGTAGATAAAGCATTATCCATGGAGTCAGGAGGACTAGAATACAAATGTGACCTTAGATATTTAACACTTAATAGCTGTGTGACCCTGAACATGATACTTAACCCCAATTGTCTCACAAAGAAAAAAAAAATTTTTTTACATGGATTTTTCAGATCCAGGGGCTTCAAGCCTTTAACTCCAGTGATGTGGAAGGGATAACTGCAGCAAGGATCAAATGTGATTAGGTATGCAAATACTTTATAGATTTTAAAGTACTATGTAAATGACAGCTATTATTATAGTCATCAGTTAATAAGAGTTTATTAAGTGCCAGACAATGTGGTAAGCACTGTGAAAAGAAACTGAAAGAACAAAATAATGTCCGTATGTAAAGAACTTATATTCTAGTAAGAGAGGTAAGGACATAAATAAGCATAAAAATAATAAGCAAACATTGTGATTATTAGAGATCATGATTTCATTTGTTGCTTATTGTTTATGATATTTGATGGGATTGGAAAGATGATCCAGAGTTATCCTAAAGAACAAAATATTCATTGAAAGTCAGTATACACCCCTAGGATGGGGCTAAGATATTTTCCACTTTTCCAATGGGGGATGGCTTTCCATGGGCCATAAAAGTTTATACATTCCCCTAGTGTAATGAGAATTGGGAGAATGATAGTAGTAATCATTAAATTGACTGATTATTCATTATTCCATTGTCAATCAGTCAAGAAGTATTTATTAATTACTATTTGCCAATCACTGTGTTAAACAAATGGGCATTCAAAGGATGTCACATTCATCCCAAATAAGCTTGAGTTGGGGATATGAATTTCTTGTTCCCTTTACTGGATCCAATTATTTTCTGCCCTACTTATACTATGCCTCTTATAATGTTATTATCATGCTAATATAAACACTTTAAAGTTCCTGTTGTCTCAGTTCATGGAAAATATTTCCATGATATTATGAGGAACAAATAATTCCTGAAGGACTGAATGGACTTGGATCAATACTAGCACGGGCTACAAAATTATAGCTTTGCAAGATGATGCATAGGAAAGTTCCCATTCCCCCCTCCCAACTCTCCCCTCCCCTTTCCCCCCTCCCCCCCCACCCCCGACTAAGGGAGAAATAGAGAAAAATAGACTGTTCAAGTATGATGAAGAGGAGATTCTAGAAATATTCTCAGTACCAATTCAGGAACCATCACATTCATATTTCTCATTTGATTTTGTGCACACTCTCATTCAGTTGAGTAACAGTCAAAAAGAAGAAAGAAAGAAAGAAAGAAAGAAAGAAAGAAAGAAAGAAAGAAAGAAAGAAAGAAAGAAAGAAAGAAAGAAAGGAGGAAGGAAAGAAAGAAGAAAGAAAGAAGAAAGAAAAAGAAAGAAAAAAAGAAAGAAAGAAAGAAAGAAAGAAAGAAAGAAAAGAAAGAAAGAAAGAAAGAAAGAAAGAAAGAAAGAAAGAAGGAAGGAAGCAAGGAAGGAAGGAAAAGGAAAGAAAGAAGGAGAAAGGAAGGAAAGAAGGAAGGAGGGGAAGAAAGGAGAAAATGAAGGGGGGAAAGGAGAAAATGAAGGAGGGAAGGAAGGAAGGAATGAGAAAGAGAAGGAGGGAGGGAGGAAAGGAAAGGAAGGTTGGAAGTGGGGAGGGAGGAAGCTCCTAGACCATTTTTTTTTACAAGGTATGCAGATCTATGTCTACATAATTTGGAAATTCAATGGGATTTTAAAGAGTCTTCCTCAGACTAAGAAACTGACTGATACATAACAAGGCTTCTGAATGAG
This sequence comes from Antechinus flavipes, assembly GCF_016432865.1. NCBI lineage: Eukaryota > Metazoa > Chordata > Mammalia > Dasyuromorphia > Dasyuridae > Antechinus > Antechinus flavipes. The sequence goes on along the minus strand of NC_067399.1, from coordinate 216,693,374 downwards.
AATGAAGCAACATCAGATCAAGCAGAACTTCATGGAGAGAAACTAGGAAGTTCTTACAGCATATCTGCCTGGGAAGCATCAATCACATGGCACAAAAGAACTCTCAGCCCATGGTATGAGCAATCACTTTTAATAAGGACTGAGAATAGACAGAAGTGACAAAAGAAATAAAATAAAATAAAATAAAACTGCAACGATATGGCTTTATCAGCACGGTACTGACACAGGGTCAGAAACAAACTGTGAGTTCAGTTCAGTCATTAAGACATCCCATGGGCAGAGGCAGTAATCGATGTTTGGCAATGTGGACCACTCATTTCCTGCTGTATAGACACAGCCTCTGACCCTTTATCTATGTAGTTGGTATAGGGTATAAACTTCAGGGGAATTGCTGATGCCAAGATCATTAAATATGTTCTAAGGAGAACGTCAAACCAGGGTCACTGGGGCACTTGAAGAGCCAATGCTGGTTCCTCTCTTGCATTTACTTTCACTTCTTTCTCCCCCTTATGTTTGCAGCCTTGGAATAAAACCGGTTGCAGTTGAGGAATGACATGTGAAAATGACCTTTTCCTGGTGTCCCCCTACTTGAGAAGGGCTACCTGCCACCAGGAACCTGGACCAGTACTTCAGGTGCCCCAGAACTTAAAATACTGCATACAAATGTTTGTTTCCTGAAGTAAGAACTTCAGAAATTAGAGTACTGTAACTAAAACAATAAGAGTAATGATAATCGTCAAAAATTTTAATGGATCTCTGTTATTACTGGTGTTAGTATTCCCTTTAACAAAGCAGATCAGAATTCATACATGGCTGCTCACCTTGCATTACTCTTGTCCATGTTTTCCATTAAACTGACAATATTTGATCCACGATGCAGTGTGAACTTTCCTTACTTTGGCTTGATTTGGGAAGGTATGAATCAATAACTAATAAATATAAACTAATAAAATAATAAGCATTTATTAAGTGCTTGTTATGCACCAGGTATTACACCAGTGATTCAAAGACAGAAATGAAAAAAACAATTAAAAAAAATTCAGAGCTTATTGGGGAAAAGAGCATATGTAGGTAGAAGTAAATATGAAATACTAAGTAAATAGCTTGTTAAAAGGGGCATGCACTTGAGGGAAGAGGATAAGCTTCATGTGGTGCGTGGTGTTTTTAGAAGACATTTGAAAGGGGCAGCTAGGTGGGGCAGTGGATAGAACACTAGTCCTGAAGTCAGGAGGATCCAAGTTCGAATCTAGTCTCAAACACTTAACACTTCCTAGCTGTGTTACCCTGGGCAAGTCACATAACCCCAATTGCCTGGGGGGTGGGGGGGATGGAATACATTTGAAAGTTAAATACTTCAATAGGTGCCAATTAATAGAAGAGTGTATTGGTGTTGGGGAAAACCTAGGCAAAGACACATAAACAGGCAATGAAATAAAGTTTCTGAATGTCAATAGGAGGATGGTCATTTTGGTAGGATGATAAAATATTTGAAGGAAAGTAATGTGCATGAAGGGCAAAAGGGTAGGAAGAGCTTTAGATGTTAAACATGTAAGTTTGTATTTGGTCCTAGGGGCCATGGGGAATCACTGGAGCTTACTCAGCAAAGAAATGCCATATTCTAATCTGCACAATAGAAATACCACTTTGGTGGCAAGTGCTTAATAAATGGTGATTGAGAAGAACAGCAATAGTGGGCATTTACACAGAGTTTTTAGTTTTACAAAGTGCTGTACATACATTATCTTACTTGGTAATGCATGCACAATTGGACATCCAGATAATGTTAGCTGTGCATTAATATCTTCTCCCCCACCCCAGTAGCTTCCCAGTAGCTAAGCACCCTGGGGAAGCAAATTCTCAAAAGTTAATGAAATGGCCCAATAGATTCAAATGTGCCATTCAAATGAGCATCTTCTAAAATGAGGTGATTAAACAGAAGAGGGAAGTGGGCTCTCTCCCTGGTGAGCCACAACCCCAGCTTGTCTGAAGAAATAAAAAGTGCAATCACAATATGGTGGATGTGAATGTGCCTGAGCTTTCCTCTGGAATAGAGGCCCAGCTGCTCCCCAAACCTTCATACTCAACGTCATCAGAAACTGTCCCAATGAAATAAATCAATCCCCGAATGAGCCTTTATTAAGCCTAAGCTTTGTGCTCAATCCTGTAAAGGACCCAGGGAGGAACAGAAAATATGTTAAGCCAGAGTCCCTTTTCCTTTAGAACCTTCTGCTTGATTGAAGAAAAAAGAATAGGAAGATAGTTATAGTTATGAAAATAACAAGACAGCATGTTTCATTGTATGACATGGAAGGGAACTAAGTGACTTCTATGGGTCAGTCATTGTTGAAAGTATTTTAAAGATATCACAGTTGATTTTTCCTCAGCTCTATGAGGTAGATGCAAATTGTAATTCCCATTTTAGAGCTGAAGAAACTGAGGCAGAGAGAGATTAAATTTCTTGCTCAGGAAGTGTCTTAACTAGAAATGAACTCAGGTTTATCTGACTTCAAACCCAGAACTCATTCTATGAAAGTGTTGTAGTTTAGGCAAGAAAGAGGGGAACCCATGGATAAAAATAGCTCACCTCCACATAGCACTAGAGATTTTTTTTTAACACACTTGTCTTCTAATAACTCTCTGAGTGTAAGGTAGGTGTTACAAAGAAATACTCTTCCCATGTAAGTTGATGAAGGAAGTGAGTTTTTAAGAGGTTCAATGACTTATCCAAAGTCAGTGATAACTGTCTGAGTCAATATTTGAAAGCATTTCTCTCCTGATTGCAAGTCCAGAGTTCATTCTAATATATCACATTTCTTCAATATTAAGCAGAGGATTGGCCCGGAAAAAATTCATGACAGGAACAGTGAGTGAACTGTTCTTTGAAGGTCTTAGCAGGGTCTTATTTGAGTATCAAAGACCAAGAGGACATGAAGTATGAAGGGATTGATGTGAGTAAAGGCACAAACGAAAAATAAGAATGGGATACAATGAGGGAGGGGCACAACAAAGATACAGCTGGTCCTGAGTATCTAGTATAGTCTGGGATCTGATGGGAAGGAAGGTTGGGCATTGTTTTTTGTTGCTCAGTAATTTTTAGTTGTGTCTAATACTTGTAACCTATTTGGGGTTTTCTTGGCAAAAATATTGGAGGGGTATCTAGCTTCTTTAGCTAGCTTGTTTTATAATAAAGAAACAGAGCAAAATAGGATTCACAAATTTACTCAGAGATATATACCTAGTGAGTGTCTGAGGCAGGATTTGAACTCAGGAAGATGAGCATACTGCCTGAAGCTCTATAAGCTCCACCTACTTGTTAGATGAAGAATATACTAAAAACTACTTGTGTTGTCAATTTGTATTTCAATTAAGTTTAACAAGCATTTATTGCACTATAAACCAGATAGTGTGGAGTAGTGATTAGGGAAAAAGAGACGTTTTCAAAAAGCTTAAGTCAAATATATTTCAGTAATCAGGATGGTTGAAATAAAGGTTCTGTCTATCAGGGTCTCTGGATGAACTACCTGCCAATCTTATTGCAGTTATATTAATATCCAAGGAATATCTGTATCATAATGGATAGAGACCTGGCTTCATAGGAAAGAAGATGGATTCAAATTATAAGCAGGTACTAGTATGCATATTTAAAGTTTCTTCATTAGAAGTCAGAGAAAATACAAAGCTAGTCCTCTCCTTCTAAAAAGGTCCCTGTGTTACTAAGACAAAAACCGAATTACCTCACAACAATCTTGTGCAGTAGATATTATGATTTTTATCACCTCCATTTTATAGAAGAGGTAACTAGATATCTGAGTGCACAATCAAGATTTGCCCAGCTAATAAAAGGTCTAGGGAGAATGTCTTTGGTTTCTACTCCAAGGATCCTTCTTACCCATGATACCAGATCAGGCTTCAAAGAGTGATGAAAGCCATAGGACTGTCCAGCTTGAATACAGCATAAGTCAGAAAAGGGTTTTAGACAAAGGAATGACATAATTCATGTGATGTTCAAGAAAGATTAAGCTGGCAGTAATAGGCAGGATGGATAGAAGAGAGGAGAAATTGAAATGAGGTGCCTATTATTATAAGACTGAAATGATGAGGAAAACTAGCCCTGGTAGAGGATGGAGCCAGGAAACAGAGGACAGGAGAAATAAAAGGAACTGCGTAAAGGAAAAATCTATAAGATTTAATAATTATTTAAAAAACAGTGGCAAGGAAGGGTGAGTCAAAGACAACTCAAGATGGGTGGTGTAGAAATAGAGAAACAGTAAGTTTTGATTATATTTGCATTAGTTGAGCAGTAAAACAGAGATGAAAGGATACTATAGTGAAATTATTGAGGACTTGAATGAGTTTCTTAGGAAAATTTGGTCAGATATGAATGTAATAGTAGAAATATTAGAATTCTTGATGCAGAGCTGCAATGGACCTTGGGGATCATCTAAATAAATATAAAACTTAGGATGGAAAAGGACTAAATGTGTTATCTTAGTGATTTTCTTTTTGTTGTTGTTCTGTTGTTTTTCAGTAGTGGCCAATTCTTCATGACCCCATTTAGGGTTTTCTTGGCAAAGATACTTGGGCGGTCTGCTATTTCTCCCTCTAGTTCCTTTTACAGATGAGGAAACTGAGACATTGTCCAGTGATCTCATAGAATTCAGTAACTTGCCCAGGATCATCTAGCTAGTAAGTGTTTGCGGCTGGATTTGAACTTATGAAGGTGAGTTCTCATGATTTTAGATCCAGCACTCTTTCTATTGTATTACTAGATGCTTAGTGATTTAGGAAATCCAGATTTGCAATGAAGATAGGGATATTTCTTTTATCATATATTCCTAGAAAGTTATTTTATATATAATTTTGCATATTAAGTATATATGAAAAGTAAGCATACTGAGAGAAGGGATATTAGTGAACACCCTTCTCTATTCACTAATACTTGGTAGGACTAAGAGGAGCTTGAGATGAATTTTGAAATAAGTTCAGTATTCTAAGGGGCAGAGAAAGAAACTTTTTTGTAAAGAAGGTAAATCAGAACACTAGCCTTCCTCCTTTATACATACTTCCCAAACACAAAGAAAAGTATTTGCTCTAGTGGGGGAAGCATAAAATAATATTTTAAATTTCTTTAAAATACTGACTACATTGGTAACTCCAAAGAGAATAAGAGAAACATTGTGGTATAATTGGAAAGAACTTTGGACTCAGAGTCAGGAAAGACATAGGTTTAAGTTCCAGTTTTGATATTTATATGTGAGACTATAGATAAGCTACTTTAGAATCACAGATTAGAGCAGGAAAGTTTTCTGAAATCAGCTAGTCCATTGTTCTTATTTTAAATATGAGGAAAAATAGGTCCAAAAGTTGCTGCTGTCACACTGGTACAGAAAATATGACCAAATTGCCACAAGTTCCACAGGTTAAGACCTATTAGCGGAGTCTGATATTAAATACCAGTTTTTTGCCTCCAAGTTGAGTGTTTATTATTCCATTCTACCAACCAAAATTCCTCTTTCAGGGAAGGGGTATGATAATACTTCCATAAAATACTGGACAGACTTGTGGGGAAACTACTTTATGAATATTAAAGGGTTATAGAAATGTGGACCACTATACAACCTTATTGATTGGTTCGTAGAAAATCAGTTGGACTCATCTCAAGCCATGCTGCTTTTCTTTTTAAAATTCTTTTTTCCTGGGCTTGTCTCCAAGAGCACACCACTGTCAAAGTATTGGGGAAGCACTGCTTTGCTGCACTATACCATCTATTTAATTCCATTCACAAGGACTGTTTGGCAAAGGGGGACTTAGCTGCCTGTTGAGGAATGATAAAGCTGCTCACTCTTAGGATTATGTAAGATAGCATAGGAAGGACAGATAATAATGGAAAGAAAATCCTGCCTTTCTGGAAGCCTCAGGCAATGACCATGTTAATGCTAATACTCTGATGGTCCCCATTAAAATTTGCTGATCCTGAGATGTCATATGCATACAAATAAATAAATAAATGAATTGGGAAGTTTGAATTTTAAAAATGCCATGTATAATAATGTTTGAAAAAAAAAAAACCAAACTTCAGAATGTACAGATGAATCATTACTTCATGCAATACCATAAGACTATTGGGATATTGTCTCATTTTTATCTGAAAATTCATTCAGTCAGATCCTGATTAGACACTGCTCATAACATGGAGTTTGAACTACCCTTCTTCAATAGCTGTCTAGACACCAAGGGAGTTTACTTTGGCACAGTCACTCCCTGATTTTCTCAATCACTCAAATAGAGTAAAACACAACCATGCTTACTTACCCTGTGGGGTGTCAGGGTGTAAGGTGGGCTAAATCTAATCTGGTCTTTCTTTCCCTGAAGAGATAGAATGTGCCTCATAAACATAGTTTTGTGATATTCATCTCAGGTAATTTGGTTTAATATAACTATTGCACGTCATCCAAACAATTAAACAGCTTTTGAGTTATAGAATTTTGATCCTTAGGTTTTACTGGGATAGGTTACTGACCCCTCTCTGTCTGTGTGTGTGAGAGAGAGACCGAGAAACAGATGCAGACAGAGATACAGTCAGACACAGACACACAGAGACACAAAGACAAGACAGACACACACACACACACACACACACACACACACACACACACACACAGAAAATAACAGTGAGAGTGAGAGAGAGAGAGAAAGTGAGAACTACTGACTCTTGGACTCTTGGCAGTCCTGGTAAAATCTGTGACCACGTCAAAATATTTTAAATGTTTTAAAATGCATAAGCTAAAATGCATAGGATTACCTAGGAAACCAATTATATTGCTCTACAGTTATTAATTTAAAAAAATACTATCCCAAAGTAGAAATCCCAATTTAGTATATGAAAGACAAGAAATAGATATATACATTATTGCAGTTATATCTTTACAGATTGTTTTGAAAATCAAATATATTAATGTGACTATAGTGAGGATATACAGTTATAGTCAGTAGCTGGTGCCATCTTCGGGCTTATCTCCCAGACTGCAGACCAAGTTCTAAATCCCTGCATCTTAGCCTGGGTTTAGAGGGGAACTACTATCATCTTTCATCAAATCAATTCAATAAAAATGTATTAAGTATCTATTATGTTGCAGACACTGTATTAGGTTTTATAGGAACAAAGACAAAATGAAATACAGCTTCTCTCCACAATGTGCTAACATCCTCACATTTGTAGCAGGCAAATCATAAAATGATGATGATGATGGTGGTAGTGATGATGAGGAGGAAGAGGGAGAGACCACTAAGTTAGAGGGACAAGAGCAGGCTTCTTGCAGCATGTGGTACAGAATCTCTGCCTTGAACAAAATCAGAAATTTCTGGAGTCAGAGTTGAAGTAGAAGTAAATTTACAGTCATTAGAGATAGCCAATGCAAATTCATGGAGGAAGGTAAAGGAATGCTGAATTCATTTGATTCAAATAACTTTAATAAATGTTTATGAATTGGCTACTATGTTCAAGGCATTGGGGATATAGAGAAAAATGAGTACCTATTGTGTATATACATATCCCTCTCTCTGTGTATACACACACACATGTATATAAATATGTATGGCATGTATATCCCTGTATTAGGCACTGTGGAAGGTACAAAAAAGAGCTAAGGCATCACAGTCTATTTGTAGAGATTGATTGTGTATATAAAAGGTGAGAGCATATGAAGAGGCATAGGATAAAAGCCAAATGAGTGATAAAGAAAATTGGTTTTGGGGTGAGTTCATAGCAGAATTCGATTAAGACCTAGGATAATAAAAGAAGCCTATTTGGAAGAATTGGGGCTTGTACTACTCCATGAATAGTAACAATGACAACAACTCACATTTTTATGGTGTTTTCTGATTTAAAAAGTCTTTTTCCCAAAACAATTGAAATGCAAGTACTAGTTTTCTTATATTATAGCATAGGATCCTGGGCCTTAAAAGGAGGGATGGAATCAAGATTCTCATGGTCCTATTTCATGAAAATGGCAGAGGTGGATCTAGTCCTCAGATTCCGTACCCTGTGTCCCTTCCAGTACACTGTGTTGTTGGAGAACAAGGATACTTTTCAAGGGTCAAGAGGTTGATTGGAACACAAATGACTAGTCCAATTCTCATGTTAAAGGGTTCAAAATAACTGGGGCACATCTCACTGCTGTAGCTAATATGATGGAGTAAATTAAATACTCACAATTCAATCAACCACTGGGCATTCAGCCATCATGGCAGAATTCACTGTGAACACAGCTACATTGTTGGCACTAGACAATCAGTCCACTCCATCACTCAAATGACATTGTACAGAGTCTTCCTTGGAATACCTTTCAAAAAACTGAGACTGGTCTAAGGGAGGATATTTACCAAATAGTACAGGTAGGCAATGATACATTAAACCACCTGTAAAAATAAGACTATGAGGAAAAATATGATTTTTCTTCTGCAACATAAAGCAAAACCTCATTAAGGCAGAGCTCCTCAGCCTAGTTTCTAAGGAAGTCTCAGATTGTATTTAGTATTTTCTTTGCCTTCATTTTCAAAGGGTTATTTGTCAAAAACCTGTATTCTCAATACTGAAATTACAAACTAGTAATATCTTAGAGTATAGATTCCAGACTCTTCCATATGCAACACTCGGCTCCTTTACTTTTGTCTTAAGAAGATGGAAGAAAATTGCAATAAAAGTGATAAAAGTGCTTGAAAGCAAAAAGCCTTTAGTATTTTTTTTAACCTGGGTTAGAAAAAAAGCAAGATATAAATATATCAGCCAACACTTGGATGAAGCCTAGATTTTGCCAGTAATTTGGATAGCAGTGAACTTTGTCTATTTACAAATCCACAAAAAGACACAGACACTAAATTCCTTTAGCAATTTGGCAGTTTGATGCTTCACTTTCACTGACAACCATGTGATATACAGGAGCCGCCTGCCCAGTCGCATTACTTGTTAACAAGATTTGTACCTGAAATTCCTGCAGACCTCTTCACAAACTCACTTGAACTATACGTTTCCATGACAAGCAAAACCTGAAAGTAGTGGATGCCAACAAAATGTACAGATGGCAAACGTGTTTAAAGAGGCCTTAAACATTTGCAGGAGAGCTTCCTTTAGTTTATAATTTAGATAGATTATGTCAACACCCAGGGGCAACCAAACATGCCAGGTTCTGGATGGAGTTGCTTAAATAAGTTAAATTTAATAATGCTTCAAGAGGCAGATTCCTTCAGTTCTTGTTGAGAAATGGTGTGATCCAGATTGTACCACTTAGTGTGCTGTTTCTTGGGAATGCAGAATGAACTCACTATCCTGACATGATGCTATAAATAATCTAGATGGGAGTTTCCAGCTGCTGGAAATGTCATATTCAAGGGAGAAAAGGGCAGTCAAAATCTATAAGCTAATGAAGCAGAGACAAAAGCTGGTCAATAAATCAATTCTATTCAATGAGTATTTATCAAGCCCTTTTCAGGTTCTTAAAACATAACTATAGGAGATTTAGGGGAGTTATGCAACCTGATCATAAAGAAAATCTATTTGTGGGGAACAAATAGAAAACATGGAAATTATTAAGAAACAAACAAAAAAAAAAACAACAAAAAAGTGTCAAACAGTTTTTCACGTAATCAACATAAGTAACTGGATACCAGATGCTATGCATTTGAGATATAAATATAAAGAAATAAATCATCCCTAACCTTAAGTACGTAATCTGGGGGTAGTAGGTGGTGCAGAGAATAGAACACTGCTTCTAGAGTCAGAAGGACACAAGTTTGAATTTGGCCTCAGACACTTAATAGCTATGTGATCCTGTACAAGTCACTTAACCCTAATTGCCTCCAAAAAAGCAGCAGTTTATCAGAAGATAGACAGGGCAGCTAGAGAGGGCTGAGTGAATAAAATGCAGGGCCTGGAAGTTCAGAATCAATATCACATACTTACTATCTGTGTGACCCTGGGCAAGCCACTTAACCTCTTTTTGCTTTGGAAAGAGCTAGGTGGCTCAGTGGATATAACTTAACCTTTACTTGTCTTAATCCACCAGAGAAGAAAATGGCAAATCACTCCAACATCTTTGCAAAGAAAATCCCATCTGGGTTACAAAGAATCAGACATGACTGGACAACAGTCTATCAAGACAAATATATATATCTTTTATACATTTACTTATATAAGTACATGCTTCTTCCTGGTACATGATAGGTATTTAATAATGCATTTTTATTGATTGATTTAAAATACATATAAGTAGATATAGAATACATATATACCTATTTTTGCATATGTATATGTATGCATATATGTGTGAATTATAATACTGGAGCTACCTACATCCCAACTAGGGGAAACAATATACCTTGGTGATGGATTTCAATATACAGTCCTGTGAGCTACTGGTATATAAAGAGCAAGAAAGAGCAAAAATGTCAGCCTCTTTTACCCTGGTGATTTTCCTCATGTGCTTTAAATGGAGGTAAAAAACTAAAAAGCAGTAAACATGTCTAAGAATAAGGCATTCTTTTTTAAGCCTAGGATTGGTTTATATGAGCAAAACAATTAAAATACTCAGAAAAGGTTTGTTTAAAGATAAAAGGGATGGGGAGGGAGAAACTATCTGCTTTTGGAAGCAATGTTATTTGAATATGCCTGAGGATGCAAATGATTACTACCTACTGGCAGAAAAGAAAGCACTATTTTTCCCTTACTTGATTCCCATCTTTCCCCTCTATGAGAACAGTCTTCATACTGGAAAGGACAGAATAAGCATTGTGATGAAAAACCTGGAACTTAAGAGAGATCAGATCTATGGGATCATGGGTATAGAACTAGAGGATATAGTAAAAGAGCACCAATGAGCATTAAATTCAAGACTCTAGATTCAGAAAAGTAGCACTACATACTGTAGCGTACATACATACTTTGAAACAAAAAGAGTAATCTTTGAGCAAATATGGAGAATGAAGAAAATGCAAAGAAACAAATATGGGTAACTATGATTCTACTCTTCAGAGTGGGGAGAGATGGAATCCCCAACTGGTTATAAATAAGCTTGACACTAATACTTAATAACTTTCTAGAATATATTATAAAATAGATAGGATATTTTTGTTATTCAGAAAAGACAGCAATAATCACTAGAGGCCAGCATGAATTCATTTATATTCAGCACTGGCATTATTTCCTTATTTATTTTATTATTATTATTTTTTTAATTTTGACTAAAGGACTAAGCTTGAGGAGGACCAAACTGAAAGAAAGGTTTTTATTGCATTCCATTGGGCAATATCTTTGGCCCTGTTATCTTCGAAACTATTATTAACTATTTAGATGAAAACATCAAATAAAAGATTATCAAATTCATGTTGACAAAATGGGAATAGTTCATTTGATATGTTAATAATAAAACATGTTATAATAGATAAAGCTCTAGATTCAAGTTCATAGGACCGATTTTGATTCCTTGCCTGACCTTTGATCATTTACTTCACTTCGCTGAGATTTGATTTCCCCATTTCTAAAATAAAGGAATTGGACTATGAACAGTTCTCAAAGTGTGGTCTGGGGAATACCTAAAATTTTGACATGTTTTTAGGACCTCAACAAGGTCAATACTATTTTGATAATAGTTTTAATTTCTAATGGGAAAATATCAAAAGATACAACTTACATAAATAAAAGCTCTTTGGGAAAACCTTCATTAATTTTTAGTAATATAAAAGTTTATAATTTCAAAAAAGTTTGAGAACTATAGTATTTAATGATCTCTAGGAACCCTGTAAGTCTAAATTGTATATTGTTGTTTAAATTTCTGTTTTGAAAATGATTGTGATCAATTGAGAGAATCTCATCAACATGATTAAATTTAGCAAAGATAAATCAGAAACCATTTAACTTTTTAAAACCACAGGTTTCACAAGGGCAATATGGGAGCAGGGAAGAATAAAATGTTTACATAATTTAAAGATGGTTCATATGGGAAAGATCTTACAAATTCTATTGCCTCCAAGCTTAGTATAAAACAAAAGAGTCACAAGGCAGCCAAAGAAGCCAACATGAGTTAAACTTATATTAAGAGAAGATGATAGACAGAATGAAGCAGGAGTAGGTGTTCTGACCTGGCCAAATAATGTAAAATATTGACTAGTCCTCGGTATCACATTTTAGAAAGAGAACTGACAATGTGGAGTACATGCAAAGCATGGAATCAAGATATTGAGAGACCCTAGGATCATGTTAGACCATGGTTGGTTGATGGCATCTACGTGTGTGCTTATTTTGGAAGAGAGAAGCCTTTCCCTTTCAAATAGTCATTGCAATCTACCATTCCTCCTCTTTAGTTGTGTGGAGGTACGAAGACTTTCTATGTTGTTCTACATTAGAATTGGGGTGGGGAATTAGAGTGGGGTGAAAGAGAGACAAAGACTGAGAGAGAGAGAAAGAGAGAGAGAGAGAGAGAGAAGAGAGAGAGAGAGAGAGAGAGAGAGAGAGATACAGAGACAGAGAGAATTGCTCAGTATAAGACCCAATTTTCAGTGAATTAGATGGCCAGAGGTGGAATAGCCTGCTTAATTAAGTAGGGACTTATCTATTATTGAAAATTTTCAAACCAAGGGTGAATGACCATCTTTCAGAAAAGTTTCAGAGATGATTCCTTCTCGAGTATTGGTTGGAGTAGATCCTAGTTTCTTAAATTCTGGGTTACAAACCCAAACGGGGTGTTGTAACTGAATATAAGGATCTCAAAACTATGCTTTATTATCAGTAAATGTTTGATTTGTATACCTATTTTATATTCCTATATACCCATGGTCATGTAAAAATTTCTTAGGTAAAAAGGGGTTGAGAGTGGAAAAAAAAAATTAAGAAGCCCTGAAGTACCTGACTTCAAGGTAATTTATAGTCCAGGTATTTTGTGATATGGTCTCCTTGACACTAATTTTGTTGCTGTTGTTGTTTCTAATTGCTTTGCTCTCTGATCTTTATTCTTCATCAATATGTGTTCTGCTTCCCCAGTGCTGACTCTCTTCCTGGTTCCTACTTATGGCCCTTTAAGTATCACAATATGTTTATATGTTTGACATTATAAATTTTCTTTGGGAGATAATGATTATATGTTAGCAGGGAAACAAAAAGGCTTATATCTATTCATATAGATCTGTGTGCGTGTGCGTGTGTGTGTGTGTGTGTGTGTGTGTGTGTGTGTGGGTATACTCATACACATAGTTGATGACATAGTTGATGATAATTTAATGACTATAAGAATATAAGACTGGGAGCCAAGAGACCCAGATTCTTGTTCTAGCTCCACAATTAGCTAGAAGTGGGAATTTGGGCAAATTACATATTTTCTCTGGACTTTGGTTTGCTCTTATAAAATTTGAATGTCTAGAAAGGATAATTATGAGAGAAACTCTGGCACAAGTGAACAAAACCAGAATAGAATACCTGGATAAAAGTGTTTGTTAAAGATAGTAGAGATACCTCTTCAAATCTTTTCAAGAGGTTGTATTTTTATACATTGCAAAGGGTCCTGATTATGCAGCAATAATAATACCTCAAGAGACAAAAGTGTACAATGGAGAAAAAACTGGCCTTGAAGTTGGGAAAACCTGGATTCAAATCTATTTTCTGCTTTAGCCAGGATGATTGACCATAATCAAGTCATCAAGTCCCTCATTATCTCAGACTACTTTCAAAGCAGGTGATTAAATGTTTTCATGAGGAATTTTCCATCTTAATGAAATCACAGAACTTCAGGGATAACAATTGGTGATACAGTAGTTAAAGCACTAGGCCTGAAGTTGGGAATACCAGAGTTCAAATTCAGTGTCAGACATTTCCAAGTTCTGTGACTCTGAACAAGTCATTTAACCTGTTTGCCACAGTTTTCTCATTTGTGAAAATCAGCGTAATTCATAGTCCTTATGTCCTAGGATTTTTGAGGTGAACTGAACAAGATAATATTTGCAAAGTATTTACTTATCACAATGTTTGGAATAAAGTAAATACCTTCTATATATGTGCATATATAAAATGTTATCTGTAATATTAAATAGTAAAATCAATGTAATATTATGAAATAATAAGAATAACATGTTTTATTATATCAGTTCATATTTCAAAGATATTTATTTCAATGTTGACATGGTGCTTTCTTTATAATACTGTGAGGTCAGTAGTTTAAGCATTTACTCCATTATACAGATGAAGAGACTGAAACACAGAGCAGGGTATGAGACTTGCCCATGAGGTAGGTTTTAAGGCAGGTTTCCAGAACCTGGGCTCAGAACTTTATCCAATGTAGCAAACTTAATTTCAGTTGTCTTGTACAGGTCTTGTACTTACCAGTCATCTTTCCAAGCATTCCTACCACAAGATATAGCTACATTATATTTGGGACTCACTAGCCCACAGCTATCTGAGCTGTCAGTAAAAGTGCTAGAGTAACTCTCTTTAATGAAAGGCATTCCTAGAATGCCTTTCTTTAAGTGGCAACAGTATTTGTATCTCTGTATGCTTTAAAATTTCTTTACCTTATGCATTTATTTATATCCTGAACAATGCTGCTGTTAGAGGAAGAAAAAAATACAAATACAGCTTCATTGCTAGTCAAGTAAATAATAACCTTAAGAAGTGTGTAATTTTAATTATGATAGCAATTATGTTGTTAGAATCACATCACTGTAATGAAATAATTTTCCATATGGCATGGGAGTGACACAGGAACATTTCAAGGCAAATATGCTAATGTTTAACTTGGATAATTATCCATCTGTAAATCATCACCTATTTAGATAGGTCTTCCTATATTTTAGTACACAACATTATGGGATAGAGAAGAGAATCCAAAAAGCAAAAAAAGAGTGGAAATGGGTCCTGTTTCATATGTTTCCTCTGATCCTTATAACCTGGGAGGCCTTGGGCACTTTACCTGTCTGCCCTCAATTTCCTTAACTGTTAGATGAGGCTATTGGACAAGATGGCCTTTTAAATATCTTCCAGCTCTAAATTCATGATTCCATGATTCTATAAAATCTTGAGAATGGTTTGTGTGGCTCAATAGTGACAAAAATGTAATACAGTGGCACAAAATGGAGGATGAGAAAAAGGGTGGGAATATTCTCTAAGTCAAATAAGAAAATAAGAAATGTGAAAAGATTTAGGCTATACACAGTCAGGGATACATTTTTTGAGTCAATTACAAAGAGAAAACCGATGAGCTTTTAAACTTCATGTGGCAACGTTGGAAGGAGTTTAAATTTAAAATAAATGCTATTTTAAAATTGCAAGTTTTAGACCAAATGAGAAGGTAAGATTTCCAAAATCAAATGGCCTTTTAGGAATTAAGTTAAAAATGAGCAAACTAATTTCATTTGCAACTTAAATAAAGCTCTCCTGAACGGCCTGAATCCTCTGGGGCATGTGCTGGAGAAATTCTGTCTGCAGATGTAGGCTATGGAGATTAATGAATCCTACCGCATTTTAGAATGAGTTTACAAGGTGATTCCAAAACGTTTTCTGAGTAAAAGCTATAATAAGCTAGCTGGTCCCAGAGTGTATTTTGAAACACAATAGCACAACTTTTTCATCGACCTTTTAGAATTCCTTTAATCATGTTCATTAAACAACCGGGAACATGTCAAGATGTTACTGATGAAGCCTGAGCCCTCAAAAACACTGTCAGGAACTAGGACTGATTCCTGCTTTCAGGAATAGACAATGATTTAACAAATATTTATTCAAAGTCTGCTATGTTCACAGCACTTCACTAAGGCCTGGGTCCAATATAAAGCATGATATTTTGCAGATCCTGTCCTTAAGAAGTTAATGATCTAGTTAGAGAGAACCAAACAGGCAGGTATAAAAAGTTAAACAGCAGTGATAGGTGGAAATAGGGGTAAAACACCACTGAGAATCTGACAGATATTTGGGAATCTAAATGCTACCACTCTGAATCCAGTCTTGTTTAAGTATACATTCCGGAATCTAATTACCAAAGACATTGAGGCTCCTACAGAGCACTGATAAAGTTGATAAGGAGATGTGACACCAGTCTGAGACTTACTAGCTGTTTGAGTTTGGGTAAGCCATATTACTTTTTCTTTTTCCAATTAGTATTTTATTTTCCAAATACATGTAAAAGTTTTCCATATTAATTTTTGTAAAACTGTATTCCTGATTTTTCTCTCTCACTCCAGTTACCCCCCCCATCTGACATACATTAAATATGTGCAATTCTTTTAAATACATTTGCATATTTATATTGTACAAAAAAAAAAAGAGAGAAAGATCAAGAGGAGGAAAAACATGAGAAGGAAAAACAAGCAAACAAACAAAATGTTGAAAATACACATTCAGTCTCCATAGTTCTCTCTCTGGATGGAGATGGCATTTTCCATGCCAAGTTTATTGGAAATGCCTTGAATCACTGCATTATTGAAAAGAATCATGTCCATCACAGCTGATTATCATATAATCTTGTTGTTGCTGTATATAATATTCTCTTGGTTCTACACAATTAATTCACTTAGTATCACTTCATGTAAGTCTCTCCAGGACTTTCTGAAATCACCCTGCTGATTGTTTCTTATAGAAAAATAATATTCCATAAAATTCTTATACTATAATTTATTCAGCCATTCCCCAACTGATGGGCATCCACTCAATTTCCAATTCCTTGTCATTATAAAAAGAAGCCATATTACTTCTTTACCACATAGCTGTCTCTTCTATAAAGTACAGCAAAAAGTCTAGCCTTGAAACCCAATCCCATCAAGTTGTAACATTTTACATTTTAAGATTATTCCAGATTTGATATTTGATAATCACTGAATCAAATCCCTACAGCTTTATGTTCTATGCTTCCTGATATTTCTGTAATTCTATGTTCTTTGGTCATAGGTACTTAAGTGGTAAAGTGGATGAATCATTGAGCCTGCAGTCAAGAAGACCTGAGTTCAAATTCAACCTCAAGCCTTTGCAAGCTGTATAATGTTGGCCATGTCACTTTAGTTCTGCCTGCCTTGTTTTCTTTAGCTATACTATGGGGAGCTCCTACCTTGCAGAATTGTGAGGGTGAACTAGGATATATATATATACATATGTATGTAAAACTTGGCACAGTGTTTGATCCAAAGAAACAATATTCTTGTATTTAATTTACTTTGATTAGTAATTTTAAAACTTTCACCTTATAATCTAATCAGACTCCAGGCTCAATTCATTTTCATTCCATATACATTTATTAAGCACCAATTAGATGTAAGACATTGGAATCTGGGTACTTGGGATAAAAGGGATACAGAAAGACAGACAGAGACAGAAAAATAGAGAGAGGGAGTGAAAGAAGAAAGAAGAGAGAGAGAGAGAGAGAGAGAGAGAGAGAGAGAGAGAGAGAGAGAGAGAGAGAAATAGAGAGAGAGAGAGAGGAGACAGACAGATAGATAGATAGATAAATAGATAGATAGAGGCAGTTTCTTTATCTGTACAATGGGGATAATACAAGCACTAATCTTCCATCCAGGGTTGTTGTGAGGATAAAATGATGTGATACTTAGCACAATACAGGATACATAGTTACCATTATTATCATCATTATTGTTACTTGTACAGAGGAAGGATTAGGAAGAGTCTTGAATCAGGGAGACTAATTAAGATGCTTAATTCAATAGCTCAGATGATAAATGATAAGGGTCCATATTCAGATAATGGCCCAGTAAGTACAGAAAAAACAGACAGAAATCTATGAAGATAAAATCAACACTTGGGTAATCTTTTGGAAATAGAGGACTGAGAGAGAAGGAAGAACAACAAAACAAAAATAAAAGAGGAAGAGACCCTCAGTAGTCATTAAGTTCATTTACACATGGTCCAACTCACCTTTATATAGTTAACAAGTCATTATGCAGCCTCTGTTTGAAAGTTTTAAAACAAGAGAAATCTACCACTTTTTGAATCAATCTATTCCACTTTTCAACAACTATAACTGTTTGGAAGTTGTTCACAATGTCTGTTCCCTGAATTTGTGTCAGTATGATTCAAAGTCTGTGAATCTGGATGACTAGAATTACTTTAAGTGCAGAATACTCAAGTGATCTAGGTGCTAAGTATCTGAAATAGGACAGTAACAATGTGAATCAAAAGGAAGGGGTAGATTCATACGTCAATATGCTAGTAGAAGGAATGGTAGAAGAAGCCAGGTTTATAACTTAAGCCACAACAGAGAAAATGAAGGGAAATCTGTATACAAGAAGAATACATTTTCTTCCATATGGAATAGTAAAGCAGGCAATGCCATTTTCTGGAATAAGAAGCTTGGTTAACCAATCTCTCGCAGGCGGATACCTTGAGAAACAGATGCTTGGGCATAGTGACTGGCCAACCACCTTGGGGAAACTTCTAGTTACTATGTTCTTAGAAATACAAATATTTAAGCTTATGACAAAGTGAGGTTGATGCTGATGATCACTATACTATTTTGGTGGAAAGGAAAGAGAAGCTCTAAATGATAGTTCAGGAAACCGGATCAAAGTTATAGACACTGAGAAGACACTGCACCAATGCTGGTTTGGGGCAAAGCAATAACTGGTAATTTGATTGTCCAAGATAAGTTTTTTAAAATGTACCTTTAAGTCAATTAAAAACAAATTGTGTGTGTGTGTGGGGGGGAGAGGGATGGGGGAGGAGTGTTACTCCAGTCAATCAATCAATCAATCAATCAATATTTATTAAGTTCCAGACATTGTGCTAAGCACTGGGATACAAAAAGAAGCAAAAGACAGTCTCAGCCCTCAGAAAAGCATTTAATCTAATGAGTATATCAGCCTTTGCCTTTATAGGTTAAAAATGCTGGAAATCTGCAAAATTTAAATAGCAATGGGTCCTACTAATCAAAATGAGTTGGAAGGTGTCAGAGTGATGTTGCCTTCTTTGCTATATTAATTTCAGGCTTCAAGTTGAAAAAGCTGTCTGGGACAATTTTGCCTAACAAAACACTTAGCTCATAGTAGGTGTTTAATAAATTGTTATTAATTATGAAGACAGCACAGAACTGAAGCACTAGAAGAAAATGCCCCATTTATGGATGCCCAGCCAAATGCCTCCTCCTTCTAGATACTATGACCTAACTAATGAATCTGACTTCTTCCAGCATATAGGACATGTATATAATTATGAGGAATAAAAAACATATAGCTTATTTTTGTATAACAAAAATAAACCCTACTGCTTGAATCACTATCCTCTGCAGTCACAAATTGATAACTTTGGAAAATTTTCTCTGTCACCAATATGTAGGTTTTTCCTGTGTTAGGTTATGCAGTGGCAGATACAAATTAGTGTAACTAGTCCTTCTTGGCTGCCAAGAGCTTCCTAGCTAGGTGAGGAAAGAAAAAAAAAAAAAAAAAGGGCTCACAGTGAAGATAATTTCCAATCAGAAATTTAATGTTGAAAGATAATTTAATCATCATCTAGTAAAACCTTCTAGTTTTACTTGGAAGAAACTGAGTACATGAAACACAGGTTCTAATCCCGAACATGTGATTAATTAAACATCTGAAATGCTTTTAAATTCTCATCAGTTTAGTTTCACTCATTATATGATTGAAGCTGGATAGTGCAGTGGACAGAGAATAGGTTCTGAAATTAGCAAGATCAAAGTTGAAATATGACTTCAGATACTTACTAGTTGTATGATTAAAAGCTAGTTATTCAACTTCTGTATACTTTAATTTCCTGATCTGTAAAATGGGGATAATAATAGCACCTAAATCCCAAGATTGTTGTGAGGATAAAATGAGAGTATTTAAAAAGTGCTTTGCAAACTTTAAAATATTATATAAATACCAGCTATTATCATTTGTAGTCAGTAAAAGGATATGGTTACAAGTGATTCTAAAGATCTTTTTCAATTTTTAAATTGTATGATTCTAAGAATCTAGAGAATTTACAAGCTAGATAATTAGGCTATAAATAATCAACAATTATTGGGAAAAAGATGGATCAATCTAAGGATATTTAGAGTTTTAAATGCTGTTTGAACATGATTATATTAATGCTTTTAAGTCTTTTTTTTTTTTTGAGGGGGACCTGGTCAAACATGTGCAGAATGAGTAGTTTTATCTACTCTTTAAATAACTTGAATAAAATATTCCACCAAAGAAAATATGAATCTGAGTAATAAATCCTATTGTAAACATACATTACCTTATTAAGAATAAATGTGTTTGAGATAGGAAACAGAAATGATTTATTATGATCATATATTAAGATTCAAAAGATCTACAGAAGTCTATTCAACTAACTCATATTGAAGGTGAGAAAATAGTTGCAAAGAGCTTAAACATCTTGCCTATGATGTTACAAATGATAAGTGGCAGTGCCTCAAATCAAATTCAGGTCATTTGATTCCAAATCCAAGAACTTTTATACCACTGTAACTCTTCCCCTGAAAACCATTTTCTTAGAAAACATTTCAATTTGCAAAATTGTCTGTTTTGATTTTTTTTTTGTGAGATCCAATTCTGAGAAAGAAAAGAAGGAAGGAAGGAAGGAAAGAATAAATGAATGAAAGAAAGGAAGAAAGAAAGGAGACAGGAAGAAAGAAAGGAGGGAGGAAGAAAGAAAGGAAGGAAGGAAGGAGGGAGGAGGGAATAAAAAAGAAAAGAAGAAAGGAGGGAGGGAGAAAGAAAAAAGGAAAGAAAAGAAGAATGAAAGAAAGAAAAGAAAGAGGGAAGGAAGGAAAGAAAGAAATCTAAAGAAGAAGAAAAAGAAGAAGAAGGAGAAGAAGAAGAAGAAGAAGAGAAGAAGAAGAAGAAGAAAAAGAAGAAGAAGAAGGAGAAAAAGGAGAAGAAGAGGGAGAAGGAGAAAATGAATGAAGGGAGGGATGGAGAGAGGGAAAAAGAAGGAAGGAAAAAAGAAAGGAAAGAAGGAAGGAAGGAAAGAAAGGAAAGAAGGAAGGAAGAAAGAAAGGAAAGAAGGAAGGAAAAGTAAGAACAAAATCTAAAGAAGAAAAGAAGAAGAAGAAAGAAGAAAATGAATGAAGGGGGGATAGAGGAAAGGTAGAAGGAAGGAAGGAAGGAAGAAGATATCTCTCATTAATACAGTAGTCTAAGTTTTGTAAATATTTATAAGTATGTATGAATACATATATACATATAAATACACACACACACATATATATATATTGATATTCATAGCAATTCATAGTCACCTTTAACAGGTATTAATTTCTTTATCTAACAATTGAAGATCAGCAAATTTAAGTGACTTGCCTAAGTTCAGAACTTTTATTTTACTGGAAGTATCTTTCTATGGGTCGTTCTAATACCAACTCCAGGATTGTCTCTAGTATTCTATACTGCCTAATGAAGTCAAGAAGCTAAAATCTGAAGGGAATTCTGTGCTGTTTTGGAAGGACTCTGATATAACCACAAAATTCTGAATCCTTGGGAAATTTTCCATGGTTCATTTATCCACATAAACTGAAGAAAGTGTCTATTGTATAAGCAATGGCAATAATTATTATTATAGCTTACATTTATTTCATGTCTTCAGGTTTATAACTCATTTGTTGATGGTTAAAGATAATGTTCACAGTAATTTCTATACAAAGATTGTCCATTGGCCTTTCATCAGGAACACAAGCCTGTGTCTTGGAGAAACAGATTCAATGTAAATCACTTTGATTTACAATGCCTTTTCTTTTTTGTAAGAGTGAGAACTGCCCATATTGATAGAGTGCTTGACCAAATGATGTGCAGCATGAATATCATGATTCCAGTAGTGTAAATCGTTGTCCATATTCATTTTAGAATGGTAAGTATTTGCACAGTCTATGACTTTGAATGTTAACTGCATCATTTATGTGGTCGCATAAAAGCTATTGGTTTAAATAGCATCCATTACATAGTAAAATATAAATTCTAATCCCAAATTACTTCCAACATTTCATCCCATCTTCTGCAAATAATTAAGGTTTAGTGATTTTTAAAAATTAATTGGAGCACTAAAATCACATCTGGCTTAACTGAAACATTCCTGGCATACAATACATTCATAGATTGTAGATCATATAACATGATCAAATCTTCAAAACACTTCAGAGTAAAGGTACTATATTGAACAGAACATTATTATTATATCATTCTTCCCTCAGGGTAGGTACTAAATTAAATGCATAACCGTGGAAAGGATTATGCAATGAAACTCAGTTTAAATGAAGTTCAATTCATGTTAGGGATGATATCAGGTTCAAGTCTAAATCACTTGCCAGTATGAGGAGTGGGTCTGGATTTTGAATAGTCAATTTGCTCTATTAGGAGGAAAACTTAATGTGCTGCTGCTAGATTCTAGCTTTTCTGATCCATCGGTCTCTAATTCCCAGAGGTATAGTGATAAAAAATTTAACAACCAGATCTTACAACTTAATCTGCATTAGTAAGATCTTCATCAGTTTTTGAAGTCTAAACAATGCACACAATTGTAAATCAAGCCCTGCTTTGTAGCATTTTCTAATCCCTAAGATATAAATATTCACATTCAATATTAACTATCATTTCTCTGGAGCTAGTTCCATATATCCCCATCACCTCTCTCAATGGTGGTGGTGGGGCAAGGTGAATATAACTTATTTGTTCTCTTAATTTCTGTTAGAGAAAAGGCCATGATAGACAAGCAAGTTTATAGATGATATGCCAACAAATGAACAACAAAATATTGAGGATCTATATGTACAACACAAATGAAAAAATTTTAAACTCATAGAAAAATAATGTAGTATATATGAAGATGAACCCAAAGATATGATCTGATTGATGTTGAGCAGAAAAAAATTATAAGAGCAACATGTTTTCCTAGGGCATTCTGGTAGGAAAATATTAGTTATCTTCCAGTCAGAGAAGAGTTCTGAGAAGAAATTATATTTCAGGAATTATTTCAAAAACAGTTGAGAATATTGCTATTATTTATATTTAAATACTTATTGTGGCTCCATTATACTTGAATTGTTTCTTTCTGGATGCTTGCAATTGTTTCTCCTTGACCTGGGAATTTCAGACTTTGGCTATAACATTCCTGGGAGTTTTCATTTTGGTATCTCTTTCAGGAGGTGATCAATGGATTCTTTCAATTTTTATTTTACCTTCTAGTTCTATAATATAAGGATAGCTTTCCTTTTCTTTCTTGAAAGATATTGTCCAGCAGTAAAAGACAATGATGAATATATACATTGTTGGTGGCACTGATCCAAACATTTTGGAGTGCAATATGGAACTATACCCCAAACTATTCATATCCTTTGATCCAGCAGTGTCTTTAGGGGGCCTGTATGCCAAAGTGATCCTAAAAAGGGAAAACCATCCAAATGTGCAAAAGTATTTGTAGCAGACCTTTTTGTAGGAGAACTGGAAACTGAATAAATAGGTGTCCATCAGTTAGGGAATGTCCGAATAAGTTATGGTATATGAATTATGGAATATTATTATTCTATAAGAAATGATCAGTAGGATGATATAAGAAAAGCTGGGAGAGACTTACATAAACTGATGCTAAGTAAGATGAGTAGAACCAAGAGAACATGGTACACAGAAGTAACAAGATTATACAATGATGAACTCTGATGGACTAGGCTCTTTTCAACAATGAGAAGATTCAAGCCAGTTCCAATCATCCTGTTATAAAGAAAGCCATCTAAATCCAGAAGGAGAATTGTGGGGACTGAGTGTGGATCCCAACATAATATTTTCACTTATTTTTGAGTTGTTGTTTGCTTGCATTTGTTTTCTTTCCCATTTTTTTCCCTTTTTGAACTGATTTTTCTTGTGCAGCATGATAATTGTGATAATATGTATAGAAGAATTGCACATGTTTAAATATAAACTGGATTACTTGCTGTCTAAGTAATCTAGACTTGCTGTCTAAGGGGAGGAGGGAGGAAGAAAAAAAAAAAGGAAAACAAACTTTTACCAGGGCAAATGTTGAAAACTATGCATATGTTTTAAAATAAAAAGCTTTATTTAAAAAAGAAAGAAGATGCCTGGGCTTTTTTTTTTTTTTTTTTTTTTTTTTTCCCTAATCATGACTTTCAGGTAGACAAGAATTTTAAAATTATCTCTCCTGGATCTATGTTCCAAGTCTGTTGTTTTTCCTTTTTTTTTTTTTTTTTTTCATTCTTTGGTTTTGTTTTGTTGAAACCTGATTTCTCATAAAGTCATTAGTTTCCATTTTCTCAATTCTAGTTTTTAAGGAATATTTTCTTACGCGAGCTTTTGTACCCCCATCACATTTGGCCAATTTTGTTTTGTAAGGCATTTTTCTCCTCATTAGTTTTTGTATTTCCTTTTGTACTACCCTCAATTCTCTTCTTAATTTTTCCTCTATCTCTCTTAATTGACAAAATTCCTTTTGAGCTCTTCAATAGCTTGAGCCCAATTCTTATTTTTCTTTAGATGTAGGAACTTTGACTTTGTTATCTTCTTTTGAGTACAGGTTTGATCTTCTTTGGCACTTCTTTGTAACGTTTTATGGTCAACATCTTTTTTTATTGTCTATTCATTTTTCTATACTATTACTTGACTTTTAACTGTTTGTTAAAGTAGAACTCTGTTTCCAGAGTGGAGGGTGCACTATCCCAAGCTTCAGGGGTTTTATGCAGCTATTTTCTTTCTTTCTTTTTTTTTTTTTAATAATGTTTTATTGACAGAACCCATGCCAGGGTAATTTTTTACAACATTATCCCTTGCACTCATTTCTGTTCTGATCTGCCAACCTCCCTTCTCCCCCCTCCCTCCTATGCAGCTATTTTCAGAAATCTTTCTAGGAACCTGACTACAAGTACTCTTTTCTGTCCTGGAACTGTGAGGAGTATTCCCACCCCAAAGGAGATGTAAGATCTAGGGCTCTAAAGCAATAGAGACCTTTCTCTCTGCTAATAAAGAAGCTTCCTGTGAGTTGAGGCCTCCAGAAATTGCACACCCACTCTTGGTTTTCTGGTTTCCCAAGGCCTTCTCACCCTACTGACAACGTTTCCTACAGACTTTGCAAGTCATCTTTGGTATCTTTGGGCTGAGAGGTACAGAAACTACCAGTATTGCTTTTGATTCAGAGATCCATAGCCCAGTTCCTCTTTTGCTGCCATAGGGATGGGGCTGAAAGTGGGCCTAGGGGCAGGGTTGTGCTAGTGCAGACTGCACTGAGCTTATTCACTGGGCTCCCACTCTAATGCTACAGATCTTTTTCTCCTGACCTTCCAAGTTGCCTTTGGTTCCCTGGGCTGAGAGGTCGGGAAGCCACGGGTACTGCTTCTGAATCAGAGGTCCTAGACCCATTCCTGCTTTGTTACTGTGAAGTTGGGACTTGGACTGAGTCTGGGCTGGGGCTGTGCTCAGGACTCCCACCACAATATCACACATCTTTCCTTCTGACTTTCTAAATTGTCTTTAGCTGGAAAATGTTCTACTCTGTCTTTCTGGGTGTTCTAATGCTCTAACATAGTTAAAGGAGTTTGGAAGGTTTTGTGGGAGTTCCTGCCTTTATTCTGCTTTCTTGCTCCACCTTGAGGACCCTTTTCATTCTTAATTTTTTTTTTTTCTACTTATGTTTTCCCAATCTATATAACTTGTGGAATCATTACTGTCTAAAGTCTCATCCCTACCACCTTTCCCACATACAATGCAATGAAGAAAAACTCTACTGACTTGGGTGGTCTCTAATAACACCTCATATAATTGTTCTGATATCACTCTGCAAGGGGGCTCTTTTCTAAGACAGGCTGAGTTTAGTAAGCAGCCAAGATACTGAACACCTATTCTTTTAGCTGAACCATACACTACTAAGGGTTTAGTTTCTGATCTGATCCTGGCATCAGAGTGGGGCTTTACATTTGAACAATTATAAGAACCAAGTCAGGGCTAGTACAGAAAACTATCCACAAAATTCAGTGCAATTGGAGCATAATTTAAGCATGTTTTACATGTGAGGAATTGTGAATACAAAGAGAAAATGAAAAGCAAAACAAAACAAACAAAAAAGGCCTTGCTCTCAAGGAGTTTATATTTTATTGCATGAAAGGGAGAGTGCAATTAAGAAGAGCAAACTTTTCACTCTCCTTTGTTTTAAATATTATGCTGGCATTAACAACAAATGTTTAGTACCTACTATGTGCTAAGCTCTATTATGGGCATTGTGAGTGATTATAAAACAAATGAAAACAAACCAAAACCCCAATGTGATTCTTCCCTCAAAAATCAATACACTATTACAAGGAAGAAATGATATTTGCATTAAAAAAATAATATGTAAATAACAACAGAACCCTCTCTTGCTTCACGTGGCTATTGTACCTTCTGAAATTCACTCCTTTTAACTCATTCAAATGAGCAATACCTTCAAGCTACAAGTATATCTTTAACCAGCTTCCTCATAAGCAGCACTCTGGTGGTTTTAAATTGACACTGGCAAAGCCCCTTTCTAAAATGCAATATACTGTATTCCAATGAATAATGCATCCTTTATAAAATGCTCATGCTTCTTGTGGATTAGTTTGCATATCAAAAGCAACTCAGCTTCCTAAAACCCACATTAGACCATAAGAATGTTCACTTATGAATTACACTTTTCTGGCTGTTACCTTCTTAAAATTAGGCTATGTGAGCTGACCTGGAGATACAAATCTAAATGCATGATAAAGGAAGGGGAGAGGTAGGAGGGAATAGATATATGCATGTTTACCCCCTTCATTTGTGATGAGAAGTAGCCCCTATTTTAAATCAAAGATTTGAATGCCAAGAATGATTCAAATTTAACTTAAACACAGCTGTTTCCCTAGCTTTGACTTTTTCTTCTTATCATTTTTTTTTTTTTTTGTAATACTGGTTCCTTCAGGGTCCCAGCAGCCCAAAGATCACTGATAGCTTGAATCTGCAAATCTGAAAGAAATCTTTCAAATCTGAGAATGCCTACCAATTTTGAAGACAAGTTTGTTCAGTCATAAGACAAGTATTTGTCATTCTAAAAGATGGCTGAGACATTGAAAAATCCCAGGGTAACAACTCAATATTCTCCTACCCCTGATGGAGGCAAGAATAATATTATGATTAAAACAAACAAACAAACAAACAACCCATCCAGGAAAATAGATTTAACAATAAAAGGGGCCAAACCCCAATCAGACCTGGCCAAAGACAACCCTGTCATTTGTACCTCTTCAGTTTATTTTAATTTCAATTGAACCTGAGACAGATTTCTAATCTGTCAAAACTGGTGAAATCTGATCTTTGTGCATACTCCCAGAAAGAAAATTTATTCCAGGAGACAGATATTATTTTCTGTTTAGTTAAACACAGAGGGTTTTTGGAGAATGAAATTTGTATCTGACCTGGAAGGAGTTGGAAAATTAAAAAAAAAAAATGAAGGAAAGAAGGGAGAAGAACGAGAGAGAGCAAGGATAGGAGAGAAGAAAGGGGAAAAAGAAAGAAGAGAGGGAGGGATGGAGGAAATAAAGGAGAGAGGGAGAAAGAAAAGAAGGGGAAAAGAAAGATAAAGAGGGAGGGAGAAAGAAAGGAAAGAAGTAAAGAAGCAAATATTTACTAAGTAGCATATATATATATATATATATATATATATATATATATATACATACATACACACACACACACACACACACACACACACAGGCAGTGACCTACAGCCTACTGCTTTCTTGAATTTGTTTATGTTGATTTCTTTTTGGAAACTGTGAGATGGTGATTCAGGGGGAACAACATTTTTTGGTACCTTTGAGGAAGCTACTGAAAACTCTTGCTTCAAGTTCCTCTCCCTTCTGCCCTGTATTTTAAGAGGGTGTTGCTATTTTTTACACCTCTATGTTCTACTCTATCATCACTCAGGAACATATACACTAACATATCCACATATTTGAGTATATTAATAGAAACATATATATTTGTCCTACTCATCTTTAAAAAGGAAAGCATATTGAATTAAAACATAGGCCCCTGTTTGGAGTATGATCCACAGTCGTACAAAAAGACATAGCTGCTTCCTCAGAGCTGAGATACGGAAATAATTACACAGAAAAGAATAAAAACTCCAATCAAATAAGGAAATATACATCAATGAGTTCGACGCCAATTACTAGTAACAAATAGCATCTTAGAATCCTGTGAAGGCTATGCTCCCCTAAATGCAGAGGTATAAGAAATTTGCTTTCAGATCCAGCTCAATGCAAGAACCCATGTGGAGCTTTCAGCAAGTTTTGATAAAAGCACATAGACTAATGTGGATGCTCAGTTAACCAGAGAAGGAGAGGAATTTTTCATAGTGGATTTCTCAACACGTGGAAATCCAAGCAATATGGAAAGTTTTATAACACTCTTGTTGTAAGGAGCTAAATGTCCCTTTATTCCCTATCTCAAAAAGTCATAATAGACCCATTAAATTACAGAATGTCATATTTGGACCAAAAAATCAAAGACATTTCTCTTTTTATAGAAGAAGAAAAAGCAGACTCCTTGTCCTACGTTTCAAGGTCCTCCACAAAAATTCCTATTCTTTCTACTCTAAAATTTGCTACCTTAAACACATGCATTTCACTCCAATTACTGTAGCTTCACATATTCTTTTTTCTTATTTCTTCTCCTGGGACTGTTTTAACTGGTCCCCTGGAACAGCATGCCCTCCTAAAATGCTATTCACTGATTCAAATTCTACCCCTCCTCCAAAGATCATTTAAACTCTTTTCCTCTCCCCCTAAAAAGTCTTTTTATTCACATTGATTGGCATCTCTTTGCTCTGAATTCTGATAGGACTTAGTTTATTACTTGTTGGTCAAGTGTGATTGCTCCTAGAATTAAAAAGTTCAGTGTAAGATATAATTGCATAGTTTTGCTATCACTTCCTTAGTGAGAAGATGAAAGCCAGAGACAGGTCTGGAACAACTGAATATACCTACAACTGAATATACAAAAAGTGACAACAATAGGATACAGTTTTATAAAATTTAGCATTTGCAAAATGCTTTGCATGCATTCTCTCGTTAGATACTGACAAGAAATGAGGAAGGCATCATAAGCAGTAACATGCTCATTTTAATGATATCCTCATTAAAATGTAGATTCAGGGAAACACTATCAGAGAAATTATATGATTTGCTCAGAGATCCTTCAACTGGTTTAAGGCAGCATTCAAATCCAGTTCTCTCCTGACTGTAAGTCCAGGACTTGTCTTATTATATGACATGCCACTTCTTTATAAAAATAGGACATGAGATTAGCTGTCAAGATGAAAGGCAGTTAGGAAAGTTTGTTAAGCCTCATAATGAATCAAGATTAGCTTGTGGTTCTAAGAAGCCAAAAAATAGACAGCCATATGGGGCACTGGTAAAAGTTAACCCAGTTTGAAGAGAAAAGGGGATAATTGTAAGCGACATTCAAGGATCAATAGACCTAGAATGTCCATGCTTTGCAAAATCTGAGATTTAGAGTCAATATTAGGATGATTGGCTTAGAATCATGTCACTGGAGACAGACTGTGACAGTTATAATGCATGGCTTTGATAAAACTGCACTGGTAGGTGATTTTGAAGTGGTATTAACCAATGTCTGTGGGGCACGAAATACAAAAGACCCTTCACCTAGGGGGCTGTATAAATCCTGACTGTCCTATAGCTCTGTCATGCCACATAAGTATTTAATATTTTGTATTATGCATGAGTTGTTCCATAAATGTCAGTTCTGCCTTCCCAACTGAACTCTAATCACATTGAATGATTTCTAGATCTCTTACTATGCCCTGAACAAGGAAAAGTGCAAAAACAATTGATTACTAGTCTATGAAAATACACACATACACAAACTTACATGAAGAAAAAATGGGAGGCTGACAAAAATATTGAATTATTTTGATTCTGAATTTGACTGTAACCAAGGTGTAGTTTTAAGATTGATACAGAATGATACAGAGAAACTGGAGATTCCATGCCTAGGGAGAACATTTTATTCAAGTAGGGATTAAAGTAATCAGGAATATTTAGTTTGGAAAAGAGATGACTTAGGGAGAACATCATATGGTAAGGTAAGGAGCTCTGGCTCTAGATTTACAGGACATTGGTTTAAATGTCACTTGGCTGCTGCCATCTACTTGCTTGACTGATCTTGGCCAATTCAATTAACCTCATCAATAAAATGAGAAGTCTGGACAAGAAAAAATTCACTTTTTTTTTCAATATAAAGTCCATGCCCCATGACATGCTTCAAATTTTTGAAGTGCTCTCTTGTGGATGGGTCAGATTTATTCTCTTGGGTCCCAGAGAGCAGAAAAAAGGACAAAGTCAACAAGTTTTAAAATATATGTTTAGACTATATTTAAAACTTTCTAAAAATGAAAATTGCCATCAGCCAAAGAATGGCTAAAAAAGTTGTGGTATATAATTGTGATGGAACACTACTGTGCTATGATGAACTCATTGGTTTTGGAAAGGGAAAAAGAAAACATGGAAAGACTTGCATGAAATAATGAAGAGTGAAATGAGCAGAACCAAGAAAACATTATTGTACAATATTGTTTTAAGAATGACTGAAAGAATAAATTATTTTGGCTGTCATAGATACCCTAGTTAACAATAAAAGAAATATGAAGAAAGATACTTTCTGCATCCAGAGAAAGAACTGATAAATAGAATTGATGCAGGAAAGATTCCTTTCTTTGTGAGTCCCAACTCCCCCTAGTTAATGCAATTATCCTTTAACTCACAAATCCTGGCTCCTTTGTATTCCAATAGAAGATCCGGGCTTGTTCCAGCCCCAAGCCGGATCTGAGCCAACACAGGGCTACACTCAAAAGCCCCTCTAGCAAAATCTCCCATTACAAAAGGGTCACACTGGGACCCCCTCTTTGCAGAGGTCCTAAACATACTAGCCATGTCAGGACCCTCTGTCCATTGGACCGTCTGTCTGGTGTCCTTCTTATCTCTACCTTCACTTATCTCCTTACTTCCAGACCCCATAATAAACCTCTTTTATCAATTTTGTTCTTCAGGCCTATAAATACTTTTATTGGGGACTCATGCTGCCACTAGACCTCATTTACCACCATATACTTGCGCTGAATCCAGGAGTTTCAGGGGAGCTCCATTTGACTCCCTATACCCCAAACCTGCCACTAGACCTCAACTAAACCCTAATTTCATTTAGGTACCCCAAATCTAGACCTTGTCAGAATTATGCATAGAATACACACACACACACACACACACACACACACACACACACACACACACACACACATGATTGAAGAAAACTAGCTACTAGTCATAAGAAATAAAGGGAAAGAGAAAGAAAGAAGGTAAAGGTGGGAAGAAAGGGAGAGAAACAGAAAGGCAAAGAGAGGATGTCTTGTGAGATAGCATTGAGTGTGTATGAAGCAGAGTACTAAAGATAGAGTGTAAAAAATAAGAGGCTTAGAAATCCTAGCATGACCCCAAGAGAAGAAATAGAATGAGACACTAGACAAAAAAGGGGAAGAAAAGTCAAAGAATATATATACACATACATACATACATATACTTATTTGTGTCTAATGGTAGCCATCTTTAGGACAGGGAAAAAGGGAAGGGAAGAAAACAAGGGGAAAAAAAGAAATTTACATGATAATTTCAATGTATATTTGAAAGGAAAAAGCAAGTTTGCATAGTAGATTTCCATTTTTATGTGCAATCATCTTTATATTGTACTATTCTGTGTAAATGCTTGTTTTATTCCATAAACGAAAATTTTAAAAAAATAATGAAAATTATCCAAAAGTATAATGGACTACCTCAAGAGGTAGTTGAATTTCCCCTCACAAGAGGACTTCAAGCAGAGACTGAAAGTTCATTTCTTTGTGAAACTGTTATATAGAGAACTATAGTTCAGATATGAACTGGATTAGATGATAACAAGTCTTTTCAACAATGTCACAAGTTAGTGATCAGAAATTAGTGGAATAATTTGCAGGAAGTATGCTTCAAAATATTAAGTTCAATTTAGCAGCAATTGCCAAGTGCCTCTTATATGGATTATGAGTGGGTCCTTTTGTACACTATCCCTCTTTATTTGGTAATGTCATAATCACTAAAACCTCATCACTATGTCCTCTCATCACCACTATCCCTCTCAATACACATGGCTAGAAGTTGTCACCTTCTGACTGAGGATGGTTTAAGAACTTGACCCTCATCAGCTTAGCTCCTACCTGTAAAGGAATAATTTCCAATGAATCATGGCTTGTGAGGGTATCTTCTTCTCACTGGATATCAATCATTAATTAAGCATTGTACGTTAGCATCCATTTCTTGAGTTCAGGGGCTGTTTTAACTTCTTTGTTTTTTCTTTTAGCTTTGTATTCTCATCACAGTATAGGGAGTGGAACATAATGAACACTAAATAAGTGCTTATTAATTAAATATCTACCATGTGTCAGATACTGTGACAGATAGTGGGTATACAGAAATAAAAATTAAACAATAAATGCCCTAGAGAATATTATATAGATTTCCACCACTGTGATTCAGTTCTCTGGACCACAGGGAGAAGGGAAGAGCATGTTTTCACTTAATGATCATCATACATTCCCCCCTGCCTTACAAACTGATTACCTTTTAAAGAGTTTTCAATGTACCTAGGCATGGTCTTATCCTAGTTAATGAAGAGAATGAGAAGCACAGTACTGAGAAACTGGAAACAAAGGCAGAACTTCTGGAGTTTAGTCCTTGACAATGCTAATAATATTGCTCTTCTCGATCTGCCTGGAGTAAAAATGAAGAGCCTCTATTTCTCCTGTTGTTCTTGTTAAGAACTCTGGAAAACCCGGAAAATTACTAGACCTCTGAATGAGCCTTACTCTGACCTGAGTTTTTAATTTTTTTAATAAAGCTTTTTATTTTCAAAACATATGCATGGATAATTTGACAACATTGATCCTTGCATAGCCTTGTGGTTCAGATTTTCTCCTCCTTTCCCCCATCCCTTC
This sequence comes from Antechinus flavipes, assembly GCF_016432865.1. NCBI lineage: Eukaryota > Metazoa > Chordata > Mammalia > Dasyuromorphia > Dasyuridae > Antechinus > Antechinus flavipes. The sequence continues at coordinate 216,660,355 of NC_067399.1, read as the reverse complement.
CCCTAGATGGCAAGCAATCCAATATATGTTAAACATGTTAAAATATATATTAAAGTCAATATATATATATAAACATATTTATACAATTCTCTTGCTGCACAAGAAAAATCAGATCAAAAAAAGAAAGTAAATGAATAAGAAAACAAAATGCAAGTGAATAACAACAAAAGAGTGAGAATGTTGTGTTGTGATCCACCTTTAATTCCCATAGTCCTCTTTCTGGGTGTAGATGGCTCTCTTCATCACAAGATCATGGGAACTGGCATCAATCATCTAATTGTTGGAAAGAGTCACGTTCATCAGAATTGATTGTTGTATAATACTGATGTTTTTGTGTACAACAGTCTCCTGGTTCTGCTCATTTCACTTAACATAAGTTCATGTAAGTCTCTCCAAGCCTCTCTAAAATCATCCTCCTGATCATTTCTTATAGAACAATAATATTCCATAGCACTCGTATATTATAACTTATTCAGCCATTCTCCAACTGATGGGCACCCACTCAGTTTCCAATTTCTTGCCACCATGAAAAGGGCTGCCACAATATTTTTGCACATGTGGGTCCCTTTCCTTTCTTAAAAATTTGTTTGGGATATAGGCCCAGTAGAAACACTGCTGGGATCAAAGGGTATGCACAGTTTGATAACTTTTTGAGAATAGTTCCAAATTGCTCCCCACAATGTCTGGATCCATTCACAGTTCCAACAACAATGTATTAGTGTCTCAGTTTTCCCACATTCCCTCCAACATCCATCCTTGTCTTTTCCTGTCATCTTAGCCAATCTGAGAAGTGTGTAATGGTATCAGTGAGTTTGCTTGAACATGAAGCCAAATTAAATAATAAAGGCTTGGCTTTTCTTCCTCTCTTTTGTCCAGTGTCTCCTTCTTTCCATTCTCTTGGGTTTACACTAGGACTTGTCAGCCTGTTATTTCTTACAATGAATCTCTAGTATCCATTTCTGCTTCAAACATACTTGATACTACCTCATAAAATATTATATGAATTTTGAAAAAAAGTAAAAATAAGATTATGTGATAATCAACTGTGATGGACTTGGCTCTTCTCAACAATACTATGATTCAAGGCAATTCCAATAGACTTGGGATGGAAAATGCCCTTCCATATCCACAGAGAGAACTATGGAGATTATATTTGGATCAAAGCATAGTATTTTCTCTTATTTGCTTATTTTTTAGTGTGTGTTTTTTTCTGATAGCACCGAACTGCCCCACTGGAAGTATAGTCTAGAAAATTCTCAGATGTATAATAAATTCAGCCTTCCTCTCACTTTAATTCTGTTCCTACATAATCAACAACTATATATTAAGTATTTAAAACTTGATATCCTGAACACATCTGAAAATCACATACATACACACATATACAGATACATGTAAAACATAGGATTTGTTCTCTTCTATCCCTTTGCTCCTCAAAAAATCTCTTCCATATTTCCCAATTTCTTTCAAGAATGACACCATCTGAAAATGCCAGACACACCTAGAGAGAGAACTATGGAGACTGAATGTGAATCGAAGCATAGTATTTTCACCTTTTATTTGTTTTACTTTTTTTTTTCCTTTTGGTTTGATTTTTTTTGCATAACATGGCAAAGATGGAAACATGTATAAAAGGATAGCACATGTTTAACCTATATCGGAATGCTTGCTATCTTAGGAAGGGGGGAGGTGAGAGAGGGAGGGAGAAAAATTTGGAATACAAAGTTTTATAAATATAAATGTTGAAAATCATCTTCACCTATTTGAAAAAAATAAAACACTATTAATCTATAAAGAATGAAACAAAAGCTGAAACTCAATAGTACATACAATAAAGGTAGAATTTGAATTTTTTATTTTCAATGATAAAAGTAGGAGACTATGCTTCACTGTTTAGTGGCAAAATTAATACATATTAATATCCATCAAAACAATTACGACCACAACAAATAAGACATCTCTGTCTTTCTGTCTTTTCTTTTTTTCTCTATCTTCCTGTTATTTCTTTTTCTTTCTCATGGCTACTAGCTAATCTTCTTCAGTTGTTCAATAATCACTTCACATTCAAATCCACAAAGTTGATCATGCACAACTATGTCACTGTTTACCAGGGTCAAGATAATCTCTTCATGTTGTTCCATTGTCCAGGGGGCAATTAGCATTGGGGGCAGCTATAGGAATGATTGAGTTTTCTTGGACCACTAGCTTTCTGATTCCCCCTCATTCATTACTGTGCTCAATGCCCTAGGAGATGAAGAGTTTGATGTCCTCACAGAACTTAACGTCTAGTATATAACCTGCAAGCATTCAAATGCTTATTTTGGAATGAATAACATAGAATTTCAGAACTTCGGGAAAATAGTTAAGTTAGGATGATAATTTAAGTTATAAGAATTGCATTATTTACAAATTTGTGTTGCATATCTTTAGAGTTTTCATTTCAGCAAGATAAGATATGAAATATGAATAATATTCACTGATGACTTACATAAAGTACATTCTTTTCAGTGTTCAATTTATCTACAATCCTTCCCTAAGCTCAAAGAGCAGCATAACATACTTATGGAGTCCCTATTAAAAAAGAATATTAAAATGTACCTTTTTAATATATAATTGATGCCCTAGGATATGCACTGAATTGTATACGTTGCCTTAAGAAGCTGGGGGTTCTTTTTATAATTCCCAAAGTTTTAGCACCCATCCCAGGAAGATTTTTTTCAGTACTTCAGGTTTCCTAAATCTCTGCTGAGCCATACACATACATACACTTTTATCAGAAATCAAAATGCATACTGTGAAAGGATTTTGCTAGGGAAAATTTCTCAACTCTAAGAAAGTCCCTCTGATACAAGTATTAGAGAAAAGCTACCTTCCAGCAAGGCTGGATAGCTTATCAAAAAACAAACCAATACTACTAGTTCCCGTTTCAAAGAATCTGGAGCTTCTGGTGTCCTTATCCACTAATGTGATTCTAAAATCACAACCTTTTTCAATCTCCTAGAGGGAGAAGAGGAGAGATGACATGCTGTCAAATGCTTATTGTTGAATAAGGATGGTGATGCTATAAGCAGCATCTTGGAGAACAGAGAGGGGAGTCTAAAAAAAAGGACAAAAGAATGAATATTTGACTTTGCTTAGGATTTTCTTCCTATGTCACATGATTAAATGCACTTTAGAATAGTTTAGGCCAATGGCTATCCAGTGACTCTTGTTTGATTTTTAAAACATTGAAATTCCTGGATACTTGTTGCCTCCATCCAGTTAATTAGATTATGAAAATTTTCTCTGGTTAGCAGTTTTCCACTATATGTAAATGCTATATCCCAGAGCAGATAAAGAGATCATAAAATGACTTGTGGCAATGAGGATATAGACTCCAAGGATCATTTCAAAACTGATCTCCATTGTCTACTTACAAGACAACAGGTCAGACATTCTCAAGAATATTATGGGCAAGTTTGTAGTTAAAGTGAATGGGAGTTGAAGGAAAGTACAACTCAGGACAGCAAGCAAGTTTTGGCTCGTTTAATGAATCCTTTATAGGGTTCTTAGTTCTTTGGCTCCAGAGCCAACTGAGCAATATTTAAAGAGAGATTTTGTTGATTTCATTTACAGTTGGGTTTTAAAGAGAGATTTTGTTGATTTCATTTACTTTGGGTTTTAAAATCTCCAGTGTGGTCATTCTCAGCAGCATCTTTCCCTCTCCTTTAGCCAAATCAATAACACATACCCAGGAGCAATCACTCACTCCCAGTACCATGTGCTAGATTCCCAATGCCCCCAAGCACCCCTAGGTTTTGGAAAGCTGTAAACAACCCAGGGTGAGCTGAGACCTACCACTTGCAATTAGTTCCTAATGAAGGGGAAAAGAACCGTCTGGCCAATTTCTAATGGCTTTCTCCTGTCAGAGAAAAAAACCCAGCAATCTCAGAAACAACTCAGGCACATTCAATAGAGAGAGTGTCCAAGGCTGAGCACCTGTACCCTACCCTTCAGGGCACAGCGTGCCTACCACAAGGAAAAGGGCATGCAGAAGGGCTAACCCACTCGCATTTCAATCTGTAGCCCAGGTGGCTTAGAAAGATAACTGTGGAGAAAACAGAAGAATGGTGAAAGTCAACTTTATTTTTTTTCTTTGAGTACCTGAAGTAGACAGCAACAGAAAGGGATAGTCCTGGAAAGGGTGAGGAAGATACATTTGCAGTAATGAGTTTAGAATAGTGAGGACAAGGATCTCACAGCTGTGGAAACAGGTCAATCATTTTCCAATTAACTTCTCTGTTTTTTGAAAATGACAATATTCTGTAGTTGCCAAATGATACTTGGTTGTCAAAATTACCTATAAAGATGTTTCTTGCATCACAAAATTTGTCATTGCTTAATAAAAATGAAACCTTATAATTTGAGCTACTATTTCTTTACATACTTTTAAAGAAGTCTGAAATCTGACTTTACATTTCTATCAAAGCAAGCTGTTTACAAAAAAAAAAATTGTATAGCATTGCTATCCTAATGTGTACAATTTCATGAACCATTACACCTCCCACTCTTATAAGTGCTGATTTGCTGACATACCAGCACCATTTTTGTTGAGATCTTACAACATCATGAGTTTGAGAATAGAAAAAAATAGTAAAAAAGCAGCCCTGGTAAGATCCAATAGGAGCCCAAGGGAAGTTGATACTAATGACAAGTAAATGATGGACATGAGATCAGCATTCTATGTGTCTGATAAAAGGAACAAAAAAGATAGTCTCAGCATCAGTACTTGCAGAACATTGAGAATGAGTTATGTGGCTCATCTATATTTGTTTTGATAGAGGTAGAATTCTTTGTAATAAATTAGAGGGAAATGAAGGGAATCATTGGAAGAAATCACTGGAAGGGAACAGTAATTCAGTACAATCCCTTCCTGAAGAAGAGTTTTATTTTTCATTTCTTAATAGGTATTCATCTAGGACTAATTAAGGGAACCACTACATTCTGAGACAATACATAACACTTTTGGATAGGCACATTAGCAATGTTTTTTCATTTCTGTAATTTTGTTTTGTTGTTGTTTCCCCTCACAGTGAATCAAAGTTGTTTCTCTACAACTTCTTCCCATTGATCATGATTCAAACTTATCTGTTTCTTCCCATAATAACCCTTCAAATACTTTTTTCTTTTTATTTATTTATTTTTAATTCATATTGCTTTATGAATTATGTTGGGAGAGAAAAATCAGAAAAAAAAAAAAAAACAGAAAAAAAGGAATGGACATAGCATGTTCTGATTTACATTTAATCTTCATAGTTCTTTTTTCTGGATGTAGATGGCATTTTCTATTCAAAGTCAATTGGGATTGCCTTGAATCACTGAACTACAGGAGAACCAGGTTTTTCATAGTTAATCATGGCACATTCTTGATATTATTATGTATTCCTCATTCTTCTTGTTTTGCTCAGCATCAGTTCATATAAATCTTTCTAAAATCAGCTTGTCATTTTTTATAGAATAATAATATTCCATTACCTTCATGTACTACAACATATTCAGCTATTTCCCAATTGATGGGCATAAACTCAATTTCCATTCCTTGCTATAGCAAAAAGAACTGCAACAAACATTTTTGCACATGGGATTCCTTTTCTCTCCTTTATAATTTCCTTGGGACACAGACCCACTTGTGGCACTGCTGGGTCAAAGAGTATCTACACTTTGATAACCCTTTGGGCATAATTCCAGATTACCCTCCAAAATGGTTAAATCATTGCATAGTTTCACTAATAAAGCATTAATGTCCCAGTTTTCCCACATCCTCTCCAATATTCATCATTATTTTTTCCTGTAATCTTAGCTAATATATTAGGTATGAAGTGGTACCTCACAGTTGCTTTAATTTGCATGTCCCTAATCAATAATAATTTAGAGTCTTTTTTCAATGATTATATATGGTTTTAATTTCATCATCTGAAAATTGTCTGTTCATATATTTTCACCTCTTATTAACTGGGGAATGACTTGTATTCTTATAAATTTAACAGCTTGATTTCCCAGAATTTCACTTCTGAACTGGGACTGGGTACTGTCCTACTGGTTTACTCTGCTAGTGAGCCAGGATCAAGGGTCTCTCACTGGCAGTTATCAAAACCTTCTCACTGGCTTTCTCAGACTCTCTCTTAGCTGGGCTGACCACTCCTTTCACCACAGTGAGACTGATTTTTCTTGATGTTTTTCCAATCTATCTTGTGTTGGAGAATGGTCTCATTCCATCAGACTTTCTTTGGAAGCTTGGTTTCATGTGGCTTTTGAGGGAAACTGGGAGAGCTTGAACAACTTCCTGGCTTATTCTGCCATCTTCCTTCCACCATCAGAAGTCACCCTTCAAATACTTGATAACTATGTTGCCTTTGAATCTTTTCTTTTGTAGGGATGAACATTCCTACCTTCTTCAACTAATCATTCTGTCCAGAATTCTCAATATCCTGTTCATTTCTCCTAAACTCTCTTTACCTTATCTATTTTCCTGTGCTGCCTAGATTCAAAAAAAAATGTGCTGCCAAGATATTGTATAGTGAGCTTCTCATCTCCCTCATTGTATACATGATTCCTATTCTGCTACAGTCAAAAGACTGAATTATCTTTATTTCATTTGGCTGCCAAATTGTACTAATGACTCATAATATAGAATGCGGTCTACTAAAACCAGGAAACATTTAAAATTGCTATGTAGACATTTTTTCCTGCTGACTCTGATGATAATGAATTCAAATATAAGACTTACAATTGTATTTATTTATTATTTTATTAGTAGATATTGTATGTCCTAGCTTAGCAAGATGTTTTAGCTTCCTTACTCTGAGTTAATAATCCTGTTACCTTTAGATAATCTGCAAGTTGGAAAAGTATGTCAGTTACTCCTTTAGCTAAGTTATTGATAAATGGCAGGATTTGTGTTATATTGACCTAGTCAATTCAGCTCCCTTGACCTTAATTTCCTCATCTGAAAAAAACAAAAACAAAAACAAAAACAGATCGTACGAAGTATTTTCTAAGGCATTTTAAAAATTCTAAATTCATGATTTCAGATTTAAAAATTATGAAAACACCCTTTAAATTTACATAGACTAGTTCATGTCTACTTTTTTGGATCCATTCATTTTAGCCATTTTCTGAAGTCACTAAGATATATCATCATTTAACTAACTCTCATCTCTCCATCTTGTCCATAAAGATTAACATGTGAGATTTTGTTAAAGAATTAGTGAAATAACAGGACTGGAAAACATATTCCGATAATTATAATGAAGGAAATAGTTAGTTCTGAATTTAGTAGGGAGATGGATGCATATGTCATGCAAATACTTCCTGCTCTACTTCTTAAAGCCATCTTGTGGATTATTTTACTTTGTTTATGTGTTTGATTTTTATAGGTGATAGGATTTTAGGTAACATATTCAAAAAAAGATTAATATAATTGAAAGGTGGAGGAATAAAGGCAGTTGAAGGATTATTCCTATTTAATGGAAGCAAAAATATATATGAAGAGTTTATCTTGAAATTAGTTCAATTCTAGGATACATGATGCAATGGGAAAAAATGCTGAATTTGAAGTCAATAGTCCCTGAGTCTGGATCCTGGATTACTTCCTAAGTCAGTTTGGTCAAATCAATTAATTTTAGAGCATTATTAATAAAATGTAACTTTTAGACTAGATATCCTGAGGTACCTTCCAGTCCTACTTGGGTGATCTTCTAAGTACTTGAATCTACCTATCCAAAGCAATGTGTGGGGGAAAGAGGAGGGAAGATTGAGAGAAAGCAATTCCCTTCTCCCTGCCTTCCATTCCACCTCCTGCCTCCATTTCCCCAAGAGATCTGCTACCTTGGCAGCTCTTAGATTGCTATTTTTTAACTATGAAACTCATTTGGAGTTTAGCTATTTAAAGCCCTTGGAAGGATGGATTTTTGTTTGTTAAAAAAATCTTTTAAAAAACCTATTTGGAAAAGTATTTGCACTTCATAAATGGATTAGGACATAGTGCTCATCTCTTCATTCAGCTTCACACCTTGTTAATAACTTGTGATAACATTTTATGACGATATCAACTGAGGAGAGGGGAAAATCTCTCCCTTATACTTTCTTCATACCTGAATATTTCTTGTATCTAGTAAAAAGGTCATCCAGAGTTTTTGTTTTTTGTTGTGTGTGTGTGTGTGTGCCAATATCCATGTGCCTAGTTTACAAACTTATTTTTATGTATAGCTCTCTAATGAGTTCATGAGAAGGGATGTATTGGTAAATGAAAGTTTTGAAAAGAGAATTGCTCTGTGTGTTCATTTGTGTGTGTACATACATCATGCAAACTATAAAAGAAAAGGTTGATTACCCAGAACTATTGACAGGTAAGCTTGCCCATAGAAGCCCAGCAGTTTTTCAGAATGGTTTATTAATCAGATTGTTTATGGAAGGCTGGGGGTAGGGCTTGTGGAGAGATACTATACTAATTATAAGAAGGCAGCATGTCTTTTCTAAAAAAAATAAAATAAAATGCCAAATGAAGTTAATTTCCTTATTTAATAGATTTTCTAGATTAGTAAATTGCTAAAGTATTTAATGAAAAACAGGGTGAATACAATTTCATGATATGTCACAGGGACCTGTGATCCTCTCACTTCTATCCAGCATTATCAAAAATGATTAGTATGATGAAAGAGAAGGAGTGATTGGTTATCAAATGCTCAGGCAAAGAAAGATGAGAAGGATAGCTTATAGGTAATTGAAAAGATAAAGATTTAAGGAGCTATGCCAGGCAAACTGAAATAAACAAGGGTTTATAATAATATGGATAAATGTCGTATCCCCCATTAAAATTTTTTTTAGTTTCTTTTTTTCATAATTATGACTTTTTATTGACAGAATCCATGCCAGAGTAATTTTTTACAACATTATCCCTTGCACTCACTTCTGTTCCGACTTTTCCCCTCCCTCCCTTCACCCCCTCCCTAGATGGCATGCAGTTCTATACATGTTAAATATGTCGCAGTATATCCTAGATACAGCATATGTGTGCAGAACTGAACAGTTCTTTTATTGCACAGGGAGAATTGTATTCAGAAGGTAAAAATAACCCAGGAAGCAAAACAAAAATGCAAGCAGTTTATATTCATTTCCCAGTGTTCTTTCTTTGGGTGTAACTGCTTCTGTCCATCATTGATCAATTGAAACTGAATTAGCTCTCTTTATTGAAGAGATCCACTTCCATCAGAATACATCCTCAAACAGTATCGTTGTTGAGGTATATAATTGATCTCCTGGTTCTGCTCATTTCAGTTAGCATCAGTTCATGTAATTCTCTCCAACCTCTCTATTCATCCTGCTGGTCATTTCTTACAGAAAAATAATATTCCATAACATTCATATACTACAATTTACTCAACCATTCTCCAATTGATGGGCATCCTTTCATTTTCCAGTTTCTGGCCACTACAAACAGGGCTGCCACAAACATTTTGACACATACAGGTCTCTTTCCCTTCTATAGTATCTCTTTGGGGTATAAGCTCAGTATTAACACTGCTGGATCAAAGGGTATGCACACTTTGATAACTTTTGGGGCATAGTTCCAAATTGCTCTCCAGAATGACCCCCCCATTTAAATTTAATATTTAAAGTTAAAAATTCATTTTTGCAAATACTTAATGGAAAAACCTCGTATGATGGTTCATAGGAAAAAGAAATACCATTGACCATAAGTTCACAATGCAACAATAGCATGATAGGATGACTAAAAGAAAATAATGCAATTTAATATTATGCCAAAGAATTCTTTAAAAATAATACAGTATATGGAAAGTCCTTAGTAAAACTTAAAATGCTTTATAAATGCTAGCTATTTTTATAGTGGTAACATTTTATAGATTACAAATGATAGTTTATCCTTGTTCTCATTTAATAATAATAGTAATATTATCCTCACTCTACAAATAAAGGAATTGATCTTGAAGAGTCTAAGCTTTTAGACCAAGATCTCTTTGGTATTCTGATAAAGCCTATGGACCCTTATCAGAATAATGGTTTTAAATACACAAAACAAGATTACATTTTTGTGAAATATTGTATATATATATGTGTGTGTGTGTGTGTGTGTGTATATATATATATATGTATATATATGTGTGTGTGTGTGTGTGTGTGTGTGTGTGTGTATGTTGTTGCTGTCTTTCAGTTGTGTCTGACTCTTTGTGACCCCATTTGAGTCACAATAGCAAAGATATTGAAGTGGTTTGCCATTTCTTTCTCTAGATCATCTTACAGATGAAGAAATTGAGAAAAAGGTTAAGTGATGTACCCAGGTTCACACAGCTACCCCCTAAGGACAGTTTTGAATTCAGGCCTTCCTAATTCCAGGCCCAACAATGTGATACCTTGTTATATATGTGTGTATGTATATGCATACACACACATATAAAACTTAAATGTGAAATGCTATGTTTATCCATGCTATTTTCCCTTTGTTTATCTCATAGATATAGCCTGTTGAAACTTTACATATATACAGGCATGTACATATACACATTCTTATAAATTTATATACACACACATACACACACATGTGTATATAAAATTTTGTAGATTCCAAGTTAAGAGCTCCTGCTTTAGACCTTGATTGTTCAATAACAAATATTTAGTAAATGATTGTTGGGAGTTGGGAGCAGAATTCTAGTAAACCTTAAATGTTCTAGTCATAGGATCATAGGACTTAAATTGGAAGGGTTCTTAGTGGCTTTTTGTTCAAAATAATTTATTTTACAGATGAAAAATTGAGAGACAGAAGTTAACTGACTTGTACAATCATACCAAAGGAAAGTGGGAAAGTTGAAATTCGAACTGAATTCCTGCGATTCCAACATTCAGCTTTCTTTCCATCATTCCCAATTAGAAAATACAGCCCTGGTGAGTCTGTTTTGGGAGTTCAGTTCTGGTCCCCTTATTTTGGCAGACTGAACTTGATCGTGTCCATAACTGAGCAGCAAGGATACTGAGAATTTGGGATATCCATCTTTGCAAAATAGGAGCAAAGACATGAATTGAGAATGAAGACGAAAAGACTAGCTAAAGCTCTTCCAAGGCCTTCCCATCTCTGAAAGATTCTCATGTAAAAGAGAGATTGGGCTTGTTCTATGGGCTCCAGACGTACATGAGTAGAAGAGGCAGTATGATATAGTTGATGGAATATTGGACTTGAAGACAGGAAACCTGGGATTGCAACATACTTTTGACTCTTCCTACCTTTATGACCCTGGGCACATCACTTAGCCACTTTGAACCTTGGTCCCTTTGTTTGTAAAATGAGACAGTTGCCTTCATTAACCTGTATGCCCCATTGTAGTTCTAAACATATGCTTCAGTGATCTAAGTTAAAAGATCATTTTTGCTTCCACAGAAGGAGAAACATTTAAATAACTTTAGCAATTAAATTGTAGAACAGGCTGCTTTATAAACTAGCATCATGTCCCTAGAATTGCTCAATCAGAGTGTGAGGTGACTTCACCAAGGACCCTGTTAGAGGGATGTCTGAACTGGGAAGCAGTCACGTGATTTGACATCCTTCTCTTTCAATGCAGATATTTTATCTTTCATAGAATTTAGATAATGAATGTAGCCTTAGAGATCAGACAGTTGAAACTTTTTCTTTTATTTTACAAATGTACAAATTGAGCCTCAAAGAGGAGAAATGACTTGCCTAAACTCACAGGATAACCTTATTTCTTTCTTTCTTTAATCTTGTCTCATCATGCAGTTAGTTTATTAAAGTGAGTAGCTCTCTCCTTGATAATATATAAGCTCCCTGAGGGCAGGCACTGATTAATCATCTCTACATTCCTCATAGTTTAGTACCATGCTTGGTATTTTGCAGATGATTAATAAATGCTCCTAACTGATCAATTGCTTATAACACATCCATAGGTAAGAGAGGAGGAAGACAATTGAAATACAGTTATATATTGTAAACATGTCAACAGTTCCTGTCACTGAAACTCCTCTGCTTAGCCTTGTAAATAGCTTCACCTACAGACAAAGAATAGTTTGCTGTAATGGGATTACATCTGAATTTATAACTTATTCATGTTTCATAAAGCAAAACAAGGAAGGAATGTCACTGGAAAGAGACAGGTAGATGCTCCAGCAGAAGCATCATCATCTATTAAAAATAACTGTTTGCTCAATGCTATAAATGAACAATTCTTAACCTTTATAGTTACCAGCAGCATCCAAAAACCCCTATGTAATGCAGCTGAAAAAATGGATTTTCCTTTTCTGCATTTATGCCTATTGAACTGTTAGAATCTGATTTCACTGAAGACTCAGTCAAGCCAATTCAATTAGACCTATGAGCAGAGCTACAAAAATAAAGACTATTTCTTATTTTAAAGAGGAGCCAGGGATTTCAGATTTTGTACTGTGACCAGTTCTGAGTCAGGTAGTTGCTTTTTGACATTTAACAAGTCACTCAATATTTTTCCCTCAGCTTCCTCAACTACAAAATGAGCTGGATAAGGAAATATCAAACCACTTTAGTATTTTTGCCACAAAACCCCAAAGAAGGTCACTGAGAGTAGGACATGACTGAAACTGCTACCTGATTCAGTCACAAAGATGTTGCTACTATTCTGCTGTTTTTTGTAATCAGTACAGAGATGAAAGATATTGCGAGACTTATGATATTGTCGTGAACCTGCAAATTCGCATAGTAGATCAATCAGTGGACTCAGAGTTAGGAAGATTTGAGTTTGAATCTAGACCAGCATTACCAATTATAAAATGTTTGCTCAGTCGTTTCTTTACAACCAGTCTCATATGTTTCTAGGAAAGTGGAGATAGTACACTCTGAAGTACCTACACCATAAGGTTATTGTAAAGTTCAAATAAAATGAATGGAATGAACTTTGCAAACACTAAAATGCTATTAAAATGCCAGCTGTTACTCCTGTTAAATTTTACATGGCTGATTTCAGCCCAAAGTCTCTTGAATGATGATTCTATCATCCTCTCTACTGATTGTCTGTACAAGCTCTGCTTCATCTATACTAATACTATTTCATGTGTTCAAATATCATGTGTCATATACTTATGATGTATATAAATGTACAAAGTCTCTTAACATCTTTGAGACATGTATGCTAATGGACATGTAATGAGAGGAAGTTCAGCAAGTCCCTAATATAAGCTTATATAATATGTTTTACAAGGTACCAAATCAAAGGGAAATTGGTAAACCTGATTTCAGAAATGTATAATCCAGGGATCTTTTTTCTCTCAATTCAGGGCATAGATAAGTATTTTCTGACTGTTTTCTGACTATAACATATATATAACACATATATACTATAATATGAATAATATGTGATATAAAAAAGCATAACAACAGTAGTTTTTCTTTGGCTATTGAGCTGGAACTGAGTTTGCAAGCAAAATAGTAGAGTATAAGCTTGAGCTCTCCTTGGTAGTGAGTAAGGCAAGAAGTGTTGTGAGCTTCTGGGTGAGGGAAGGCATATCAGGCATGTCAATCTATCATCATGCCTCTGTGTATCCATGAATACATGGCATCTCTTTTTTTTTTTCATCTCTCAAATATTGAATCTGTATTTATCATAATAATTGAATATACAGAGATAGCACAAACTAGGTCGCATCTTTTTAAATTTGTGAAACCTTAGAAAAATCATCAGAAATCTAATACTAACTGGCCTAGATATCATAACCCACCAGTATTTACAGAATGTGAATCTGATTTCATAGTATCAACACAACAAGATAAGGATCAAGCCTTTTTTTTTTTTTTCCCCCCCCCACCCTGTGAGTCGATCATTCATTGATTTTATCCAGGGTCAAGCTAGTTAAGTGTCAAGTGTCTGAGTCTGGATCTGAAGCTGGATCTGAACTCAGATCCTCCTGACTCCAGGACTGCTGCTCTATCCATTGTGCCACCTAGCTGTCCTGAGGTGCCTTGCTGAGAAAGTCAGTGACTAAACCATATAAACTACACTAGATCGCAAGGTAAATTTGGTGAGGATTCCATAAAGGGAAAAAAGGATTCGTTGAGCCAGGAAATATTAGGACCACCCCATACCACACCTGCCCCACGCCTCCTTTTCTTAGTTTTTTTTTTTTTTAAGAAAGTTGACATTAATTTTATTCTCATGTTAAGTGCATAAAAGTTTATTCCCACAAGCTTCAAAAAGAGGTAGAAGTTACATGCAAGTCTCTATCATTAGATTTTTTAAATTGCATTTTAAAATTCAAATTGAAAAATGGAATTTTTAGTAAATGTCCTAGAGGGAAAAATAAAAACCATTTGTACATAGTAAAAGTCATTCAAGTCCTGAAACCATCAGGTTCAAACTCATGCATTCAACAATATCAACAGTTCCTGTCACTGAAATTCCTTTGCTTAGCCATGTAAATAGCTTTACCTACAGACAAAGAATGATTTGTTGTAATAGAGGTTTTATGCTTATATTCACAGAATATGAACAAATCATAGAACAAATTTTCCTAGAATATGTATAACCCTTGAGTTGCATGCCAGGATAAGTTTAGTAGTAACCATATTGAACCCACTTTTTCGTAGGACTGAGTGACTGTACAGAGGAGAGAATGTATCTCCAAGTTGGAGGTATATGTGGATGGTACTTTGATTCTTATTTTACCTTCTCAGCAAATAATCTCTTCTTAAACTAATCAATATAAATTGATTAATTGATATCGGGAAGTTGTTAACTGATCAAATAATATGGTCAATAAAATGATCAAAAAAGATCCAAATAATTGGATAAAACTTCATAAGCAAAAATAAAATCCCAAACATTTCAGAGTTATCCCCTTGCTCCCTGAAAGAAAAAGTAATTGGCCTTCTGGGGCTCAAGTTTCTAGAGTTAATGGAGGTTGGAAAACTATGTAAAGTGGGATAATGATATTTGTGCTATATAACACACAAAGTCATTGTTTAACTAAAATGAAAATTTCCCCCTCATTTATAAAACTAGGTTTTCAGACCTGGAGTTAGAAAGGTCTGACATTTTGAGAATATCTCTTAATCACCTTCAGCCTTAGTTTCTCTAGCTAGAAAATGGGGGTAAAAATTCACCTATTTCACAAGATTTTTGTGAATAACAATATAAACTTTAAAACACTACCTGTTATTATTATTATTACCTTATAAAGCATAAAGTACCATATAAATAGTATCTCTTGTTAGTCATTCTGAAATGTTTTAAACATTAAAGATAAAAAAAAAGCTTAATAATGCTCCTTGTTTTCCTGCACATTGAAGTCCTGGCCACAATCTCTTGGATTTTTGTGGTCCCAGAGGCACAATGCTCCCTGATAGAGCACACTGTGCAAGAAATGTCATTCAGGTGGGTGAATGAAATAATAACCTATAGGCCTGCCCCTTAGCAATAGCTCTAAGACCATCACTCTCCAAACCATACAAGTTTTTTACATTTATAGCACATGATTGCATGTAGGAGCATCCATCACATCCAGCAAGCCCATTAAAGGACTCATATGAAATACAGCAGTAGGGGAGCTGACAGCTCAGTGACTTACAGCGCCACTCACCCCCAGCCTCCAGTGCTGTCAAGCAGAAAAGAGCCTGCAGAAGGGAACTGCAGCCTGAAAACCATGATTTACACCTGCAAACAGAAATAGACCCTGCAATCCCTCAGAGCCAGCAGGTCCTCTGAGCAGGAGAGGATAATGCGCTTCTAGACCATGTGCAAGTGCCTTGAGGATGGTGTCATGGACACAAGGGTTCTCATGTGGTCACATGTCTGCAATTTCTTACTCTACGGATCTGTCTCCATATATTCATGAGAACATATTGGCTCCTCTTGGGAATAAATTAACTGATCATGACACAGAATCACACCCGAAACCACAAACCACATGTTCATTTCTATATTGGCTCTGTCCAAAAGGGGATGCCAACACTGCCTTAAAAATGAACCTGCTTCTTAATTAAGAAATGTGCTTACTTCTAATTAGCAAACTTGCATGTAAACAGATCCCAAGTAACCAAGCATCTTTGCTGTGATGGTTCTGTGCTTGACAATAAGACAGTGAAAGTATTTTTAGCACATTCATTATGGGGTTGAAGAAGACACTGAACACTAACACAGAGATGAAATACAAGAGATTTGAAATTAGAGACTTGTCAGATCTGGGTAGATATTTTGATGTTGCTCTATCACATTACAGCACCATGTTCATTCTCTTTCTGTCTCTCTGTCTCTGTCTCTGTCTCTGTCTCTATCTCTCTCCCTCCCTCCCTCCCTCCCCCCCCTTTGTCTCTGTCTCTCTCTGTCTCTCTCTCTCTTTGTCTCTGTCTCTGTCTCTGTTTCTCTCTGTCTCTGTCTTTATTTGTCTGTCGGCCTCTTCTGTGCACTTGTGTATGTGTCTTTAAATAAAGGAAATATTCTGTCAAATTCTGTGAATTTAACATCTATATACTAAAGAAATTATAAATTGACAGAAACCCAAAGAAGCAAAAATTTTGAATAATTACTTTATACAGTAGCAAACATGAGTAGATATGGAATAGTCACATGATAAAATGAATGCAAAGCAACAAGCTAGGAATCTCTCACCTTCTTCTAGGTACTGATTTAGAGTCTATTAAAGGCAGAGAAAAAGGAAAAAAAAGGCAGAAAAACAGGCTTTGACAGTGATAAATTTGCAATAATTCTAATATAGTGATATATGCCAGAGTATATTAACTAAACTTTTTGAACACTGAAACAATTCACCATCCTACATTTTTTTCATATCATAAAACATATATAAGCTAAGCTCTATATCCTGCAACTGTGTTGTTTATCCCCCCCCCCCCATTGTCTACAATGAATTGTAGAATTTAGGAAATTTTTAAAGTAATTACAAGATTTTCTAGAAAGAGGTTATGGGTTACATATCAAGATATCACATGATATAGAAATACCTTTTAAAAACCAAATAATATATTTTGTCTTTATAGAAAACAGCATATGTTTTAGAATGCAGATTAGTAAAACATAAGAGTATTAATGACAGACAATGCTTTTGGATCTTTTTAAAGAACACAACCACATTCAAATTAATTAAATTGATACAAAAAACCTTTCCACTTTTATTTTCAGAATTGAATATGCCTATATTTTACTATTTACACACCAATGTTCCAGAATATGTGGGTTACAGAAAAGGATTGAGTACTTAATTCCATTTTTTTGTATATTCAGGATATTGTTGGACTAATAGACCAAACATTATGAAAATCACTGATTGCAAAATATCAGATAAGGAGCTGGAAATGATTTTAAAAATCACCTGGTCTAATCTCCTTATTTTACAAATATAGCAAATTGTCTGACTCCAACCAATTCCAATACAGGCTATAACATTGCATTCTATGAAATAAACATGGTAGGAGATCAGACCATCACAAACTGTCAACTGGTAGGCAACTTATACATCATTTAATCTAAAATTTTCCTTTAAAAGTTGTTGAACCTGAGGCCCAGGGGGAAGAAGGAACTAGTCCAACCACATAATGATAAGTAACAGCTTGGATGTCTAGAGACATCTGTGCAGAACAAAAAGACCTGAAGTCAAAATGAGCCTCAGATTCTTACTAGCTTTATGACTCTAGGCAAGTCATTTAACCTTTGTCTACCTCAGGTTTTTTTTTTTTTTTTTTTCACTTTTAAAATAGTGATGATAATACCATTTACTTACTAAGTGTGTTATGGTGATTAAATAAGACATTTGTAAATCACTTAGTATAGTGCCTATACAGAGAAAATAAATATAGCAGGAACTGAATAAAGACTTCCTCCCTCTCTCTCTTCTTCCCTTCTTTCCTCCTCCCCTTCTTTCTTTCTTCCCTCCTCCCTCCATTCTTCCCTACCCTCCCTCCTTTCCTATGTCTCTTCCTTCCTTCTTTTCTTTCATACTTCCTTCTTTCCATTCATTTTTTTTCTTTCATCCTTCTTTTGACTCCACAGACTATGCTTCTTTGATACTTCTTGGTGAGTTGCAGAAGTATGATACAGACATTACTCATAGCTCACCTACTCTATTCTCTACAGTTATGTGAAATTCATTATTTGTAGGCCCACTAACTTTGATCCTGGGCAACCATGCTACACAGACTTTTCGTCACTATTGTATTAACACTGAATCATAATATAATAGATTTAAATGAGAAGAGACCTTAGAGGTAAGTTAGCCCAACTCCCTCGCTCTACAGATGAGGAAACTTATCTAGAGATGAAAAGTGCTTTTACTTGGATCAGACTGATAGTGCCAAAGTCAAAGACAGAATTTGTACTAAGATTCTCTCACATCAAATTCAGCTTTCTTTACAGCAAATCATTAGATTATGTCTTCCTTTGGTCATTTTTCAAACCATCTTATCTCTTCTTTGATTCCATTTACTCTTTCTCTTCTCATACCCAACAAGGTTACAATATTTTAGATCCAAACATAGAAGGGTCTCCAAATACTCAATTCACATTTATGAAAGAGGGGAGAGAACACTACCTAAAAGTAATACCAGTAGTAAGATAATAGACAATATTTGAGTCCAATTTCGGAGTTACTGTTTATTTCATTGTGTGATTCTAAACTATAATCTATTTTAAGCAAACTAATAAAATAGTTATATGTGAGCTCCCCTGTTTCATTTATTCCTTTACTTATATTTTCTTCTCTCTCTGTACCTGTCTTCTACTTTTAGTCTACAGTCTCAGATTATGTTTACTTCTCACTAAACCTACAACACTAAATGACTGTCAGAACTTGAAAAAATCATAATAGGTTAGAATACTAAATCAATGGAAATAAATATAAAATCCTATACTTACTTAAAAAATATCAGCTTCAGAAATGTAAAATATTGCGCTGTTTTCCAAGTTGGAGTTCCCTCATGGCCAAAATGTTCTTTATGGATATTGTTTACTTGAATAGGCTACAAAATTATAAGCTCTCAGATGAGGGACTATGGTGTATCTTTCATTTCTGGAACACACTAATCATTCAGGTAAATATAAATATGTTTTCCATGTCACCCCCAAACCAAGTACACACTAGAGACTAATACAATATTTTCCCAAACATACTATCAATCATTAGAATAACTAGACATCTCTCCTCCCTTACACATAAGCTCCCCTACACATTTATCTGCAGAACTCTAAGCAAATGACATGTTTTTCACAATGAGAGTGTAGCTCCTGTTCTTCACACAACAGTCCATAATCAACAACAATCTCAAAACCAAACAGGTCAAATTTTAAGTCATTTTTAGCATCCAACACAAAAAATGTTAAAAGTATATTGACCCATGATGCTTTTTAAAAGATTATCTGAATAATCATATCTCATTATTTATCTGATACTTTGTGCTTATAATATCCCTCCAAAATATTAGAGGACAGATCATACTTCACTGTGATACAATAAAAACAACAGCAGATTGAAAAATCAGAAAACCCAGGTTCAAGTCCTGCCTTTGTTATTGAATTCCTATATGACTTTGAATAAACAGCTTCACTTCTCTAGGAATTAGGTTTGACATCTAAAAAATGAAGAGTTTGACTAGGTAGTTTCTAATTTTCTTACCAAGTGTGTTTCTTATGATCCTGAGATGAGAAGAAATAGAGAGGAGGGTAGGGGGAGAGAAAGGGAGAGAGAGGGAAGGACAGAGGGAGGGAGGAAAGATAACTGGGCAGTTAGGTGGCAGAATGGATAGAGCATCAGATATGGACTCAGGAAGATCTGAGTTCTAATTTAGTGGCAGACATTTACCAACTGCATCTACTACAATTCACCAAATATCCATTTTCCTAACTTTTCTTATTTGAAATTTAGAGCTAACATACTTCTCAGGGTTTTTGATAGGATCAAATGAGATAATAATCATCATAAATCATTCAGTATAGTTTATGGCATATAATAAATACCATAAAACCATTAACTAATATGATTCTGATATTCATGTTTTTCTGTCTTTAGCTACTCATAATATAGGTGGTATTTCAATAATTCTTCTTCTACACTAGGACATGGCACTGAGGGTTTCCCTAATATCATGTCTCATTAGTATTTATCAAGGTTGGAAAAGAGTCATAGGCGGGTGTATTCTTGAGTCTCATTATCAATTAATTAAATTAATTAAATTTGATTCACAGACTTGAAAAACGTGAAATCTCAAGTCCAAAACTAGGAACTATCACTTTTGTGCCCCAAATTATTTTTGGTCACAAGCTTTACTGTCTACTTTATGATATGTCTGATTATCCTTTTACCACCTTCATCACTTTCTATTTATACCTGTTTCCATTGTGTGAACCTACAATTCTGAAAAGCTTCTTAGATTCTAAGCTCCATTGGAATACAAATCTTTCCTATTCTGGTTTCCTTCCTCTAAATATGGTTTATTTTTTTTTGACACCTAAGTAATACTCAGATTGAACACATATTTCCTTGAAAAAAAAGGAACATATTATCCATCTATCAGATTTGTGGATAAAAGAAGAGCTTATGAGTAAGCAAAGGATAGAGAGCATTGTGAGATATGAAATGGGCAATTTTCATTATGTTAAATTAAAGAAGATTTTGTACAAATAAAACCAATGTAGCCAAGATTAGAAAGCAGAAAACTGGGGGGGAAATACATACACACACACACACACACACACACACACACACATATATATATGCGTGTGTGTGTGTGTGTGTGTGTGTGTTATAGACAGTCTCCTAGATAAAAGTCTCATATTTCAAATATGTAGAAAATTTTATTATATTTATATGAATATGAGTTGATTCATCAATGATCAAAATATATGAACAGGCAGTTTTTTCTGAAGAATTTTGGCTAAAATGATATAAAGGGGGAAATTATTATTGTTGGAGAGGATATGGAAAAATTAGGACACTGATATACTGTTGATGGAATTCTGAACTGATTCAATCATTCTGGAGAGCAATCTGGAACCATGCTGAAGAGTTCTAAAGCTGTGTATAACCTGGCTACCACTATTAGGTCTGTTTCCCAAGCTGATCAGGAAAAAAATAAAAAAACAAAAAAACAAAAAACAAAACCAAAAAAAAGCCCCTTTTTTCTAAAACATTTAGAGAAGGTCTCTTTGTAGTGCCAAAAAAAATTAGACTCATGCATATGGTTATATGTTTTTGTGTGTATAAATAAATAAATTTACATGTATGCACATATGTATATGTATATATATATATGCACATAAATATATACACACATACACATAATTAAATACACATACACATAATATTATTCGGGTATAGTTTGACCAAGACAGAGGACAATATAATTGTTTCCCTCTATGGACTTTTAACTTCTACTAATGTCCTTGTGTCTTTCTTTCTTTATAGATTATATATTATTCAAATATCAGTTGCATTATAGCAACAAATCATAAATCTCTATGTCTACATCCAAATATCTCCCTGCATGCTAGTTTCTACTTTTTAGCTGCTTACTAGATAATTCCATGTATATACATACATACATACATACATATATATATATATATATATATATATATATATATATATATATATATATATAATCACAGACCTACTTCAAGCTTTCACATGGACTACTGAAATAATCTTATAGTTTTTTGTCAACCTTTTAGTTCATACAATCCCTAACCTATATACCATATAACTAACTACTTGAGGAGTCTTTCAAGGCACAAATATAACCATGGAGACAATGTAGAATCAGTAAAAGGGCAGTGACAAAAGAGTCAGAAGATCTGATTTCAAATTCCACCTATGTGGAAATAGAATGAATAATAAATTCACTGATGACTTTGATTTTCTTGAACTCCCTTATTATCTAGTAGAGGTCAAAATAATCAAAAAAAAAAAAAAAAAAAAAAAAAAGAAAAAGAAAAGAAGAGAAAAAGAAAAAGAAAAAAAAAATAACCTGGGAATCAGAATCAATCAATCAATAGGCAGAATGAACATTGCTCAAGTTTGACACATCAGCGATCCTTTATGGTATCCATTGAGTGAACCAGAACACTTCTGCTATGCCAGAAGCCACAGGGCCAAAATGGTTCATATTGATCCCAGAGGGACAGAGCTTGCACAAACACAATGGTTCTAGTACTCCTATTCTCTGTCTAATTTCTGAAACTTTTCTCCCCAGAATGTCACCAGAACATGTCCAAAATACCACCAGAAACTCATTCCCCTGTCTCTCTTTGTTGTAAAACAATATGAACCACTTTGGAGCAGCCCAGACTAGGTCTTCTACTCTCCTGAACATGTGCTCAATACTAGTTCAATACATATTTTTGGCTTTGAACTGTGCCTCTATTTGCTCTGTTCAGGTGGCTGCCATACCTCAAATGACCATTCTGTCACAATTAGTCAATACCTACTACCTTTGTAATTATAGACAAGTCATTTATCCTTTATATGTGTCAGTTTTCTCATCCTTAAAATTAAAGAATTGGACTAGATGTTCTTGGAAGCTGTTCCATTTCATCTCTACGTCTATGACCTTATGATTCAATGTCACAACTCTATGGAAAACAAATATTTCACTGAATCCTTGTTGTCTACAAATAACTAGAAAATTATAGCTTTTTTTCTATTTAAGGACCTCCACCATCTTGCTCCAATTTTCAGACATTGTAGATTATTTTGATATTATTTCATATTTTCTTATTTTATATTATTTCCTTTCATACTATGTAACTTCCAAAAAAATTAGACTATTTGTTTTTCTTGAATTATATCTTGACCTTTTCTAAAATCATATTCTTCCTCATGCTCATGGGGAAAAATTTGGACTTCGAGTTAAAAGTCAACATCAATATTAACTATTTGATTTTGAACAAGCTCTTTAATCCCTCTAACACTTAAATTTTTTCATCTACAAAATGAGTAAAATATTTCATGTAACACTCATCATACAGGATGATGGTAAGGGAAAGGCAATCTCCATCATATGTGTATAAATATGTATAATATACACTTACATGAATTATTATCATGATTATGTTGTTTCTCATGTGTTGAATAGACTCTCTCCACAAAAATGTCTGTTGATACTCCTTCTTTCTTCCTCCTCCACATATGCCTGTCTTCTCCCTTAGACTGAAAGTTCCTTGATTGTCTCCCATCTATCATTTTATCCCCAAAGATATATAAAAATCTTAAACAGAGCAGGCAATTCATAAATACTAGAAGAAATTGAACATATGCAGGCTGTACGTAAAATTATTCAATCAACAATCATTTATTAAGGTACTATTATATGACAGAAAGATTATGATAATCTAATAAACATACTAGAGAAATAAATGAATCAGCACATTGAGTTTTAAAATAATCACAATTAAATTTACATTTCAGAAAGAAATTATTAGATGGGAGATTTCCCCCCTTCCAGAATTCATGCAATCTGCATAATGTCTCTATTTAGTCTGGAAATTGAGCAGGTACATTTTATCTGTCTTCCAAATGTTTGAGGCATAAGGCAATTTAACAGCTTTCAGGTCACTGACAGTTGTGCTATTTAAATGACAATGGATTACTTTACTGAATTTCATATATAGTCATGTTTGAATCCCCCACATTTTAATTTATGTACAATTTAGAGGGATTACTGCATTTTACCCATGTCCCTAAAATGATCAAAATTTCAATAGGTAGAGAGAGCATCTCTTCAGTGTAATAGTAAAAAGTGAAATGGTGCCAAATTCCTACACAGCTTCTGAAAATTAAATAAGCCTAGAGACCTCCCCATTGAATCCCCTAATGCATTGAACATGACCTCCACAAAACAGAGGGTTTCATAATTAGGAGCATTACATGAACATCAAAAGAATTCCTAATGATATGAGTCTCATTATAAAGTGTTGTTAAACATGTAGTGAAGATTGCTTTTGATGTTGTTTCAGTCCCCAAACATCATTGGTAGTGGGAAGTGTAAATTATATGCCACTAATTCCTTTTAAATTGAACTTTCCGTAGTTGTTAAACACTGTTTTATTCCTTCATTTAAATCCTTTCATTTCTGTTATGTGGCTGCTTTAGTTTTAATTCTTCTACAAAGAAACTTTACTTCTTACCTGTAATTAAGATACTTTTTGACTCATAAACACTACAAGAGCTTTCTCACATAAACTGTGCTTTCCAAAGAGTAACTACTTGCTATATTCCATGTTGTTAACCCATAAAAGACAATGTATAAAAAAAAATCACAGAAAAATAAAAATACATCTGAAGCCATGGCAAATGATGTGTGTGTGTGTGTGTGTGTGAGAGAGAGAGAGAGAGAGAGAGAGAGAGAGAGAGAGAGAGAGAGAGAGAGAGAGAGAAAGAGTGTGGTAGATTCCAGCATTGCTATTGATATATCTGTTTCTCTGTGTGACACAGTACCTCAGTGTGCCAGGCAACTCTAGAGAGGTTGCAATTTGAAGAGTTTTCTCATCATGGATTTTTCTTTACCAATAAAATCACAAGCCCAGTCAATACACACACACACACACACACCACACACACACACACATTCTCTCTCTCTCTCTCTCTTTCACACACACACACACACACACACACACACGAATACCAGATATTAAGATCTTTACAATAACTTTAAAAAAAATAGGTACTGTTATTCCCATTTTTCAATTGAGCAAACTGAGGCAAACAGAGGTTTAATGACTTGCCTAATATCACACAGTAAGTATTTGAAGCCTTATTTGAAGTCAAATCTTCCTCAATCCAAGGCCAGAACTTCATTCATTATATCACCATCAGCTGCCTCCCTGTCTCTTTCTGTCTCTCTCTGATGTCCATCTCTCTGTCTCTCTTCTCTCATTTACACATAGATAGGGATATACAGACACATATACACATCTATATTACGTATGTATATAATAGATACATAAAAATAGAAATATATATATATTTGGAGACAGAAAGAAAGGCAGAATGAGAGGCAGCCATAGGCTGGGGCAGCTAAGTGACACAGTAGATAGAGCATCAGCTTTGAAGTCAGGAGGACCTGAGTTCAAATCTGGCCTCAGATATTAATACTTCCTAGCTGTGTGACCCTGGGTAAGTCACTTAACCCCCATTGTCTCAGCAGACAGAAAAAAAAAGAGAGAGCAGGTTTTGTAGCCAGGGACACTCAGCTTCAAGCCTCACTTGTGACACATGCTGGCTTTATGACACTGGGCAAGTCACATAACTCCACACTGTACTAGACCAGGAGTGAGTAAACCACAGCCCACTGCCTATTTTGTGCAGCCTGAGAGCTCAGAATTGTTTTTACATAAATATAAAACATAACAAGTAAAGACAATAATTTATATAAACATAAATGTGAATTGTAAAATAAATGTAAACAATAAATTACAAAAACATAAATGTATGACAATGTAAATATTATATAATATGAATATAAACATAATTGTAAACAAAAATAACATTCTAAGCAGGTAGTTAGAGAAGTTACAGAAGTTACATTTTGCCAAAAGGTAAGGGCAACTGATAGTAGTGGATAAAGTATCAGGCCTGAGACTACTCTTCCTGAACTTCAGACATTTACTAGCTGTGTGATTCCGGGCAAGTTATTTAACCCTGCTTGTCTAAGTTATCTCATCTGTTAAATGAGTTGGAGACAGAAATGTTAGACCATTACAATATCTTTGCCAAGAAAATGCCAGATGGAGTCATAAAGAACCAGAAACAATTTAATTGACTAAACAATAACAATCATAAACAATGCAATAAAATTTTTAAAAAATCTCTTATGGAAAGTTTCCTGATAAAAGACTCATTTCCCTAATAGAAGAATAAGTCAGATGTATAAAAAGAATCATTCCCCAAGTGAGAAATGATTAAAGGATAGGAACATGCAGCTTTGAGAAGAAGAAATCAAAGCTATATATGTTGTTGTTCTAAGTCACTATTGATTAGAGAAATGTGAATTAAAACAACTCTGAGTTACCATCTCACACCCATAATAAAAGGCAAATGCTAGAGAGAATGAGAGAACATAGGTACATTAATGAATGTTGATGGAGTTTTTGAAATGATCTACCCACTCTGAAGATGCCCAAAGTGCCATAGTATACACCTTTTAATCCAGCAGAACCACAACAATGTATGTATCCCAAAAAAAAGCAAAGCAATAAAGAAAAGAACCAAATATACAAATGAAAATATATATACATAGACACACAGGGAGAGAAAACAGTATCTCTTTTTGTGGTGTTAATTGCAAATAGAGAGGAATTGTGCCATTTGAGTGTGTTGAGTGTGATTGAGTATTATTATTATTATTATTAGATTAAATGCGGCAATTCTTCTAAACATATTTCCATACTTATTATACTGCACAAGAAAAATCAGATCAAAAAGGGGGAAAATGAGAAAGCAAGACACAGATAAACAATGAGAAAGGCAAATTAAGACAAGTCTGAGGTACCACTTCACACCTCTAAGTTTGGCTAAAGTGACAGGAAAAGATAATGATAAATGTTAAAGGGGATATGGGAAATTGGGACATTAATACATTATTGATGAAGTTGTAAACCAATCCAATCATTTAGGAAGGCAATCTGTAACTATACCCAGGTCAAAACAAGTCACAAGTAGGTGAAAATACTGTGTTGTAATCTACATTCAGTCCCCATAGTCCTCCCTTTGAATGCAGATGGCTCTCTCCATCACAAGTCTATTCTACTGGATTTGGCCTGAATCACCTCATTATTGAAAAGAGTCAAATCCATCACAATTGATTATTACATAATCTTTTTGTTGCTGTGTACAATGCTCTACTCATTTCACTGATAATCAGTTCATCTAAGTTTCTCCAGGCTTTCTGAAATCATCCTGCTGATTGGTTTCTTATAGATCAGTAAAATTCCATAACATTCATATACCATAACTTATTCAGCCATTCTCCAACTGATGGACATTCACTCAGTTTTCAGTTCCTTGCCACTACAAAAAGTGCTGCTACAAACATTTTTGCACACTTATTCCTTTTTTATGATTTCTTTTGGCTATAGAGACCCAGTAGAGACATTGTTGGATCAAAGGATATGGACAGTTTGATAGCTCTTTGGGCGTAATTCCAAATTGCTCTCCAAAATGGCTGCATCAGTTCAGAACTCCACTAACAATGTATTAATGGCTCAGTTTTCCCATAATCTTGCCAACATTTGTCATTATTTTTTCTTGTCATCTTAGCCAATCTGAGAGATATGAAGTGGTACCTCAGAATTGTCTTAATTTGCTTTTCTCTACTCAATAGTGATTTTGAGTATTTTTTCATACGACTAGAAATGACTAATTTATTCTTCTGAAAATTGTCTGTTCATATCATTTGATGACTTGTGATTGAGTATTATTATTCTACAGGGAGGATGGTTTTAGAAAAGCATGGGGGTGCTTATATAAACTTATATAAAGTAAAGTAAGCAGAATCAGCAGATCATCATATATAGTAATAATAATATGTGTTAACGAGGAGCTTTGAAAGTATTCAATACTCTGATCATAATAATGTTCTAATATAGTTCCAAAGAAAATGCTGTTCATCTCCAGAGAGAGAACAGATATTGACTGAAGTATAATTTCCTCACTTTATTTTTCTTATTTTTGTGTGATATAACTATTATGAAAATGTAATTTATACAATTTCACTTGTTTAATTGATATCAGAGTGCTTATCTTCTTAGTAGATGGGGGAGAGGTAGGAGGAAAAAAGAATGCTGAACCCAAAATTTAAAGAAAAAAAAAGAAAAATTTAAACATAAAGTCAATAACCACTTTAAAAGAATTAGCTCTTGGGGGTTACAAGTATTTACAATGTCCTGAATTTTGCCCATGAATCAAACTTTCCTAACCCTTACACTAAAATATGTTACAAAGAACATATCCCACTATATAAATGAAGATCATTTACTTACTAGAAGTTAATTAATTAAATTATACATTTATTTTCATTCTTTGTATAGTAGATAATCTAATATGTAATTATCTTTATTGTTCATATTCTAAAACCCAATAGGAGAGCTGTTCTACCTCAGCAGAGAGGGACCTATTTCTCACTTAGAAAGTTCAAATAGTTACTGATGTTGAAAACTTATGTTCTGGATATTGAAAACTTGTCATAGGATACTGATCTAGATTGAAAATACGATGATTCCTTGAGGGCAAAAATACAACTTTGGATAATTATATTTATAGAAAGAATTTATACCAAGCACCTCAAAAGATTATATACGTGTGTGTGTGTGTGTGTGTGTGTGTGTGTGGTATATATATATATATATATATATTATATATATATATATACCACACACACATATATATTTAGATACACACACACACATATATATAATATACTTACATATATGCATACATACATACATATATTCAATTCTATTCTTATGAGAAGAAAGCAAGCTAACCCTAACCCCAAAGAATTATTAAAAAGCAAGCCCTGGAAGCATTTCTTGAAGTAAAGATAAATTCATGCCAATTTTCCAAATATCTACATTACATAATAATATTTGATTCTAGGTAAAACATTGTAACATGGGTGATATATTCAGTATATACACTTTACTAAGGCAGACTAGAGTGTTATAAAACTTGAAAAGAGTTCATTAAGACAAAGTAATTTTGGCATTGACTTCCTGGGAATTACTCACTTCTTAAGCATGAGAGATAATTGAGCTGTGCTTTGTAAATAGTTTGAAGTGTGAAGTCTATATGGATAGGTATCTGAATTGACGGGGATTCTATGACCGCTGTTGTATAGTAATTGATGGGGAATGAATATATTAGTATTTTTTTATAGTTCTGCATTTTTACAATGATATCACAGATTTTAATGGTTGGGAAACTTTGGAATAAATTAATAAAGGCCAAGAAATCATAAGGATACTGATTTTGCTTCCTGAAACTCAAGAGGAACTTTGGCTTCTCTTTGATAAGTATATGAAACTACTATCCTATTCCCATATAAGTTCTTCTCTGAAGAGCCATACTGCTCTTCCCACATGCAGCTATGCCCACAAAGTTAATGTCAAACTCAACAGTCTATACCATTCAGAATAATTATAATCTGTTATAAAGTTGTGCAGAATAGTCAATAATATATCTTGAATAATAAAGACTTTCACTCATTCTTTTTTACGTATGTGAACACACACACACAGATACTTAGAACTGGTAGACTTAGGTTTGCTTAGTGCTGCATTATTTTGCTGTTTTTTATTTAAAATAATTATTTACCAAGATTTTCTATTAGCTTTGCTTTAGAACTCCACAGCTGGAATTTAATGTCTCTGTGCTATTATGCATAGTAGAAAACACAGTGCTGATGTTAATGGATTTGCTAATAATACCCCTCATTGTGTAATTTGAATTCTAAATCTTTGGAACACATGACAGGTAATCCAACAAATGTTCATTAAGAAGCCCTTCAGTGGAAGCTTCAAAAAAATTAAATTACAATTAAGCAACAATTAAATAAGATTTTTTTTTAGATTTTATTTTAAAATACATATATCTCAATCAGTGAATTCATGAAATTCAAAGGTCCCAATAAGTCTTTGGTCCCAGTAGTTTAGAATGCTAAAAAATAACCAAATGTTAATAAAAAGGTAGCCTTGCAGTTTTAATAACAAAAACTTCTGTGAGAGTTCCTTTCTAAATAACAGATAACCTAATTATATATTTGTTTCTGCCATGGAATATGAGCTCCTTGTGGTCAGAGAATGAATTTTATCTTCCTTTGTAAGCTAGCACTTAGCATAGTATTTTGAACATTATTTCTTTTCTTCAAATCTAGCCGCAGAAATTTACTAGCTGTGTAACCCTGAGCAAAATACTTTTTCTGTTTATCTCGGTTTCTTCGACTGTAAAATGAGAATAGTAATAGTAATTATATCCCAATGTTATTGTTAGTAGCAAATGATTTTTTTTTTAAGTTTTGAGCACAGTGCCTGGTATATTGTAAGCATCACAAAAATGTTAGCTAATATTATTGCTGCGACTATTATTATTAATAATAATTGTAGAATCATAGAAATAGGATAGGCAGGCACTCAATGTGCCAACTAGAGAATAACCCTTTCATCTTTCAGATGAAACAGTGGTTAAAGTCACTTAACCAGACTCACAAAGTTAGCAGGATGTCCATTTGAACTTTTGTCCCATAATTCTAAATTTATTAATATAGTTCATTGCAATGTGGTAATAATCTATGCAATCAATGTTTGTTATTTTAGCCATTTTCTATTTGTTACCTTTAGCAACTGGTTGAAATAAATTGCCACAATTATATATTCTATTTCCTTCTTTGTTTCTTTTAAAAATTTGTTTCTTTATTTATGAATATAACAAACACAAACATTTCAAGTTACGAAGGAAATAAGATTATTGTGTTTGCAACTGTGAATCTGTATCACATATCATTTTAAAAGTATATATTGAATTAAGCATAATACCAATACTACCCTGATTTATTTTTATTCTTTATTCTAATTTGTTATTGATTTTCAGCTTTGCTTTAGCAATTTGACATTCAAACTGCATGTAGCATGTATTTAATAAATAAATTAAGCAGAAATTATTTGTCCTTGAGTGTGAATTTCATTCTTGAGAATTTCTTTTGGTCAATTTCATTTGTAGAATATTATTTCATGTGGTCCTACCTATTTTTTCCCTGAATTTCTATAAAATTATATAGTCCACATCAAACACTGCCCGAGTTTCCCCATTCTTATTTTTATAATAAGCACTGAGGTGGTGATATGACTTTCATTCCAAATTTCCATTATTTATACTGTATTCAATATTTACCTTTTGAGTCCAAGTTATATGTAAAAGAACAGCTCCCCTCACTGTTTTTTTTTTTTTTATCCACTGAAAAATTAAACAATCATTTAGGCAAGTCAAGAAGTTATCAACTGTTTTGTATTTAGCAGAGGAAGTGAGTACTAGCAGAGACCTGGATAATTGAAGTCTATTATAGGTCTTATATTTTCCCTCTGTACTGGGTCTGTGATCTATTTCCTGAATTCCTCATTTCCTCATGCTATCTAGGTGACATACAATATATTCTCATAACAATATCACTTCTGTTTCTCCTTCAATCAATCCTTATTCAAATGTTCTTTACTACGTTTCTTTCCTTATGTACCTACTTTTCTTCATATATTTTAAATATTAATATCCAATGCTATTATGCTGCCCCTATATCAATTCTATTTTTTTTTAATAAAGCAGTCTCTTCTGTAGTTATATGGTACAGTGGATAGAATGCAGATCCTGAAGTCAAGAAGACTCATATTCCTAAGTTCAAATTCAGCCTCAGATACGTACCAGCTGTATGACCCTGGACAAGTCACTTAATCCTGTTTGCCTCAATTCCTCATTTGTAAAATGAGCTCAAGAAGGAAATAGCAAGACACTCCGATAGATTTCTCAAAGCAATAAAACAAAGGGGAATCAGACATGACTGAAATGACTAGACAACATCAAAAATCTTAAATTGTTTATGAGGCTGAATTGATTTCTTGGATTAAGAAAACTGCTTTGTTTCCATGATGTCCTTTTATATCTTTATTTTTCCCCAATTATATTTAAAACAATTTTTTTATATTTGTTTCTATGGATTTGAGGTCTATATTCTCTTCTTTATCTCCATTCCCAGCCCTCATAAAGAAAACTTATATGAAATTATGCAAAATATTTCCATAAAAGTCTTCATGATTTTATTTCATCTTGCATGAGAACTGTATCCTGGGACTGATTATTAAGCGAGTACAAACTTACCTTAGCTGAACAAACTATGTTTCATAACCATCAATTCATAGCAATTTGGTACCTCTTGCTATCCATCTTGTTCTAATCTAAAAAGTTCCTCTCTACTTTCTCTGGTAACAATAAATAAATTAATTCTACCATTAAAGGGCATGACAAAGGACTACCTAATTGCTCTCTTCACTATCTTAATGACTGATCCTCAGTAAAAACAAAACAAAGCAAAACAACAAAGAACATTGAAAAACAAGTCCTGGAGATTCAGAAGCCAGAGCTCAAGTTCTCAGAACCAAGATTACAGAAGGCCTCTAAGAAAGCTAATCCCGCAGCAGGAAAGGAGACAAGACTTAAAAGGAGACAATCAAGGATTTGGACTTTAACTCCTGGCTACATTTGGGGTTATTATTACACTGAACTGAAACAAAGGCTACTCCCAGAAGCCCCCCAAGAAACCTGCTCCCAGAGAACATTATATTTTAGAGAAGAACATTACAGGTAGCAACCATGGGATGTTCCATAAGTAGATTTTATAGGGAAAATTTAATCTCAGAGACATGACTGGGATTTCTGACAAGGCATGGAAAGGTGAGAGTGTTTGAGATTTTGTAGAGGATGGGGTCTCAGGGTTTGACATAGCTTGGATTTCAGACTGGATGACCTCCCCAAAGGGTGGGTGCATGGCGTTAAACTAATTTCAATTAGAGCCTTTTCCCTGCCTATCTCAGGGATTAATTTTTATCCATTTCTCTGCTAAGCCCACCTAATACTGAAGACCTTATCACTTGTATATAGCAGCCCCAGTTATATCGTGAGCTTCTTGAAGAAGGAGTGATTGTTTTTATTTTTCCTTTTTTTACTTTTGTAACCTCATTACTAAATACAATGCCTGACTCATGGAAGGTACTTAATAAATACTTGATGATTTGACTTTATTCATTACTTAATTAATTCATACATTGATTTCAGGTCATTGCTATTCCTTCTATGCCATTCCTGCAATTAACTGATATTGGTGTGGCAAATACATTTGGGTAATTTCTTTTCTGATCTCCTTTTTTTATTTTCAATGTCAATTTTGTCATAATGCCAAGACACTATAAAAATAAGTCATCTATGTGTCTCGGGACGTGATGAACACATGATGATCTCATGGACTAATGACCAATAAAAAGGAGCTCATTATTCCTATATTTTAAGCCATGGTCCAAAAGTACAAGTTGCATTCTCAGACACCATCTTCTTATCCAGCAGTATAAGTCAATGTATATCTTAAACTGTACCCCTATCTCATAGTTTTGGATCAAGAATTTAATAAGCCCTAATTTGTGCCAGACGTTGTGCTAAGAAAGCACTTTACAAATATTATTTCATTTGATCCTTGCAACAATCTGGTGGCAGGTGATATTATTATTCATATTTTTTATTGGATGAAACTAAGCAGAGATTAAATAGGCATTCTGGGGGTCACGTAGCTAGTGTCTGAGTTTGGGTTTGAATTCAGGTCTTCTTGTCTACAGATTCATTGTTATGGCCCACTGTGCCATCTTGCTGGAATCTGAAAAGAGATCAATTTAGATTTGAGGACAGGAAACATATCTTAATTATTAGTAATATGCCAAAGCTTAAAGGGCTTCTTTAGGAAATAGTGGAATTTTCTGTCTTAAAAGTCTTCAAACAGAAATTGTATTGCCACTTATTATGAGTATTGTAGAATGACTTCTTTTTTAGAAATTAGATGGTACTAAATGGACTAAATGACAACTGAGGGCCTTACTTACTCTGAGATCCTATGATTCAATCACTTGTTGAAGTTTACACAGTTTAGAGTTAATGGAGGTGAGATTTAAACCTAGAATCTCTCTTACTCCAAACCCATTGCCCACTCCATTCCCCAAAGCTAGGTTAATAATTGAAATGATGTGACTCACTCTGTCTACCATACTATAGTGATGAAATATTCCTTTCAGATATAGAAAGCTCATTCAGAAAAGACAGCCAACATTTGAAGCATAACCATCATTTCATCAAGATGTGATAAATGGTTTGAATTGGACCATGAACAGAGAGCCCTCCATTAAGTATTTACTAGGTCAAATTGCAGGTTTTTCTACTCCTTAAAATAAGAGTGTTATGTCATTTCAAGGTTTCCTTAAGTGTCCTCAACTCAGAAGCACTACTATCCAATCATGAAGGGTAAAGTGTTGTTTCAAGAGGCTATGAATGTTAGAGTGTCAATCATGCAAGCTTTTTTTTTGGAAAGAATTTCTATGAAATCCTCAGAAGAGAAGGGGAATTTTTAAAATAACCTTTTACTTAAAAAGGAGAATGACCTATGGCAAAAGAGCTATAGAATATATATTCAAGTTTCTAGAAACTCCAAATTCTAGCTTGTTTTAAAATGCATATGGCTGTAGAATTTCATATAAGTACAGTTCACTAAAGCAACAGATGTGTTTACTTCATTTTCATAAACATGTTATAAGTACCTAACTTGTATAGGGCCCCATTGCTAAATGCTATAGTATATAAAAGACAAATAAATAATTGCTGTTCCTCTAAAGGCAATATGTATTTAGGATCAATTCTATTTGCTTCCATTTGCATTATACTAACCAGATTATGAATTGCATTTTTCCCAATAACTTTGACAGGTAAGTGCATTATGTATACCCATTTTACTAATGAAAAAGATAATTCTTCACTATTCTATAAAAATCAAGTAGAAGTTTTCTGTAAATCACGATTTAAGCATTCATGGAAGCTGAATATATTTATAGGATCTGTTTTCCTCAGGGAGAATCTCTTAAAGAATTTAAGGAACTGTTTAAAAACATTATATGTAAATATGGATTTTCCTCTTCTAAATTTGTACAAAGATGTCTTAGTAAGACAAAAAAGTTAATTCTGGTTCTTGAAGGTCATGCTAATATAAAAAATATTCTTCAAAGTGGAAAATTTTCAGGTATGGGCCTAGTAATAAGGTATGTATGCACTATTCTTTTTTATTAAAGGTTTTTAATTTTCCAAACATATGCATGGATAATTTTTCAACATTAACCCTTGCAAAACCCTGTGTTCCAATCCCCTCCTTCCCTGGTCCCCTCCCCTAGATGGCAAGTAATCTAATATATGTTAAACAGGGTAAAAATATATGTTAAACACAATACATGCATACATATTCATGCACAAGAAAAATCAGATCCAAAAGGAAAAACTGAGAAAGAAAACAAAATGCAAACAAACAATAACAATAGAGAGAGAGAGAATTCTATGTTGTGGTCCACACTCAGTTCCCACGGTTTTCTCTCCGGGTGTAAATGGCTCTCTTCATCATTGGCATTAGTTTGAATCATCTCATTGTTGAAGAAAGCCGTGTCCATCAGAATTGATTGCTATATAGTCTTATTGTTGCCATGTATATTGATCTCCTGATTCTGCTCATTTTACTTAGCTTCAGTTCATGTAAATCTCCCATGGCCTCTCTGAAATCATCCTGGTGGTTGTTTCTTACAGAACAAGAATATTCCATAACATTCATATGCCATAATTTATTGAGCCATCCTCCAATTGATGAGCATCCACTCAATTTTTGCACATACAGGTCCTTTTCTCTTCTTTAAAATCTCTTTGGGGTATAAGCCCAGTAGAATCACTGCTGGATCAAAGAGAACTTAAGTTTGATAGCTTTTTGGTCATAGTTCCAAATTGATCTCCAGTTAGATCAGTTCACAATTCTACCAACAATGTATTAGTGTTCGAATTTTCCCACATCCCCTCCAACATTTGTCATATCTTTTCCTGTTATCTTAACTAGTTCGAGAAGTATGTAGTGTGTACCTACAATTCAAGATCAACTTTACTGATCATGGAAAGACTCATTAAGATTCGTTTGGTAAAATTATCAATTTATTGGCCACAGCTATTCCTAAAAACTACATATAAAGGTTTACTATTATAGTTTATTCATTTTTCTATTGTTTCTCTTTGTGACCTCATTTAGAGTTTTCTTGGCAAAAATACTGCAGTGCTTTGTCATTCCCTTCTCCTGTTCAATTAACAAATTAGTAAACTGAAGTAGAGTGGAGTGACTTGCCCAACATCAGAAATCTAGTAAATGTCTGAGGCTGGATTTGAGTTCAGGTCTGGCATTCTATCCAGTATACTACCTTGCTGTCCTCATCAAACTACCAAAGAATTTTGATTTATACCAGTGAGCTATATTAGCTACATTGATAATATAAAGCATCTTTGTTAACTTAAACTAAACTTGAATTTACTATATTGAATTTACTTAAGTGTTAAAGATATAACCTCACCCATATCTGATTTGGTTTTAGGACAATATTAGCATCATTACTGATGTATCATAGATACTTCAGCATCTCTTAGAAATTAGTTCCAGTCACATAATAAATCTGCAAAAAGTCACTGAGAAATTGATAGAATAGAAGTTTGTCTAGTGAGATGAGACCAATAAAGATTGCTTTATGCAAGAAAAGTAAGCTGCTTCAAGACATGATGGGTGGATTCAGGGTAAATAGAATAGAATCTAATATTAGAATAACTATACTCAATATGGTAAGAAAGGAAAATGTTCCACCAAACAGAAAATAAGATCAATTGCTATGTTCCCTCTTATTTATATAATGACTTGAGAAAAACCTAATGATAAAAATAATAATAATAAAGATAACTGAATAGTCTTCTTCTGTTGAGGTCCTTTAAAAGTCTTATTCTCTGAAAAAATAGAAAAAAAAATCAGTGGAAACTATATTCCATGATTCTAGTATAAGTAGGCTCTACTGAATATACCAGTCACTTAAAAGGGGTTCCTTTTGTTAGATAAGAACACTTGATTAAATTAATTAGATTCAGAAGCTTTATTTATTGAGCAAGCCAGCACCGATGTTGCAGTATATAGAATCTTGGGCCTGGAGGAATGAAGACCTGAGTTCAAATTTTGTGTCACTAACTTCTTATGAGACTGATAAGTCACTTAATTTCTCTTTGCTTCAGTGTCCTCAATTGTATAATGGGTATAATAGAACTACTTTTGAGGGTTCTTGTTAAGATTAAATGAAACATTATTGGGGGAGAATGTGTTTAGCACAATGCTTAATATGTAGTAGTCACTATAAATGCTCTTTACCTTCCTTTCTTTTCACTTTCTTAATGAATATACAATTTCTTGTATTTATTACATCACACTATTACTAAGCACATTCCTTTGCTCTACAGCTCCATTGAGGATATTTGGGGATAATTGATTGACATACTTCAGAAAGAGACTCACATTTTTTTTTCAAATAAAAGGTCCCAAAGCCATTTTCATATTGACTTTTAGAAAGTGAAACTGGGTGATTACTCTTGCAGTCAATATTCAACTCATACAAAATTCCCCTACTTTTTCTACTTCAACATTTATTGAATGGAGAAATTGGACCCTGTGAAATATTCCTTAGATAAGTCAAGATCAATGGAAAATGAGGAA
The DNA here is from genome assembly GCF_016432865.1 of Antechinus flavipes. Classification (NCBI taxonomy): domain Eukaryota; kingdom Metazoa; phylum Chordata; class Mammalia; order Dasyuromorphia; family Dasyuridae; genus Antechinus; species Antechinus flavipes. Next base: position 216,622,986 of record NC_067399.1, on the reverse strand, counting down.
GAAAATGAGGAACTAAAGAGAACTATGAGCACCTAGGAGCTTTTGTTTATCTGAAAATACATCTCAAATGAGTCTCCTAGTTAGGGCTAAAGTAAACAAAAGAATGAGGTATGTTCATTTAAGGTAAAGTAACTAATAGTGAAAATTTCTATAAGCAAGGAATACTCAGAGAAACTTAGTTGATGACAGATGTGGGAGAAGAATATAGAGACAAAACCAATGCCAAAGATATTAAGGAACAATGCTATAGTGTTAATGAGGAATGTACTGAAACATGAAGTCACATTGCCTTGTCCAACTAATTTTCAGATGTAAATTAAGAAATACTATCACTTTCTAAGCACTGAATCCTAACAGTTTCAGAGAATAGGCACTACAATAGTTCTATCTGGGGATAGAGTGGTAATATCTTCTTTAAGCCAACTTATCCCGAGGAAGGAAGCCAGGATGATGAAAGGATTTGATTTTAACCTAGAGAAGACTGGGTGTGACATGAGAAGTATCTCCTAATACTTAGAATGATGGAATGTGTAATGGGATCAGATAGAAAATTAATAATTTAATAATTTTTGAACTTTCAAATTATATGGTTCTATCCATTATAATATCTGCTTTTCTTAGAAATACCAATCTATATCCTCTCTTTGAAAAGAAAGTATTTCCCAAACCCTGGTGAATTCTAGTGCTTCCCTCTCAATTATTTTCTATTTATCCTTTACATAGCTTGTTCATACATATTTAGCTACTTATTGTCTCCTTCACTAGATTGTAAGCTCCTTGAAGGCAGTCTGTCTTTTACCTTTTTATATCCTCAGCATTTAACACAGTGCCTTCCATATAGTAAGTGCCTAAGTAGTGTTTATTGACTAAAAAGTTACAGAAAAAGAAAAGTTAAATCTCCTTGAAAGGAGAGCCAGAGCAAGGATTTCCAAAGAAATTTTTAAAAAGAGAGGAAACCTCTATACACAAAAATATTTATAGGAGCTCTCAGGGCAAAGAATTAGAAATTGAGGGGGTGCCCATTAATTAGAGAATGGTTGAATCAACTGTGGCATGTGATTATGATAGAATAATATCGTTTTATCGGAAATGATGAGCGGGATGCTCTCAGAAAATCTTGGAAGGTCCTCCATGAACTCAAGGAAAATGAAATGTGCTGTGTACAAAATAGTAGCAATGTTGTGGGATGATCAACTGTGAATGACTGCTATTCTTAGCAATACAATGACTTATGACTACTCTGAAGGACTTAGGATTAAAAAAAATGCTATCCATACTCAGAGAAAATAATTGATTGTATCTGAATACAGATTGAAGCACACTCTCTTTTTAAATTTTATTTTTCTTGAAAGTTTTCATTTGGAGGGGAGGGGAGGGATCTATTTTTTTTCACAACATAACTTTTAGGGAAATGTTTTGTATAACTTCACATGTGTCTTCTTAATAGGAGTGGTGGTAGAGAGGAAGAGAGAATTTGGAAATCAAAGTTTTAAAAACAAATGTAAGCATTGTTTTGCATGTAATTTGGGAAAATAAAAATATTAAAATCAAAAAGAATAAAATCAAAATTAAAAAAAAAAGAAAGAGGTCCCTGAGGAAGCTTGGGTTTGAAGTCTGAATGGATATCAAAAATCTAGAAAACATAATCCCTTTTAGGACAGTGTGGATGCTTCAGTGTTGGTCCTTTCTGGAATTTATTTTAGAATATGATAGCTCCCGTGGTTGTCTTTCAGCAAAGTGTCTATCATCTAACCAGTATAAGTTTAACCTCCAAAGCAGATGATCAGAACAGACTAGTCTAATGCCTACGAAGTAAGTACTGATTAATGTAGTAATAATCATGACAGACAATGAGCTGAGATAGAGGCAGGAAATTAGGATTCATTTCCAGATTTGTAGCTGACTTGCTAAGCAGTGTTCAGCATATCACATTCTCAAACACAGCTCAAGGGAATAACAGTATTTCCCCCATGGGGCCTACCCTCTATCCAAACAGAAATGTCACTGTTGAAGATAATATCCTCTGTCTCCCAAGCATGCATTTGCAGGATCATATATCTTCCTCCCATCATCCCCCATTCAGCTGTCATCTCTCAGAACATGGGCTCCTTTTGTGGGTTGTGTAATAGGACTGACAGCCCCTTGTACACTTCAGAGGATGGGTGCCTTCCTGCCTGGCTAGCTCTCCCTGTCTGTCCCTAGCCTCCAATCAAGGGAAAACAAAGCTGTAGTGATTTTACAGCAGAATGAGAGAGAACAGGAAGGGCAGAAATGTGCCTGAGAGGCTCTCAATATTGATAATAGAAAGCAACAGGAACAAAGTATTCATACATACAACATCCATGCAATATAATTCAAAGGTTCCCCTACGGTCCAGTTGTGGAGAACTCCAGGAAGTCTCTGCTGAGGAGAAATAGGGTAGTTTTTTGTATTTTTGCCTCCTGAGCCCCATTCAGATTTTAAATACCCAAACTATTCTCATGCATCTGGGACCCTAAGCATTTCTTCATGTTCAGGAAGGACAAGGATAATCACCTTTAAGAACTAATCAGAGATTATGCTCCCTTGGCACAAGCTTTAACGAAAAGGTTAGATACCTGGATTTTAGTCCCATATCTCAGAATAGCTAATTGTATGACTCTGAGATAAGGACATCATAGTGAAAGCAAGCCTGCCAAAGAACACTGGGTTTGAATTCTGAGTTCTGTCTGTGTGACTTTTGGCACATCACTTACTCTCCCTAAACCTCAGTTTCCACATCTGTAAAATCAAAGTATTGAACTAGACAATCTCTAAGTTTCCCTTTCCCTCTAAATCTATGATCCTGGTATTCTGGGGGTTGTATATTGTTATTTTTGAGTCATTTCTTTCATATGTGATGCTTTGTAACTGTGAGACTTTCTTGGCAAAAATACTGAAGTGGTTTGCTATTTTCTTTTCCATTTCACTTTACAGATGAGGAAACTAAGGCAAAAAGAGGTAAATGACTTGCCCAGGGTCATACACTCATAAGGAACTGAGGACTAATTTGAACTCAGGAAGGTGTCTTCTTGATTTCAAGCCCAGTGTTGTATCATTGTACTACATATGGCACTGAAAAAATGAGTTCCCTACTTCAGTTTTCCATCTGTAAAATAAGGCTACATGATAGCTACTATCCTTTTCCTAAGGGATATATTTCCCTCTAACTTTAACTTAAAAAACAAATTCTAGATGGATTTTGGTAAAGTTGTAGTGTATGATCATGACATAATACTAATTAATTAAATAATGATCTCAATGATTTTAGAAAAAAAATTGGAAAGTCTTGCATGCAATAATAAAGAATGAAATGAGCAGAATTAAGAGAATGATTTATACAGCAATATTGTTTTAAGGACAACTTTGATTGATTAAGCCATTTTGTTTATTGTAAATACCCAATTAACTACAAAGAACATGAGGGAAGACATTATCGACACCCAGGGGAAAATCTGATAAATAGATATAAGAATGACTTTACATATATATCACATATGTATATATATAAAATTCACCTAATGCTAGTTATCTCTAGGACCAGAGGTTGAAAAGGAATAAAAAAAAATTCCATTATAACTTATCATATATGTTAAAGAAATAGCAAATTGTATGCAACAGATTTGCAGTCTCATGAGCAATCATCGTTTCCCCCATATTCTACTATGTTACTGAAATGATTATTTACTAAATTTAGAATAAAGTTTGTAAAAATGAAAAAAAATTTTATATGTGTACTTTTTTGTTATTTATTTGAGGAAAATAAATGGATAAAGTAAGAAGGAGCATTGCAGTATTGTTAAAATTCAAATAGTATTTTTTTTCTTCTTTGATTTCCTTTTATCCAGTAATGAGGATGAAAGAATACCTCTGTGTTTAGCACCAAGCAGCTCTAAAAGGTACCTTGTCTGCAAATACTGATAAATATTTGTAACCTTCCCAGGGAATGGATCTGAGTCGGCAACCTTCAAATACACTTGACAATGACAAGGATATTTTTCTTATTGGGAGATGAACTTTTGGTGTGTTTTACGTGCTTGTTTTTCCTATAAAAACCTTGAATGCTTCTTTGCCCCCTCTTCCTAACTAGCTACCCTCTGGAGAAAGGATTGGGTTCACAAAGCAAGCCTGACTAACTGTATGCTCAATGACTAATAGATTCTGTTCATCCTGATTTTCTAAAACATGAGATATGACTTTTTTATTTCATTAGTAAGTCACAATTTTCTAGCAGTTACTGATTAGCTTATGGTAAAGTGGCCCCCAAGAGATCTTCCTACTAGCTGTTTATGATGATTGTCTAAACAATCACATGATAACAGGTGGTATTTTAGGAAAGACATCTCTTTAAATTCTCATACTTCATTATTTTCTGAGTTAGGTCTAGAAAAGAAACAGATAGTTGGTCATGTTAAAAAAAAGTCATTGAAAATATTATCACTGTCAGTAACAGTCCTGCAATTACAAGGGTGAAGGAGCAGGGAAAAAGTATCTATTATTAGGAATCAGTCATTGTGCCAAACACTTGACAAATATTATCTAATTTGATCCTCATAACAACCCAGAGAGATAGGTACTACAAAATTAACCTTGTTTCATAGCTCAGGAAACTGAATCCGAGATTGACGTGCTCAGGATCATATAACTAATAAATTTATTATATTAACTTGGGACTTCCTGACTCCAGACTCAGAGCTCTATTCACTATAATACACTGGTGACCCAAGTATAACTATGAAGATTCTCAGAAACATCATATGTTCCCTCAGAATTTATGAAAATCTAAACACTGAGGCTGTCCCTGCATAATCCATTATCAGTTAACAAACATTGATCATCTACCATATGCCATGTACTGTACTAGGTGGTAGGGAAAATCTTGACTATTTCTATCTTCAATGAACTTCCATTATCCTTGAGATAAAACATAAGTTGGCACATACATGTTCCAATCAAGGAATAAAGCAGGATTTATGTAGGCAGAGAATGTTATATTTCCTACATTTCCCATAAACCCAATTTTGATTTCAAAGTCTGAGCTCAAAATTCTTTTATCCTTTACTTTTTAGTTTTTGTACAATTCCCTTCCATTGCTTGTGTGTGAGAAAGGGTATGGAATGCATTATTAAGTTATTGGATGAATTTTGAAGACATCATCCTTGATCAAAGAGTCCTAAGAAGAAATCAAACAAGATAACACTTGACAGTCTGCAGCCATTATTTGACTGGCTAAGATAAACCCATACAATGTTGTATTGCTCAACCCAAAATGTTTTCTAAATCATTTTTGATTATTACTATACAATCAAATGAAATAAAACATTGATTCAAGCCAAAGAGTACAGCAGGTGTGGACATAGTTGCCTCATGCAGACAACAAATGTTGTATTTTTAATACCATAACATAAATTGCAAGTAGGATTTTGAAGTGCTATGTATTTTAGGTTTCTCAAACCCTATCACACTGGGTTTAGATTTGTTGTATCTACAATGAACTCATCTCATTGGTTGAGAAAAAATATTAATTAATAGAAATCTTATTATTGCTGCTGATTCTAAGATGGGACATGGATGGTTCCAGTGTCTCAGGAAAAGATGGAGAGAGAAGAGAGAGAGAGAAGAGAGAGAAGAGAGAGAAGAGAGAGAGAGAGAGAGAGAGAGAGAGAGAGAGAGAGAGAGAGAGAGAGAGAGAGAGAGAGAGAGAGAGAGAGAGAGAGAGAGAGAGAGAGAGAGAGAAAGAGAGAGAGACAGAGAGACAGAAGGAGGGAGAAGAAGAGGAAAAGGAAAATGAAGAAGGGAAGATGAAAAGAGAGGAAGGAAGAACAGAGGAGAGGAGAGAGAAATTTTAGGAAGGAGCAGACATATGGAGAAGGTATTGCCTTGACATATCCCTGATTTCCAGCTTGCCTTCTCAGAGACTTTTGGGAATTTCCCTGTAGGTGAAGTCTAGAACTCTGAATTTGACTCTCTCTCTCTCTCTCTCCCTTTATCTGCCTCTTTCTGCCTGTTTGTCTCTCATCTCAATCCCAGTGGAAGAGTTCAACCACTGTTTTTTATAACTTATCTAATTTCTTGTTTGCTATCTTTTTAGACACACTTTTTTTCTCCTTATGTTTTCTGAGTGACTGTTGTACAACTAACCTTTGGCAAGAAGGGAGTAAAGCCTCCAGATATGAACTTAAAGCATTTCTTCTTCTTTGGGTGAAATGAAGGAAAAGACTTGATTTTAATAATGAAATGGTTTCCTCTAGATTAGTAATATTTGGAGGAAGGTACAAATAGATATAATTCTACTCTGGCTCTTCCTTTCTAAGAAGACAACAATTAGCCCCACATTTTCAATCTCTTATTTCCCACTAAAGAATAATCAAAGTTTCCTTTGGAAATAGTGATGTGAGTCCAGGAAAAAACAGACAAACAAAAAAGCAAGTCACCTATTCATTGCTCTTTATGAGTTACATTTAGGCAAATCCATTGGACTTTCAAATAACCTAAATATGTAACATATTCATATATTACATAATGAAAACTCATTGACATATCTTTTTTCTCATTTTTGATGATGAACTTTGTTGTTGTTGAGTCATCTCTTAATGAGCCCATTCTGAGTTTTCCTGAAGACAAAAACACACAAACAAAAAACTACTAGAGGAGATTGCCATTTCCTTCTCCAGTACATTTTATAGATGAGGAAACTGTGGCAGAATTAAGTGATTTGTCCAGGGTCATATAGCTAAAAAGCTTTGGAGGCCAGAGTTGAACTTAGGATGATGAGTTTTCCTGACTCCAGGCCTAGCATTATATTCACTGTGCCACCGACCTAGGTTCTACAACATACTCATAGTTAGTATTTGCATAGTGCTTTAAGGTTTGTGAAGCATCTTAGAAATATTTTTCTTCTTTAATCTTCACAATAATGTTGGGAGGTATGTGATATTATTACTCCTATTTATATGAAGAAATTGAGGCAAAGAGATTAAATGTGACATGCTCTGAATGGATCACAAAAAATTAGCCTCGCACTTTAGCAATCAAACCTATGAGAAAAAAATTATAGTGTTTTTTTATTCTAAATAATAAATCCAAACCTAGGTGATATGTGTTTCTCCCTGCTTCTTTATGAGGATATTTATTATAATGTGGATGGGTGGAGAGTGAAGTTCTGGCACAATAATCCCCTATCCTTTAGGTGCTTTAAATGAAAAAAAAAATAGAATATGGAGATTCAAGGTTAAATATTTGCCCAGAAATCCTATTAGAAATAATTTAGAATAATGAAAAGAACACTGATTCTGGAATCATTTAATCTTTAATCCCATTTCTGTCTATTACTTCCTCTAATTAAGCTTCCTTGGCTTTCAGTTTCCTCATATATAGAATGATGAAGTCAATCTACCTGGTCACTGAGCTCTTCCAACTCCATATTTATGATCCTGTACCCAGAGAAGCCACTAGTCATTTGTGACTAGATGGCTGTCAAGGTCTCTCAGAGTTCTCAATCTCTGATCCTATGAATCTTTTTTAATTCAAATTCCAAAATGTCATGTTTGGGGGTCATTGCTCAACATTAATAATAGGTCTATTTCTCTATTTCACTAGATAGGTCAAAGACTGAAAGCATACAAACAGCAAAAGTCAGAAAGACTTTTTTTTTTCTGTGTCAGACTGTTTTCATGACAAAACTATACATGGAGAGAGTGCCATCCAATGTTAGGTGTGATTGAAGAGCATATCTCTGTGATATACTCATAACTCAATGATACTTCTAAAATATTATTGAAATTTTGGAAAATAGGAAGAAATAAACCATGTCTTGGGAGGCGAGTCCATGTTTTGGACAAGACTAACTCATTTTCTTCTCATCTGTAAAACTTTTCCTGTTCCCCTATTACTCAGATAAATTTGTTCTTTTCCTCATTTTTTAATCTGTGTCTCTCCTTTACCCTATTACTCCCTACCTTGCATTATATGTTTTCCTGCATTTACCATGCCCCTTATTCTACCTTTCTGCAAAGTGCCTTGAGGGCAGGAGACTATCATTTTTTATCTTTATATCCCCTATACTGAACACAGGGCCTTGTAGCTGGTAGATTTTTAATAAATACAGTTTGAGACTTGACTTCAGCTGACAGATGAATTATATCTCAAGACACCTAACACCTTAGATTTGAAGCCTGAACTATTATGCGCCAATGGGCTTGACCAATATCATAAACTACAATTAGGGTGAAAATGTTGAAGGCGTGCTTATCAAAGATATAGATGACACAAAGCTGGAAGGGATGACTAATATAATAGATGAGAAAAATGAAATTCAATCTTGACAGGCTGGAACACAGGGATGAAGTTAACAAGATAAAATTTAACAAGAATAAAGTCTTACATTTAAGGTCCAAAAAAAAATCTATTACATAAGCACAGAATAAGAGAATACTGGCTTGGCTGGTAGTTTGTATAGAAAATGAAAAGCAACTTGATGTCATCAAAAGAAGTAGGAGAGGATCTGGGCGCTTAACCTGGTTCTGCCCTTGATTTTCTGGGTGTATATTGCCATATGGTGATTGCTTCCTCTTTGTGAGCCTAAATTTCCTCTTCTGTGAAAAGCAAGTTTTAGTCTGGAATTCAGGGGTCTGCCAAACATAATCCACAGTCTAATTCCTTCTATTAGTTGTTTTCATGTGGGCAGTCAGGTAAGAATGGTTTTTACATTCATAAATAATTTTATTGTATTGGAAAAAGTACAAACTGAAAATAAAAAATTCTTCAATCAAGGGCTATACAAAACTAGTCATTGGCCAGATTTGGCATGTGCATTGTAGTTTATTGTCCCTTAGACCAGATGATCTGATACTTCAAAGGTCTATAATTCATTGAGATCAAAAGGTAGGCATAATAGAATAATATAATTTGGAACATAAAGTTCAAAAGGTAGAGATGTGAGTGGGGAGGAGTGAGCTGCAATTCTATAGATGCTTAGCAGATAAGGAATTGAAGTTTTCTAATAAGTGTACAATACTGCTACTACTAATAGTAGTGCTATTACTATTACTAATGCTAGTACTATCACTACTACTAATAGTAGTGCTAACTACTACATCAATAAAAACAATAGCTAGAATCCTAGTGTTTATGATTTCCAAAGTAGTTTATACAATTATCTTATTTTATTGTCATTTGCCTTGGGACATGCAGTATTATTTTCTATATTTCCTTAGGAAACTTAAGGCAGACAAAAACTTTGTAAACTGCTGAGGATTACAATGTCTTTAAGGTCAGATACTCCCAACTTTAGGCTCATTACGCCATCCATTGTCCACTTAGTTACTTACTAAAGAGAAGTCCTAAACTAGGTTCCACCCCCACCCCAAGATGCTTAAATTGAGTCTAGATGGTTGAATCTATAATAGTGAAATGAAATTTACCTAGAGATGTTGCCAGAACTTATAAATATATCACATCTTGCACAGAGCCTTGGCACAAAGCATCAATAAATATGTTACTTGAAAGGATGAAAACGGTGATCTATGTCTGAATATGTTTTTTTACTAATAGCTTTCGGAAACTCCATTTATACTGTTACCTCAATAACTATAATGACCTTGTAAGATGGGAAGGGAGAGAAATGTTTGAGTTTTTTAACCTAAAAATACTTAAAATACATCTACTTTACAAAATTCAGGGGGAAAAATCCAAGTTTAAGGACTGAGTAATGAAATTCTAAAATATCACTCAATGTTTATGGATAACCCCACTGGTTGGTAATAATAGAATCTGAGTATTTGAATTCTTATAGTAGAATACTCTAATGTCCTGCCTGAGGTCATCAAACTGGAATAAGAAAACTATCTCTTTGTAATAATTCATCATCAGAGTCCTTTAAGAAAGAACTCACATACTGAAATTTACAACACAGCAATAATTTTCATCTGTCTACCCATCCCCATTCTCTCATCCCAAACATACCCTTAATATGGTTTCCTGAGTCCCTATTTAATGCTCTATTGAAGCCTCAGATCAACTATGACCTTCTCAATGAAATTTTCTTTTATCCCACAAATTCCTCATCTGCACTATTCTGGTGTTTTGTATCTCTCTGTTTGTATTTAACAAATTCAATTAATTTAACAGGCACTCACTATGTGCCAGGAAGCCAATGTATTAGACAATCCTATTTTTATTACATTTATCCTATTCTAATTTTTTAACGTGTGATTTTCTTCAGTTTTCTTTTATATCTCTTTTTTCATTTGGTTTATTCTACTATTTAAGGAGTTGTTTTCTTCAGACAATTTTTTTTTCCTTTCTTTTCCACGCTGTTGACTCTCTCATACATACCCCTCATTTCTTTTCTCATTTTTTTCTTCTGTTTCTCTTATTTGTCTTTTAAAGTCTTTTATGAGACTAATTTATCTCACTCATTAAGATTTTTTTCTGTGGACATTTCTGTCTGCCTCTGAGTTTGTAGTTTGGTCTGCCCTATCACCATAGTAGCTTTGTATGGTCAAGGGCCTTTTTTTTTTTTTTTTTTTTTTTTTTTTTTTGGTTTGTTTGTTTCTTGCTTATTTTCTTATCTTTTTATTTGTTTGTTTGTTTGTTTTTCCTCTTTCTTTTTACTTTCATGGATGAGCTCTGCTCCTGTGGTAAAGGTGGCATTGTCCCAAGCTTCCTATGCCTCTATGGGCCTTAGACTTTGAACACAAGGTCCATTTGTGTTTGCAGTTTTATCTGTTGCTCCAAGAAACAGCCTGTTTCCCCAAAATTTGCCTTCTGAGCTGGGACTAGAAATTGTCTCATTGATTTGCTCCTCTCCTGAGTCAGGACTGAAGGTCTTAGTTGCTGATTTGCTGGGAATTAAGATCCTCTCAAAGGCTTTCCCAGAGTCTATATTTAGTAGGATTACCCACAGGCACTTGGATCAGGTTTTGTGAAGTTTCATTTCAACCTGATTGACAATGATGACAGGTATTTTTGTCCAATCAACCCAAGATGTTACATAAAGTTAGAAGAAAAATTACTGCCATTACTGAGCATTGGTCAAATGGAGGTCAAAGACAGCCGTAAACATCCCCTGCTAGTTAGAAGGGATCTTAGAGGCCCCTGGTCTAACTTTGTCATATTAAGAATGAGCGAACTGTTACCTAAAGAAATTCAGGGTGTCTGTGAGTGAGCAATGAAATATCATTGCACTGAGAGAAGTGATAAATATGAAGAATTCAGAAAAACTTGGTCCTTAGGCCACAAAACATAACCAATGTGGCCAAATAGGCTTATGCAAATATCCCAAACAGAATCCTAAAGGTCTCTGAGATCTTTTCAGGAAACCGCCTGATGTGATTCCAGAGAAAATTGACTGTACCCTAAAATCTTTAGCCTCTGTATTCAATATTTCTTAAAATTAAGCAAGTGAATGTGTTGGTGAATGGTGGCACAAAGAAGAGACTTAGAGAAAATTGTTATGATAGAAATATTACTCTGTAACTTCATTTGGTCTGGTGATAAAAATTAATTGTAAGGGAAGAAAACTAATAGCCAAGGATCAATCTTCAGCTTTTCATTTATTTTAAAGCAATGCATCATTTTTTGGAGAACTTTCATAATTATTCTCATATGAAAGTTTGATACAGTCAGCAAATGTACTGATTTTTGAAACTCAATTCTTATAGTTTCACTGATATGTTTTAATTTAGAAAACTGAGCTAATTGAGATGTCACTGGCCAGAAACTCCTTAAGAGAAGATGAAACTTTCAGGTGTTTCTTAGACTCACCAGAAACAACCAGCTTTGATATTTCAAGAATGTGTACCAGAACTTGTTATTGATTAGTATATTTTTAAAAGTAATCTTTCCTCTATGCACATTGATACCATTGAATAAATCTTTCTTATAACAACAGTAACAACAAAAGCAAAATCTGCAAAATTACTACCCAAAAGTTATCTTTTATATCAAGCCAAATGCAAAGGAATAAGACTTGAACTGTCAGAGTGTGTTAACTTTCTTTTGTCCTACTCCAGGATAACTTCCAAGGATGAGATTTCTGTTACTTCCCACTGCAATGTTCTTCTCTACTCCATACAAGACACCCCTAACTCAGGCTTCTAATCTCCACCAGCTTCAGCCTGCTATAAAATAGGCCTCATGGGGCCTCACAAGCCACAATATCATCAATGGCCACAAGGTCAAAAATCAAAGGTAGATTTCTAATTATATATCTCCCTCAACAGACCTCTCTTCACCTTCTGCTACTCTGCCTAAAAACAGTCATCAGTGGTTAATATACTTTATTCCTTAATATTCAAACCCTCCTCAGGGATTCTGAACTTTTATCTGGCAAAGTATAAAGTTTTTATCTCCAGTTGCCCACTCTCTTACTCTTATTAAGGTCACTCCTACTCTCCATCTTCAATTTTCCAATTCATATCATTCTACCCCTTTTATTGAAACTTCTTTCACCTTGAACATCTGCCATCACTCCTGTCTTCTGGCCTTCAGTAAGATCTGTCTCCCTCCTGATGATACTGTTTTCCTTGCTACCTTTTCCAATATTTATCATCCTTTCTTTCATATCCCCTTCCTCACTTGTTGAAGTGGAAGAATAGGAATATTCCTCACTACTCAGTGCAACTTCCAGAATCTCCCTTTTAAAACTTTATTAAATATTTCTGTTCCATTAAACTTCATGGTATCCATTTTTACCCATCAATTCAGATCCTAGTGATGTCTCCTATTAAATTACATAATTACTCTCTTACCTTTTTTACTGAATTCCATACCTGACTCACAACTTTTCTCCCATCTCCAACTTTTGCTTTCATACTAGAGAACTTTAGTGTCCTTCAAATGCCTTAATTTCCTGGTTCCTCAGTTCTCATGATGTACCCTTCTACTTTCCTTTAGCTATATTGTCACTTGCACATTAACAAACTCTAAAATTCCTTTATCTGCTCATATTCTTTCACCATTCAATATCTCTTCACCTCAGCTAAACTTCTTGAGAAAGTTATCTATTCTAGATGTTTCCACTTCCTCTCCTCCGCCTATCTTTTAAATCCTTTTTAATATGAATTTCACTTTCATCCTTCAATCGAAACTTTTTTGTTAATTTTCATTTTTGTTCACCTCTGCAGATTTTGATACTGCTAATCACCATCTCCTCTTATGTACTTTATTCTCTTTAAAGTTTTATAATATAACACTAATTTGATTCCCTTTCTATCTAGACATTTATCCAGAATCCACGTTGCTTTCTCCTCATCCATGTCATGACTATTAACTGTGGATGTTCCTCAAAATTAAATCTCAGGATCTCTTCTCTCTTGCCTCAGTTCAATTTCAGAAGTTAGTCTCATGGTTTTAATCAGCATTTCTAAAATGACTCCCAGATCTATATATCTCTATTGTGTTTCTCAAGTTGTAGCCCTACTCTACAAACTGCCAATTAGGTATATTGAATTGGATAGCCTGAGGTATGTCATTCAACATTTGAACCCCTCATTTCTCCCAAATTTTCTTGTTGCTATAGAGAATACCATCATGTGCTCTATCACCTCAACCCACAACCTTAATGTTAACCTTGCGTTTTCTCTTATACTTATTCCATAAAGTCAAATTTTGTTACTTCTATCTTTGTAATAGCTCTTTTGTACAGAGCTTTTTCTTAGATCACATAACCAATATCATTATTCAGGCTTTCATTACCTCTCATCTAGACTATTGACAAAACTTGCAAATAGGTCTTAAGTCTTAAATCTATCTTTATTCCAATCCATTTGCCATTCAGATGACAAGCTAATTTTTTCTAAGGTGTAGATTGCATCCTAGCAAGCTCCTGCTTAATGAGCTCCCTCTTTTGTCTCCTTGTTACTTCTAGGATAAAAATGTAAATTTGGCATTTAAAGGTCTTTAAAACTGACCCATTCATAACTTTCCAGACTTCTTGTACTTTGGTCCCTTCTCTGTATTCTGTCATCTAGTATCTTGGTTTTTATTTGTTTTTCATTAAATGTGACACTCTTTTTCTCACCTATACCTGTTTATACTGACTGTCTCCCATGAAATCTTTTCTCTGTTTCATTTCTCTCCTTTTCTTTAAGACTCAAATTATAAAAAAATATAGTCTCAAGAATTAGAGGCAAGGAGGAAGAACCTTTCAGATTTGGTTGAAAGCCAGTGCAAACCCAGAATTAAAAGATACATTATTGTATGTGAGAATCCTAAGAAATAATAAGGGGACCAATCTGAAAGTATGTACAAATTTTGAAAGGAGCATTGAGTCTAGATTATAAAGGACTTAAGTGGAAAATATATATATATATATATTCCACTTAAAATCCTTTATATATATATGTGTGTGTGTGTGTGTGTGTGTGTGTGTGTGTGTGTGTATGTATGTATAGTCCTAGAAAAAGCCACTTTAGTTTACTGAGTTGTTGGTAGTAGTCTTTTGTTTTTAAAGAGGACCAATGACATTAGGAGATGATTCTTGACTAGCCTGTGAAATGGATTTAAGTGAGGCAGTTGTACAAAGTGGACCATCTCACTCTCTTTCAGAGTCATTGAAATCCACTGTCAAGATAAAAGTCAAGATGACTGGCAATGATCTAAGATGCAGTGGATGATCTCAGCATCTTTGATATTTGATCAAGATCTAAGCAATATACAGGTTCTGCTTCATTTAACCTCATGGATGTTAGAGCAAATTGTTCTCATCTGTTCATTCCATTGTAAAAAGTCTTCACATGCTTGGAGTAGACATCTCCTTAACTCATCAGTGGGTTTGAGGTCTATTGGTCATCCTCAATCTGGTTTGAGGTATGGATATTGTGCATACTACAGCTTTTTATTGGGGATTAACACAATCAGACCTATACTTTAGGTAAAACTCATTGGCAGCTATGTGGAAGATAGATTGAAGTAGGAAGATATAAGGTGGGTAATCAGTTAAGAAGTATTTGAAAGGCAGTCATCTATACAGAAAATATCATTAAACTCCTGAGGACACAGGAAGAAAGGAGGAGATGAGTAAAGAAAGGAGAAAAGAAAGGACTAAAAGAGGAGAGAGAAAAAAAGAGATAGACACACAGAAAGGAGATGGAGAGAGAGACAGAGATAGAAACATAAAGAGAGAGTGTTGAAGAAGAAAAAGCCACAAGACAAAGAGAGCCTTAGGAAACATTCATACTTAGGGGGCACAATGTGCATGATAAGCCAAATGATAAGGAATGGTCAAATAAGTAGAGGAAAAGGTAGAACAAATCAGTGTCTTGAAAGCCTAGAGAAGATAATAGTATCCAGTGGTAAAGGGTGATCAATAGTATTAAATGCTACAAAAAGTACAAGGAAAGTGGGATTTGAAAAAAACACCATTAGAAAATGTCAGAACTTGCATTCTGCTACCCTTGTCCCTAATCTCTCTAATTAGAATAGGGATGTTTCACATGTTTTCTGAGACCAAAATTGGTCACCTGGCATTTATCTGAGTTGGGCTGCTTTTTAGAGATTTTTTTTTTTAACTGACATTTTTTTTTAAACTAACATTACTATTTTACTGACATATTATTTTCCTGGTTCTCTTTCAGGAGGCAGCTGTTAAAAAATAATAGTCATAATAGCTAGAATTTATATGGTACTGTATAAGGTACACCAAGTTCTTTACACATTATATCAGTTATATAGTCCTTTAAGGTTTGCAAAATGCTTTACATATTATAATTTTGCAAGTTATACCATAGCTCTGTGAAGAATGATTGTTTTCTCCATTTTACAAATGAGGAAACTGAGGCTAAGAGAAGCTAAGTGATTTATCATAGATCACAAAACAAATAAGTATTTGAGGGAGAATTTGAACTGAAGTTTTCCGGACTTCAAGTTTAGCATTTATTCACATGAATAAGCATTTTCAAAAATTTCTATTTGTGCCAGTCGTTCTATTAGGAATTAGAGTTACAAAGAAAAAAATATTTCATGCAATTTCCTCCCATATATTTCTAAAGAACTCAAAGTTTTCATTTCTTATGTCACTGAAAATATTCCATCACCTTTTTCTAATCTATGAGCTCTCACATAGTGTTTACAGTTGGTAAGCTTTTGTTTTTAGTTTTTTTTTTTTTTTCCAAAGGAGTTACTATTTGAGGTGTATATGGGGCTTTAATTTGTGACTCTAACCTTCTTGTGTCTAGGATCAGAATCTCTAGGCCCAAGGATATGATTATTTGAGTGACATTGTACAATTTATAGATAATTAAAAATTCTTCTTAAAAAAGAAAATTTATTTTATACGATGAATATCTTTAAGGATGTACTCCCTGATCATTATCACAGTGTGGAAAAATTGCCAAGGGGAAGTAAAAAATATAAAACTTCCTAAGAGATTAGTGAGAAGAATAAGAAATAATTCCATAGAAGTCCAATTCATTTTTATTCACAGTTTAATGGTATGGGAAGAGCTGGGAGAGTAGAGACTTAAATATTGAATTTGGGGAATGGGGACGCTCTGAGGGATAACTATTCCTTCTAGATCTTTGATGGCAAAAGAAAAGGGAAAGAAGAGAGGACAGTAACAGGAACTTATTGAAGAAACTGACATTAGCATTGTCAAGGAGACCTTCAATCAGAGCCAGAAATAATTGTTACAAAAATATGTTTATATAATAATCTAGTCAAATACAAGAGTAGCCGTTTTCCCTACTAGAGGTTCATAGCAACAAGAATTGTCTGAGAAGCAATTTATTTTATATGTCAATGTCTTACATTTGGTTTTCTTTTTTGCTTATAATCAGAAATATCATGCATTGGGAAAGTCCTCTATAAATTTGCTACTGCTGGAATATTAAAGTCCTGAGTCCAAATCATGCTTCTGATTATAGATCTGTCACCTTAGCTAAATCTACTATCTATTCTTAGTCTCAGTTTTCTCATCTGTTAAATAGAAGTAGGACCTGATGCACAGCTGTGTCCTACTTCTATTTATGTCATTCATAACAATGGAGATAAGGTATAGATGATGCTTCACAAACCTTAAGGTGTTGTAAGAGTAGTTATCAACATTATTGGTATTAGCATCCTTCAGAAGTTTGGTACCCCTAGACAATTTGGTCAGAAATATATCTTCTTCATTCCAGATGGCGAGCTCTCCTGAAGCTTGTTTTAGAAAGCACTAAGGGTAGAATGGAAAGGGCACTAATTTTGGAGTCAAAATATCCAATGTCAAATCCCAGCTATATTATTTACCATTTGTATAACCAAAAGCAAATCACTTCCCCTCTCTTGGTCCTAGTTATCTCATCCATACAGTGAATGAGATCAAAGGAAGGGAGGTCTGACTCTGCTTATTTTGCTCTATATTCATTCATACAAATCTTCTCGCTTTCTTATATTTATTGATTCTTATTGAGCAATAGCATAGCTATTTTCCTTACCATTCCAAAGTATGTTTAGCCATGCCCCAATGGTTGGGCATTCATTTTGTTCCTAAATGAAATGACTACAGAAAAGCAAATGTGCCATAGCATCTAATGTATGCAAGACATCTGGTCTCCAGAGAGAAGCTGGTTCTGCTAGCTATTCTTTTGGCTTATCTTTTTCCAAGTTCACATAACACCTCCATTCACTTATAAGTATTTTTAAAATTTGTGACAGCATCAAGGGAGCAATTTTTTTCACTTGTCATTAGGAGTAAAGATTGTCGGAGGCATTGGGGATATTGGGAGCTTTTGATTGGGCTTCATGTAGTCATTATCAATGGAATGTTTAAGTGTCCCAATTATATTCATCCATTAAAAGAGACTATAGCACATCACACCATGACTGTGTAAAAGATAACCATGAGAAATACTAAATTCAATTAAATGCTATTTTTTATCTCTTAAATGAAAAAGAAATGCATGAAAGTTATTTAAATTTAAATAGAGGTTTACAACAGAGAAACTACAATGTGTGACACTTTTTATCCTGTGTCTTGGTTTATTTAGACACAGAGAGAATAAAAGGAAAGCTAAGAAAAAGGAAGAGATATAATTGAAGAGAAAGAGAAGGGAGGGGAAAAGAGAAAACAGGAAAAGGAAAAGGAGGAAGAAGAAAAAAAAAGAAGAGAAGTCAGACTCACAGATACAAAGTAATGAAAACTAGATATTATAAATCCTATTCCCCTATTTAGTCTTCAAAAGAACCAAATAACCTCTACCCAAAGAGAGAATTATGAAATATATCTCCAGAACCAGCCAGTATCTCTTCTGTCCCAGATCTTTGGTTACCTCTACATGATGATTTATAATTTCATACAGGGACGCTATGATCATATCAGCCTGACCTTGTCTTGGAATTTGGCCTTACATCACAAACTTAGAAATTTGCTACTCTTCTGCTATCATTTGTTTCTAAATACTCTAGGGTTCTGTTCTAAATACCTTCCGCCTTAATTTGGAACTATGCTCAAAAAGTTATCAAACTGTGCATACTCTCTGATCTAGCAGTGTTTCTACTGGGCTTATACCCCAAAGAGATACTAAAGAAGGGAAAGGGACCTGTATGTGCCAAAATGTTTGTGACAGCCCTGTTTGTAGTGGCTAGAAGCTGGAAAATGAATGGATGCCCATCAATTGGAGAATAGTTGGGTAAATTGTGGTATATGGATGTTATGGAATATTATTGTTCTGTAAGGAATGACCAGCAAGATGAATACAGAGAGGCTTGGAGAGACTTACATGAACTGATGCTAAGTGAAATGAGCAGAACCAGGAGATCATTATATACCTCAACAACGATACTGTTTGAGGAAGTATTCTGATGAAAATGGATCTCTTCGATAAAGAGATGTAACTCATTTCAATTGATCAAGGATGGACAGAAGCAGCTACCTACAAAGAAAGAACACTGGGAAATGAATATAAACTACTTGCATTTTTGTTTTTCTTCCCGGGTTATTTATACCTTCTGAATCCAATTCTCCCTGTGCAACAAGAAAACTGTTCGATTCTGCACACATATATTGTATCTAGGATATACTGTAACCTATTCAACATGTAAAGGACTGCTTGCCATCTGGGGGAGGGGGTGGAGGGAGGGAGGGGAAAAATCAGAACAGAAGTGAGTGCAAGGAATAGTTATATAAAATTACCCTGGCATGGGTTCTGTCAATAAAAAGTTATTTAAAAAAAAATACCTTCTGCCTTGTCTTGCCTACCTAATTTCCTCAAATTACTTCCAAATCTTATAAGACTGTTATAGAGATCAGAAAGGTTCAAATGTCCTTGACAGAGTTTGTAACAGAAAGAATGTCATAGTCTCCTCCAAGAAGTGTTTGTGAGCCCCCTCAATTATTAATATTGTTTGACCACTGGTGGAACATTACTTGTATTTTATTTTAACCTATTATTTTGCACCAAAATTTTTTCCCATCTTGAAGGGCCATATTGAATTTATTTTTGTGTCCACTTTTTTGCCAATAGCAGGACTATGAATACCTTTTCTTGGTAATCCTCCAATCTAATCATTGCTAGTGTTTATAAGTAGATCACTACTGGACCATTAAAACAGATGTCTCATTTAACTTTAATTCATACATAAACTTAAGATTTCGTTTGTGTGGTAATTTCTAATGAAAATTCCAATCTCTGTCCTGAATTTCAATGTAATGTTTTTAGAAACTAGTTTTATGGTTCCTTAGACAGTTACTAATAAGACAGTTACTAATAACTCTCCTAAGACCCTGGGGAGTAAGGGGGAAGGAAATAATTGTGTTACATGATAAGACTTCCATGTGACTAGCATCCATTGCAGTTAGGCTTCCCAGCACCAGCAACTTTCTGATTAGTTCTGTCAAAATCTTTGCTAATAATAAAGTTATTGACAACATCTAAATCTAAATCATCTGAATTAGACTATTAATAACAGGGAATTGTTCCAACAGTTTCACATGCTTACTTTGTCTGGGGAACTAATGAGATGCCTAGAAATGGAGTTTGAGTTTAGGATTGGGCTTCAGGCACAAGATGGACTTCAGATAACAGTGTATTGGAAAAGGATACTGTGGTAGGGTGATTGGAGAGAGCTAGGGCCAGGCTGCAAGTTCTGTGCCATTTTACTACTCATAGTTTAACTGGGGTGGTTATAGGGTAGACATTAAAAAGGCAATATGGAACAAAGAACAGAGTATTGAAATTGGAGTCGGACATTTTGGATTCAAGTCTTATCTCTGACACGTAAATACCTGTTTGGCCATAAGCACATCATTTATCTTCTCTCTGCCTCAGTTTCCTTATTAGTGAAATGAAAAAAGTTGGATACCATCAGGGCTCCTTTTCAGTTCTAAATTGATTATATTACATGAAGATAATTAAAGCTCTGACAGAGAAAGGTGAGGATCTGAATCACAGCATGCACCATAGATTTATTTCAAGCTGTGTTTCTCTTTTTCTCTCAAAAAACATCTAGGAGAATAATAGCCAGTCATTATTGGACTCTGTTTCTCTCCTCCCTCCCTCCTTCCCTCTCTTTCTCTTTCTCTCCTTTCCCCTCTTCCTCCTTCTCTCCCTCTCTCCCTTCTTTCCTTCTTTTCTTCTTTTTTTCCTTCCTTTCTTTTTTCCTTTCTTCCCTTCTCCCTTCCCTCCTCCTTCCCTTCTTCCTTTGCCTTTCCCTCCCTTCCTTCTTCCCTTTACCTTATGATCCTTTCTTTCCTGTCTCTTTCCCTCCCCCTCTTTCCTCATTCCTCCCTTCTCCACAAAAAAAAAAACCCTAACCCCATTCATTTAATCTTTTATTTAATCTTAGAACTATCTTAAACTTTATTTAGTGTTTGGTGTTTGGGGAAAACTGAAGGTGAAAATTTAATGTTATATAATATTTATTCTTAGACTAAGAGAATTACAATACCAAACAGACTGAAAGACCCTTGGAAAACAGATCACTAACTTATAACAAAAACAGAAATCTTCACTAAAAATTCCTCACTTTTGGGTATCCAGCCTATGCTCAAAGACTTCCAGGAAAGGAGATCCTACTGAGTCTGTCACTTTAAGACAGCTCTGATTGTTAAGAAAATTTCCCTTACATGGAGCTGAAATCCATTTCTCTGCACTTCCTCCCATAGTTCTTAGTATGGCTCTCTGGTGCCAAGCAGAATAATTCTAAGAACTCCCCATGATAATTCTTTACCTATTTGAAGGCAGATATCATAGACCCTTCTCCCTTCCCTCCAACTACATCTCTTACTCTCTTCTCTTGGATAAATATCCCCAGCTCTCTCACATCCTCATTAGAGAGGACCTGGTTTTGAGATGATGCCATCAAACTTCAAACATGGCAGACATCAAACAGTACCATCGTTTTATCATTTTCCATTTGTATTCTTTGTGCTTGGTCAATAAATTCTTTGAAATGTTTCATCGAGCTTCAGTGCTCTTTCAGTCATCATTTCCTTGGTATCACCATGAGAGCTGAGATCCCTCCCACACATCTTTCATAACCCACTAGTTTCTAAAGACTTAAAATCCAACCTAAAATATTAGCCTTAGGATATTTTTTCCCTCTGAAGACCTAACTCTATAGCAATTCTTAAACCCCTGTTTCCCTAGAGTCAATTCAACTATGTTAAGTTTTCTGAAAAAGATCCCAAGTCTGAAACCATCCCAAATGAAGCTGATTGCTTTGTAGATATAAATAAGTTTTCACTAGTGTCAACTTCAGATTCAACCCCCTTTAGCTAAGTATTATTGATGAAAGAATAAAATGAGAGGAGCTAGATGTCCAGATGTAGAATAACTTAAAGACTGATAGGTGTTTTATTGGCAACTCATAAAAACAAAAGTCAGAAAGAGATATAGGAAATGGTTAATGACCCTGGCCTCTTAAGCTTTTAGTATCAGCTTATCAGAATTTCTCCTATTGCCTGACATAAAAGGTAAGAAGCTGCCCTTGAGACTTGATTCATCCAACAGGCTAAAGAAAGCACAAGATAAACTTTCTAGTGTTCCTAAACTATACAGAATTAGCTTCCCAATCATACAAAGACCTTCTCACATCGAGTCTGGGCCTGCTTCATACCTGGCTAATGTTCCAAGACTAAGTAACCATAGCCTGAAGTGCTGATCAGTCTCATTTTGATATGGAAAGTAACAGGCTCTCATCAATGCAAAGTATTATGTTATTGGTGAGTATCCATTGTTGTTAACTGATGAATGACCCTCAAGTGTCTCATTTTGTGTTAATATCAGACCCAAACTACCAAGGAAGTATTCTGAGTCAGACCTGGACCATGCCATGATGCTTGCTCTGATACAATTAAAAGGAAAAACAAACAAAAAAAAATGTTACTGGCTTGGAAAACATACACGGTGGCTCAGACCACTAGTCTGGGTGAGGGAGGGTAGAGCCCCCTGAAATGGATTTGAGGAAACAGAAATACTACAAAGGAATCAGACAAGTATTACAAAATTTCTATCCAGTTAGATAAAGGCTTGGGATAAGGACTCACTCATGCTAGGACAAGAAACTGAATTCAAAAGACAATTAGCCTGAGGGTGTATTTCTTGTTTTTTTTTTTTTTTGTTTTTTTTTTTTGTTTTGTTTGTTTGTTTGTTTGTTTGCTTGTTTATTTGTTTTTTTTTGCCCTTTAGAAAAATATGGTATCCATAGCTTTAACTATAACTAAAGGAGCTGTCAGTCCATCTTTAATTTATCAGGAAGATATTATAGTCACTGTGCTCTTGTATAGTATATAAAAACATGACTGCCATCAGGTGATCTAAAAAAAATGAAGGCCAGAAACTGTATCTGGGAAAGGAAACATACAGCTATATAGCTCCTACTATGTGCTAGACACTTGTTAAGATTTTTTCCCCAAATATTTCATTTTATCCACACAACAACCCTGCAATGTAGATGTAATTTTTATTCCATTTTTACAGATTAGGAAACTGAGGCAAACAAAGCTTAGGCAATTTGCCAAATATCTAATAATTAACTAGGTCAGATTTAAATGGTCTTTCTGCCTTAAGGATCAGCACTTTATCCACTGAGCCTTCAGCTGCCTCATAAAGCAAGATAAGCAGATAGAGAGATTTAGGGGACTTTATGTATAAGAGAAGGCAGTTAGGTGGCAAAGTGGATAGAGCACTTAAAATCAGGAAAATCCATCTTCCTGAGTTTGAATCTGATCTCAGACTCTTCTTAGCTGGATGATCCTTTGCAAGTCATGTAACTCTGGTTATCTCAGTCCCTCATCTGTCAAATGAATTGTAAAAGGAAATAGCAAACCACTCCATTATCTCTGTGAAGAAAACATGAAATGAGGTTAGAAAGAATTACAAGTGAAGAACAACAAATTTATGAGAGAATAAATGCTAAAACCAGAAGCTTAATAACATTACCAGAAGACATTCATAGTTCTACAGTTTCAAAAATTTTTGTTTCCATTTGTCATATGCCCCCTACAAAAACATGCTTCCTACATATCTGGCCCTTGAAATCCGTTCCATAGATAATGTTCCAATGATGGTGAATATTTTTGTGGTAGAAGATGAATAGGGAAAATTTTCACTAGCATATTTTTCTAATTCAAAAAATGCCTTTGCTTTAATGTATGACAAGTCATAATAAATATATCACTGGGGAATAATGGCATCATGGGGATGAAGAACCATAAATTATTTTCAATCTGACAGATTTTTTTAAAAAAAATGTTTACATTTCATTGTTTAAAATATCATTGAGACAAAATTAAAACCAATTAATATTGTCTTCCCATTTTTCAACTATTTATGGTGATCACTCCCCAAAGTATCAATTAATATGAATTGTCTGAGATTCAGAAGCTTATTTGCATAACATGTACTCCAATAATGTTTGTAGGATAAGTCAAAATATTGGACATTTTTCAATTGATAACACATTTCTTTTCTAAGTTAAAAGTCTTGCCAAAAGAAAAAAAAAAGCTCAAATGAAAATTGCCAAGATATAACTGTATGTTTCCATGGTTGGAGGGAAATAACATCCCTATAGGGCAAACCCAGGAGGTTGAAAAAGAAAAGATTCTTTTCCTTTAACTAGTGTGCTGAACTCTCAGTGGTCATGGATACTACTGTAAAGGTCCTAATTAGGATAGAATATATATCCTATCTCCCTCTCCCATACACACAAGTGACTAAAAATTATCAGGAAAAACGGAGAGGGAAGGGAATTGTGTGGACTTAATAGTATCAAAGCTTTGAAATTGTGACATTTTCATTTAGAGCATTGGTGATACAGAATTGATAAAAGTAACTGTAGAGCTGAAGGTTGTTTGTTTTTCTCCTCCCTGACTTTATTTCAGTTCACATTACACTCATCATAACCAAACTATGTGTTTATGTAAATGTAAACACAGACACATACACACTAATATCATCTGCTATCTATATCTACATATCTACCTCTATGGCTCTGCTAATCTTTATCTATTTCTCTCTCTTTATCTATCTATCTATCTATGTAGTGTGCCATTCTCTCAATGAGAACGATCCAATGATCAAAGTGATTGTGAAACAAAGTAAACTGGTAGAATGAAAAGCTTTTGTTTCACAGATAATCACCAACAAAAGAATTCGTCAAAATGCAGCTGCTTTGTCATCAAATGTCCTGGAAGTAGTTTTTACTATACAGTGCTGAGGTAAAATTTTAAATGCTTAATTAGCAATCTTGAAGACTGATTTATATTCTGATGAAATTTAGACATCAGCATTCCAGCAAATTGTGACAGTAGATATAATGCAATGAATTCTATTTTAACTTGTTTTCATCAGCTGCATACTTATGAATATCCTGAGGTTACTATTCCTTTTCAATATAGGAATAAGTTATATTTTCCTTAATTGATTTATGTTGTATATCATATCTTCTCTCCCTCCTCCTCCTCCTCCTCCTCTTCCTCCTCCTCCTCCTCCTTCTCCTCCTCCTCCTCCTTCTTTTTCTTCCTCTCTTTCTCTCTATCTTTCAGTCTCTTTCTGTCTCTCTGTCTCTCTGTGTCCCTCCGTCTCTGTCTCTCTGTGTCCCTCTGTCTCTGTCTCTGTCTCTTTCTCTGTCTCTGTGTCTGTGTGTCTCTGTCTCTGTCTCTGTCTCTCTCTCTCTTGCCCTCCCTTTTTGCAAGTGGTCTTAAATGTGAACCATTCGCAAACTCATCCCTGGGGAGTCAGGATGTATTATTTAATCACCTGAAGATTGTCTAGGAAAAAAAAGAATCCTAACCCAACACATTAGAAGCAATATCTCCCAATCCTGAAGCAGATCTGCATACATTCCTAGATCTAGAATGGAAGAACTTCCTTAATGAATCAGGATAGCAGTGATGGTGACTTGTGGTAAGCCAGCCATATTTACCCAATTCTAAATATTTTAAATATTTTGATATTTACTTGAAATTTTATCAATATATAAGACTTTCCCATGAGAAAACTCTCTTTACTCATGGAGATCAGCAACTTCTCTATAAGTTTTTACAACATTATGTAAGATACAAATGATGAGGTCCTGGGGTAACTATATGGGTTTGGCAGAGAAAGATTATATAAGATTATTCTCTGTGGCATGTTGGAAAAGGTACTTTTGGGATTCAGTTCAATCTGATAGTCCTACTCTCTGTGGAACTCTTAGGTAATTTCAGCTCATTGTATCCAATGAGAAGGCCAAGTTATAATGTCAAACTAAGGTTAAAATTCCCTTATAGATCAGCCTATGGTCCACACCAACTTTGCTGAATCCATCTTGGATTAGCCTGCCATAGTGTTCCTTTATAAAGACACTCTTCACCTTCTTCTCTTCCTTCTTGCCGAAGTGGTGTTTGACTATATGCTCTCCCATTAGTTCATATTTACCACTTCTGGTTTCTATTTTACTTCTTTATTTTGTCTGTAATCTTTTCTAAATAAATGAACCTTTTGACAAACAGAATGGCCATTGTGAATTTTTCACATGACTGAATGTCAATATATGGTGCCAAATCCCAACATTTGGTACCACTTACTCTCCTAAATCTTTTCAATTGTTGTTGAACCCCAAATGCATCAACAAGAGGCTGTTATTTGCCAAATGATACATACTGAATATATCAAAAGTGTTATTTTGACATAGGACTTCCTGACATCCACAATTACTCTCCATATGTACATATATTTATGTTATATTACATTAGTGCTTGGTAGGTACTCACATATGCATACACAAATATATCATACATATATGCATAGATATAATTTGATTTTTTAAAGCTCAGAACAATAAAGTTGCAAATGTATTCTTTACATATTAAAAAAGAGATATTCTATCAAAGGACAAAGACAAAATAAACTCAAAGGGACTCTTTGCATTGAATTGCAAAAACATTTTCAGAGAATAAATTATTTCAAGATATAACAACCATTCTAAAATAAAAACCTAAAACAGTCCTGGATTCAGGACTATCTGAGTATAAATCTGATCTCAGATGCTTGATAGTTACTAATTGCTTAATGCTGGGCAAGTCACTTAAATCTAACTGCCTCGGAAAATAAATTAAAAAATGTATAGCAACTGTGTTCTGGTGAACAAAGATGTTAAAAGATAGGGATAAATTAGCTCAAAACCACAGAACAAGTGAGCAATACAATATCATAAGAATTGATCACTGATTAAATCAAATCCATTTAATAAAATTTTTCCTCTTCTTTTCTGTTAGCTTCAGGGTCCATCTTCCCCTCTTCTATTAAAAATTTATTCTTCCTTAATCTTCCTATTCATCCTCCCTATTTTTCTTTTTCTGTTCTTCCTTCTTTTTACTGTTACCTTTTCATTACTTCACCATTTCTATTCACTCCTGTTCCTTGCTCTTTATACTGACTTGCATTTTATACCTCATATTTCTTGGTCTAAATAGCAGCTAAGGCTGTAGAAATTAGAGTTTTGTTAAGAAGGATTTTCTCTTTTTTTATGGGTATATGAAGACTGATTCCTACCAAACTACCCCTGATTCTGCCCGTAGGACTTGGCTTTACTCTGATCATACTCTTATTTCCTTCTGCCTTTTGATTCTTTTGGAGAATAGAGATGTTTTCTAGCCAACAGTTAATCCATTTATAATGTAGAGGCAAATTTGCCCAGTCTCATGTTGGTTCTAAGAAGTTAGCATTTTAAAATACAGATATTAAAGCTCTTTCTAAAGCCCAGTTATACATTATGAAGGATACACACACACACACACACACACACACACACACACACACACACACACCAAAAAAAAAAAAAAGACATTTTAGCATTCTTGATTGATTCCACACATCCTCATCTCTCTTTACTCTGGAAATCTGGAGGAACCAATTGGTGTCATTTGAAAGAAAAAGATTCCTATTTAGGTCTGTGGAAAAGACTCCTATTTGGTTATTGAGGGTAGTTGTTTATCTATATAGACTAATTTTATTATTTTACATCTTATTTTCCCAAATTGCAAATTGCTGAATTTTGGAGCTAGAATAGATACCACTGGATACTTGGTTCAACATATAACTTAACAGTAATGCCTTCCACAATATCCCTAACAATTGGCTAGTCAGACTTTTCACTGAGACTTTGAGGGGTGTGTTAACACTGCTTCCTAATAGGTCCAACTTTATATTAGACATCTTGAATTCTTATAAAGTTATTTCCTTACATCCAGTCAAAATCTGATTATTATCAAATTCTATTCACTGCTCCTAGTTGTATCCCCTAGGTTCAACCAGAACAAACTTAATTCTTCCTCCAATTTATGGCTCTTTTAATTCTAAGATAATTACTTCCCTCTTCTTCAGCCTAAGCATCCCTAGCTCCAAGACCAAGTTCAACAAGTATTTATTAAGCTCCTACCATGCGATACCTGTGCTAGACAACTTGGAATCCACAGCCAAAAAAAAAAATGGAATTTTAGGGTATTTGAATTCTACCAAGAAGGTACAAAATGAAAACAAATAATTATTTCCTAGATGAGAAAAATGAAAGAACACTGATACCTGAGTTTGGGATGGTAGTGACTATACATTAGAAAAATTTCTCATAAGGATTAGCATATGAACTGAAATTTAAAAGAAGGGTTTCTAGGAAGTTAAGATGAGGAAAAAGTACATGCCAGGAATGGGGAACAACTTATGCAAAGGCACAGTGGTGGGAGATAGAATGAAGGTTTGTAGTAATAGCAGGTAGACCATTTTGGCTAGAGTGTTCACTAGCATAATCTTTGATGCTCTCTCCATCCTGGGTATCCTGTTCTGAAAACATTCTCACTTGTCAATGTCCATTCTTAAATATGGTGCTAAGAACTGAACATAAAAAGAGCTAGAACTAACAGGAGAGGATCAAGAGTATTGCATATTATGAGATTTTGAGGAATATGAATTTTTCCCATAGGGGACATGTCTTCTGTTGTAATCCCCAAATGCCAGATACCTGATATTTGGGGGAATTTTTACATCACCTTGGTTATACACACTAATCTGCTATGTCCAACACATCCCCATCCAGACTGTCTTCATAATAAGGAGGTATATAGAGTATATTACCCAAACTCCAAAGAAGCTGATAGGGCTGGAGATGTGTCACTTAAGACTTTTAAAATCAATAAGAGTAAGTAAGTAGGAAAAGGTGGGGGAGGTCATTGCAGAAGATGGTTAGCCAATAGCTATGTGGACTTCCACTATCATCGACTCTACAAGGAAATTCTTCACTAATTCTTATCTTGTTTTAACCTCTTCTGTCTTGCTTTTTCATTGAAACCTCTGATAAGCCTATTTGTAGTAGTACAGTAGTAGAGCTGTCTTTCATGTCAGGAGGTTATAGATATTAATTTCTACCTGGAAGCAGTTTATCTTTCCCTCCTTAAACTAAGTTTCATCATCTGTAAAGCAAAAGGTTTGGACTAGATGGCATACAAATCAATTTCAAGTTTTAAGTCACTAATCCCAAAATCAATACTTCTTAGAATAGGTGCTCATTTAACTCTAACTTCTGCTAAGAAGACCATGTTACTTTTTTTTAAAAAGCTAAACAAATATATTTTCAAATTTTATTATTTTTAACACTTTTTAAAAAAAGTTTGAATTCCAAATTTTCTCTTAACATCCCACCCTTTATACACCCACTGACAGGAAAAACAAAATGTCAATTATGCATGTGAAATAATATAAAACATTATATCATATTAATCATATCAAAAATAGCAAGAAAAATAAAGGAAAATTATATTTATATTTGTACTTAGAGTTCATCAGTTTTTTTCTTGGGAAATAGCATTTTTTCATTATGACTCCTTTGGAATTGCCTTGGAGTCTTTCACTGTTAATCTTCATTATAACAGTGCTGTAACTATCCAAAATGATTTCTTGGTTTTTCTTAATTCTTCATTTCTTACTTCTTTCTTCATTTTGGATCAATTCATATAGGTATTCCATTAAAAAAAAAAAACTTCTACTCCTTTCTTACGTCTCATAGTATAACAGTATTACATTATAATCGTATCCCACAACTTGTTTGATAAGATTTTCCTTAACTTCTAATTCTTTGACAGCACACACACAAATAGTTGTTATAAATATTTTGTTCATGTATGTCCTTTTCCTTTTTTCATTGATCTCTTTGGGATATTGATCTAGTAGTGGTATAGCTAGATCAAAGAGTGCACTCAGTTTTATGCCTCTTAAGGAAACAAATTGTTCTCCAGAATGATAGGACTAGCCTAAAACTTCACAAGCTATTTATTAACAAAACTATTTTCCATTATCCTCTCCTGCATTTGAAATTTCTGATAGGTGTGAAGTCGTACTTCAGAATTGTTTTAATTTTAATTTCTCTAACAAATAGTGATTTAAAACATATTTTTTCACATGGCTATCAGTAAGGAAATGACTCATTTTATAAATTTGACTCCATTTCTGACATATCTGAGAAATCAGGCTTTTATTAAAGAAATTTGCCATCTTTTTTGATATTTCTTTATTACTATAATTCTATATTATTAATTTAATAAATTTCTTTATTATTTATTATATAAAATTCTTTATTATATTTATTATTATTATTTATTATTTATTATCAATATTATTGATATTTGGTACCTTAAAAAAGGACTTTCTCTGATAATATCTTTTAATTAGGTCTAATTTTGTGTTTGCTTTGTCTGAGATCATGATTGCAATCCTTGTCTTTTAAACTTCAGCTGAAGCACAATAGATTCTACCCCAGTCTTTTATCTTTACTCTGTATGTATCACTCTGCTTTAAATGTGTTTCTTGTAAATAACATATTATAGTATTCTGGCTTTTAATCCAGTCTGCTATCCACTTACATTTTATGGGAGAGTTCACCCCATTCACATTTAGAACTACTAATTCTGTATTTCCCGACATCTTATTAGTCCCAGATTATACTTTTCTCTTTCCTTTTCCCCTTTCCCTTCTCCCCAGTATTTAACTTATGAGCACCACTTGCCTCAAGAAGCTCTCCCCTTTTAGAATCCCTCCTTCTTTCTTATACCTTTTCCTATCCTATTTCTGTTTTCCCTTCTGTTTTTGTCTTTCCTCTCCCACTCTTCAATGAGATGAGAGAAGATTTTTGGCAAACCAAATGTGTTTAATATTTTCTCTTTGAGCCAAATCTGATGAGAGTAAGGTTTACACAATGTTCATTCCTCTCCCTTTTTTCCCTCAAATATAATAGGTTTCCTTTGCCTCTTCATGAACTATAATTTCCCTAATTTTATCTCCACTTTTCCCTTTTTCTGGTATAATCCCCTTTCTACTTCTAGTTCCTTTTTTATATTTTAACAGTAAAATCAAATTATACTTGCATTCTTTATGTATACCCATAACAGAAATACAGTTCTCAAGAGTATTTATTTTTAGCTTTTTATGCTTTTCTTGAGTCCTATATTTGGAGGTCAAATATTTTGTTTAGCTTTTGTGTTTTCATCAGAAATAAATGGAATTTACCTGTTTCATTGGATGTCCATCTTCTTCTTCCCTGGAAGAAAATGCTCAATTCAGTGGGGTAGTTGTTGTTGCATTTCAAGTTCCTTTGCTTTTTGGAATATCAGATTCCAGGCCTTTCAGTCCTTTAAGGTGGAAGTTGCTAGATCTTTATTGTGGTTCCTTAGTATTTGAATTGTTTTGTTGTTGTTGTTGTTGTTGTTGTTGTTTTTGGTTTTTTTTTTTTTTTTTTCCTGGCTGCTTGTGATATTTTTTCCTTAGTCTGATAATTCTGAAATTTAGTCATGGTATTCCTTGGATTTTTAATTTTGGAGTTTCTTTCAGGAGTTGTTCAGTGAATTCTCTGAATGGCTATTTTATCTTCTGAGTCTATGACATCAGGGCAGTTCTCTTTAATGATTTCCTGAAAAATAATGTCTAGGCTCTTTTTTTCATCATGGTTTTCAGGGAATCCAATAATCCTTAGACTGTCTCTCCTAGATCTATTTTCCAGGACAGTTCTTTACCCAAGTAGGTATTTTACTTTACTTTTTTCCCCATTTTTTGTTTTGCTTGACTAATTCTTGAAGTCAAATTTAGTCATTCATTTCCATTTGTTCAGTTCTGATTTTTAGTAAATTATTTTCTTCATTTACTTTTTTTTTTTTTTTACTTCTTTTTCTATTTGTCCAATTGACTTTTTAAATGAGTTGTTTTGTTCTATGGAACTTTTTTTTCCCATTTCACCAATTCTGTTTTTTAAGAAATTATTTTCTTTTTTCCATTTCACAAATTCTGTTTTTCTCAGAGTTGTTTTCTTTTCCCATTTTGCCAAATCTATCTTTTAATGAGATATATGCCTTTTCCAAATCCTCTTGCAAAGTTTTCATTTCCTTTCCCCATTTTTCTTCTAGCTCTTTTAAGATACTTTTTGATTTTTTCTAGGAGAGCCTTGTGTGGAGACCAATTTATATCACCCTTTGGGGGTTTATCTGGAGATAATCTCGTTTAGTCTCCTTACGGTTTGAAATCTGTTCTTCCCTTTCATCATAAAAACTATCTATGGTCAGAGTTCTCCTCTTTGCCTTTTTACTGTTTTTTTTTTTTTTTAAGTTGGGATCTCCTTTTAGGGCAAGAGAGGTTTTCCAAGCTTTCTCTACAAGTGGCAGTGACTGTCTTGAACATGTGCTGACTCACTCCTGGTGCTGGGTGGGCATGGCCAGGTCCCGTGAGACTCTGGTGTTTCAATGATCACTATTTACTTTTTGTGTTTGTGTTGGATGTTTTATAACTTCTCTGATGATTTACTGGCTTGCAACTAGGACAAAGTAACCAACACTGCTGTAGATTCCTCCCCCTATGTTCTCCACCCTGTGAAGTCTGCACCACCCCACAGAGTCCAAATCCTGCCCTGGTCTGCACAACATGAGGTGGTTTCCATGCTCAGCCTTTTTGTGCCTGGTCACCTCTCTCCATGCCATCTTGGTTCTACCTCCCTACTCTAGCTCTTTTAACTTCGTGTGTCTTCTTGTTCCAAGGGTGTCTCTTGCAAACAACATATTATTGGATTCTAATTTTTAATCCAGTCTTATTTACTTTTATGTCATAGGTAAGCTCATCCCATTTATATTCATTTATTTTTAACTGTGTATTTCCCTTCATCCTATTTTCCTTTGCTTATTCATATCTTAATCTTTTTATGCTGTCCCTTCTCAAAAGCCTGTTTTGCTTCTAACTATTGCCTTTCTTAATTATCTTCTTAATGTCTTAATGATCATCTCCCTACCCATAACTTTTACCCACTTCTTCTTCTATTTCCTCATTGAATAAGATAAATTTCTATACTCAACTTTGTGTGTTGTATGTGTGTGTATGTGTGTATGTAATACATGCATGTGTATTCCCTCTTTGAACAAATTCCAGTGAGTGTCAAGTTCAAGTTTTATCTGCCATCACCCACAATTTCCTGTCTTATAAAAAGTCTTCCTTGCATATCTCTTTTATGTGAGAAAAATTCTCCTTTCTATCTTTTCCTCCCATACATACCATTTTTTCATTCCTTCACTTTTCTTTACAAAAGAAGTCACTCAACCATAGTCAATTTATACTTATGACTTTTAGCTGCCCTATGAATGAGAATGTTTTTAAATGTTATCTTGTTCATTTTCCCATATTGGAATGTAAAAAAAATAGCTTCATTGAATTCCTTATGATTACAATTTCAAGTTTATCTTTTTATTCTTCTACCCTGAATTTTGTGTTTAAATGTCAAGTTTTTATTCAACTCTGATCTTTTCATCAGGAATGATTGAGAGTTTTCTACTCACTAAATACCCCATTTTCTTTCACCCCCTTTTTCCCTTGAAGGATTATATCCAGTTTTTCTGGGTAAGTGATTTTTGGTTGTAATTCTAGCTCCTTTGCCTTCTGGAATATTCTAAGCACTTACATTTTTCAAGCTCTTTATTCCTTAAGTTGCTAATTCTTACATAAGACAGACTGTGACTTCCATGATATTTGAATTATTTCTTTCTGGCTGCTTAAAATATTGTCTCCTTCATTTGTGAATTTTAAGGTACCGCTGTAAGTTCTCTAGACTGTACTTGTGCACAATTTTAAAATGGATTTCTTTAAAAATAATTTTAATTATAGTTTTTATTTTCAAAATATATGCAAAGATAGTCTTCAACATTTACCCTTACAAAACCTTGTATTCTGGATTTTTCTTCCTCCCTTACCTCCACCTCCTCCCCTAAACAGCAAGTTAGGGGTTAATATATGAGATTCTTCTAAACATATTTCCAATTTTCTTGCTTTAGATCAAAAAGGGAAAAATGAGAAAGAAAAATCAAACAATCATACAACATCAAAAAGGCGAAAATACTATGTTATTATCCATACTCAGTCCCCATCTGGATTCTTTCTGTATGTAGATGGTTCTCTTCATCACAAATTTATTGGAATTGGTGTGAACGACCTCATTATTGAAAAGAGCAAATCTATGACAGTTGATTACTACATAATCTTGTTGTTGCATACAATGCTCTTTTGTTGGTTCTACTCACTTAATGTTTGAATCTTGTTTGTTAGCTATACCAAGTTCCAAATGGATAGATCTTACTGTTCATTTATCCTTCTTTCATGATCTCAAAGCCCTGGTAATCAGCCTAGGTTGAATCCACACAACTCAGGAGGGGGATTACTTTATCTGAGCAGATGATTGGATCAACTTAGTCATTCCATTAACTATGTCTTATTCCCCTTTTCTACACTGATTCTTTGCCTTTTAACAAACTGTATTCAACCATGTTCTCCAGACTATAAACATCATCAGAAAATTCACTGAAATGGAAAAAAGATTCTCCTTATCATAACTGGCCAAGTTAATAAATCCAAAATTATATTTCAGGGTGGCCATATTACATAAGAACTTCTTAACATTGGAGTTACAACCTAAAAGTCAGACACAAGAAAAAAAAAACTTCCCAGGTCATTGGTTTGATATACAATAGTACTTTTACACCACAATCATCAAACATAATAATTCCATTTTCAACCTCTTTTCTTTGACTTCATTTGAACTAGTTGTTTTGGTATTGGCAAAAATGGCTATTTTCTTTACAAC
Source organism: Antechinus flavipes (assembly GCF_016432865.1). Taxonomy (NCBI): domain Eukaryota; kingdom Metazoa; phylum Chordata; class Mammalia; order Dasyuromorphia; family Dasyuridae; genus Antechinus; species Antechinus flavipes. Next base: position 216,588,411 of record NC_067399.1, on the reverse strand, counting down.
AAACTTTCACTTCCAACAAAGCAGTAATCTGAATGGATATGGGCTGAAACTATATCCTTAAGAAGCTTTTTAATCTGAATAGCATGGTTTCTTTGAGAAAACAGCATATTAGGAACCACAATTAACTCTACTTCATCTGAAATGTGGAGCTGGTTTCCATTCAGAATTTCACTGATGTGAAAGAACATATGGGCATCATGGCCCACTCACTTGATAAATTGAAAGCCATCTCTCATGGCAGCAATCACACTCTTTCTCTGGTTTCATTAGTGCATTGAAACATATTGTTGAAAATTTCTGTTAGTTTCTTATTTTAATTTGTCATGTTGATCTGTGGAAATTTTGAATGTAACAAGCCATCTTCCAGAAGAGTCACTTTGGATTTTGTTTCTTTGCCTCAAAAAGGAAGTTCTTTATCCATCACAAAATCTACTTTGTTGCATCTAGGCAGTGGATCATTCTGGTTTTTATTAGATACTTTTGGAATAACTTTGGTTATGGTTCTATCAAAATGTTCAATGCTGATATCTTCAAAAATAACTGTTCCTTGAGGCAGTACTCTGACATCTGTTGCAACTTCTTTACAATTTCTGTCTTTGATTATGAATTCCCCATCATCTCCAGGCTGTAACTCTTCTAGGTCACTCTTAAATTCACTACAGTGAAAGAATATCTCCTTTTTAACATGACTCCTTTCAATAAAGCCAAATGTTTCCTTCATGGCACAAACTATTCCCTGACAACAAACTTGCTTCTTTTTCAACAGCATAATATTACAAGCACTTGCAGCAGTAGTATGTTTATTTGTGTCAATTACAAAATTTATCTTATCTCCTGTTTCCAGCTGAGCATTCCCTTCCACATCTTCAGAGTGTAAATCAGATAAAACACGTCTTGTCCATTAATTCATTCTTTGGGTAGGATTTCTGGTTTAATCTTTACCAGTTTAACAGCAATAGGTTTTCCAGTCTGACTGTCAAATGATACTTCAAATTCAATATCATCTCTTACTTTTAGCTCCTGCAGCTTGCCATTGTACTATGAACAGTGGAAGAAAAGTCTAGCTTGATGTTCTGAATACTGAGTAAATCCATAAGAGGTCAGCAGTTTTTCAATAACCCCAGTTTCACACAGTGTTGTCAAAGTACCACTAGGATCCCTGTTGTGTCTATTGTTGTAGAGAAGGTTTGGATAAAAGCTTTTCTCACAACAATAATCAAATATTACATGTTCAGTACAATTCGCTGATTCTTCTTTTTCAGCATGTTTCAAAGGATGAAAATTTCTATTATATAAATATATGTATACATATATAGATGTACATGCAATATATCTATATACATATGCACACATATGTGTTTATAAGTGTGTGTGTGTGTGTGTTTGTATGATCTTTTAAACAAGAGTGAGAAGAACTGATCTGAAAGAGATTCTACTGCTGTTGTTGAAGCAAGCAATCAATCCTACAGTCCAGCACTGAAGAAAATAAAGATTACTATCACTATTGGGAAACACTATTGCGAAGTTTTCAAGTAGACACAAATTTCTTATTTCAGATCAAGTGTTGGGTCTTCATATTACGGTTACTCTTCTTTATTTTTGTTGGTTGTTACAAATAAGGTGTGTTCTTTGTCTGATATGAACTTGAAGTAACAGTTTCAGGTGGTAAAGTCTGTTCTGTTACACTTCATACAAATAGCTCAGCACCATCTTTCTAATACCATCATTAAGCTGAATGATTTGGTTACATAGGAGTAAATCCCCTTAATGATTTTTGGTAAATTATATTTAAGCTTTCAGGTAATTCAATAATTTTAAATGATTTCTCTTAAATCTATTTTCTAAGTAAGTTGCTTTTCTGATGAGATATTTCATAATTTTTTTTTAATTCTTTAGAATTTGGCTTATTTTTCTGATATTTCATGGACTTATTAATTCCCCATTGTTCAAAGCTAATTTGTAAGGAATTATTTTATTCAGTAACTCTTTGCAATTCTTCTCACACACACATTTGGCCAATTCTGGTTTTTTGATGTTATTTTCTTCAGTTTTGTCAGGAAGAGTGGGTGGATGTGTGGGTGGGTGTGGGTTTATGTGTACCTCTTTTACTAACTGTTAATTCCGTTTCATAATTTTCTTGTATCACTATCATTTCTTTTTCCATTTTTCCTCTACAACTTTTATCTATTCTTTTGTTCTTTTTACAAATTTTCATTGGCCTTGGGTCTAATTAGCATTTTTCTTTGTTCATACATGTTTTTACAATATTTTCTTTCAAATTTAAATCTTGTTCTGCCCTGCCACCATAGTAACTTTTAACAGTCAAATTTTTTTTTGATGGCAGTTGATTCTTCAAAACTTATTATTTGCTTTTGAATATTATGTTAAAGTTGGGTTCTGTTCATTTGGGAGTAGTTAGACACTGCACCAAACTTCATACTGATACTGTTGTTTTCAGAACTAGGTCTGGGGATGTTCTGCAGGGTTTCAATGCTTCCAGGATGGAATGATGTGGTGAAAGATGTGGTCACTGTTATCCTAGTCTATGTTCTGATTTTTACCTCGATGCCCTGAAGCCACAAACATTGGCACTCTTTTTGATCCTGAAACTGGGACCAGGGTGCAAATTTTTCCAGCAGCCAAGCTTTGGACTCCTTTCTGCCTTGGAATTGAGACCAGGGTCCTTGCTCCCTTGAGACCAACCATGGGTGCTCCCTTCCACACTGGAAATGTGACCAAAACTCTATATGGACATTATTGTTGCCAATCAGTCCCACTTGCACAGAGTACCAACAGAGTCTCCTGTAAACTTTTTCAGAACAGTCATCAGACCCTCTTTATCATTCTCTCTATGCCTCTTTATCATTGTCCTGAAGCTGCTTCTGCTGGTGTGTCCCAGTAAGCTCCCAATCCAATCACTACTGCTGCTACCATGATTTAACCCTAGTTAAACAGATCTCTCCTTCCAACTTCCTAAATTGTCTTAGATTGAAATAATGTTTCACTCTAACCTCTTGCTAACCACTTCAACATTTGATTTGAGACATTATTTTATAGCTATCTGGAAGAGAAAGTTGAGAATTCTGCTTGTACTGTGGCCTCTAGACTTTGCCACTTCAGATCATATCTTTTAATATTCTTTATACATATGAATTTTTGCATTATATCCTCTGGCACACAGGGATACTTATCATATATTTGTTCTCCATTGTCACTTTCATACACTCCTTTTATACATTTTTATATACCAACATTCAGAAACTACCTTTCTTCCTTTAAAGTTTATTCCATTTTACTGAGATCCTTGTTTTTATTTGACTATCCCTAAGTCATTCACAATGTTCTTCTTTACTCAATCATCTCCCTCCTTCAAATGGCTTGAGCACACAGATCCTCAACCTTATTCTCTTCCATTATCTGTAAGACTAATTTACTTCAACCATATAGAGTGGTCATAACTTGGACCCCTATCTCACCTTCCCTAGCTGATATTAAATTATCTCAGATGCCAGAATTGCTGACTCTTTTAGTTCTCTAACAGAGGGATAATATGAAGAGATTCATCTTCAATATTTTAATATGCCACAATTTGACTAATGGATTAATTTAATTACTATTCCATCAGCTTATAGTGCCAAAAGGTCATTGTGAAAATGCAGAAGAATGGGAATGCATTGCAAATCTTCAGTTTCAGAACACCTCAACAATCAGCTACTTATCAGGTTGTATTATGTAAATATTCTAAATTTTTCAAAACAAGCTTCAAGTCAATGTATTTTATTAGTAGGGAGCCCTCTTCAGTCATTAAAAAAAAAATCTCATTTATGGTCTAGAGATGGATGAATGACACTGTGGCAATTTTTTCATCATTTTTAAAATTTAGAACTGTGTCCTATGAAGCAAAATGTTCATCCAATTTCCACTGATTCTCCTCTGTTTGATGGCCATGTGAGTATGGGCTGTAAGCTCACAGACACAAACTATTCACATATCTGAATGGAACAGCTGTTGTCAAACACCATTCCTGCTCATCAGCATCATCCAAATAAGAGCCAAAAATGTGGACTTGGAGTCAGAGAGCCTGTGTATTCAATCTGTTTCTTCTCTTTGCCCTCTCTGTGACCTGGTCCTCAGTTTCTGTAAAATGATGAATTTTAACTAAATAATCTTGGTGGTCTCTTTCAACTAAAAATCCTATGATTTTTCCTAATTTAATATTTCCTAATATTTCAGAAAAGAGTGGTGGAGAAAAGAGAAAATTATAAGGAGAAAAGAAATTAAGTAGACCCTGGAACATAAACTTAGAAACCATTAGATCTGGGTCATATTTCCCCTTATCAATTGAAGATCAAATGATAAAGTAAGAAGTATCTCAATAAAGAGATGTTATTTTAAATCAATTTTTTCTAAAAATTAATAAATATTTATTAACTACCTACTATGTACTGTACATGGTACAGTAGATAAAATGCTAGACCTGATTTCAAGAAGATCAGATTTCAAGTCCACCCTCAAACAGTCACTAGTTGTGTGATCCTAGGCAAGTCACTTTAACCTGCTTGACTCAGTTTTTCTACCTGTAAAATGAACTGAACAAAGAAATTATAAAACACTCCAATCTCTTTGCCAAGAAAACCCTAATGTGGTCATGAGTCATGAGTCAGTTTTACTAACTGAAAACAGTTTACTTTACTGAAAAGCAATTAAACAACAACAGGCTACATACTAGGAATATAAATATAATGAACCAATCTCCCCTCTCAAAGAGCTTATATTTTAATGGAGAAAACATATATAAAAAAAAGTTTAAATAGAATAAGCATAAATAGAATATAAACAAGTAGTTATAAAGTACTTAAATGAGAAGGAGGATACTAACAGCTGTAGGGATCAGGAAAGGATTAATTTAAGGTGATCTCTAAGCTGTTTCAATGGAAAAGAATCATTCTTTCAGGCTGAAGTAAGGAGGGAATCTAATTCAGGCACAGGGGAGAGGAGGGGACTGGTCACTGTGAAGGCAAATGGTAAATGAATTTTTTGTTATCTAAGGAATGATAAAGACCAATTAAGCTCATTCTTGAAATAAGGAAAGGGGAGTATTGGACAATGAGACAAAAGAGAGATTGGGTAAAGGCTGTGAGGGTTCTCAAAAACTAAACAGAACATTATACTCTTAGAAGCTCCTAGAGTTTATTAATAGGGTATTGACACAGAGAGACCTGTGCTTAAGGAAAATAACGTTCTTACCAATGTAAAGGGAGGTCAGGCATGGGGAAGGACATTTCTTGAGACAAGGACAACAATCAAAATATTGTTAGAATGATCTTAGTGAGAGGTGATGAAGCCCTTAATTAAACTGATGACTGTGTAAATGAAGAGGATTTGAGTGTAATGTACAATGTGGAGATAACTAATGGCAACCAATATATAAAAATATATAATATATAATAATAATAAATGACAAGTAATTGCATTTGGGTGGTGAGGGAGGTCCTAGGGTCAAGGATAATATCAAGCTTATAAATGCTTTTGCCTTTGACAGAAAGAGGAGAGTCTAGATAAGAAATGAGTTGAGAAGAAAGATGAGAGCTCTATTTTGGACATATTGAGTTGGAGTTATTGCTGGAACATTCAGTTAAAAACATCCAATAGATAATAATAGTTTAAGACAAAAGCTCGAGAGATACTAAGGCTCCATACAAAGATCTGCGAATCAGATATGCAGAGATAAACCCATATGACCTGATAAAGTTATTGAAAGTGTAGAGGAAAGAAGAGAAAAAGATCCAAGACCAGAGTCTTGGGGAACGCCTCCAATCTTTTGCATATTCTCATGCTTTCTGCTCCATCTATCTGTTAACATGGACAAGATTGAACTATCCACATTCCCCAGAATGATCCCTCCTCCCTACTGCAAGTCTCTACAATTTGTTCTCTGACATAAAGGAAATCAGCGTAGAAAGATATTGATTTCTCTATAACAAGCTTCCTCTGTTTCCAGAGGAAGAAATGGAATATTTGGGGTTAGAGAAGGAAATAAATGTAAATGGGAAACCACAAAAATGTTGAATTCTATATAGCTAACGATTTCCTTTTGTGACACAGAATCAATCTTGGGACAAAGTGTTCCTTTTGACCCTAACTCACCTTGCTGTGATTGGACATTACCCAGGAGAGAGAGCTGAAAAATCAATCCATTTCTCACCAAAATGTCACAGTGAATAAGACCATGGCTAAAGTCAAGATATTAAGCTCTCTCATGGGGATGGTATTGGAGGGTTCCATTTGGAGTCTGACAAGGAAATACTACCTAGGAAGGCTAAGCTTGTCTAAAGCTGGCTGTGAATCCCCACTTTATTGCTCTTAAGTGATGAAAATGGATAAGACATTTGACAGTAGGAATGATTTTAATCCACTAGCTGACAGCTAGACCACATCTAAATGCCAAAGTTCAACAAAGACATGTGAGAAATATAAAAGTGTAATCACGAAACTTAATATCAACTTGTGCAGGATGATGTAAAAAAGAGAAAACACCATGGGAAAAGCATTCCTAGAAATAAAATTCCAAGAGCCTTGTTACCATTTAAAGCCTGTTAACAGCTCCCCACTGCCTATATAATAAAGTTTATATTCTTTAACTTGCCATTCAAGGTCCCCCACAATCTGGCTACTACCTACATCTTCAACTTTGTCTCCCATTTCTCCTCTAAACTGAATGCATTGTGCTCCATTCAGATGGGTTCATTTATAAGTTTTGATTCTTGGATGAAGGGCTAGAAATTACAGACTTCTCTAATCCAAACTACTAAACAGTAAAGAAATTGAGGCTGAGAAGAAAAGTAACTTTCCATATCCCCATTCTACTGTCAAAACCAAGAAGCCCTTTAACACACTGCCCTATATCTTGGTAATGTCTCTTCTGTCACTTATGGTCTGTATCCTTGATATGGAGGAATAAGTTATAATGATGCTTAAAGCCCAAATACTCTGAACTGAAACCAAATCTTCTTTATACCCAAGTCATAATTTTGCTTCCTGTGCATTATTTTCCAAATATCTTATGTACATATTCCCATATTGTGTATATATCTTTACTTTTTCTCATACTCTTTTTCCCTCCCTAGACTGCCTTTCCCTTATGTCTCTAGTGATAAATCTTTTTTTAAATTGAATTTGTAATTATATTTGTGTGTGAAGAAGCTCCATACATTCATATGAAGAAGTCCCTCTCTCTTGACACATGTTCTTCAATTTACAATGTTAGGAGAATATCATAAATTCAATGAATTATTTGGGTCATGATTAGTAATGTCAGAAGCAGGACTTGTACCCAGGACTTCCTGTCTGTGAAACCTTCTTTTGATCCACCACATTATATGTTTTTTTAATTATATCTGTCTTTAAAACATCCAGCTCAAGCTTCTTCTCCTTGAAACCTTTTGAGCCTAATCCAGTTTATGAGGATTTAGATAATCACAGTAGTACAATAGAGTTACAAGAACTCTAATCTCTACCAAGGTGCTAAGCACTAATGTCAACATTGTTTTCCTATTACAGCAAGGTTCAGATTAGTACAATAATGAATCTTCTGAAATCATTGCATTTTTCAAATTTGCACTATATATTTCTACTAGGCCAGACCCAGGTACCATGTTTTACATAATTATAACTTTGAATAATACAAATTCAAACACATGGGATTATTTTAGGTGAATTATTAGTAATAATAACAAAATAGGAGATTATTTTCCAAACCACCTTCTCCCACCTGCTTTCCTTATGACTTAATGTTTGTAACATTCATTCACATCCTTGGTTTGTACCATAACTTTAAATTGTGAATGTTCACATCCCATATACATGTATGTGTGTATATAGCATATGTTATAGATGTATCTATGTAAGCAGCCATATAAACAGGAGAGGAAGAGAAAGGACCCTTCTGAATTTTGAAAGTTCCCATCATATGAAATATTCTTCCCCCAAATATTCTCCAATCGATAGCTGTTATGCTGCTCTTCTGATCTTGCTTTGTAAATCAGCCATCGATAAGCCAAGTCTGTGACATAGTATCAGAAGAGATTAGAGACATGGGGCTGTAATTCTGGCTTTGTCTAACCAGCTGTGCAACATTCGTTACTTCCCCTCCTTGTCTTGTGTTTCCTCTTCTATGAAATAAAGGGATGGGATTAGAACAGATTAATTTAAATTAAAAAACAATTATTAAATATCCACTCTAGGTATGGGCTAGGTACTATACTGGCTGGCTTCCAAGATCTCTCCCTGTTAATAATGTTAGCATTATGTGATGAGGTAATTGTTTAAGTAAGGTAATGTTAGAAGAAGAAGAAAGAAGAAGGAGAAAGGAGGAGGAAGAGGAGGAAGAGGAAGAGGAAGAAGAAGAAGAGGAAGAAGACGAAAAAGAAGAAGGAGGAGAAGGAGGAGGAGGAGGAGGAGGAAGAGGAAGAGGAAGAAGAAGAAGAAGAAGAAGAAGAAAAGAAGAAGAAGAAGAAGAAGAAGAAGAAGAAGAAGAAGAAGAAGAAGAAGAAGAAGAAGAAGAAGAAACTTGTTAGAGAATACACAGAGAAAAGTAGCTTGGATAGTTCCAAGGACATGAGAGAAAATAACCTTAAATAAATGTTCTAAGAGGACCTGTTTGAAAGCAGCTCAAAAGAAAGAGCAAAGACTGCTATCAAAATCGTTGTATAATACTAGTTCTCAGTAGGCAATTTGAAAATAACTCTTGAGGATTTTTGAATTTATTACTGGGAAACTATGCATTAAATAAGTGTTTTGGGATTATGGGATTATTGCATAATAACATTTTGTGTTACACTTGAAAGAATGTGGATACGATATTTCTTATCATAAGGCAAAAATGAGAGTCACTTTGGAAACACTGCTTTGAAACAGGAGAGACAGTAAAGACTAGAATGCAGAAGATGAAGGGAGAATAGAAATGATAACTAATATTTATATAGCAATTTAAGGTTTACAAAATGCTTGTCACATCTTTTCTTATTTCTCACAACCACCGTAGGTAACAAGTACTATTACCTGCATTTTACAGATAAGGAAATTGAGGTCTAGAAAGATTAAATAACTTCATTTTCCTGTTTCCAGGGTAATTTCCTGTTTCTACCTCTTACAGAATTTTAACTCAAGTCATCCTGATACCAAGTCCACATTGGAGTCAACAGGAAAAGAGAAGACCACAGAAGTTGCAGACTGAAGAAGCCTAGATGCCTGGATAGGAGGAGGAGAGGAGGAAGCAATGCAAGAGAAGGGAATGTCTAAATCTGAGGGATAAAAAAGAACCTAGTGTTGCATAACTCCCCTGTGGAGCTGAAATGTAAGGAATAAGCTTTGCTACTGGAAGTGGATTGGAGGAAAAATTCAGTGCTATAAATTATTTGGAAAAAAGGTTGTTTTTCTGCTGTGAGTGAAAAAGTGGATGGCCTTGTCTTCCCTTCTTTGTAGTGACATCTCTATCTTAAAAGCTGACTTCAGTCAGATAGGATCTGCAGCTTTCTGGGAGTTCATTTGATTGAAAGAAAGCACTGATACTAGAAGCTGATTGGAAGAAAGCAGAATCCTTTGTGGTTGAAAGATCTGTCTGCATCTGTGGCCTTTCTCTTCAGCATCATCCAGAGCTTGACAGAAGGGAAAGACATCCCTTAGAGGCTTGCTTTGTTGTAATCTACTATTCTACCTGGCTACAGAGGGGAAAATAAACTGCTCATAGCTCAGAGATAAGAAGTGCAATGCTCTACAGATTCCATGTTTTAAGGAAGAGGTTTGTCACTGAAAGTATACTGCTATCCAACTACAAGAGCTTATATTGATTTCGTTGCCTAAGACTCGCAAAGAAATAGTTTTATTTGAGAGAGTGAAAAGGGCAAGAAGAGGGGTGGACAAATAAACACTGTATAGTGCAAACCTTTCCCTAATATGGCCAAGGATATCAAAATCTGCAGCCTAGAGTCATAAGTTGCCCCAGAAACATAGATTTCCCTACTTGTATACCTTATTTCTAGCTTTCTATGATTATTAATTAATTCATATCATTGCAACTTTTAAAATTCCCAAGGACCCTTCTTCTCTCCAACATTTTTATGGCTACTCGTGTGCACATACACACAAACTTTAAATATATGCCTAGTCTTACTGTCACAAATACTGGGAATGATTATGTATATGTGTCTGTGTATGTGTGAGTAGATTAATAGGTTGACTTGTATTTTGATTATTCCTTTTATTTTCTATTAAAAAACCTTAGGTTATAGTTCATAATATTGTCTTCCAGTTTAGTAAATGTTTAGTGTTTAAAACTCATGATTCCACTTTGTGTAAATGGGGAGCATGCTTGTGGGGCTTTAGAACCTACAGTGATAAGTAGAAGTGGGGCATAAACCCTCCCATACTAGAGCTACTTTTAATATACTGAGAATGACTAGAAATAGTATAATCACCTATGAAAAGGCTTTTCCTCCAATATATGTGTTGGGGGGTAGAGGTTGAGGTAGATGTGATAATCTGGAGTGACAGTATAAGTACAATATCTGTGACACACCAGTACTCTACTAAAAATACATTGTTCTATTTTGCTTTCATATTGCCTATCACTTTTTTGAAAAAATCTGACATTATATACAATATTCCAGTCCTATAGTCTCCAAATATTTCAAAAAATGCAAGGAGTACCTTCTCATGCTTGGCTGTTATAATTTCAGAGCATTAAGTTTATAATTGAAGGTTTTTAATTTAAATTATTTTAGTTGTATTTATTTTTGGATCTATTTGATTTACTTTTCCTCTGTTCATGAAAGTTTGGCATACTTTTCTGTATTTATAATATACATCATTTTTAATGGGACAGTCCCAGTAATCATGATGGACATTTATTTGTTTCTAGTTTTTATTTTTGTTTTTTAATCACAAAGAGTGCTGTCATCAGTAATTTATTATATATATATGTATATATATATACACATATATATATATATATGATTTTTTCTTTCTTTTTTTTTTTTTCAAATCATCGATTTCCTTGGATTAAATGCTTCTAGAATAGATGAAATGAACATCTTAGTAATTTTCTTAACATAATTCCAAATTGCTTTCTTAAATGATTGGACAAATTCAATAGTTTCTCAATGCAGTGGTAAAGACAATGTATTTTAATAAAGATAAAGCTATTTAGCACTGAGTGGTAGAAGTTGATTGAGACCTGACAATTGGAGGTTGTTAAAAATTAATTGGTTTCCTAAGAAGAAGAAAACTATAGTTGAATTATGTAGTTTTGCAACCTGAAATTAGTGTCTAATGGACGAGACATTATGTTCATTTACAGAAGCAAATAAAGGGTATATTCTTTTCTACCAGTTGGAGGGGTTGTGTAAATAAATAAGAGTCCAATAAAGTTTCTTTCATTTATATAAAACTATGCTTTCTAAACATTATTAGTTTAGTTTGTCTGCTACCACCAGAGAAGGATAAGATAATGGGTTTCTACCTCTAGATTTTGATGACAGTTTAGAATTGTAGTCAGAGGCCACCAAATAATGCTCCAGTTTCCCAGTTGATGGAGGATAATACACACACACACACACACACACACACACACACACACACACATATATATATACATATATACAGAGAGAGAGAGAGAGAGAGAGAGAGAGAGAGAGAGAGAGTCACTCTAAAAGGATAGATCGTACTATTCGTGGGGCATAACTGATATAACGGTCAAAGGAGGAAGGTAGAAAAGAAAACGGAGATGAGAAAGAGGTAGAGAAGAAAAAAAAAGAAGAGAGGAAAAGAAAGTATGAAAACAGAGAAGAGGAAGAAGAAAAAATAAGAATAGGGGAAAGAAAAAGAATAGCTAGAGGAGAAAAAAAGGAATATAAGTGGAAAAGGAGAGGAGGAAGAGTAAAAGGGAAAAGGAGAAGAAAAGAAGAAAAGGAGAAGGAAGGAAAGATAAATGAAATAATGAGAGAAATTAGAAAAAGGAACACTCTTCCTGTGGGGCAAATGTTAAGTCATTTTTGGCTGAAAAAAAAAAAAAAGCCTTAATAGGGAAGCAGTGGATACGTATCCTCTTTCTTCTATTTTTGTATCCTTTGTATCTTCATCCAGGCTGAATGTCAATTGTAACAATTAACTCTCCCTAGATCCCAGTGCTTGGTTATATTCCTGTTATTTTAAGTTCTGATTTCCTAGACATATGCTGCCCATTTAACAATTCAAACATCTGACTCTATTAATTCTTAATCAAAACCACCTAATAGAGCAAAGTAAGAATAATTATGATAACATACTATTCATACAATCTTGGCTTCAATCTCTTGCCAACCTACATAGTGCCAATGGATATTGAGCAAAGATATTTAACTACCATTCTAGTGTCAAACATTTCAATGAACCCATGTAGCTAAAATTCACAACTATGGAATTCGGCCTTTTTTCTTCCTCAAGTATAGATAACAAAATCTTTCATGGTTGTTACATAGTGTGGTATAGGTAGACTATTTTGTGGTTGAACCTCATTATTAAGCCACATTGATTATGACTCGAGAAAGTCTACTCTTTACTAAATGATTTGCTCCTTTCCTAGGCTAAGCAGCCTCACTTTACTATAAGAGAATGGTGTTCTTCTTTTGAAATGACAAAAATCTGCATAGGCTGAGATTTGTAGAGCTTTTCCAGTTCTGCTTCTTTGAATGGGCCCAAAAAGATTTCTACCACTCAATGATTCAGTAAGATATAATCTTTTTTCTTCAGACTCTTACATCTTAGGCTTAGCTGAGAGGTCCAAATTTTGATTATCACTGGACAAAAAATTGCATCCTAGTTCACAGTGATTAAGTAAAATCCTCATTTCTACCAACTAAGCTATAAAAAAGATTAACTTTCATTCTATAATTACAAAATAGTTCTAGTGTGTAAGGTTTCTCAGCTATCCACAACAAAGTTTTCCTTTCACATGCAAAATAGATTCTGGGAAGCAGGACACTATGGCTATCTTTATTCTGAGTCTTTTCCCTTGTCTTTTGTGAGCTGCTGTCCTAGTGTTACTCAAATACACAAGTCTTACATTTATATTTTTCTTTACTTTTTTCAATGAATATAATTGTCAAAGTCAAAGAAGGGATGCTATTGGTAGACTTAGAATGCTATTTGGAGCCTAATTAAAAATTGCTGCTTTTACATTGTGAGTATATTCAAGAAATAACTTAGTTCTGAGCAAGAAATCCTTCACACTTTGATTGTCCATGACTTAATTGTAAGAAATTATTTTGAGGTTATATTTGCAATAGTGTGAGACAGGCCGGGTAGGGCTGAAAGTTCATCCCTAAAATAGCAAGTAAGGCTTGGGTTCAAGTCTTGCCTTTAACATGTAATCCCTCCTAAGCTAGAGCAGCAAGTGGTACAGTGGTTAAACTGCTGGATCTTGAGTCAGGAAGACTCATCTTTATTAATTCAAATCTAGTCTCAGACATTTGCTTCTTGTGTAACAGTGGACAAGTCACTTAATCCTGTTTGTTTTAATTTCTCATATATAAAATGAGCTGGAGAAGGACATGGCAAATCACTCTAGTACCTTCACCAACAAAACTTCAAATGGGAATCGGTAGAAGATTAAATTGATGCATTGATCAATGGAATTCTATCATGCAGGAACTTTCTATATCACTGGAATCACAGGTCCAATCATTTTACCTTGTTCTGTTTGAGAAGGAAAAATTATTTTCCTTCTTATAAACCTAGGATTTTGTTGATAACTCTTGATATTCTCTCTACTATGATCAGTTGTTGTCTTATATATATATATGTGTGTGTTGATGTTCATATATGCCCATGTACATATATGTGTATGTGTGTGAAGCCATACATAAGCAGGATAAGATAATAGACACTGAGAGCCTTTCCTGAACTAAATTGCCAAGCATTCCAGCTCTGCAGCAGAAAGCATAACTCTATTGGGCTGGCCAATTGTTCAAATACAAATGTATGCTTGGAAAAAAAAATAATTTGGGGAGAACTCACACAGGACAAGTGCTCACAACGTGATAAAAAAAAAACAATATAAGACAATCTCAAGGTATCACTTAAGAACTTTAGAATGTATTGTATGTCATGGAAGACTCTGGCACAGGGCCACTCAGCATGCTGTGTGCTCATTAGAGAAGGTACTATGTTCTATGAGTAAAGCAGAATTGAATGAGCCCAAAGGAAATGTGAAATGCACAAAATTAGAAAAGTTACCCAAAATGTTCATATGGACTATTTGTGTTTGACCTGAGACAGAACATCCTGAGTTCATATTGGTCTGATCAGCCACAGTCTGACATGCTATAATTCTAAGTGACATCATTTTGGTCCTTTTTGAGAATGAAGAACAGCAACCAACCAACAAAAGTCAGCCATTAGAAAACTTTTACATTTTATAGATAAGGACATGGAGTGCCAAAGAAGGGAAGTAGCTTGCTCAGGGGACTACAGCTATTCAATGATGGGCTAATTATGAAAGCAGCCTTCTTTTCCCAGTGCTAGGCATCTGCTCCCGGTTAGAAGATTATATTTGTCTATGTATGAGTTATAGAAGTAATTGGTTTAAAAAATGATAGTAGTTAGAAAAGATTGCAGATCTTTTATTTTGCAAAGTATGGCACAGAGAATGAAAGTTTATTAAAAATAAACAATACTCGACACAACATGTATATCTCATTAAACCTAACCATATTTTTGATTAGGGCAATACAAGACAAGACCACTTCAAATGAGATTTGACAGCAGGTAAATTACACAGCCTAAGAGTTTAAGCTGATCTACAGAACACAAATGTCTTGATTATAAAAAGGATTTGTGTAGTAGAAAATATATTCATTCATTAACGAAAGATACAGATAAACTGAAAACATCAAATTGCACCATGGTTTTAAGTAGCCTACCTACCAGTATAATATTGACAGTAGCTCATGCATAAAATACTGTAAAAGCCCATTAAGCCAATATCAGTTTATTCAAAATAATACATAATTCAAGCAATTCCCCCCCAGCAAAATCAATACTCTATTGTCCTAGACAAAGATAAAGAACTATACAATAAGAGGAGAGCTTAGATATTACAGAATTTAGAACTTAAATACACATTGAAAGTCATCCAGTCTAACTGCAAATAACACAACTGAGGCAAAGAGAAGCTGAATGACTTGTCTAAGATAAAACATAATTCACACAAGGATCTGTAATTCAAGATCTACACTGATTTCCCCATCCCATGCTTTATTCATCTAGTCAATTTACTAATAAAGAAACTAAAGCTTTCAGAGCCAAAATTTTTAATAGTTTCTATCCCCAAGCAATCTGACCTATTCTCTTTTTTTTTTTAAATTTTAAATTTTATTTTATTTAATCTGACCTATTCTCATAGCTTCAGTTATCATCTCTATGGAGACTTTTCTCAAATCTCTATTTGCAACATGGATTTCTCCACTGAATTTCAATTCTATATTTCTTAATACCTTATGGATATCTCCACTTAGTCACTGCATCTATAAAGTAAACTTAGCATGTCTACAAGGAAATGTACTATTGTACCCAAAAGTCTTCAGTTATTAACATACTGTTACTGATCAAATAATGCATATAAATTTCTACTCCTTTCTTGTCTTAATATTTATGGTCATTCATCTCCCTCCCATGCCTACATTGAAGTTTAGACTCACTCAACTCTACCAATTCAAAAAAAGCTTGCTTTCTGCTCTAATTAAGGTGCTATATCCACAAATTCTTCCTTAAGTTCATGAAAAATGATTCCTCTTTCTCCTATCCTCCTCAAGCACTTTCTTTCTATTTATTAAACTATAGCTATTGATGTACAAGTTTTATGCTTTGGATGTTGCAAAAATCTCAATTAACTGTTAGCTTACAAAATTGGGTACAAAAATGTATCAAGTCCTCTCTCAGGAAAATGGTAGAATCTTACTCTAAATAAAATCCTGTTTTTTCATTTCTTCACCTGATCTGGGATTTTAAGGATAGGATTTTGAATTGCCAGGGAAGAAGATGGGGTAGAAGCCTTTTTCTGGGATGGGATTCATGCTCCATTTCCAGCCACCTACATTGCTTTGGGATTTCTTTGGACTTCTTCAATATACTGATGCCCTCTATCTCTACCATCTACCTCTACCATCTACCTTTTTGCTTATTTTTACATGTTTTCTTTCTCCATTAGAATGTGAGTTATTTGAAGTAAAAATATATATATATATTTACTTTTTTTACTCATATTTATATCTCCAGGGCTCAGGACAATATCCAGAGCATAGTAGGTGATTAAATTCATATTTATTAATTATTTATGAAGATGAGATAAATAAAAAAAATTGAGATAGGAAAGAAAGAACAGGAAATCTTTATAGTCCAGTGAGTCTACAGATCATCAATAAGACAAGGGAATACTAGAAGATATCAAGAAATTACTAAGGTGATACAAGATTGTTAGATCAATTTAAATGCTTGTAGATTTATTTATGTGTCCTTCCATCTGAATTAGGACTGGTAAGAATTAGCTAATTGTCAAGTATAGCAAACTGAGTGAATCATGTTGTTCTATCATGAGAAAAGATATGAAATCTATCCTAAATAAATCAGATCTCCCTTAAGACCCTCCAACAACAAATCCATGTGCAATAAATAAGTATAGTTTATTGACAGTCTGCCATAGCAGTTAACAAAAAGAATTAGCCAAGAAAGCTGCAAAAATAACAAAGGAGTGAGAATTTGTCTCCAAGCAAAGAGAGCAAGGGGAATTATTCAATGACCTTTTAGATAAGTACTACATTTGTGTTCCTGCCATTATCTAATTATAAAATCTTCATATGCACAAAGTAGAAGCATATCTCTAAATGGGGGGGGGAGGGAGATGAAAAAATATAGAAGTAATATCTATTCTTTAGCTTATTAGAGATATATAGGATATTTTATTTTTATTTTCTGTTCTAAGTTATGTCCTTGTAACCACCCCTCCTCAACACATTAAGAAGTCAAGAAATGCATTACCATTTTACATATGTAGTGCATGCAAAATATATTTCTGCATTAGCCATATTATATGTAAATTGAAAAAAATGGAAAGAAGAATGTTTCAAGGAGGAAATAAGAAAAAATAAAAATAAATAAAACTATGTGAAGAATAGTAAACAATTTTAATGCACATCAGGAAATTGGAGGATGTTCACCTGTAGTATAGAACAAGGATAGATAACCCAGCAGATATGTGGAGCTAAATGGCAGGCATTAAGTGCCTCCAATGGGGGAAACTTGCCTTTTTTATGAGGATTCTAGTAATGGTGATATAGATCTACAAATGTCATTGGTAAGAGGCCCATGCAGCAATGGCCAGAGAAAGAAGAGGTGTATAGTGGTTACTGGTGCCTTTGTCCTAAGAAACACAGAAATGGCCATTTGTCAAGCTGACATAAACAATAAAGAGGTCACTTATCTTACTAAGGCATGTATCTGGGACTTGACAAGGAGCACCCTGATATTAGATAAACTTGGAGACTGCTTAGATTCATTTGTGTGGAGATTAATGATTCCACCAGAAGAAACCTAGAAATTGTTGCAAAGAAATATGAATCTTGAATAAAAACAAAACAAAACAAAATTTGGGTTCTTTGGAAAATGTTTTTATCACTACTGTCATATAAAAAGGAGACAATAACAAAATTAACTTTGGAAAGTAAACAATTAGCTAAGATGATGCTGGAGAAAGGGTTTTGGAAATTCGAACCATGGCTCAATAATAACTCACTAATATGTACATATATGTGATTATATGTATGTATGTGTAAATATATATGTGTGTGTGCCGAAACAGTGAGAGCGAGAGAGAAAAAAACTGAAGAGAGAAAGACAAACATAGAGAGATAAACAGAGAAAGAGATACTGAGAGAGAGAGAGAACTGAAGATATTGTGTGCTCATTTTCTAGTTAAGGGAGATGTTTTATTGTTGTTCTGTTTTGTTGTGTTTTGTTTTTTTGCTGAGGCAATTGGGGTTAAGTGACTTTTCCAGGGTAACACAGCTAGGAAGTATTAAGTTAAGTGTCTGAGACCAGATCTGAACTCAGGTCCTCCTGACTTCAGGACTGATGCTCTATCCATGCCCCACCTAGCTGTCCCCTAAGAGAGATGTTTTGTCATAGTTCAAGCAACATGTAAATATGGGTGGGGGAATTGAAGCTAAGCTTTTCTGCCTTCATAAGCCATATTTTCCCCCACCAAATCAATGAGGAAAAACAGGTGTTTTAAAGCCAGGAATGGAGTATACCTAATTAGGACCAACAAAAATCCACTGCATAAGATCTTGTGAAAGTGATTAAGAAGTTGGGGGTTTTTTGGTTCATTTTTAGAGGAAAAAAGTATACCAAAATATCTGACAAGTCTGAAAGAGAATATGAGAGAAAGCAACAGGTATAAAAAAGGAAGAAAAATTACTTGAAGAAAGGAATATCAATTCACAGAAGATAATATCAAATAATAATAGTAGTAGCATTTATTAAAACTTGAATGTACACAGGCTTTGAATTTTGAAAAAATATTTTGTAAATGTCATTTTAGCCTTTCCATAAACCTGGGAGCCAAGTATTATTATTATTATACTTATTTTACAAATGATGAAACTGAGACTGTGTCACCTTCAGCAAATTTCTTAATCACAATTAGAAAGTTTTTGAGGCTGGATTTGAATCTGGATCTTCCTGAGTACAAGTCTTGTGCTCTATTCACTGGGGGACCTAGCTGCTTTTAAAAGAAAAGATAGTCAAACAAGGAAGCCTATGATCTTAGATAGCTACAAATACATAAAGTATAATTAATGAACAGGGGGCACATTAAACTGCTAATACAAAGAGAAACATTTAACTTCGCTAAAGTCACTGGCACCCAATATAATGTGATTAATGATAAAAATATGATTGGGAATGAAAATGTGTTCTGTAAAATGAAGAAAATAAATAACACCTTGAGTTAAATAGCACTGTTCCTAAGAAAACATAGTCACATAGGGAAATCCAGGAACCAGAGAAAAGAATTATGGGAGAGAGATCTGGGGTGAAAATCAACAGGGAGAATAGAAATAACAATGCCAGTGGAACATGCAACCATGTTTTACAGAACATCCAAACAGAAAGAAGGATCAGATGAAGAGTGCAAAGGATGTGTAACAAACCTATTAAACCTATTAAAGAGACATGATTTTGTAATGCTAGAAGAACCAAATGTTGAGTACCTGGGACATTCATGATTTGCCTCAGTAATTTCATTCCTAAAAAGTAGAGGAAGAAATAAGTCTGGCTTTAAGTCTGACCAAAAAGGAGTACCTGATTGATAAAAGACTATGACCTGAGAAGAAAACAAATAGCAAGAAGAAAAAAACTCCATCAGAGACTTGAAAGAATGACAATATGTACTAGTTGGATAGGTACTTTAAAAAAATATAAACTATAGTCCAAATGTCACAATAAACTCTCTAGAATGAAATTTTGAAGACACAAATAAATATTATCCCAAAGATGAGAAATAATGGACTATTGCCTAAAATTAAAAACTACATGGGGAGCAACTATCACCTCTATGCAGTCTATTGGTATTCTCCTTAAAATATATTACTCCAAACTGCACAATAGGACTACCATCACTGTTAAATACTATGTCATTCTGGACTTTCCATTTATTTTTATTGAATATAATCTTACGTTTTGCCATTCAATAAAGTCTGTTAAGATTAGTGTAGATCCTGAATCCACTATTTATCCTGTCACCTATTTCTCTCAGCTTAGAGTCAATCACTCAAAATTTCATAACGAAATTATCACTGCCTTTATTTGGTGGAAATGAGGGGACTTAGCCCAGGCTCTCATCAGTAAGACTAGGATATCACAATGCATCATTATAAATAATACAAAGGATATATCCTATAGAAAATAGACTGAACCTGCGATTTCCATTGATTTAGAAAACTTCCAGATATGGGAACTCTTTTTATTAATGCAGGCTAATATGTTCTCTGCAACTTATAGAGTGTTTTCAGGAGCAAAGTATGTGTCAGAGACAGGACTTGTCTCATGCCCTACTGGGTATGAGACCAATTTTCTTTTCTTTTTTTTTTCTATTGAAAAGAGTTTTATTTTTATTGAAGGAAATAGTTTTACAATGAGATTCTATAAAAATAAAACCAAAACTAACCAAAGCACCTTGCCAAAAGCTCAGCAAAATATTGTTATTTTAATAGAGCCACAAAACGTGATTTCTCTGTGGGGTTCTTCTGACTTGGGCAACAAATTACTTTTGGTAATTTTTGTCTGCAATTATTGGATTGACAGTGGAAAACAACCACTTTTTCACTTCAAGTTCAACTAACTAATGGAATGTCCTCAGATTCAACTTCAAAATGCAAAAGATTCGCTTTAAAATTTGGGTTTCATATCTGCCCCTTACCCTAATTTCTGTAATGGTTGCTGGTGGGGACAGCTTCTTATCCACTATATCATGTTACATATCATACACACCAGATTCTTAAACTGTAGTTGAAAACCTGATATAGGATAACTAAAGATAGAGGTTGTAAAACTATGATTTATTATCAGTAAATGTTTGTTTTGTATACCTATTTTATATACCTATTTACTCAGGGTTGTATAAAATTTCCTTGGTTGAAAAGGGGACATGAGTGGGAAAAACTAAACAAGTCCTTTCATAGAGTTAGGATAATAAAAAAGAAAAATTGGAAAAAATCATAGAAAATCAGTACATTTTAAAGAAAAACCAGAAAGATGGAGGAGAACAAAAATTGAGTCCACATAGGAAAACATTAAGTCCTAATACCAGAGTACTTTATGGGAAAATAGAAAATAAAGGTAAAACAATGAAAAGAAATGAAAAGGAAGAAGTAGAGATCAAAAGAAAAGAATTACTCAAATGATGGGAAGAGTGATGGAGAAAAGTTTACTTTATCAGGATGAGTGCATATAAAATGCAATGAGGGCAAAGTAGACCTCACTTCAAATGAATGTTTATCCCTGGTATCACAGTATTTCATTGTAATTTACTAGAGAGATCACTAGATTTGTAGGCAAGAAGATTGAATTTTTGTTGATACACATATTGTGTGTCACCTATGTGATACTTAATAACTGTGTGATCCTGGTTGTCCATTAAACTTTCTGACTATTTCCTTTCCTATACGATGGGGATCAAAATAGCACTTTTTGAGGATCAAAGTAGATAATATTTGCAAAGTGCTTTGAAAACATGTTTTACACACATTAAAGTTACATCTAAGTGTTAGCTATTATCATTATTATTTCACCCACCCCATCTCACCATCCTTATTGGGAACATTACCAGCATTCATTTCCTATTTTTTACCCAATAATCAGAAAAACTAATTTACCTTACCAAATGTAATTAGTCAGTCTTTTAGCCTGCCATTTACTGGTCTGCTTTCTAATTTTCTCAATTTTGCTTAATTTCACAGGGAACATTATAGACCCATAACTAGTCTTTCAGAATGACTTTCACAAAGTTAGTTCACTTGTTAATTGACCCTTGGAAATGGTAATTTGTGAAGCATATTAATTTCATCTGTCAGTTCCAACCCATAGAAAACTGTTTAAAAATAGTCCATCTATAACTAGGGACCACACAACAATAAGGAAGCTCAATTTGTAATCATTCTGCATATGTCTTCCAGCAACTGAGATTGAGCAAAACTTTTAGATTTGAGTATCTCCTTCTTCCTGTTATCATATTCCTTTTTGTCCTTTTTATGGTGGAAATAAATACCTTTAGTGTGAATAATTCAAGCATGACATAAATTGTCCTTGCCAGAGGAAACATCTATTTGCTCATGAAGACTATCTAAAGCCAATGCGCCCATGAAAACTTGGCCTTGTTAGCAAAGGGAAGTAGGAGGTCTTTCTTTTTTGGGATACTTAATTCATTATAAAGGGGTCTTAATGCCATCTGAATGCTTGTCCATGCATGTATTAGGAGGTCCTTAGATCAGATGCTAGAGGAAAATCTCATTTAAATAATGATTATTTTTTTCTGCAAAAATCTGGCTAAAATATTGGCTTAGCAAACGTTCTTTGTGTGAATTTGCATGCTAACTCAGTAAATCTCAATATAAATATCTGTTTAGACTTTGTGATAGTCAAGTGACATTTGTCTCCTGATAGAAATCCCAGTTCACTTCTCCCCTCCCCTTCCCCCATTTGGATGGGAGACCACGGTACATCTCTTCACCTAAATTTTAGAGAACAGGACTACACACTGGAGTTTGGATTTTTAACCAGTCAACATGTTTTAGTTGCGGGTGTGGAAGTCCAAATTTCCCCTTCTTTGTAAATATTCTGTGAGCTTCATCAAGACTGAAGAAGTGTAGGACTGGAGACTTGGATCAGGAAAAGCTAGATTCAGATCCTTCCTCTGAAAAACTTACTAACTATGTGACCCTGAGCAAGCCATTTAACTTTAATAAGCTTCATGTATCTCAGTGGCAAAATAGAGGTAAAGGAAAGGAACAAGCACCTTCTATGCCATAAGTACAAATATTATCTCATTTGAGCCTCGAAATGACCCTCCAAGGAAGAGTTATTATTATTATTCCCATTTTATAGTTGAGGATACTGAAACAAAGAGAGGTTAAGCAGTAGCTAGTGAGTACCTGAGGCTGGATTTAAATTAAGGTCCTTTGGGCTCTAAATCTTGCACACCATCGACTGTGTCACAGTGGATGCCTATAAGGCTGACAGAAGTTAAACGACTTACCACGAGCCACAAGGAGTATATGGCTGGTATATGGCTGAGTTAAGATTTGAACTGAGCTTTTCCTGACTCCAGACCCAGCACTCTACCCACTTTATCACCTTGCTGTGTCTATATTCCTAATGGGAATACTATCTTGTATCTATCTCAAAGAGAAACTGTGAAGTTCAAATGAAATTGTATACATAAAGCAAATTGAGTCTTTACAGTTACCTGTAAATGGTAATTTCTAGTATTACTGTTCTGGATTTAAATAAAGTAACTGGATTCACAAGCTCTGGAATACCACAGAATTCCATTTCCCCTTCTGGGCATGTACCCTTAGAGGAATAATTCCTTGTTAAGCAAAAGTTAGGAAGGAAATAAGAGAAGGGAAGAAGGGGAGAAATCATAGAATGTTAAATCAATGTGTCTGTTAACCACTTCTTTCCAACATTTTTTAATTAAATTTTTACTTCAAGACTTTTTATACCACAAACCATTTTACTTCTATATAACATATACCACATTGATATTTTATACATATAACAATTTAAAAGCATGCAAATTATGAATTTGACATGCTGTAATGTCCTTGTCGATCATAAAAATACATATTTTGAATTAGGTTCTGAAATATATAATCTATCCATCCTAGATCACAGTATGGAGTCTTTGCTGTAATAGCACGTGTGGCATGTGCATTATCTGAACATAATTACTCTGCTGCTATAGCGTTACCCATGTACATCATAATCGTGTTAAAATGCTGTTCTGAGCAATAAAGTTTCTGGTGAGAAGAAAATTTCTTCTTCATTTAATCTTTTTATAGCTTTAAAAAAAAGAGACAATCTTTCAATTTTTCTTCCCACTGCAGTTAACAAAAACACCCTTCAAAAAGACCATTCGATTTCTATTAATAAACTGGCTGAATCTTTTTCCTCACATAGCACCTTCCCTGTCCTTCCCACTTCTTGAGAAGTCTTTTCATACTTATATTTTTTCCAAGTTTGTTGGAACCTAAATGGGGCCAGTTCAGTACCAATCTAACTGCCACTATCAATCTGAAGAAAATTCTTTACAGTAATGTCAAACACACGCAGAAACAGATTACTGCAAATCACATATTGACTTAGAAAATCGAGATTAGTATTATCTATGTTGTATTGTATTTTTATTTATTTTTTAAAATGTATCCCAATTACATTTAAGGCAGTACTCAGAACACCAGCAAGTTTAATAAGTCTGCTTAGAAAAAAAAAAAGATTCCTACTTGAGATAACTTTAGGTTAGCATAGGCTTAGATTGATAGAGTCAAAGAAAGTTCAATAAAACAATTCCAGTTTTGGATTTAACACTCTAAAGGATTTCTGAAAATATCTAGTTCAACCCTGCTCATTTAATGGAGGAGTAAACTGTTGTTCAATTGTTTCAATCATGCTTGATTCTTTGTGACCACTATTTAAGGTTTTTTTGGCAAAAATGCTGCAGTGGTTTGTCTTTTTTTTTTTTTTTTTCTCTAACACATTTTGTAGATAAGAAAACTGCGACAAACAGGTTATAGGACTTGTCCAGAGTCACAAAACTAGTAAAAACATCTGAATCTGGATTTGAATTTAAGAGGAGTCATCCAGATTCTAATTCTGACACTCTATCCACTGCACCTAAAGGGATTAAGTGATTTGCCCAAAGTCATGGAAGTCAGTAATGGCGTATATGGGCCTTGAGCAGTTGTTCTGATTTTAAATCCTACCCTCTTTCTATTGCATCACTCTAATAGTGAAGAGGAAGAGGAAAGAGAACATGGCAACATGGCAACAATCAGTATTATGAACAAGGAAGAATATGACCTGGAATTAGGATATCTAAGTTTGAGGTCCTACATTGAAACTTTGTAGTGCGTGCTCCTAGTTAATTCACTTAGCATCTCTTTTTCCTGATTTCATCTCTGTAAAATGAAATCACAACGTTTACACTGCTTTATTCATAGGGATGTTGTAAGGCAAAAAACACATTTTAAACATAATATTGCTATGAAATTGTAAATTATCATTATCAGCATATCTAGGACTCTAGTAGATTAGCCAGGACTTGGGACTAATCGCCGATTGTCTCATCTGAAAATAGGATGGTTTTTGATAAATTATATTTGATAAGGAACTATTCTGAACCAAGTAGAAATACCCCATGCAGGAGCTAAGGATAAGAGAACAACAGTTTTTATCCAATTCCTCTTCATGATCTAATGGAATACAGCAAAGAGAAGAGAGAGAATTGATGTCTTGAAAGTACAGGATTTGTTGTACCTCCTGTCATATTGTTACTATGGGACCAAAATATTCAAAAGTACTGAGTTCAAATCTGTTTCTGATATTTACAACTTTTATGAACTTTGGCATATCCTTTAAATTGAAGGATTTCAACAAGCCAAAACCTGTGCTCCCTTCCAATTCTAAGTCTATGATCCTATGAAATGAATTTCTGATAATTACCCATGTCCTGGGAAAACAGGTACTTTATAAACAGAAGAATTACTAAGTGGGTATATGATTTGCATATATTTTAAAAGTCTTTTTTCTGAGAAGTGATAAAAGAAGAAAATAGGAGGAGAAATTTGAAACAAAAGAGAATTAACTCAGCTTGGAAATTTTACTTGAAAAAAAACCTAAGAATGAAGGAAAATGTATCATAGGATTTAGAATGACAGGGTACCTTAAAATAAATGAGATTTATCCTTACATTTTTAAGGTGTCTGATGATATATCTATGTGGACAATACAGAGTTGGTAACGAAAGCTGAAATTTATATGGAACTTCAAAATTTCTAACATATTGTATTAATATTATTTCATTGAAGTTCTATGATGATCTGTGAAATAGATATTTTAATTGAAGCTCAGAAATATGAAATGATTTTCCTTTTGTCACACAAAGGATGTGACACAAAGGGTAGGCAAGCCAGGTGGTGCCATAGGTGCATGGTGCTGGGTCTGAAGTTAAGAAAACTCATCTTCCTGAGTTCAAATCTGGATTCAGACACTTACAAACTATGTGACACTAGACAAGTCGCTTAACCCTGTTTGCCTCAGTTTCCTCAACTGTAAAATGAATTGGAGGAGGAAACTGCGGACCACTCCGGTATCTTTGCCAAGAAAATACAAATGGGGTCACACAGATTCAGACATGTTTGAAAACAACTGAACAACACACAGTATCAGAGGCAGAGAGTGAACATTGGTTTTTCTGGCTCATACTATAATATTCTATTCACATTAGATCTTTAAAATATTTCTAGTTCATACACACACACACACACGTATGGTTAATTTTATATACTTAATATTCCCAACCCCATGATTTGATACATTATGATTTGTTGAATTTTCACCAAGAAAACATTTCATGCATTACTTTAAGGAATGGGAAGCAAATTCAGGTATATCCAAGGATTTATTGAGTGTCCAATCCTGAGAGGAGAAAAGGGATCTGAGATATCAGGAATGAGAAGAATCAGGGCTAGATAAGCATTAGAAATGAATGAAGAGACAGAATTAATGCAAACACAGTTGGATACAATGAAAAAGAAAGAAAATCTATTGTCTTTGCAACACTGGGCAGGTCATTTCCCTTTTCTGGACCTCACTGTTCCATAATCACAGAAATGTCTTAGGTAGAAAAAGACCCAGAAGTCACTAAGTCCAAATCATCCCAAATTCCAAATCATAAACTCTTCAACAAATGGTAGTTTATTTGTTTTGCCTTTTTTGCTTTTCTTTGTATTCCTGCTACTTACAAACAGTGCCTAGCACATCATAAATACTTGATAAATGCATTAGAGTTGATTGAAAATATCCAATAAAGGAAAGTAGACCTCCCAAAGCAGACCACTGAAGTTGGGTAAAATTCTCAGTGTCAGTAAGTTGTTTTCTTACTTCAAGCTAAAAATTTGTCTCTCTGCAATTTTCACATTTTCCTAGTCCCTAGTTCTACACCCATGCTAAGTAAACTCTAAATTGTCCTCTATAGAACTCTTCAAATACTTAAATTCAGCTATCAAGCTAATTCTTATATGGCAAGGCTTTGCATTCACAAATGATACCATTCCATCTCAACTTCTATAATTTGCCCCATTTAGTATCTCCACTAAATTCACAGATCTTCAGATATGAATCTGCTTCTAACCTATGTTGTAGATCTCTTTTTGTCTGAATTCTGTCAATTTATATGTGACCTCTGCTTTGAAGATTCAAAGCATCTTTGATTTTTACAAGCATTTTGTATATGTCTCCACCCAAATATTTTGTACAAACTTTCAAAAGCACAGAATCAAAAACAGATCCATGAGGCACTCTAGTAGAGACATTTGTTCAAGTTAGCCACAATCCATTCATGACAGCACTTTGAATGTTTCATTTAATCAATTACAAATGCATTTATAATTAATGAATGTGTCTTTGCATCTCATTCCAGACACAGATTAAGATACTTTGTCAAATGTTTTGCTAAAATCTAAGTATATTATGTGTGTTTAGCTCTCTCCTGATCTACCAGTCTAGTTATCCAGCCAAAAACACAATTATTTGGCATAACTTTTTGAGAAAATGATAGTGATATTTTAATGCTGCTACTTCTAAGTGCTCATGCATTAATAATAACATGATCTAGGATTAATAACATTCACTAACATTTTTTTCCCTAAATAGAAGACAAGGTCACTGGCCTATTTCTTCTTTTCCCCTTTCTTTTCCTTCTTCCTTCTTTCTCCTCCTATTTTGTATTTCTCATTCTCCTCTTTCTCCTCATCCATCTTTTATTTCGGACATTTACTGTTTTCCAGGATATGTTGCACCATGTGGCCAAAATCTTTTAAAGATAGTTTGTCTGCCACTTGCTTCCAATATTTCTTCCAAGGGTCTCAACCATAAAAAATTTCAGTGTTTGGAACATATCATTTTTCTTGAATCAATTTCCTTTGAATAGTTATAGCCAATGAATTCCTATCAATTTTCACTCTGAACATTTAAAATAAGCTTTCTTAAGACTCAGATACTATTTTAGACTATCGAGGCCGCTGGTTTCTCTCAAATTGAAAAAAGATTTAAGTGCTTAATATGTGCTAAGCACTTTGATAAGTTATGAAGATAAAAAGAAAAGTGGAGACAATACATAAACTCAAGGAGCTCACATAATAATCATTTAACTACAAAAATAGATAGATGATAGAGATATACAAATTATTATTATTATATGTACATTCATCATTTCTTGCCAAATGGTCATCATTGCTATATTTTAGACCATTTGTGAGAAACAGTTAGCTGGATACAATAGCACATATTTATAATATTTGCTATCAGGGGATTGAGTCTGGCATATCACTTCAACTCTGGAATTCTGTGCTGTAGGAAACTACATCAGTCTGGTGCCCATGCTAAATCTTTGGTAAATGATAAACCCACCAGGACTCACAAAGGTACCTAAAGGAACTGAGCCTATTTATAAATGCAGCTCCTGATGTGCTGATCAGTATCAGTAGTAGTATCATACTTATGAGAGGCAATTTGGTGAGGCAAAGAAAGGGGTGGAGCCAGATAGAGCCAGAGATAGTAATGAGAGAGACATAGAGACAGAGAGACAGAAAGAAGAAGGAGAAGAAGGAGGAGGAAGGGAAGGAGGAAGAGAAGGAGGGGAAGGAGGAGAGGAAGAAGAGGAGGGGAAGGAAAAGGAGGGAGAGAAAGAAGAGGGGGAGGAAGATAGGAAGGAAAGAGAGGAGGAGGAAGATGGAAGGAAGGAAGGAAGGAAGGGAAGGAGGAAGGGAGAGAGAGAGGAAAGGAGGAAGGAAGGAAGAGCAATACATGTGTGAGTGTGTATGTTTACATATATGTGTGTGTGTATACATGCATACATATATACACACATAACTCGTGAGAAAGAGAGGGAGAAAGAAGGAGAAAGTAGAGTGAACATAAGAAAGGAGGGAGGAAGAAGGGGAAAGGAAGAATTGGAAGGTCAGAGAAGAGGAGGGGGATGGAGGGAGGGAAGGAAGAAGGAGGGAAAAATTACTCAGAAATCCCAGATCATATTTTCATATACTATAAAATAAAGAGAATAGAGTTGATTGAGAGGGGGGCTCCCCATATGCAAAATAAGGACATAGTGTAGATTATCTTGAAGGATTCTTTTATCTGTAGATTCTATAAGACAAACTTACTACAAAAGAAATTTACTGAACAAAACCCCAGAAAGATAATGTATGAGATATGGTGCTATAGTTACAACAGCTCTCAACTTCTTTGAAAACACTGACATAGCTTGTTTGATTTTCCTATATTCTCTACAGCCCTGAAAATGCCTGAGCAGAGTTTTCTTTTCAAAAAATGAAATAAATTAAAATTGATTCTGCTTCAAGAAATCTTCCAGAATTTCATTGTGCCACTTAAGAAAAATTTAAAAACATCCAAATGCCAGAAAAAGAGGATAGTGGATTGCTGACATACACGTTTTAGTAGAGAATTTTGAGAACAAA
This sequence comes from Antechinus flavipes, assembly GCF_016432865.1. Classification (NCBI taxonomy): domain Eukaryota; kingdom Metazoa; phylum Chordata; class Mammalia; order Dasyuromorphia; family Dasyuridae; genus Antechinus; species Antechinus flavipes. The sequence goes on along the minus strand of NC_067399.1, from coordinate 216,559,066 downwards.
TCACAGGCTCTCAGAGGCCATCTAGTCCCATTGGTACATGCATAAGAATCCCAAATTCAATATTTTAAAATGTGGCAATCTAGGCTTCTTTTGAAGCTGTAGATGAAGATGTCTAGTTAGGGAAAACCAACATATTCTAAAGAACTTCCATTTTCAATGAATCATTCCACATGTATTAGGTCCCTATTTTGTGCCATGCACTATGCTAATTGCTGGGCCTAAAAAAAAGGAGATAAAAGGCAGTCATTGTCCTCAAGGACCTTGCAGTGGACAACTATATACACAGCAAGCTATACTCATGGTAACTTTTGTTGTTTTTTCAGGCTAACTTCCCACTTTTTTCAGTCATTTTTTGCATGGAATGGATATTACATTCTTTGTTCTGAACAATATTACTTTCTTAATATAGCAGATTATAAAATTTCATCTAACCATCTATCTTTTAATTTTAAATATTTATCTTTCTATTTACATATAATGAGATTTCCTTGTAAGGTATGCTCTACAGTCTTCTATTCCCAAAAGTTGCTCTTTTCTGAATGCATTCCAGTTTACTGATTTTCTTCCTGAACTAGGGTATTCATAACTGAATTCATTACATAGAGATTATCCCATTAAGGCAGTAAACAATGGTACTATCACTGTTCTCATTCTGGATTCTCTGCCTTTTATCAATGCATGCTCAGGCCCACTGATCCTTTGTGCTAATTGTGTCCTATAATTGCATTATATTGAGTTTGAGGTCCAATTTGCCTAAAATGTAAGAAGTATGAAGGGTTGTGACTGTCTGGAAAAAGGGATTAGAGCTAGATACAAGAAGGCCAAAGGAGTTGGCATCTAGATTCAACTTCTTATAAGATGTTTTCCTATTGATAAGGGGGCAGCTGGGTGGTACAGTGACTAATTTTCTTTTTCTTTCTTTTTAAAATTTTTTAAAATTGATGATTACGTTCGTAGAGAGGCAGTTCTGAAGTCAGGAAAGACTCATTTTTCTGAGTTCAAATTCAGTCTCAGATATTTACTAGCTATGTAACCATGAGCAAGTCCTTTAACTCTGTTTGCCTCAGTTTCTCATCTATAAAATGAGTAAGAAAAGGAATTAGGGTTCATGGACGTTGCTGAAATGACTGAACATGAACATGGATTGCGGGCTAGAGTGGTAGGGAACCACAGGGTGTTAGAGAAGTGACTGGAAATACCCATCAGAACAATTTTTCCCCTGAGGGGCTCTCTCTCACTCACAACTGACAGCCACAGTATATGTAAATATGTTTGTGCCTGTATCTGAGTGTCAAGGTACTTATCCAGAATGAAACATGCCATGTTTATGCCATCAAAAATATAGAAAGCCCAGTCAGTAAACACATATTTATTTATTTATTTTGCTTCAATACTGGGTTTCAAATAAGCCAGATAAAATAATGGGCATGCAAAAAGGCAATACTTAGATTTAGGTTTTCATGATCAGTGCAGACACCATAGGTCATCACATTAGCATCATGGAGTGCCCCTAACTCCAGTGGCATTCTGAATGTGGGCCTAGAACATAAGCAGACAAGCTTTTGCCAGGGACTGCAATCACCATACAGCTGGTTGCTTGGCAACAGATGTTGACAAATATGTCAAGAAATCAGCTTAATCTCCTTTCTGTTTATAGCACATCTAAGGATCAAAATGTTTGGAAACATTTCAGTAATCATCAGGATAACAGTTATTTTAACATTGGAAAAAAGAGGAGGAGGGCAAAGTTCTGAATGCACAGCTGTGGCAGTGTATCTATAATGAATCGATTCCTGTATTGTAAACTGATCTGATACTTAACCTTTTGTTTTCCCAAATGATAAATCTTTCAACATAATGGGAAATGTATTGTTATATTTTATTTTGGATGTTTAGGGTTATTTTTCCAAAAGATTTTTTTATAAAATATAAAATCATTCTTGTTTAAACAGTCTTCTGCTGTACTTCATATGATCTTAATTGTTTTATCTTGGCCTTAATTGAGGTAATCCTTATTTATCAAAAAAAAGAAAAAGCAAAAAATTGAAATATAAAGAAAAGAAAAACAAACAAGAAAGAAGACCAGTAGGCATTTGTGGCTCTGTGACAAGAAACATATTAAGTGATATGGAATATGTATACCAATATTAAAACTACCTCCTATTCTATCATTTATGAAAATAACTATGGACATTTAAATGGTTCCTTAAAAAACTCCTTCATCAAATTATAAGAAATACGATTTATAATGAATATAGATTGTAAAGAATTAATGTTGAAAATCACATAAAAGGCAATGGAGGAGGCTTTGTAATATGTTTTACTCAGGAAAAGCAGTATAAAGGATGTAATTAGAAAAATACATGACCATAAACAAGTTGGACTACAAAGAATGACTAATAGATTGATCATGGATCACATGAGTCTCCATTAGTGCATGTGAAGGAGATATAAGAAAAATGAATGGCAGATTCCCAATACATCGTCTAGATATATTGTAGCAGATCTAAAGAAGCCTATGAGTAAGGTTGCTCAGGTAGAAAGGTCTAGATGAGTTGAAATCAGCATCACTGGAGAGAAAATCTAGCTACATGCATAGGAACTGTTGGACTCTGTTGGACTCAATGAAGAGTAAAACAGTTTTTAAACCATCAACATATTGTTATTCCTGAAAGCTTTGCAATTTCTACAGTATCAGTGTAAATGACATATGCTAAATACACTTCATTAATGTTATCTTACTAGTTGCAAAAAGATGTAGAACTATAGAATTAGTTCCACTTGTCTTACAGAAAATAAGTTTTATTTATTGTTGGAGAGATTGCTCAGATATAGGGGTAATATTTGCAAATTATGAAGTGAACCGAGATAACATGCTAAGTATGAGTGACAAGAAAATAAGTACCAATATGTTTTTGTTCCTGTTTTGTAATACATCTTAGACTAAGAATGGGTAGATGAAGAGATACACATTTCCTAGAACCTTAAGTAGCCTTACTCCCACTCATGATCATATGTAGTCCATGGAAAACAAACAATTTTAAACTACAAATAAGAAAACTTCATAAATCATTTCTTATAAATTTTCATTAGAAAGCTTCTCTCCTAGTGGACCTTACTTGTGTTACTGTCTTGTCATGGCAGAGGGGTTTGCTTAATTTAATAAAACTATGAGCTATGCCATGCAAAGTTACCCGAGATAGATATGTCATAGTGGGCAGTTCTGACAATAGATAATCCATTGAAGAAGAAATGGTAGGGATTTAACAAAAGCAGAAATAAATAAGAAGAGATGACATGAATATACAAAAGAATAATACAAAAAAAGAGCTTACATCACCAATAACCACAATGGTAGGATTGCTGATCAGACATCATTACTTGTCAGACATCCTGGAGAATAAAGTCACATTGGAAGAATTGCTAACTGGACATGATGAAATCCCAATGAGTTATTTAAAATCCTAAAAATATAATGCTGTTAAAGTGCTGCATTATTCCAGCAAATTTGGAAAACACAACATTGGACACTGAATTGGAAAAGATCAATTTATGTCCCAGTCCTAAAAAAGAGCAATGTTAAGGAGCATTCAATTATACTCATTTTACATACCCAAAAAGGTTATGCTCAAGATTATGCAAACTATATTTCAGCAATATGCAAATCAATAGGTTTTTAAAGAAGCAAAAGAACTAAAGACCAAATTGCTGACATTCACCAGAATAGTGAAAAAGCAAAAGAGTTTTTAAAAAAATTTTACTTTTGCTTTAACTATATGAATCACAACAAATTGTGGCAGGTCCTCTAAGAGATGGAAGTACCAGATCATCTTATTTGTCTCATGAGGAATCCATATGTGGGCCAAAAACCGAAAATTAGAACTAAACATGGAACAACTGTTTGATTTAGATTGCAAAAGGATTAAAATAAGGGTACATATATTTTCCACAAAATTATATGCCGACCATGCAAATAATTTATATGAAATGTAAGGCTGATTTCAGTCAAAAGCTGGAATTAAAAATGCTAAAAGAAATATCAACAATCTCAGATATGCAAATCATAACAATAAGATAGCAGAAATAAAGAAGCATTGAGAAGCTTCTAGATGAGGATGAAAGAAGAAAGTGCAAAAACTAGCTTGAGGCTTTCACCTACACACAAAAATGAAGATCTTGGCAACTGGCCTCATTACTTTCTAGAAAAGAAAGGGAGAAGAAATATAAGCAAGTATCAGATTTTATTTTCTTGGACTCAAAAATTACTGCAGACAGTGACTGCAGCCATGAAATTAAAAGATGCTTGCTCCATGGATGGAAAAATATGGCAAATCTTGACAGCATACTGAAAAGCAAAGACTTGTTAACAAGAGTCCACATAGTCAAGGCTATGTATTTTCTGATAGCAATTTATGATTCTGAGAGTTGGACTATAAGGAAACTTGAGTACCTAAGAATCGATGTTTCTGAATTGCAGTGCTGGAAACGACTTTGGAGAGTCCCTTGGACAGCAAGGAGTCAAATCAGTTAATATTTAAAGAAACTAATTGAGGTTATTCACTGGAATTCAAATACTAAAGCTGAAGCTGAAATATTTTCTCTACATAATGAGAACATAGAATTCATTGGAAGACCCTAATGTTGGTAAAGAGTGAAAGCAAAAGGACAAATGAATGTCTGAGACTAGGACAAATATATTGAAAAATATGGATTTGAACTTGTACAGACTTTGAGAGACAGTGGAGAATGGAAGAGCCTGATGTGCCAGGGTCCTTGAAGTCACAAAGCATCTGATACAACTGAATGAGTGGACAGCAACTCCTGTTAGAAGAAGATTGAACAATTGAGCAATCATGAAAATTTAGGGTTCAGGTCTGGCCAGGACCTCCATACATATGCCCTATTTCTCTTTCTCTTTGATTTTTTTTATCTAGAAAATACAGACTGGCTGTGTGACTACTTGAAGTGAAGTATGAAGAATAACTTAAATATGATGATCTTCATAATCATTGAGGATGCAACTAGATCTCTGCCAAAGGAAACTTCACTGTTAGTAAGGCCATTTATTATTTTTTTCTAGAGGTATAACTGAGAATGGAATAAAAGTATAGTTCTTGCATATTAGCTTAGATTATTCAGGAAAATGCCCACGTTTTAAAATCTTCAGAATATTAGTGTTTTTTACATATAGACATTCTTTGACCTTTCTTAAAAAAAAAAAAAAACTTCATCTCATAGTGTTAGTGTAACTTGGTAAAGTCTTCTTCCTTCTACTTAAATCTGTTATAGAATTCAATAAAAAATTGCTTTTTATCCTAAGTAAGTCTACAAAGATCAACAATCTGATAAATTAATCTTAACTTTTTGCCTCACCAAGAGAAGAGTGTTAAGCCAGACTTTCCTGTAAAGGAAAAGGGCTGGGGACCTCTGATCAAAAGGGTCAGGAGTTTAGAATGTGTCAAATGTAAACAACTCAGAAATCCTTTCAAAGTATTTCACAGTTTGATATCTGATTCTCTCTCTACTGGAAATAAGAATGTGTTTCTCAGACTCTCCATCAGTCAAAAGAAGTTTCTTACTTCTTCCTCAAGTCCATTCATCAAATTGAATTTTCTTCCCATTTATCTAAATCACTAGTTCCTTTCTTCTATAGGATCATTGATTTACAATTCAAAGGCAATCCCAGAATCCCTTCAGTGCAGCTTCCTCTCACCCTATGTATTGGGGCCAGTGTACAACTCCCTCCCTCACTCCTCTCTGAAGAGTTCTCTGATTGTCCCAGCTTCCAAGGGGGGAAGTCCCAAGCTCTCTTACTTGAACATAGCATTTACTGTCTGTACCACTCAGTTAATTCTGAGTATCAATGACCATGTATTGTTTTTGATCTTTTAGTGACCTTGTTGGGGAAAGCACTACCATCTAGAAAAATTAAAATAAAAGAAAGGAGTTAAACTGAGATTTGAAAACAACAATAACAAAATTTGTTGATAATAATATAAATGGTAAAAGGTGGAGGGTTATACAAGAATTTATTATACCTCTCGATGACAAAGAAGATGAATGAACCTTTTTTTTTTTTTTTTTTTTTTTTTTATCATGGCAGCTTAATAGTTACCAAACGTGAACTACAACTCAAACAACTATCATCAAACCAGGTGCATTTTCCATGTGGTTAATACCTCTTAACAATAGACCCCTTAAATTTAAAATTAGAATTATATTGTTGCATGGTAATTATTGTTGTAATAATATTGTCTAATGTAGTATTCATTACTGCTAGGTAATTGACCTGAGTGCTTGCTTAGCATCTTCAATTCCCAGTTTATGCTTAATTACAAATTCAATCATTTATCCAATACCAATAACCATGGCATTTTGTATTATCATCTAATTACTCAACAAGAATTGCAAAACATTCTTTTCAAAAAAGAAAATACATACCTGTCACAGGAAATTTTTATTTAATTTTTATAATGAGCTTATTCCTTTTAAAGAGCAGAAAAACAGGATTTCAGAAGCCTAGCTAACCTCATCCATAATCATTCTGTATGATTGTGGAACAGGGTTATGGGAGTATATCTCTGAACAATTCATATAATGCATTGTCCCTCAACTGAGCAGATTAAAGAATTAGGCTCTGGGTGCTGCTGCAACTCAATTATTTTGAGTGTGTTCCTTTATATCTTGTATCATAGAAATGTAAGCTATTTGGATTTTTTTCTTTGTTTTGTTTTGTTTTTATTTGCCAACTCCTTTCATCTTATGTTAATTTATAACCAATTGTTAGTATTAATAATATTATCATAGTTCCTTTCTGAAATGTATGGAAATAAATCTAATAAATAAGGAAGTATAAAATAAATCTGTCAGGGTGCCTTTACAGAATTTTGGTTACACAGGGAGCCAACTGGAGCAGTGAATATAACATTGGATTTGGATGCCAGCCTTAGACACTTCTTAGTTACATGACTGAAAAAGAACTTTAACCTTGTTATAATTCAGTTTTCTCACATGTCAAAGCAGAATTGACTTGATTGTCTTTAATATCGCTTCTATTATCTTAGATACTCCTTAAGGAGTATCTGAGTTACTGATTCAGATAAACTTTTTAAAGGTCTATAAAGGGAAAAAACGGGAAATGGTGATGATATGACCCGCTTTTCCTCACTGGAATTGTTTTGATCTTATTTAGATTTCATTTTTGAATGCTTCCTAAACATATTATGTTTATTCCTCCAACAGAAATTTAGGCCATGGTCTCCCAACTGTCCTTTCAAAACATATTCATTCTTTTTAGTTTTTAAAATGTTATTTAAAATACACTTTCTCTAAATCTAGAATGAGCCATACCCAGGTTTTTCTTTTACTACCACCAAAGCTAAGATAGAATAGTTGCTTCCCCTACATGTCAAGGTTCTCATCATCTAAAATGTAGTTTCTATTTTCTTCTTGTTAATCTAGATAAGGCCCAGCCAGAATAATAACTTCATTTGTTGCTTCATTTACCTTTTACCAACACATCCATTCAAGACAGACACAATAGGCTTAGAACATGTTAGCAAATTATGAGGAATCATCAACATTAAGATACATTTGCAAATACCTAATACTGTCATCCACTAGTTAGAAAGAGGAAGATGTTACTAGCCTGCAATATTCAAGTGATTCCTGAGAAAGTTTTGACCAATAGAGCTGATAGTGATTATCACAAAAAGAAAGTATGGGAAACCAAATCATCAACTTAACCACAGGACCCAGGTGGTAGCAGAAGTGGCCATGGCAGCAATAAATTCTTCCTAAAAAGGATTTTCCAGTCTATGTGGATGCACTACTGGAGATATTGCCTAGAGTATGACATGGTAATTCACTTCAAATACATTGAAGAATGGGGCATTTTTTGAAAAGTCTCAGGAAAGAAATTTTATCAAACTAAACAGAAAAAGAAACTAAAAGCTTTGAGAATCATTTTTTTCTGAAATATTTAATTTCTAAGACTGCATCTTTATCCTTCTCTCACATCAATAAAATAAACATCTGGGATTTTTATACAATTATATAAAGTATATATAGGAAATTATCTTCAGAACACTAAACAATATTAGAATAATAGGAGGACAGCCCCTTCTCCCACGACCATTTCTATCTGAATCACATTTAAAAAGAGGAGACTGAGATGAATAATAAGCAGTAATAAGAACTTGCATTGTTATGGTGCCTCCAGGCTTGCTAAGCACTTTACATGTATGATTTCATCCTCACAAGACCCTGTGAGAATGATACTATTATTATCCCTGTCTTAATGATGAAGAAGCCCAGATAAGTAATATGATTACTTAGGGCCACATAGCTACTTTATCTGAGGCTGGATTTTAATCCAGGGTCTTGCTGTTCAGCGCCCTCTTCCTTCCGCCTGATGGAATCCAAACTGAGTCCAAGAGTAGATAAAGGTATTCAGTTGTGGAGACCCAACAACACAGTGCCGCTTTAACAATCCCACCCCAGAAAAGGTTGCCACAGCACTTTATTCACAGTTTATCCTTCATGATCCCTAGAGGACCTGAGCCACTTATGGTCCAGAGCACCTCATAAAGCCCAACCATTTAAGGCCTTAGTGGAACAGAAGTAGGAGATGGAGTCATTATGAGGCATTTGAGAAGAGGTGATTATTACAACTAGATTGGGCACAGATTTGACTATTTCCTAGTCACAGAAAACAAAGGGAAAACATATCAACTTGCTGTTTTTCTCCTTTCCTAACACGAGAAACCCAGAATCTTTACCTATAGAGCAATTGGTTTTTGTTGTTGTTGTTATTGTCTGTTTGTTTGCTTTCTTAAAACCAAACCCAAGCTGGAATCTATCATGTGGATTATCAGGGAGCACCATGGAGAGACAACACCTGTAACTGTGACTTTTGAAAAATGGAACTCTGTTTTTAGAAAGCCACAGTGATACTTTCCAAATGGATGATTTTCATATCGACTCTTTATGAAGGCAAAGGACACAATCTAAAAAGCATTCACCTAAAGAAGAAATTTTGATAAGGGAAACTGAAGTAATGCAGTCCAGCAAAACTCACTGGTTGGAAGAGTCAAAAGTCCCACATCCTAGTTCTGGCTTTACAATTTGTAATAATAACAATTTGTGTTTCTAGAATCTTTTTTGAGTGACAAAGTTTATTTTTTTCCTTGCAAATATCCAGTGAGGTCAAGATTACACGATTTATTGCTATGCCCACTTATATATAAGTTTCTGTGACTTACTGAATAGAAAGAATACTAAGTTAGGTCCAGAAGGGACATTAATAGCCATAGTTCAGCCCTCTAGTTTGAATATGAAAAACTGAAATTTTAAGTGATTTATCCAAGGTCACAAAACTATTAATTACAGAGGCAGAATGTAGGTTCTCCTGACTCCAAAAATCTATTCTGTCATTTTGCTGCTTCAATGAGACACAGAACGGAAATGATAGTTCCAGTGTGTGCTAGAGCCAGGGCCCAAACCCAGATCTCCTTTAGTTGTGTAAATTTTAGAGCAAGTCATTTCCACTTCATGGACCTCAGTTCCTCCATATGTAAACTTAAGGATTAAACTAGCTAATCTCTTAATTATTTTCCATAGCTGACATCCTATGCCATTGTTTATATATCTGACTACCTTTCTTGTTTCCCTCCCTTCCCTCTCTTTGTGCATAGAATATTGGATTTAGAGTCAGGAAGGCCTGTTCAAATTGCTAGCTATGTCACAAATCACATAATCTCTGTTTTCCTCAGTTTCTTCTTTTACAAAATGGAATTAAAAACAATACCTGATTTTCAGGTAGAAGATGTTATGAAGATAAAATCACATCATTTTTATAATATGCTTTCTGATTCTCAAAGGACAATTAAACATTTAGTGGTATTGTTTGTAATGCTGCTGTTATTGTTGTTATTATTGTTTAAATTCATTTCTTATGTGGCTATTTATTTATGAAAGGCAGTATGATATGGTTGATAAATACCCTCACTCAGAATCAGAAGAACCTGGGTTCAAATTCTGTCATAATATTGACTGACTAACCTCTGCTAATAACAAACTTTTAGTGCCTCCTGGTAACAATGTCAAGCTATAAATTACAGAGAATATGTTGATCAGCATTAGCAAAGATAGTTTCCCTTTGGGTTCCTTTTGAATGAAATTACAGGTTCAATTTTTATCCCTACTGTATGGCATAATTTCTATAGTCAAGTCACCTTACTCAAACCTTTCTCTGCTTGCAGCCTTTTATGCAAGCTATTTGATCACTAAACTAATTTTCTTTTTGTTCCTTATACATAACTTTCTATCACCCATTTCTGTGTCTCTGACTAGGCAGTAACTATAACTGGAATGTCCTCCTTATTCACATATGCATCTCAGAATTCTTTTTTTTCTTTGCCTGTCTTCCAAAAACCATCTGAAGCACTCCATCCCACAAAAGACCTTTCTTAATGCTCAACGAGTACCCTTTTCACACAGATACTTTGTATTTGTATTTAATATGTAATATAGATGAAAAGTCAGAGAAATCTTAGTGGTTATCTAGTTGTTTTCACTTGTTTTGAATTGTACAATTTGTTTTCCTTGTTCTGCTATTTTTTCTTTATTTATGAAAATATTCAAAATTATTCATTTTTATAATAATTGATATTTCTTCTGTTTCTGTTTATTTCACTATCCATATGAATTTTTCCAAATTTCTTTAAAATTATTTATTTATTAATTTCTTAAAGCATAGTAGCACTCTATCACATTCACTTATCACAACTTATGGAGTCATACTTCAGTTAATGGGAATCCCCTTAATTTACAGCTTGTTTCTTTTTTGTTGTTTTGTTTTGTTTTTGTTACAACAAAAAGTTGTAGTAAATATTTTTGTATTTAATGGATTTTTTCTTTTTTTATTTATGACTCTTGGTTGTAGGTCTTACAATGGTATAGCTGAGTCAAAGGGAGGTTAACATCTGGTAATTTTTTTATGTATAATTACAAATTATTTTCCAGAATTATTTTATTTGTTCACAGGCTTACAAACAATGTATCAGCATTCCTTTTCCCACAGACCCTCCAATATTTATCATTTTCCACTTTTGCCATCTTTGTCATTCATAAGTAGAAGCTCAAAATTGCTTTAATTTATAATTCTCTAATTAGTGGACATTTGGAGCATTTTTAAAAAAATGGTTACAAATAACATAGATTTCTTCCCTTAAGAAATCTATGATGATATCTTTAGATCATTTATCTATTGAAGAATAGCCTTTGTTCTTATGAATTTGAATTATTTCCTTTTATATTTTAGAAATGGAATCTTTTATCAACTTAGAAAGATGTAAGAATTATAATTAATGCAATGATCATTTATTATTTGAGAATTAACCACATGCTGATAGAGAAGTGATAAATTTAGGGTACAGAATGAGCTAAATTATAATAGTATATATGGGTATATGTTTGTGTGTGTGTGTGTGTGTATATATATATATATATATATATATATATACCTACATATTTATGTTTTATATAGATATGTATATATTCATATATTATATAAACTTAAGTATAAATATACACATATATGTGGGTACGTATATTTTTCTCTATAAACAATGGTATGCATATTTATATAAATATTTATCTTATTCTATATCCTAAATTTATCATTTCTCTGTTAGATTTTATCTGTGTATGTATGTGTGTATGTGTATGTATGTGTGTACTTATTTACATCCATATATGCACACAAAAAGAAAATATGAATAATTTATTTTCATAGCAATGCATAACATACGTAGTGTTTTAAACATGTCTATTGTCTTCCCTGATGGGAAGGAAGTTCCCTGAGGTCAGGTATTGATTAATTTTTGTTTCTACATCTCTCCCTATCCCTCTACACAGCACCAGACACATCATGGGTATTTAATAAATTCTTGATTTCTCTTTCTTATTGCTGATAACAACAATGTCCATTAGGTGGAACACCAGTAGAATGTTTGAGAGAATTCAGTCAATAGCAACCTTTCCATTCAATATCCTTCAGTGATTTGGATCAGTGGTTCTATCAGCCTCATTCATCTTGGTCCTGATCTTTTCTTGTGATCAATCTGAATTTGTGTTATGTAGAGTCCAAACAGAGTACAGCTGCTTGTTTTTCCAAAGTATAGAATCTTTGTTTTCCTAAGTGTCTAATGTGTTCCTAAGAGTCGAACTTTTGCAAAAGATTCAGCCACCAGGTTCAAAACAGAAACCCTACGGTTGAGCTCTTTCATTTAATAATACTCTGTCACATTAAATAGCACTGACAAAACACCTGGTCCTCAAAGCTGAGTCTGCTTAGCTCTGTCAACCAGAGACTGGGCTTCAACTAAACCAATATGCTAATATTTCTTCCCTTCTCTCTTTACAATCCTATTTTCTGCTAGTTTGTATGGTCCATAACATCCATCTAGAACTTTCTATCCATTCACCCCTGCTCAACTCTATCCCCTTTTTCAAAGCTCACATTCTCCATAAAGTCTTCTCTGTGAGTAGACATCTACTCACAGTTCCCTCCGTAAAAAGGAACATAGTAATTTATCTGCATTTAATTTTTATGTATCTGTGAGAAACATTCAGATCCTTTTTATGCATGTATGTCTGACCAATAAACCTCACACTACTTGTAAGGAAAATAAATTTCATCCCATGGTGGATTTATTATAGGAAATGTAGAAAAAAATGAGAGGGTGTTATTGACTGTGTATAAAAATAAATGTGGAGCCTTAAGAATAAATGTTATGCAGAATGGTTCAGTGGAAAGAGCATTGAATTTGGAATTAGAGGAACTGAGTTGGAATTCTAGTTCTGCTATTTATTAACTATAAAACATTAAGCAAAATCACTTAATTTCTCTGGATCTCAGGCCTCAACTATGAAATGGGACTTTGGATTGGATAATTCTCAATGTGTCTTTAAGCTATAAATCTATGGTACTAACTAAATATAAAGTATGTATACAGAAAAATAGAAGAGACATTAATAACAACAGCAATAGAGGAATGTCTTACATAGGTTTTTGCATTTAAGGAAGGTAAGAAATCTCAAAAACACTTCTACAAAGACCCAGAAAAAGGAGATTTCATATGTAAGCAAGAGCAAAAAAGCCAGTTTAGTGATAAAAACTCAGTATGAAATGGAGTAATATGAAAGCATTCCAAAAATGTAAATTTTTTTTTGCCAGATTTCAAAAAGTGATAAATAGCAACATAAGAAGTATTTAAGTCTAGGGGTAATGAGGAGTAAGGGAGCTGTTTCAATTGGGGAGTGACTTAGTCAAACATGCTACAGCTTCTAGAGGAGCATCAATTTTTCTTTAACTATTTGAATAAATAAGTCAAATCAACCAAATTCTTAATGGACATTCCCCAAATCAATTCATTTATGTCACAAAGGCTGTCTTCATTCTCAAATCTGTATCATGATTTCTTTTACCTAAGTCCATCATTAATTTTCCTAAGTTATGTGGTGCAAGCAAGACAGTGCTTCAGGAAATGTAACAAGAAAAAACAAGCAGAGCTGAAATATTTTAGTAAAATGTTTGGATTTACAATTGAGTTTTCTCTAGTTGTATCTCTAGTTTGTTTATAGAGTAATGTAATGTATGTTAATACATGAACCCTCCTTTTCCACATGTACAAAAACACCAGTTAATGTATATTCTGTAAATCGAGTCATACTTTCCTCAAATGAAGATTCTCTGAGAGTTTTAGATGATAATTGATGAATCTGAGATGGTTTAGCAAAAATTGGAGAGGAGAACAGGGTAGGAAAAAACAGATATTTGATTATTAAAATATTCACACAAACTAACTGAATTTAGGCAAATTTTTTTTCTTTATAAGTGTTTTTTGGTCTGTTATTCATTTTTGTTCTGCTCCTTTTTTAAAATTGCTTTTCTATTTTTTTATATCACCTACATTTTCCAATGCATTCCTCTAATACTACTCCAGAAATCAAGGTGGGAGGATGTAGGAAAGGGAACTGGAATAAAACATAGTGTTAATATTATCTCACTTAATCTTTGCAACAACTATAGGAATTAGGTGCTATTATTATCTCTATTTTATTGATGAAAATGAGGAAAACAAAGGTTAAATGACTTTTCCAGGGTCACATAACTAGTAAGGGTCTGAGGACAGTTTTGAACTCAGATATTCCTTGAATTCAGGCCCAGAACTCCATTAACTGAGCTACCTAGCTGCCCTATTTAATAAAGAATAAACAGAAAAATAAAATAGATGAAAATTGATCAAATTGTAAAATTATATATATATATATTATATGTATAATGCATATTATATATATATATAATTTTTAAAACATAGCTCCCCAACTTCTGCAAAGAAATGGGGAGATTTGCCATCTCATGCATCTTCTCTGGGGAAAAATTTGTTTAATATATTTTCATAGCATTTGCTTAGGATTGTTTGTTCTTGTTTTTATTCATTTGCATTGTTAAAAATATTTGGAATATTATTTTTCTGGTTCTTCTAGCTTCACTTCATGGTAGTGGTTATAAGTTTCCTTATGTTTCCATCATTCCTCATTTCTTAAAATGAAGTAATAGCATATTGCATTTATGCATGACAACTTGTTTAATCATTCACCAATTGAATAGAGACCCATTTTGTTTCCATTTTTTTCTATTAAAAAATGCTTTTACAAATCTTTGGTGTGTATGGGGACTTCCTTTTTGTTATTGATCTCTTTAGGGGATTTGCCTAGGAGTCGGATCTCTAAGCCAAAAGGTTTGGACATTTTAATTCTTTTCTTTGAATAATCCAAACTGCTTTCCAGAATATACAAGGTCATTTCTTTATCACACATTCAAGGCTTTATTTTCCTAAGCTTTTTACAGAAAAATGCTAAGGGGCAAAGAGAAAAATCATTCCCACTGGTCTTGATTTTAGCTCTGCAGTCCATGATCACTTCCCTCTGGACTCCCAGAGAGCACCATGCATAGAAAGCCTGTGGGTCTAAAGCTTACTTTTAAAAAAATGGCCCATATTCTTTTTTTATGTAAATCAAGAAAATCTATCCTGTCATTACAAAGTTATATTATATCTCTTTTTTATTATTCAGAAGATAAAACTCTCCAGGCAAAAGCAAAAATCTTCCTAGAACCCCAGAATGCTCCCCAGGGCTGTAGTCCTGAATATGATTCAAGTCCATGATTGACAATAACTTATGTCCTTTGGAAAAGAAAGTGCTTTGCAGAGTTTGCCTAATGAGGCCAATAGACAACAGGGGAAAAGAAGAACACAAGACCAGCATCCAGCTCATTTGGGACTGATGCTTTTAATGATGCACCATTTCTAGGTCTATACATTCATAGAACTCATTCATTCAAATAATCACTAAATATTTATAAAGTAAAATTGTATGAATGCCACTGATGCAATCATTACCAAGATCTTTTTCATGTGCACAAACAAATTTAATCTTAGGTCAGTAGATAATAACCCTGGTCAATGTGTTATAGAGGAAAGAAAGCTGGGTTTGGAGTCAGAGAACCTAGGTTTGAATCTTGCTGACATTTACTACACTTATGGCTTTGAGCTAGTAACTCAATTTCCTCATCTGTAATTTTAGAAAAGAAGTTGGACTCCTTGACTCCAAAGGTGACCTATAGTTCTAAATCTATGGCACTGCATTCACTTATATTTTAATAAGTGCTACCGAAATCAGAGAAGAGAATAATAACTCTTCTGTTGTATTTAACAAAACTATCATTAAGAAAATGGATTTTGAGCCAGTTCCTCAGGCAAAAAGGTAGAGAAATGAAATTCCCAGGTGAAAGAATGACATAAACAAAGGTGTGGAGATAAGACAATGCAAGACATTTTCTATTGGTGGCCCAGTGGATAGAGCACTGGGCTTAGAATCGAGATTTTTCCTCTTCATAAGTTCAAATCTGGCTTCTGACATTTACTAGCCATGTGACCCTGGGCAAGTCATTAATATTGTTTGCCTCATTCTCCTCACTGTAAAATGAGCTACAAAAGGAATTGGCAAACTACTTTATCATCTTTGCCAAGAAAACTCCAGTAGGATCACAAAGAGTATATATACATACGCGCGAGCGCGCGCGCACACACACACACACACACACACACACACACACACACACACAAATATATATATAATCTGGGGAAAACATTGTTTGGCTTAAATGCCAAACCAAACAAAAACAAAAACATTTGTCCTATAAAACTTGAGAATCTCTGAATGTTTTGGAGAAGAACTATGCCTTATATTAGCAACTTACATATCTAGAGTACTTTACATATATGAAACATATGCACACAGATTATCTCTTCCAGATGCTCTAAAAGATTCAGTGGTATAGGAAGAAAAAGCATATTAAGGTTCTTTTATCAGAGAGAAAACTGATGGTCATAGAAATGCAGTGAATTATTCATGGTTACGTGGAGAGAGTGAGAGCCAGAATTCAAACTCAAGTCTTTTAGCTCCAAATCCACTAAATATTTCACTATTGCATTAATTTTGCTGTAATGATAGTAAAATACTTTCATGTGCACACACACAAAATAGTGGTTTATTATTACTATGATTATTTTAGAAAAATCAAACTAGATGGGTTACAAAGCAGGAAGAGTGAAGTGAGGAAGTTCTAAGATTCTTTTTGCAATAATGCAGGTGTAAATGAATAAAGAATCCATATAAAGGCATCTCTTACAAATGGATCTGTTAATAATAGACTGTGGCCTGTTTTTGACCTTCAAGACATGATTTGACAATAACTGTGAAGCAGAAGCTTTCAGAATTAGGAAGCTCCACTGCCAAAGTCCATAACATTCTGTCCAACTCTGGTGATGTTCCCTGGCCTTTGTGTTTTGCTCTGATTTTCACTTAATAGGATTTTAAAACAATTATTCCTAAAATACATCCAGTAGCCCTTTAGCACTGCAGGTATTTTTAAAGTTTCATAAGTAAGGGTGACAAGGACCTGTGTAAATCTATGCCACTAAATCCTTGGGGGTAAAGTATTAACTTTCTCCTATAGCATGGAGCTGTAAAAATAGTTGGCTTAGGAGAATTAATTAGAATAAATCTAGCCATGTATTAGAAGTAGCCACATCTCTTACACAGAACTGTTACCCTTAGTCTCTTCGATCACCTAAGCCTATTATCTATGACTAAATATTTAGTTTCTCCAGCCCTGGGAAAAACATGCTTGAATGAGCTGAACCTGAACAAAATCATTGAGATATAAAATCCATTCTTTCAATATATTCTTACTGTTAACTTTGTATACAGCTAGTCTCTCTATCTCTCTGTCTCTGTCTGTCTGTCTGTCTGTCTCTGTGTGTGTGTGTGTGTGTGTGTGTGTGTGTGTGTGTGTGTGTGTGTGTGTGTTAGAGGAAGAGATGAATGAGCTATGAACTTTTCCTTGAAGAAACTGAGAGTCCAGTTGAAGTTCTACAGTTTGGGTACAAATAAGAGTATAATCGAAGGTGATAAAAGGATGTGCTTTGACATGGGCCTTAAAGAGTACTTAGGGCTTTAATAATGATTAACATAAATAATGAACAACACTGTTTAAGAGAGTTGATGACTGACAGCTGACATTTCTGCTATACTTCCATGACAAAGCTGCAATTCTCTTCACTTCTTCCAATACCTACCAAAAAAATGATAAGAATATATAAAGATCTGAGATCTCACCCAATTAATAACTGCCCAGGAATTTTGTCTAGATTATCCTGGATACATGGTACAGCAAGGTCTGCATATGAACTATGATACTTGAGATCTGCCGCTAAAATATGTATTTTCAAGTGCCATCAATAAAAGATTTTCTAAAGGCATATTTTAAGACATGCATGTTATAGGTAGTCCAGCATCTGAGCACTTCAGATTCACGAGTCAACAGCTGAAAGAAAACAACACAAATTTTGGGCCTGTTGCTTACAAAGGACCTAGAATCATCATCTAAATTAGAAGGGACATTAGAGGCCATTTAGCTTCCTCTTATTTACATATAAAGACACCGATGTCCAGAAGCCATAAAGATTAAATGATTGGTCTTAAGTCATATAAGGAGTTAGTGAAAGAGCCTGGATTTGGATTCAGATGTCACAACCCAGTATCATTTTAGTACATAGATCAGGGAGAGGCTTACATAATCCTAAATTGGACAAAACTTTTTGCAATAATTTTTGAGATCTCTTAGCCTCTCTGCCTATCCTTTTCCTAATCCATTCATTTAACACTCAAACAGATCCCTGGAGCCTTTTTTACTTCATCTTTCAGAAGAAAGTTTGGCACTGCATACAGCAATTAAAGTTACCCCACCTATAGAGATCAGAAATACTGCTTGCAAATGTTCTCAAATGAATGAATGCAGTGATATCTCTGGTATTAATGTTGAAAAGATAATAAAATAAGTTGTAGAGGTGCCTTAGAAATTACTGAATATGTGCAGTTCAAAAATAGCTTCAGTTTTCTCAGCCAAGTAAGTGGAGTAAATAAGGAAAAAGGTATGGGGACAGAGACTGGAGGAAAGAAGAGAAAATGGGGAATGAGATTGGTGATCAGTTAGAGAAGGAGAAAAAATTGTCTTGCTGAAGTGAAGGACCAGTTGATGGTAAATAACATATATTTGTAGTACTTCCAGTCAACTCAGTCATGTGGCTTCCTGTTTTCACTGACTCCTTACCTTTTTATTGCCAGTCCTCCATCAACTGAAACTGCTCTCAGTGAATTTACTGATCTCTTAATTGTCAGATTTGATGAGTTTTCTCAGTTCTCATCCTTCTCCTAATCTATATGCTACATGTGATACTGTTCAGCACATTGAGAAGGATTTGGAAGGAAAAGGAATGAGTATTTATACAGCACCATGTACAAAGTGCTATGCAAAGCACTTCACAAATATTATGTTATTTGATGTTTATAAGAACTCTTCAAGTGGATACTGTTATTGTGCCCATTTTACATTTATGGAAATTGAGGTAAAAGTAAAGTAACTTGCCCCAAAACACAAAATTAGTAAGGGTCTGAGAAAGGATTTGAACTTAGATCTTTCTGACTTCAAAAACAAAGGTCTTTCCAGTGTACCATTTAGCCACTTCTAGTGACATTGTGTTTTCTCTTTCTTAAAATATGTAATAACATCTAATAATAAGCCTCTCTTTCATTATGAATTAGGCAGTTATGTATGTTGAGTTTTTTGCTCTGCCTTTCTTTAGCGCAATTATTGTATAAGGAAAATCAAAAAGTAGTCTTCATCCTCTTGTAGACTGCTAAAGCCAAAGAAAGATGGGAGTGAACCTCTATCCTCCCTTAAAACAAAGCAAATGGCACTAAAGTCTATTGACTGACTGGATGTGGTCCTAGAATTGATTATGTGTGATCTGTAAACTCTGTGTACTAATGGGAAATGCCTCAGATTCAGAAGCCCACTTGCCCCAGAGAAACATATATCTGGAAGATTCTTGGCCCTGTAACAGTGAAAAAATATGAAGTCTTATTCATAGTTTATATTCTAATTTTGAGACAAATCTCCATTAATAAAGTTAAATAAGAAACAAATAATTTTGTATGTAAAATTGCTCAGAAAATCTCAAAATCTTAGTAGAAGATTTTCTCCTTTACTAATAGAAGACTAGTAAATGACTGAAAAGGATGGGGTGAGTGAACACTATTGAGAAATTGGCACTTTTCAACTTTTTTGTTTTTTATTGCATTTTTTTGTTTATTGCTTTTAATGTGATAATTTTTTGTGGGGGTGTTTTTTTTTTTTTGTTTGCTTGTTCAGAGGAGGAAATGCTATGCTGTTTAGTAGGAAGAAACATTCACTCCCTTACTAGGAAGTTGAATCAGAAAAAAAAAGGGTTATCATTATATCACTAAATATCAGAAAAAAGTAGAAATCATGTATGAGAAAAATATAAAAACCTTGTACCTTTTTTCAATCAGAAATTAAGTTCTAAATTTTTTTAGCTATAAATCTGTAATAGAGAGACAATACATGTACTCTATGGGGAATTTAAAGAGGGCCTTAGCCCTAGGATCAACTTGCTATTTCTTCTGCTTCATTACAAATGACCTCTAAGACCACGAAACCTGCCTTTATATAGCGATGACACTTTTCTAGCTTTTTCTGCCTTAAGTGATTCTCAATATAAACCTTGACTAATTGACATTATAATGTCCTGATTTTAGCAGGACTGCTGAAATCCATCCAATTGATCTAACTGATGAGCTTCAATGTGGCTCAATGTGGGGCCACATATACACACATATTAGGGTACATGCATCCAAAAAAGAAAGATCTAGGGAAAAAAAATCAAAGAATTGTTGATGATGATACTTTTCAATAAGGGTCCATTTCTAAAGCTGATATGTAGTATGCTCTGCATGAGACAGTCCTCCACATTCAGTGAGCCTGCTTTGTCATTTAGCAAGTAAAGTAAAACAATGGGCTGTGTTCAAATCCACACTCAGACACTTGCTATCTGTGTGACCCTGGGAAAGTTATTTGAATTCTGTCTGCCTCAGTTCCCTCAACTGTAAAATGGTGATAATAAAAATGCCTCTCTTCAAGTTTTTGTGATGATAAAATGAGATAATATTTATAAAATGTTTAAGTGTCTAGAACATTGTAGGAACTTAATAAATACTTGTTCTCTCCATATTTTCATACCCCCTTTTATCTGGGTATGTGTAATAGTGTTCCCTTCTCTCTTCTTCCAAATATACTCAGGAATTCTATTATTAATTTTTTGCCACTTACAGTACTCCAACATGGGACTTTTTGATTGGCTGCTGAGCCTGGACTCCATGTTCCAAAAGAAGGCAGAGGGACCTCAAACCTTCTCTGAACTAATCACCAGGAATTATGAGAACATGAGAGCAAAGATGTTTGATCTCTTCTGTGTCTATTCTTTTATGTTTTCAGATGAAAGGCTATTGGAGGCAGCAACTGTCTTATGAACTTCAAAATATCAAAAGAACAAACCTCCAAAAGTCCAGGGATTAGTGTTTATCCTACAATATGCTATTGAAGAGTACATCCTTTTAGCCTTCTTGAACAACCTATTTAACCCACTGGATCAAAGGGTTGACACACCAATGATACATCCATCAAGCAAATGATGTGAAAGGAATGCACCTGGTGTTGGGCAAAATGCTAGGAAAATGCCCCTTTGTAAAAGTTCACTGATGTGCACTGGTTAAACAGATAAAATGTGTAATTTTTAGATCAAACAATATTAAGGATGCATAAACTAATGATTGAAATGGGAGAAGAGGATATAGAATGAGGACTGAAGCTGATAGCATTAGAAGAATTGTGTGTATATATGTGTGTGTGTGTGTGTGTGTGTGTGTGTTTGTATAAATGTATACATATGTGTGTATGTATGTATACACACATGTTATTTATATGTATATAGCTATAGGAGAATCATATCATAGCTCTAGAGCTGAAAGGGATATTAGAACATCATGTAAATATTTTCAACTTATATTGTTATTCAACCTTTTTTTCTAAGCAGACTAATGATATCATCGGGTGATGTTGACTTTTGCCTGAAATATATTTAAATGAGATAGAATTTCATAAAGTCATCAGCCTTACTTTCTCTTCTATAATCATCAATGTCCAATGGCAAACCAAGAGTCAGAATGACTGGTGATGGCCCAGAATGCAGTGGATAACTTTAGAGACTTCAATGTCTAACCAAGTTCTAAGGACTCCACAGCAAGTATTTCATCAGGCTTCATGGCCGTTGAAACAAAGTATTGCCATCTGCCCATTCCACCAGAGGGAGTCTTCATAGATTTCCGGTAGACACCTTCCTAATTTGCTGACAGGTTTGAGATTACTTTCAACCTAATTTGACCCATATGCAGAGATAGTTTTACCAGGGTATGCTGCAGCTTCTTGGAACCACAGACAAGAGTTTCAACTCATGGATGGGGAAAAATCCAGGGATCAGAGAAGTTAAAATACTAGCAAAATTCAAACTAACATCCTCTGATTCATGAATCACTGAGCTTTCCTTTGTACCAAAACACCTACTAAATTAGAAATCCCTGAAATTTAACCTATTCTGCATCTATCTCATATGTAACTAGTTCTTTATATGTCTCCTTTATTACATATACGCTTCTTAAAGAAAGATCCTATTTGTCTTTCATTAAATTCTCAGCATTTAAAACAGTAACTGCATCATAGTGAGTGTTTAATAAATGCTTGCTGATGTTTGTTTGATGGAGAGAGCTACCAACTTTTCTTGCCTATTTTTACTTTCTATCCTGGCCACATGTTCATAGATTCCCAGAACTATTACAGGTATAGATATGATAGCAGCAGGCATTCCACACTCATATCATGAAATAAAACAGACAGGAATCACACGGTGCTCAGCATGGCAACAAGAACAGCATGAGCCTCTGCCCCAAGGTGGGGAATTCAGCTTTGGGGTCAGCTCACAACTACACTATCAAAATATACTTTCCTCACCCATCCCACAGCATTGTTGCTGCAATAATGGAGAGATAACCAAGAAGCCAGTGAAGCTGAAGGACCAGTCACCTCTCACAAAAGGATCAGTCCCCACAAGTCACTGTGATAAAGCATACAAACACAGTGAGCAAAAATTGGCCAGGTGCCCGGGAGCTGAAGAGGACCTGCTGCTGAGGTTCCACATCAGTTCCTACCTCCTGTGGGAACAGCTCTGGAGGCAGCCAAGCAGACAAGCACCCAAGTGCCTGAGCAGCCTGCTCACCCTGACTTGTCGGGGCAGCTGTGCCCAGGGGAAATTTTGTTTTTGTTTTTGTAATATTGTTTCTTTTTGCCAATTGCAGTAGTAACTTTTGCCTGATATGGCCAAGAACCTAGTAGTCCTCAGTCCTTTCCATTTCCATTTAGTCGTACTTATCTCTAAAATGGGATTGGAACATGATTTTCACAGTCTAATTGTGAAGGTGAGATGAGAAGATGACAAAGTGCTTTGAAAATTACAATAAAAACACATGAAAGAAATTAGTGGCATTTTAAAAACTGCAAATGCATATAATTAAATGACATTGCATATTGATAATGTGGACAGATAAGTGGGACAGTGGAGAGAGAACTGCCCTGCAGTCAGAACTGAGTTGAAATCAAGCCTCAGAACCCTAACTAGCTGTGTGACCTGAGCAAGTCACTTAACCCTGATTGCCTCAACCAAACAAAACAAAGCAGACTGCTTGATGTGTTTGGCCACAGATAGACAGACAGACAGTCACATATAAATACATATATGTACGCATATATATTTTGTTATACATATATATGTTTGAACTGTACATGTATGTATACATTTTGTAGATGAGTTAACAGGATCTTGTTAATATTAGAATTTTATATGTTCTAATATGGTCCAAGTTTCTTTCTTGGCAATCTATGTTATCACTAGAAAGCCATAGTATGAAAATTATGGGAAATAGATGGGAAGATCAACCAACACTTTCCCTGGAGAAACCAGTATCCAGGGAATAATTTTTTTGGCCCTCCTCAAATTCCAAACTACCTTTGAAGCAAAGGCCAAATACTACCTCCTTTCAATAGTTCATAGGACCCCCCATGCATCATCATTATTTATCTTGAGATAATAGAATATGAACTTTTCAAAGTCAGGGAATATTTCATTTTTGTATTTGTAGCCCAAATACCTAGAAAAAGTTCTTGTCAATTAGTGGGGGCTTAATAAATTCTGTTGATTTGTTATTGATGATTTAGAAGATCATAAAATCAATGATTCAGGGTAGGGGAGATTAAACTTGAATTCCTAACCTTGTTTATACTCAATGTCTATGTTTATATGGATATATATATATATATATATATATATATGTATATGTATATATACATATATATATATATATGTAGTCATACACATATACATGACTATATACATAGACAGAGAAATAGCTAGAAAACCAGCTAGATCATTGTAATTCAATATGAGAGCTTTCCTTGGTAATCCCACGTGTTTTGATTTATGTCTTCAAAATTATTATTCTGAGAAAGGATCTATAGATGCCACCATGGCATAAAAAAAGGAAAGAACACATTTTGGAGATCGAGAAGAGATATTAGAGATCACTTAGTTTAACATATTCATTTTATAGATATAGGAATTGAGGTTTAGAAAAGTTAAATGACTCATCCATGGTCACGCAAGTGCTGGGCCAGGAGTAGAATTAAGATTTTTTCTAATATCCTCAGGACTATGCTGGGCTTGATCTTTTGAAAATATAGCTTTCAGAAAGCTGCTGTCATATTAGTGCAATGAATTATTGCGATGCATTATTTAACCAAGAGGCTTTCAATTTTTTGTTCAACATAGGTTACAGTAGCTAAAACAAAGCATGATTCACTTATGCTTTTGTCAGAAAAAGGTGTGTGTGTGTGTGTGTGTGTGTGTGTGTGTGTGTGTGTGTGTTATATAATTTATATATTTATAACTAGGTTTCAGAAAACACTGGGTGCTATCTTTAAATTATTCCTAATGATCACCCACATTATGCCATAAGGTCTGGGATACATTAGATGTTTAATAATTTTTTTTTGGTTGAAAGGCTAAGATTCTTGTATAAGAACAAATGCTTGATTATTGCCAAAATTATAACTCTTACTTAAAAAAACCCACAAAATTCACAAAGTACTTTCTTTTCTGTTCCTCTTATATACAACTGATTTTTTTTTCATTCCTTCCATCTTTGATTCAATACACATTTGCTGAAACACCCATTGTGTGCAAGCTGTCCACTCAGTGGGCTAAAGAAATGAAGAAAATATGGATTCTGCCCTAAAGGACATTATAAGGTAGGAGGTATCTGCCCATTGGGAGTTTGGTACCCTCCCCAAAATGAAATGAAAGTTTCTTTATTCATAGCAATTAAAAAACCAGAAAAACCTCCTTGAAATTTTCAATAACAGTGAATTTAATGACTAAGCAGGAAGTTTATAATGTTGTCAAAAAGAAAGGCAAGATAGAGAGGGCCCCTAACTGTCTCTGTCTTTCTAGTTTCTGCACCATACCATTAGCAATGCTAGAATCCATATTAAGAATGGAGGGTAAGGACCCTGGCTTTGCTTTGTGCTTTTGATTTAGGGTTGTGTTGTTTCCATTAATCACAATTTCCAAATGAAGAACTTTATCATTACCAATTTGGGGGGATATTTTTGGTAGTTGCAAAAATCTTTTTCTTCAATAATGAGATTTTGAAGATTAATATTTATTTTGCTGCATTATTCTGAAAGTACAATTTAGCTTCTCTAGGAAAAAATAAAGACATTTGATTGATGGAAATGAGGATTTCAAATAAACACATTCCCCTTTCTGGTGAATATATATGATGTGTTTCCATAATATCATTCCTGAAATTCTATCATGGAGAATTTATTTCATTTATTTATCAATTATTATTCTTTTTAATTTAGGAAGGAGGAAAAAAAAAACCTTAGAATTTTGAGGCAGTAAAGTGCTGTCCTTTGTTTATTGTCTTGCCCATGTGGAAATGAAATCAATTCATGTTTAGAATTAAAATACTGGAGAAACTCTTTAAGTGCAGGGACTATCTTTTGCCTCGTTTTGTAATCTCAGCATTTAGTAAAGTTGACTGACACTTAATAAATCCTTATTGATTGGATGAGTGATACAAGAACATGGGAACTACCACAAGATCTTTTTTTTTTTTCATTTCCCCCAGGGTTACAAGTGAATACAGACCCAAAAGAAGGTCTGAATATCTGTACTGGTAAATCATATCAAATATATGCTTGTAGCCAAAATATCACCTGATTCTTTTGGCCTAGGGAGTTCCTGGCAATTGACTGGCTTCATTTCCTGATTCTTGCTCATTTTCTTTATGGTCTTCAGAATTAATCCTGATGTTCACTTCCAAACTAGATTTTTCAAAGGAGGGAAACCAGGATTGTTAGAACATATGAGACTGTGATATAAAAAGATTGATAAGAGGTAGTGAAAATATGTCTTCAGGTCAAAAGGTTGCTTACAATATCTACTGTATGAGGATATTTCAAATAGAGGTTTATCATGATTGGATATTTTTTTCCATATTGGAATACTCAAGAGAAATAGAGAATAATAATTAGATTTCAACTGAGGTACTGAAAATAATTAACAAATACTTAATTGTAATGGTACATAATCTTGGTCAGTAATTACATTCTTAATTCTGCTTTTATATAGAAAGCAGAATAGGGAATAATAGACAGAGTTGAATAGAAACAGATAATGACTCCATGTCAGAGAAAACAACCACAGAATTAAAATAGCAGAGAACTGGAAAGAGAAGTCTCAAGAGGTAATGGTTTTCCCCTTACTGAATCTCTTTAAGGAGATATGGTATCACTATCAGAGCTGTTATGGAAATAGTATACTTTAATAATCAATAATTATTATTTAAGAATTTATTCTTAGGGGTGACTGTGTAGCTCAATGGAGAGAGCACTAGACATGAAGTCATTAAGACCTGAGGTCAAGTCCAGCCTCAGATACATGCTAGCTGTGTTACCCCGAGCAAGATATTCAATCATTTTTGCATCAGTTTCCCTATCTGTAAAATAAGCAGGAGAAGGAAATGACAAACCACTCCAGTATCTTTGCTAAGAAAACCCCATATGGCAGACATCTATTGCTATGTATGTGAGTATTTTTGTATATTAGTATATGTATTCACACTCTTAATTGGAGCCTTCTTGGAAGGGGGAGCAGGGGAGGAAAGGCGAAAAAATAATACAGTAAAAAGGGCACACAAGGGAACAAAGGAAAACCTACAAAGAAGCAAAAACATACAGCTCTGAACACAATGTGTAGTATTTAGTGTATAGGATTTCTTGAAAAGGAAATTTTACATATATATGTATATATATAAAATTCTTTCATGTTTTGCTGTACACATGGCAATTTTTTTTCCTTTTTCTATTTTATATCTAAGTTTTAAATAAATGAATAAGAAAATCAGTTAGAAATAGAGGAATTACGGATAAAGTAAGATATTGAGGCAAATTGAGGGTGTGTGAAGAGTTTTAAATCAAACAGATCGACTTATATTGTATCAGAGAAGAAGTAGGAAGCCACTAGAACTTAAGAAATAAAACATTGATATGCTCAGGTCTAAGCTTTAAAAAAATCACACTGACATCTATGTGAAAAACAAACTGGAGAAGAAAGATTATACAAGAAAAGGAAGTAAGTGACCTTTCAAAGAGTCTAGTCAATAGGTAGTAACGAAACTATGGTATTACCTTTGTGTGTATAAAAAAAGAGTTCTATGTGAGAAATACTGTATGGTAGAAATGGAAAGATTTGTCATCAAATTAGATATGTAGGATGAAGTAAAAAGCAAAGAATCAAAGATAACATCAAGAATAAAAATGAAGAATGGTTTTGCTTGAAAGAGAAGATGACTTTATACAAATATCTATATAATCTCATTGGGCCCTCATTGTAACAAGGCACTCTATTTTACACCTCCCTAAATAACTTACTATTCCACTCAGCATAGTAGAATTTCCAAAATGTACAATTCCTGTTCAAACTTTCCACATCTTCCCCTCCTCCTTTGAGCTGAGAATCTTGCCTTATTTTAACTTGAAAAAATTGAGGTCATTCTACGAGAGGCTCCTTTTCTCCTTCATCTTATCTCATATCACTCAAATGCCTTTATTCTTCCATCATGTCATCTTTCACCTTTGTTTATATAAAAAGATAGTCTTTCTTCTTTTCCAGGTGACACTATATATACATGTAAGATAAGGGCCAGAGGTCTAGGTCTGAGCTGGGAGGAAATGTGGCAAGGGAAGGATAATGACATTAAATTGTTCTAAACAAAATATATAACTAGTTCAAATTGTTTCTAATGATAACATAACATGTAAAGGAAAAAAATAAACAGTCTTGAATATTAACAGGCTCTTTCAAAATCTTTGAGAACTTAGCACAAATATATAAGATGAAGTGATTTGCCAATAAAAGTATATGAATAATTTCCAGAAGAAGAAATGCAAATAATCAAATAGCATCTAAAATTGTTTTCAAAATCATAAATAACCAGAGAAATGCAAATTAAAACAACTCTAAAGTATCACTTTATAATCATCAAATTAGCAAAGATATTAAAAGATGAAAAAATTCAGTGTTGGATGAAAAGCAAGAAGACACACATGTTAATTCACTCCTGTTGTAACTAATCCAATCCTTCAGGGAAAATAATTTGGACTTAGTCAGAGAAAGTTATTAAATTGTTTATATAATCACAGAATTTAAAAGTTTGAAAATCCTTGCTTTGTAGAATCTAGATATTTATCAGTACTTTTCACTTAAAAAATCAGGATATTTGTCTTTTTTAAGTTTCACAATGCTCATGCCATTTTAAAATCTTTTTATATTTGTGTAATGGGTAAGGATGGTAAGATAAAAGATATTTACCTGTAAATTAAATTTCTCTGATATGAAAGTAAATAGGTAACTATTAAGAATAGGCATGAGGAGAAGCAGTATGGTTAAAATCCTGCATCTGGCATTTATTAGCTCTATAACCATAGATAAATAATTTAACGACTCTAACCCTCAGTTTCCCCATATATAAAACAAAGATAACAATACATTCTAGTACCTATATCTCAGGATTGTACATCTCAGGATTGTTATAAAATCCAATTGAAATCATGTATATTAAAACTGTTATAAACTTTTAAATACTATATGGCAGTTAGAGAGACAATATGTAATAGTAGCTAAAATGTGACACATAGATTTAGGAAGATGTGATTTGAAGCATTATCTATGACACATGGTGGCTGTAGGACTCTAGGCAACTCATTTATCTTTTCAATGTTCCTAGGCAACTCTAAGAATATGAATTGAAGAATAATTACTTACCTGATTTATACAGGAAGAGTTTTACTTCCCTGGAATTATCTTTGTACCAATAAAACCATAGATTCCAACAAAACCAAAATTAAACAAGTCATTGTCATCATCATCATCATCATCACCATCATCATCATCATCATCAATAGTCATGTCTCCACAGAGAAGAATCCAGAATACTCAATGTAGCAAATAATGAAGGCCAGCAATTTTTCAAAGTGGAATGGCTGCCTATTTGGGGAGAATACTGAATTCCTTGTCAGTGAAAGTGTCCAAGCAGTGGCTAGATGAGATACTTTTTCAGAATGAATGCCAAGCATTCAGAAATTTATTTGACTATGTGAGATTCCCTGGATTCCACGATCCTACCACATACAGAGCTTTGTCATAGAGCAACTTGCAATGCAAGAGGATCAGAGGTTTCAAATACTCATTTTCCATGTACTACCCAAATCCCAACATGGGCAAAGTATATGAGTTACAGTGTCAAGGTATTTACCTTCTCCTGTTCTCAACAAAATAGATAAATTTACTTGGCTCTCCAAGAGGAAGGAAGAGGCTGAATTTTCAGATTAAACACTATAGGGATCATATCCAGGTCTAATTGAAAGTATTAAATACTAGTTACACATTATAAATATGTGGATGCACATATATACATGTATATGTCTTTATATAAATATAACACAAGCATACATTTACATGCATTTTATTTATGAATTGTTAGTGGGGAGGATTCTTCCTTTTAATATTTTTAAATGCTAATATCACCATGTTCCCAAAAGAGGAAGCTGTCTTGGAATGAATAGCAGAATCCCTGAGGTCAGAGAATGTGAAACTGAACTGCTTCCTTACACTCAGAGGTCCAGAGAAAATGAAAAAACAGCTCAACCCTGAAGGTGAGTTAGGGATGGATCTCTATATTTTGTTCTTCATGGCCTCATCCAAAAGGTAAAACTTCTGAGACTGAGTACAAATATTAGGCCCTTCAATAGCTTGCTCTGTAAGGAATAATTAGCAGCAGCAGCATAGCTCCAATTCCATAATTTTAGAACTCTTTTTTCTTGCCCATATAAGCTGTAATCATCTCTGGCTTGAATTTCCTTATCTATAAAAAGAAATGGGGTGGATTAGAGGATCCCAAAGGTCCTTTCCAACTTCACAATCCTATGATTCTATGACTGTAAGTGCTCAGGGCATAGCCATAATAGTCCAGGGACACACTCAACTCCCTTTTAAAAATGTCCCTTTGTAACTCACCGGAAGTTTCTGTGCAGTGAATGCTCCAGTTAACTTTAGAACCTATTCCTAATGCTAGTTTAAAAAAAAATGCTCTGCAGGGAATCAGAGACCTAACACTGCAAGGAAGAAAAAAGCTCACGTTTATCTGAGCAGGTTTCCATTAGGAAGATTTTAGAACACAGAAAATATAATATGACAGGAAGAAATGATGGGGGTGGGGGATGTCTATATTTATTAGAAGCTCTATTAAAGATAAAAAATGAAAAACTAATACAGCATCTGTGATCTAAGAAAGTGCAATGTGCTTGTTTAAGCACGTCAGACTATAAGTAGGACTCCCCTTTTACATTTCTTTTGGTTTTGGGTCAAAAGACTGACAAAGCCCGATTTACTTCATGTTAATAAAACAAAGGCAACTAGGTGGCACAGTGGATAAAGTGTCTGGGCTTGCACTCAAGAACACTCATCTTCAGGGGTTTTAATTTGACCTCAGATATGTACTAGCTGCATAATCCTGGGCAAATCACTTTACCTTGTTTGCTCAGTTTCCTCATCTGCTAAATGATCTAGAGAAGGAAACATCCAAACATTCCAGTATCTGCCAAGAAAACCCCCAAATGCAGTCATGAAGAGTCAGACATGACTGAAAATGACTGAACAACACATAAAGCATATACACAAAAGTTTGTGTGAATGTCTCATGATGTGCACATGTGAATAAAATATGTTCAATGCAGAGTCCAGTCTTTGGGGGGGGGTTGCTTTCAATTTGACTTTTGCTTTTTGAAGGGCAAATTTGTGCCGAGCATTTGACTTCCCATTGATCAGCTCACAGTCATAGATTGCAGGGTCATAGAATCCTAGATTTGGAGCCAGAAGGAACTTGAGGGAACATTGGCTCCAAGATGTCTCTCCCTATTTCTCCAAACAAATTCTAGTTTTTTACAGATAAGAGAAGTAAAACTGACAGAGGTCAAAGGCACACAAGAAAAAAAAATGACAGAGCAAAAAATTTGAAGTAAGATCTTTTGAGTCCAAGACCCATGTTTTCCACCAGTGTACCATTCTACCTCCTAGGGAGAGGTGGATTCGAAGAGAGGTTCAATAATTTTACCAATTTGAACCCTTTTTTTTCTGACACAGCTGAAATACAAGCCTTATTTTCTGAGTCAATATTCTATTACACTATGCAGTCTCTTGAACATCAACCTTTACCTCATTTTCAGCAAAAAGATAAGTTTTAAGTTTTAGAGATTCAAGCTTTTTTAAAATTTATTTTTCTTTATTTTGGCATGCACAGACCTCTGGCAAGGAGAACTAAATCAAAAATTCAGCTTTACCCAATTTACTAGTTTTATAACTCTGGACAAGTGACTTAATTTTTCTTTTCTTTAGTTTCCATATCTAGAAAATGGGGATAATAATAGCACCTCCTTCCCAGGATTGTGAGGATAAAATGAGATAACAATTGTACAGTGCTCAGCACAGTTTCTGAAACATAGCATGAGCTCTTTAAATGTTAGTTATCATTATTATTATGTGACATGCAGCAGTTGCCACAAAAGTTGAATTAGAACTCAAGTCTCAGCTGACTGTTCTTTCCACTACTTCAGCTGTTTTTTATGGGATAAGAAATAATTAGAAGCCCAACTACCATTTCTTCTTGGTGCAAATAACTCAGCATTGCACTGAAAGAAAATATGAAAAGTGCATTAACTTCTACCACATACTGTAATTGTAAAGAAGAAAAATGTTTTTTCTGAGGCCAGAGTAGCTCAGCACATTTTGTATCACAGCTGCTTAGGGTCTTTCCAGTTAAGCTTTTGCAATGCTCCACTCTGACAATTGCTGGAAAGTAGAAGCAGAAAAATGACCCAAACAAACTCTGTGAGTATATACCATCTGGAGCATTGGATACCCAGGAAAAAGAGGATCCTTAAATGTCACAAGAGTTGGCCCAGAATTCTTGGAACCTGCTGGATTAATTAGCATATACAACTGGAAGTACTCAAGATTTCTCTGATGGTTCTTTGTCACAGAGAGGTGACCTGGAGCTCTGGAAGAATATACTGCCAGAAGATAAGCTTTGTCTGGCTAGAAAGGATTTTAGTAGTAACCTGGTGACAGTTTGTATGCCTTTCCTCAGAGGGCAGACCAAGAACAGTTCAGAAATGCTCAATTCTACAGTCAGCCCAGGATGAGGAATTCTTCAGCCATGGTAACTCTCAAAAACCATTTCCTAAGGTTTAAACTCATTTTGATCTAAATTGGAGGTGGGAGGATTCATGAATCCTTGAACAAGTGAATTATTTAAATTGCTAGAATGTGTTCTCAATTTCAAACAGCTCTGTTGGGCAGAATATATGGCTATTTCTAATTGAAGTCTAATAGTAGATCTACCCTGGAGATCTAGAAGTAATAGATGCATGGCTTTTACAAAGACTTTGCTTAGTTCAATTGTCATCTAATCAATGAGATAATGTATGTTAGAGCATTTTGTAAACCTTTAAGGGCTAAATATCATTAATATTAGTTATTGTTACTAATAATAGCTCTCATTCATGTTGCATTTTAAGATTTGCAAAATGCCTTAATT
This sequence comes from Antechinus flavipes, assembly GCF_016432865.1. Taxonomy (NCBI): domain Eukaryota; kingdom Metazoa; phylum Chordata; class Mammalia; order Dasyuromorphia; family Dasyuridae; genus Antechinus; species Antechinus flavipes. The sequence continues at coordinate 216,526,249 of NC_067399.1, read as the reverse complement.
AATGAGATATTCCCATACACATGTACACATATAATATAAACAATGCATATCAATTATGTCATATCTGTAATATAAGATATTATATCTATTTATGATTTATAACACATGATTATATGTTTATAATTATCCTACCATGATAATATATGCATATTTTTCTATTATGAAATATGCAACCAATTATACCATAATGACATTATAACACATTATATTATATATACAATTATTAAAATAATGATACATTATTTTATATAGATAATAAATCCTATGAAGAGAATGCTATTATTTTCCATATTTTACAATTTGTGGAAAATCAAGGTTAAGTGATTTGTTCAGAGTCATGAAGCCTCTAAGAGTCTGACAGCATTGGAAATTAGATCCTTCTGACTCCTAGTCCAAAATAATCCAATGTGCCTCACTGACTTGTTGTCTATTCTTTGTGACCCTGAAGATCGTAGTACATCAATATTGTCCATGGGGTTTTTTGGGGAAAGATATTGGAGTAGTTTGCCATTTTCATTTTTAGTGGATTAAAGCAGAGTTTAAATATCTTTCCCTGAGTCATATAGCTAGTAACTCTCTGAAGTTACTAATTTGAAAGTCAAGTCTTCATGTGTTGAGTCCAGCTCTCTATCCACTGAGTCAAGTAGCCACTGCCAGCCGCTGATGTAATCTTGAACAATTATCCCAAATAAAATGGAGACTAAAACCTGTTAAATGTAAGAATTCTCAAACCAAATATTAATCCTTATATTACAACAATAAAAGGACCACACTAAATTTAATACTTACCTAAATGCTGTGATACTATGACAAGCTTTAGATTGAAGATAAGCACATTATTGGATCATAGATCCCGACATTAGAAGAGACCTTAGATTTTCTTTGACTTAACTTCACCTCATTTTACAGCTGAATACACCAATGAAGACAATTTTCAGATGATAGACATCTACAGTCATCTGAAAAAATGTTCTAAGATACTATTGATTAAAGAAATGAAATTAAAACAACTCTGAGATACCACCTCACCTCTCAGATTGGCTAAGATGAAAAGGAAAAAGGTAAAGATAAAGGTTGGGGGGACTGTGGGAAAACAGGAACACTAATGCATTATTGGTGAAGTTGTGAAATTATCCAAACATTTTTGAGAGCAGTTTGGAATTATGTCCAAAAGAGTATAAAACTGCATATCCTTTAACTCAGCAATGCCATTATTTGGTCTGAATCCCAAGAAAATCATAAAGGAAGGAAAAGGACCCACATGTGCAAAAATGTTTGTAGCAGCTCTTTTTTTTTTATGATAATAAAGAATTGGAAAATAAGTAAATACCTATTAATTGAGGGAATGGTTAGATAAGTTGTGGTATATGAAGGCAATGAAATATTATTGTTCCATAAAAAAATTATGAATAAGCTGATTTCAGAAAGTCCTGGAAAGATTTACATGAACTGATGCTGAGCAAAACAAGCAGAACCAGGCATGCATTGTAAAAAGTAAAAGCAAGAAAAGGGTGCAGTGATCAACTAAGAAAGACATGGTTCTTCTCAGTACTTCAGTGATCAAAGCAATCCCAATAAACTTTGGATAGAAAACACCATCTGCATACAGAAAAAGAACTATGTAGTTTGAATATAAATCAACACATGACTTACATAAATGTAAATCAGTAAATCACTTATTTTTGTTTTTTTTTCTCCATGATTTTTCCCTTTAGCTCTGATTTTTCTCTTCCAACATGATTCATAAAGATATGTGTTAAAATAAATAAGTAAACAAACAAATAAATAAACAAAAAACATTGACAAGTTGTCCCTATAAATTTATGTGTATGGAGAGGGATTGGACAATGTAATTTGATTAGTATAGTAATCTACCACTGCAATATATTAGCAATTTTTCTGCAACTTCCTTCTGCAGTCTTGAGTTGCTTAAAATACTGAAAGGTGAAGACTTGAATGCCAGAAGCAAGGCTTGAACCTTGCATGGTATTCTTGGATCTAAAGTTAGTTCCATATCTACTATACAGGGCTATCTCTTACAGTACATGTACCTTTTATTTAATTTTAAGAGAGCAGAACTGAGATAAGACCCCAATCTTGCCAAAAGCAAGAACTAATTTACTACATCTATTTCACAACTCACTCCTTCCTCACTCAATATCCCTCCCCATTCCATACACACATATTTACATATTTAGTATACTGTCTCCTTTTTAACAATCTGACAAAAATTCATTTGCCTTTTGTCATTAATCATTCAGGACACTTTGACTGAATCCATTTCCTTGTCCCTCCCTCTTTCTCTCTAATATGTTTAAGAAATTTTTGACTGTTAAAAAAAAAAAACACAAAAGGTAATGCTGATTATAATTATTTATATTTTCCAGATCCCTTAATCTCCTATGAGATTACCTTCCTCTAAGTTGAACTGCTTAACATGTATTCCTAATTGACAAGTAGCCAAGGAATGACTATGCGTATCAAGAAATATATGAGAAGCATTTTGATGCAATGGAAAGATAATGAAATTTTGAAGGCAGAGAAACTGTGCAGTTTTCTTACTAAAAAACAACAGCAACCACAGAATCATAAAAGAGCTAGAACTCATCACTCTTCATTTTACAGAAGAGAAAACTAAGGATGAGAGAAAGTGACTTTTATAGGTCAAATAATTATTAAGCATCTGAAGTGCAATTTAAGCCTAATTCTTCCTAATTATAAACCCAACACCTAGAACAGAGATGTCAATAGGCAACCCACAACATTGTCTTGTGTGGCTAGAACCAGATTAGAATGTAGCCTATATGATTTTAATTTGTTGACATATTAATAAAAAAGCAATTTATAATCATGTGTGGCTTTCTAAATCAATATGTGGCCTGTAGGAATTCTTATGTCTAGTTCAGTAGGCCTGGTTTCTATTTTTAGTTTGACAATCCTGACCTATATGACTACTTAAGTCTCTTTTAACTTTAGGGCTTATGGTCCTATACACTTGATTGTAAGTTTTATTTGATTATATTATCAACATTCATAGTTTGTTTCAAAGAGAATAAGTCATGTGCTCTTATTTAAAATAATTGGAGGAAATTGCTAGTGAATGAACCAAAGTGAGTAAGAATGAAACAACAATTTTTAAAAAGAAGAGGAAGGAATGGAGGAAAGGCAGTATTAGTTGGGGCAGCAAGAAAAAATATATAGAGAGAAGATGAGAACAAGAAAGTTATGGGTTCTAGTTGAGATGGATATGAAGAGATTAAATTTCAGGCATTGTGGTTGGCCAGTGTAAAGCCACAGAAATGGGAGATGGCATGGCATGTAAGAAACTGGGAAAATCCTTCATTCTGAATTGAAAAATAAAGAATAAAAATTAGGGCATGAGTTATTTGTGCTATTGCTATAATGGAATCATCCTGAGATTCAAACATTCTAAATAAAAGGCAATATTGAGTGGTGGATATAAAAATGTTGTAGAATCACATTAAACAAAGGGCTGTGAAAAGTAATTGAAAACTAAGTATTTTTTTTCCTGAGGCAATTGAGGATCACACAGCTAGGAAGTGTTAAGTATCTGAGACCAAATTTGAACTCAGGTCTTCCAGATTTCAGGGCTGGCGCTCTATACATTGAGCACCTAGCTGCCGCTGAATGAGTAATTCTAAAGAGCGAGTAGGTCAATGAATAAATCATAGAAACAACAAATAATTGCATTAAGGAGAATTACTACAATAAGACATTAAAAATATTTTATAAAAATATATTTAAAAAGAAAAGCATACTTGAAGTCAGTAGTACCTGGGCTCAAACTCAGCCTCAGTCATTTACTAGCTGAATGATATTAATAAGTCATTAACTTCCTTCAGCTTCAATTTTCTCATTTGTAGAATGAGGAGGTTATATTCAATGATCTCTGAGGTTCCTTTAAGATTTAATTTCTGATACTTTAGCTAAGATTCAGCTTTCAGGTTTTCTGCTTACTATTCATGAGGCACTGGACAAGTAATAAGGTCTAGCCATAGTTTCCTCATCTACAAAATGAATTTGTTAGATGTGATAATCTCTAGGGACCCTTCAAGTTATATATCTCAAAAAGGGTATTTTTACTTAAATCTAGGGAAGCCACAAAAATCTGATAAGACATGTTTTTCTTTATAAGAACGAATATAAATTTATCCATATGGGGAAAATACTATTTGGCTTCTAAGGTGTTACATTCACATTTGAATATTCATAGTTGATTAACTATTTTAAATAATGATTCAATGTGATTATCATCATAAGTTGAATGCATTAAAATGACAAAAAAAATTACCATGTGGTTGTTTGAAATGACCAGCTAGTAAAATCCCCTCTAAATTATAAACACCCTACCACAAAGACACAGCAATTGGAAAAGTAGCATTTTTATGAGATCCAGCTTTCTGTTACAATTCATGGAGAACATATCATTGAATTTCCTCCAACTGTTCTAAGTGGACAATTCTGGTCAAAGAGATTGCAGACAGCTTTTATAAATACTGAACCTCATAACAGTCAAATTCTAGGTATCATATATGATTCCCCCCATTTTTTTCCTGAAGGGCCCAGATATGTTATGATCCATAGCATGGCAGATCACTTTGGGATGATGCTTTGGATACATATCAACAGTGTTCCATGGTGCCATAGAAAGGAAAGTAAAACACACTTTGGAGCCAATTCTTCTCTACTCCATATGTGGGGTAGTATGGATGTTTGGAAACCAGCCCAGAGATGCTTCTGGCAGATGTGCAAGGGCATTTTTCGAAACACTCTCTTTGTACAGTGTTTCAACAGCCTGGCAAACATGGCTGTACATATCTTAAAGGGTATGTGATTGTGTCCAAGACCAAGAGTTCTACTCCTAAATCTATTGAAGCATGATTCAATATTCTAGAGACAAGAATGAACAAAAAAAGAAAGGATTTTTTTTTTTTTTAAGAGGAGAAGGAAGGGAAGGAGGGCGATATTTATTGGGGGAACAGAAAAAAAATTAATGTAGAAGATGAGGCTTGACCTGAGTCTTAAAGGAAGTGATGGGTTCTAATTGACATGGATACAAAGGGGTTGAATTCCGGGAATTGGAAAGAAACCAAAAATTATATATATATATATATAATATATATATGTATGTAAGTATGTATATGTATGTATGTATATGTATGTGTGTATGTATATATATGTATGTGTGTGTGTATACATATATATATATATATGTTGAGCTTTCTTATATTACACTGAAATTTTTTTCAGTAAGTATAAATAACTGGTACTCCTCCTCTTCTTTGATGAGAAAAGGGTGAAGAAGTGTCCAGAAGGATCCTGGGAAGGCAGCTGAAACAGAACGGGGGAATAAGGAGGAATTTTCACTGAATGTGGAAGGGTTACAGAATGGTGAGTCTAGGGAGTAGAGATAAACTTCACAATGTAGAGGATTTCAAATCTTTGTCTGACACTAGCCTCATTCATCTTCATTTTAAGAAAACTACTAGACACCTGGTTTCTAGATATTTTTGTCCTGATGATGCAAACAGGCATTTTTATTTGGCAGGATTTGTGAAGTTTTTGGTCTTTTTTTAGCCAGCCTTCTAGAAAACAAGGGAAATATTAATTAAATTATTACCGTAAGAAAGTCTAGAAGAACTGCTCAGTCGAGCAAAACATCAAAAACAAGGATGAAACAAGGAAAAGACTAAAGGAACAAAAATGTGAATTTGTTTTCAGGGGGAAAATAGATGTAAAGTCAGTGAAAATGTTGTGGGCTAGCTTGGTGGTAGAAAAATTATAAGTATGCAAATTTATTTTATAAGACATAGATGGAGCACAGAAATTTGCACATAGCTCAAACAATATCTGCAGGATGATTGGGATTGAATTGAAAAAGGGAAAAAAAATCCCATGAGGATAAAAGGAGATAATGGATATGAAAGTGTTTTGAAAATTATTAAGTACTATGCAAATGCAAGGTACTGTGTGATGATTAATAGAATCATACAATCATATGCTTTTTGTATTAGGATCTGAGCTCTTTAAGATCCAGGCCTAACTCACTTGTCTTTTTGAATCCATAATGCTTAACACAAGATTGGGCATGAGAGACCATCAATCCCAATCCATAACTAGAAAATAAAAGGGGAAAAGAGGCTACATCATATTCCCAACGAAGTGCCCATCAACAAAAGTACCTTTTCCTGAAGTTATTTAGTAAAGATCACCTCCTACCTCTCAAGGCAGATGATTTCATTTTTGAGTGTTTATAATTACAGGAAGATTTAATTCTGTCTTTCTGGAATGCCTACTCTTACCCTACACCCATTATTTCTAGTTTTGTCTTTATGTCCAATCAGAACAAATTCTAATTTATTCCATGTAACAGTTCTTGAATTTGTTAAACATAATTATCATGTTCTCTCTCACTTCCTGGCCAAATACCCCAATAAATATTCCCAATAACTTGACTCTCTTTCCATATGAAATGATCAAAAAGTCTCTCGGGATCCTAATCACTTTGTTTTGAATACTTTTCATCTTGTCAATGAACAAAAACATGTTGGCATCCATATTTGAGCACAATACTCAGCCTATGGCAAAACACATTGCCAGGTTTCACTGCTGAAACTCATTGAATTTGCAATCCTAAAACTTCTGGTCTTTTCCATGAACTGCTCTCTAGTTATATGGTTTCAATATTGTACTTCTACAGTTGATTTTTTAAAATGTAGAAATAGAACTTTACATTTTATTGCTGCTGTTGTTCAGTCTTTCCAGTGATATCTGACTTGGTGAATCCATTTGTGGTTTTCTTGGCAAAGACACTGAATTGCTTTGCCATTTCCTTCTCAAGCTCATTTTACAGAAGAGGAACGGAGGCAAGCAAGGTTTAAGTGACTTGCCCAGCATTACGTAGCTAATAAATATTTGAAACTGAATTTCAAGGCATGAAGAAGAGTCTTCCTGACTCCAAGGGCAGGGCTTTATCTACCATGCTACCTATGTGCCCCAGTGAATTTCATTTTATTGAATTTGAGCCATCTTATCTCTTAAGATCTTAAATCATCCTTTGTGTTAGCTATTAAATGAATGAATAAATTTAATTAATACTTTACTTGTGCCAAGCACTTGTATTTAGCACAAAAACTGTGCTAAGTACTGGAGATTCAAAGAGAAAAGTGAGATCTCATCTAAAGGAGCTCATACTGTAACTAAAGGAGATAACATCTTAAAGTCTTTGAAGTTCTCTTAAAGAGAGCTCAGAAGTAATGTTCAGAAATATTGAAGTTACAGCAGGGAGTAACAAGACAAAGGCCAGACATTCTTAGAATATAATGACTAGTCAGATGACAACTGACTCTCTAGTTGTCCCCTTGGGACACTGAAAGGTGTACCAACAGGGCAGATAGTTAAACTTTGTGATTTTATTAGAATCCAGTGTCAAGGGGAAAAAAATGTGAAGTCTGGAAATTTTCCATCTTACTAGATGACTTCCATATGAATCACTGATAAAAATGCTCAAGAGCACAAAATCAAGGAGCCATGCAAAAGATACTCTTGCAAAAATATCCCCTTCTACCGGACATCAATCCACTATTGCTTATCATTTCAATTTGGTATTCAAAAATTTAAAATCACCTAATGGTACTAGCACATATCTCTCCACCTAGTCCCACTGAGATTACAATGTAAATTTTTACAAATGTTTTAATCTTAAAGCCAAAGCAAACTATAGCTACAAAATCACTGTGACCTACTAGCAAACAAGACTAACATAAAAATATATATATGCTATATAGCATATCCTTTTCTTAGTGAAACTGTGATTTCAATAATAACTATATTCATTTTGGACATCCACAATTTATTCTCTCTGTCTGTGTCTGTGTCTGTCTCTGTCTCTGCCTCTCTCTCTCTCGGATTATATTACATATGTAATGTCTATGTATCATAGACACCTATAACATACATGCATATATGTAATATAATGTATGTATATGTATCATAGACACCTATAACATACATGCATATATACATGTGTGTGTGTATATGTGTGTATATTCTAGAATTTTCCCCTGAGGGATAAACGTGAAGAACAATAATAATATAATTTACAAATACCTTCTCTTCACTTTTTCAGGGAAAATGGGACATTTGTCTTTCTCCAATGCTATAAAACTTTTCATATTCTCCACAGTATTTCAAAAATCACTGATAAAAATTCAGCAATCACATCTACAGGTACTTTTTCATTTCCCTAAAATGTATTCCATCTTGGCATAATATGGTGTGAACTCACTGAGCAAAGTTAGATGTGCTCTTTTCCTAACTCTTCACTTGTCTTGAGTTTACATTCTCTATTAACCATGTTTGTTCTATCCTTTCCAGACCAAAGACCATTACCATTCTCCTTATGAGAGAAAACACAAGAAAATGAAATTAATCATTTGGCCTTTTCTCTTTCATTGATCATCACTGGTCCCTCTGCCCTAAGTTATGGACTTATAGTTTAAAAGAAATCTTACTTTTTTTCTTCTTCACATTCATTGCAAGCTTTAGCTTTCTCTGAGCATTTATGATGATATCCCCATTTAAAAACAATATTACCTTTTAATTTTCAAAATACATGCAAAGATAATTTTCCACATTTACCCTTGCAACAACTTGTTTCAAATTTTTCTCCCTCTTTCCTCCCTCCCTTCCCTATATTGTAAATAATCCAATATAAGTTAAACTCGTGCAATTCTTCTAAACATATTTCCCCATTTATCATCCTGCACCAGGAAAATATGATGGCATTCTCAGAGGAGCATGTTCCACATTTGTATTTCTTTTCTATTTACAGCCTTTCTTTCCATCTTTTATTTTTGTGATTTAGAAATCTAAGTTTCAATCAGAGCGGCTAATTCATCTACATTGGTCCCTTTAGGTACCTCTGCCTCTTTTTCCTTATTGAAATTATTTGTTAGGATTTTTAAATTTTATTTTCTCTAACACACCAGTTCTCATGTCCTGACCATCTCTGAAGAATAACGGGTGAGATGTTCCTTCCAACCCATTCCCTGAATCCTTGGAAAAATCTCACCAAAGACTTACATAATATATTAATCTTTCAAAAATTCTACAATTAGTGAGATCTAAATTCAAATCCTCCAAGACTCAATTAGCTGTGTGACCCTGAATAAGTCATCCATCTTTCATCTGTAAAATTAGAATAATAATAATTCCTAGAATTACTGGAACCTATCTCCTAGAATTACTGTGTTGATAAAATGAAATGCAAGATAACCTCTTGCAAACATAAAATCTCTTTGCAAACCTTATGTAAATGATCACTATTATTATTATTGCCATTATTATAATTATTGTTATTTTATTGCCCACACATAAGAGAGAGTCTCATCATTTCCCTTTGAGCAACCAATTCCTCCTCATTGGTTAGACCCAGTACAAGAGTACCAGTTACCCTCATTGTTTATTATGTTTTGAGCAATTAAATAATCGTTAGTGCAAAGTAGAAAGCATTAGCTGTTCTGCTTTTGGTTAAAGAGAGAGCTCCAGCAGGTGTCTAGGTAATTGAAGCCCCATCATTCTCAAATTATGGTTTTATACCATGTTATTATTTTCTGCACTAATTTATTTTTCCTTTTATTCCAGGTAATCTGAAGTATATTCCATTAAAATATATCTTCTGTTTTTTTTTTTTCTTTTGCGATCTTTTACTCCCATGTCTTCCACTTTGTTTCCTTCCTCAAATTCTTGGGTTTCTTCATATTATTCTTAATATATACCTTTTCCCTTCACTTTTTGAAAATCAAAAGCTTTAATAAAAAATAAAATAAAATAAAGTGAGGTGCTACATGCCTGAGGTATTGGAACTTTTGGTGTTGAGGATCTTAAACAGATGATTGATAAAGTTTTCTATTATGAAATATTTAATTATTTTCAATTTTAAAATGGAGGTAATTAATGATATAATATGAGTGATGCAAAATAAGGACAATGGCACAACAGTCAAAAATCAATTGCATTGGCTTTGGTTAAATTAAAACTTCATAGATGCTAGAACATTTTTAGATTCACACAAATCTTTCTTTCTAGCCACCATGTGAGGTGGTGCGATGAGTATGGTTGCCTTCTTTTACTGATGGAGACACAGATTCAGGAGAGGAAAGTAGCATACACTCATACATAAATAGTCAGCAAGTATCAGAATTGGGATTCAAAATCAAGTCTTCAAGATTAACTTTAAGACCACAGTGCTCCTGCTCCACCTCCTGGTTGCTTCATCTTCCATGTCCTCATAGAAACCATAATCACCTGTTTCTCCTTCCCTGCCTCCTCCTCCTGCTCCTCCTCCTTCCTCTCTCCCTCCTTACCTACCTACCTAGAAAAAGTGAGTATAATCCTTTAGAGGAAAAGGTGGAAATTCTGTGAAATAGAGGGTTTTCAAACATTTATGATGAAAAGACCAAAGCGCAATGGAAAATTTGATTTTTAAATACAGTAGGCTGGGGAAATATAAAGAGGAAATCAGGAAAGTGAAATCATAAGGGACTTAATTAGGTTTATCTGTTTATATTACTACGTGGGAGGATGATACTTGTAACTTATTAGAACTTTCTCATTATTATGGAAGCTTGAAGGGATATATATAAACAGAGGGTACAGGTGTCAGTTGAATATGAAGGGATCTTAAAAAACGACAAAATTAACGAGGGAAAGAGAATTTACTAGTAGAAAGGAAAAGGGAGAAATTGAATAATGCAAATTATTTGCAAGGTAAAGAAAACTTTTACAATGAAGGAGAAGAAGGGGAAGATCGGATGACTAAGTGAACCTTGCTCTCATCAGAATTGGCTCAAAAAGAAATAACATACTCTCAGTATCGGTATAGGAATATATCTTACCTTGCAGAATAATAAGAGGGGAAAGGGATATGAGAAAGGGAGAAGAGTGATAAAAGATAGGGCATATTGGGTGAGGGAATGATCAACAGCAAAACACTTTTGAGGATGGTGAGGAAGAAAGGAGAGACAGAATAGAATAAATGGGGGAAATATAGTTAGTAATAGTAATTATAAAAGCATTATGAAGCAAGTTTGTCTGATAAGATCTTATTTCTCAAACATAGAAGGAACTGAGTCAAATTTATTAAAAATAAGAACCATGTCCCAGTTGATAAATGATCAAAAGATATGATCTACTCCTAAAAGGCTATAAATTCATGCATATCTTTTGACCTAACAATACCACTATTAGGCATGAATATCAAAAGAGATTAAAAAAGGGGGGGGGGAGGTAAATGACTTATATATACAAAAATGTTTGTAACAGCTTTCTTCTCAGGGCAAAGAACTAGGAGTAGAGGGGATGCCCATCAATTGGGGAATGGCTAAATAAATTGTCTTATATGGGGAGTGATAACAATGCTCTTAGAAAAAAAAAAAAAAAACCTGGAAAGTCCTCCATGAACTCAAGCAAAGTGAAATGTACCGCATACAAAGAAATAGCAATGTTTTGGGATGACCAGTTGTAAATGATTTTGCTATTCTTAGTGGTACAATGATCCACAGAAACTCTGAAGGACTTATGATGAAAAACCTTATCCATATTCAGAGAAGAAATTGAATGTGTCTAAATACAGAATGAATCATACTCTCAAAAGAAAAAAAAAAAGTCATGCTGACTCAGTGATTCCATTGTTCCAAGTCCTTCCTGTCAATCAGTGTTGAGGGAAGCTCTGTTATTTGAAGTGTTACCCAGTCTGCAACCTTTGTATTACACACAGCTGTTAGCACTTATTGGCAATTGAGGGGAAGCTGATATACACGGACCCATCCCCTTTTGCTATCAATGGACCTATTAAATTTGTCTATGTCATTACGATAGTTATCAATAAAGACTGGGTTCATCTTAGATAATTTGTTAATCTCTAGGTATCAGTCCATCACTGTCTTTCTACCCTGATTTTTTTTTTTCAACAAACTCATTTTAATTCTCTTTTCCATGAGTTTTGCCTCATTAATCAGGGCTAACACCTGAACTTTTTTTTTTTCTTTTAACAGAAAAAAAGATAACTTCTTCATGCCTGCATAAGGAATAGAATTGATGCAAGAATTCCTAAGCAAAGAGACTTTCTTCCTTCTTGCTTCAAAAGAAGACATGTGGTTCTAGAACCTCTTCAGGGAGAAACTTGGAAAGAAACAGAACAGACTTTGGGAACCAATATGTATAGAAAAATTGGTTCCCCAATATAGTACTTTTTCTAGTCTGCTTTCCTAGAAACATCGGAGAATGTCCCTTGCAAAAGTTCAAGGATGCTAGATTTTCTAAAGTGTTTCACCAGTAGAATAGTCATTCATTCTGTGCATTATCTTATATATTCTAATCTGTATAACTTCTCTGATTTCTGTTTGCTGCCTGCATGATAATTAAGTTTACTCATTATTCATTATTTGTGATAGTCTTTTGTAGAATTAGCATTTGTTGGAAAAGAGTTAAGTTTTAGCATATAAACTAAGGATACCTTTTCCTTGTTAGATGATAACAACCAGGAAATAAATTTGAACCTAAGACAAATATTATTTCACCTAAACTACAAGTATTTGGAGGGCAGATATAATCCTAGTCTAAACTCCTATGAATTTAATTATCATTTACATATTGATGAACCTCCAATCTTTCTATTTTTACCCCAATACCTTTGCTGACCTACAAACTTGCATTTCCTCAGTGATCCAAAGCAATTCCAATAGACTTTGGACCAAAATGTCATCTGATCCAGAAAAAGAACTATGGAGTTTGAAACTAAATCAAAACATACTATGTTCACTTTTTTTTTTTTTTTTTTTGGTTTCGTTTTTTCTCTCCCATTTTTTTTTCTTTTGTTCTGATTTTTCTCTCCCAACTTGATTCATAAAGCAATGCCTTTCAGACAACTGTATGGTATATAGACATCATAGGTATAGGTTTTAAACTGAATTCATTATCCTTCTTCTTAAACTCTCCCACACACTTAGCTTCCCTTGTATTGTAGAGGGCAAGACCGTTCTCCTCATCCCTCAGGCTGACCTACCAAGTCATCCTGGTCTCATTATCTCTCAAGCCTCATATCCAAGTTATTATTAAGACATGTTAATTTTACCTTTGCAACTTCTTTTGAATATGCTCCCTTCTCTAACACCGCCATACTCTAGTTCAGGCCTAATTACTTCATACCTTGATTATGATCTCCAGTCAATGCATCTGCCCTCCTCAGGCTCCCCACACTCCATTCATCCACCACTCAGTCATTAAAATGATTTTCTTGAGGTGCAGATCTCACCATATCTCATTCTGCCCCCAACCCCACTTGAATTCAACAAACTTAGTGACTTTCTATGGCCCAAGTAAATGGAACGCCTTCTGTTTGATAATTCATAACCTAGCCCCCTCCTACATTTTCAGTTTTTTTTTTTTAATGTCTCATTCTTTCTCACATACTTTTCAATCGAGTGACACTGGGTTCTTGGCTATTTCACAAACAAGACTCTCTCAGCTCCAGGCATTTTCTCCATGTCTCACACCTGTAATACTTTCTCTCTAGCTCTCTGACTTCAAGTCCCAATTAAAATCCCACTGTTTTCAGGAAGTCTTTCACAATCTCTCTTAATTTCATTGTTTTCTCTCTGTTAATTATACATACACACACAGAGACATATATAATATGATAAAATATAATATAATATAATAAAATATATACACATGTTGTCTCCTCAACTAACTTGTAAGCTCCTTGAAGACAAGAACTATCTTTTGCCTCTTTTTGTATTCCAAGCACTTGAAAACTAAGACCTGTCAAAGATCCCAGCTTAAATAGGTCAAGGTCTCCCACTGCATTCAGGGCCATTTCCAGTCATCTTGATGTATATCTTGCCACTGAGAGTCTTTCCAGACAAGAAAGTGAGGAGGTGACCTTTCACAGGCCTCTCTCAAATAAATCACCTCACCAATGGCATGGTCCTCTTTGAGAGCAAAGGACAAACAACATCCCAATCACTTATCACAGTACTGGTACATATTTGATGCTTAATAAGCACTGACTATTGGTAGACTGATAACTGTCTGCCCTTTGAGAAGAGCAGAGCAGCGGGCCTTGATGATCCTTCTCTTGCTCTCTTCTGGATAGGAATCAAAGTATCCCTTGGGGAGAGGGAAATATAGAGGGAGATTTCCATACTAGCCTCCCTTTGTGACAAATATTTCATATAGACATACACATAGCTTATATGGACAGTACATTACACAAAATTTCTGTCTTAAAAACAAACATACAAAACCCTTAGAATATGTTCTTTTTCTGTTTATACAATTTTACTTTGAATTATTTTGATTTATATTCTTTATTCTAAAAACCCTTCCCTTTATCATATTGGATATTAAGAATATTTTTAACTTTCTTTTTCATTCTATTTTCTGTCCAACTATCTACCTTGAGTCTGGTGAAAAGTTTCATATGTAGAAGAGTCTGCTAAATATATGTCCTATTCCCACGAAACAGTGTGGGGGGCCATGCCGGCTTGAGGAGGAAGAATCAGCAAACACTCATGTTATACTGTTTTAATTACAAGCTGCCCTCTTTTCAAGTTTATTACAATAGATGACTGCCCTGCTGTGAAACAGTATATAAAGACACAGCAGTATATCTCACTGGTATATTGTGGAAATTAAAATTCTTGATACTACTTCAGTAATTAATTTCCATAGAGAAACCAGTTTAGTTTAATAAAGAGATTAATGAAAATGTTGCAGAAGATCTATTTCTCAGGAGGCGTGGTACACAGTAATTCTTTGCATTGGCAAATAACAAAACCCTTTCAAACAACCTAGTAAATCTTGCCTCATTCAATTAATTTTTCCTTAGGATATAAAAAGTTTTTAGGGTATCAGGAGTAGACCTAGATAGAAGCTACTCTTTTGACTGTGAGCCTGACAATCAATGGCTTACATTGATGTAAAGGTACGTTGAGAAAGGCTGTCGGTGATTTAAGTTCTAGCTAATGCAGGACAACTGTTTTGCCAAGAGACGGAAAGTGAATGGGGAAGATGGACATATAGGGAGTGTGTGGGATCCAGGTGAGGGGTGGAACATGGGAAAGGTCTAATACAGTGCCTCAGATCCTGCAACAGTATTTAGGATCAGTGAGGACAGATCATTTATTGTCTTCTTGTTTCAACTGAGCAACAGTAGAAAGGAGCAAGTTAATCCCTGATGGCTAAGAACTATGTAATGCTGGGCAAAGTCACTAATTGCTCAGTGGCCCTAGATAGGTCTCCATGGCTTGATTTTACAGAGTGGAGCCCTAGCTACATTTGTAAAGGAAGTTTCCACATCAGGATTTCTCTACACTAATGAAATCACAAGTATGATGAACTGTCAGCTTAAGGTCCACCTCTCCTTACCTTCAAAATACATTCACTAGAATATAAACTACCTCTCAAGACTATAAGGTCTAAGAGTCCATGGAGTATATGTTATCAGAACTTTGTAGCTTTAGAATCCAATACAGTACAGTTATCTCGTCTCTATTGTCACTTTCCCCATTGCAAGTTTTGATATATCAAGTGTCAGCATAAGAAATTGTAAAGGAATCTTGGGAGAGTTTTTACAAAAGCTGCAGATGACATGCAAAGGTCAGCAGATGACAGAGAAAATGTTTAAAAATTCAGAAATGCATAAAATATGTATTTTAGTATTGTATAATATCAACACATTCTAACTTTTAATACCATAATAATTCATTCAGATTTTGCTGGTATGAAGGGAAGTCCAAATATTTTTATCCTGATTTTCCATATTACAGAGATGCTACACCACTAACCCCTGTGGTATGAAAGAAATAACTACATATATAGAATATATATGATAGGTCTTTGACTTTAAAAAAATTGTTACAATACATGCTGAGAAAGTCAATTCTTTGTGTAGAATAGACTTCACCTCCCTAACTTCATATAATCACTAAAACTATAAGACCTAGATTATGATCTGACTCAGTTGAGGGAATTCCTACAAAAACAAATCATAAGTACTTGACATTGATATATATTGGATTGTAGAGAGATTTCACATGACAATAACATATTAGGTACTGGACATATTGACATACCATATGTGAGAACAACCTGTAGAAATTGTAAAAGTCCATGCTGGGTAGCAAGACTTGAGGTCAGCCTCAGTAGTAGTTCTTTTTCCACCATTTTGGATGTTATTTTCTATTTTCAACAATGAAGTTTGGATTTAAGGGTCAACTTCAATATAGGTATAAACCAAATTCAAAAAGTAATATCACTCACTCAATCAGTATTAAAGTAACAAGCTCTCTAATTTCTGAACCAAGGTAAAATATCAGTTAAAATGTTTCAGAAGTCTGGAAGAACCAGGGTGAGAAAAAAAAAAGTGATTAACATGACTCCCTGTATTCCAGGACACAGGGAATCCTCAGGATGTATCCTGGACACCATGGAATAAAGATGGGGTATTGTCATCTTTTTTCCTCTCCTTTCTGTCTCCATCCAAACAGTTACTAAAAGTGTCTTGGACAGAATTGACCCTACTTTTATACCAGGTTTTGGTGAAAACTTTATTTGAGTTCTGAAGAGAGGGAAATAAAGGCTTTTCCTGGAGCATGTGTCCATATCCCATAAGAATACTTAATTCAGTAATGCCTTTTACACTGAGAAGCTTCTCTTCTTTTTCAACATGAATTACATTTATTAAAATAATTCTATGGGACTTAAACATACTGATGAAAAATGACAACCCTTGGATCCATTCAGGAGCAACCTCTCATCTTGAGAATCAGTAGATCCAAATGTGTGACCTTATGGAAGAAGAAAAGGAAAATGGAAAAGGGGGAAGAAGGAAACAGGGAGAAGCAGAAAGGAAAGGAAAAGGAGGAGAAGGAAGATAGAGGAAGAAAAAGAAGAAGAGAAGGAAGAGGAAAAAAGAAGAAAAAGAAGAATTCTTACTAACTTTTTGTAATGGGGACCTAAAGACAAACTTTTGTGAATCTGCATCTGCATACTAGTATAGTCAACTCGCCTTTCCTATAAATATCACAGTAAATCAATATTATTTATATAAAATACAAAAAATCATTTATCTGAATAACTAATATTAGGAGTTTCTAGATGCAACTGAGATTAAATATAGATAGATTAGTGGAAAATAAAAGACATGAAAAAACATGTTTTCAATACATGACAAAGCATTTGTTTCTAAGAAAGAACCATAAACAAATGAAGATAGACATGTGATTAGCTTTTTAAAAAATTTATACAATTACTACATGGGGGAAATATGGTTAGATGGTTCCTTGAGCATTGAGAAAAATGGCAGTAACCTGCAATTCTCTCTGAAAGAGGTGCCTGGGGATATCACAATAGCAGAAATAGCCAGTGAAGAATAATTTTTATCTTTGACCCTCATCTAAAATTAATGGATTGTAAAGATCATTTGATTGGATATATATATATACATATATATTCATATATATACATATCTTTTTTCTCTTTTATATATAATGTATATAACATGTAGGAGAGAGAGAAAGAACGAGCGGTGTACTATAGTAGTCAAAAAATTAGTGTCCTAGAATGCATTCATAGAAGCAGAGTATCCCAAATGTTTTAAGTGAGCTTATGTCTTCTTCCCTGGACATATCCTGTCTGGAGGATTGTGGATATTTCTGAGAACTATCTATGCACTGAAAAGGACATTGATAAATTGCAATCACTTCCAGGGATCATTGAGCAGTATGGAATAATGACCATATGTTTATGAGAATCTCTGGAGGGAAGCACAATTAGAAAATTTTACCTTAGTAAATAAATCTAAGGGTAAGAAAGTAGGGAATTTGGAGGAGGGTGTGGTAGAGCAGAGAGAGATGGGTAATAGATATGATAGCCAAATAATTGAACTACTGTCATGACAATTAAGACATATTCTTCTTCTCCTAAGAAAGCAGGGCTATAAGTAATGAGTAAAAGTAACATCAAGACAGATTTCATCCTAGTCTAATATAATTCAATTAAATTTAAAATCATTTACTGTTTGTTCTAATTTTGTTATTGTTCACTTTTGTTTTAATCGAGCTCTTTATAATCCCATTTGAGGTTTTGTTGACAATTATATGGAATGGTTTGATGTTTCCTTTTCCAATTTATTTTACAGATGAGTAAATTGAGGGAAACTAGGTTAAATGACTTGCCCAGGATCACATAGCTAGTAAGTCGCTGAGAATGGATTTGAATCTAAGAAGAGTAGCCTTCCTGACTCCAGGCGCAGCACTCTTATCTGCTGTATAACTTAACTGCAAACGTTTATATGCTTAGGAATCAATCAAGGAAGAACAGAAATATTGCCCACTCCAATTGAGATCAGATAATATAAATTTGTTGAGAAGAACACAGTTGTGTGATTCTCTGTAGCTGAGTTCAGCAGTTTCTGAGTAGGAGTGGGGAAGGCAGATGGCATGGCTAATTTAATTAAATTCTACAAACATTCATTAAGCACCAGCACTAACATATTGGAAAGAGAGCTGACCTTCTGAACAGAAGATCTAGATTCAAGCTCCTTCTCTTATCTTACACACCCTACATAAGTCACTTAAACTATGATACAATTGTTAATTTTCTTAGACTTTAAAGTTGCAGACAAGGTACTGATTTGGGTTGGTCAAGTGGGTTCCCTATAGAAATGAATTCTTTCTTCCTTCCCTCCTTTCCTTCTTCCTTCCTTCCTTCCCTCCTTCCCTTCTCTCTCTCTCTCTCTCTCTCTCTCTCTCTCTCTCTCTCTCTCTCTCTCTCTCTCTCTCTCTCTCTCTCTCTCTCTCCCTCTCTCTCTCTCTTCTTTCTCTCTCTCTCCCTCTCTCTCTCTCTCTCTCTCTCTCTCTCTCTCTCTTCTCTCTCTCTCTCTTTCTTTCTCTCTCTCTCTCTTCTCTCTCTCTCTCTCTCTCTCTCTCTCTCTCTCTCTCTTTCTTTTCTTCCTTTTTTTTTTCTTTTCTTCCTTTCTTCCTTCCTCTTTCTCTTTCTCCCTCCTATTTTCCCACAGGGATGTTTCCTCCCTACATCAGAATGCTCCAGTACAAAGTTAACAATTACAGGAGATACTTATGACATCTCACACAAAATTCCTTTGATCTTTTTTCACTCCCTTTGTTTATCTATCAACTAGAATGGAGCTTGCCCTCTTCAAAGCAGAAGAGAGGCAGATTCCTGACATGGTATGAATCTTTCAGACGTGTCAGTTGATGTAAGTGAGTGATCTATTCAAAGAACGGAGCGCCAGCATGAAACTCAGGCCTGCAGCCTATCGGCAACATGATGTGCTCTATACCATTAACTTTTAATTAACTCCAATTTTGACACAATTAAGCTCAATTAGAGTAGGATGTCTGACACCACAATGAGCACATATCCACACCTCTGTTGGTGTCGCATTGAATTAATATCTCTTCACCGTGCAGTCTCTTCCCCTGGTTAAGAGTTTTGTTTATTCAAACAGACAGCAGGCTACTGCATTTAAAACTCAAACACAAGGCCAGAGCTATCCTTTGCCCCTCTCATGTCCATTTTCAAGTTCAACTATTTGTAACAAATCCTGGCCTTCTGGCTTTTCTGTTGTTATATTTCGTGATCTGCAATGGTGTACTTTTCAGCACAGATTTAAAAAAAAAATTCAATTTTGGAATATAGCTAAGAAATGTTTATTAAAAATTGTTGATCTTTTCAGGAGAACTCCATAAATACGTTCTTTCAAAAGTATGGGAAAAAAGCTGTTAAGGATCTGGATCTTGAACTGTGAAAACAAGATCACATATATATCCTTTTAGCATTTCCAGTTTCAAAACAGAAAACAATGATATGTTTTATTTTGTTTCATGTTTTATATAGCCACATCCAGCCATTTTCTGCAATCATTTTCCCTCACATTTAATAGTATTTAATAAGCACCTACTATGTGCTTAATGGGCAATTACATTGAAGTTGATTGTATAATCTGTGGATCCACTTTTACCATTAAGGGAGTATAGCACTCAATTGAAAGTGTATTCAATATAGTCATTTTGGTTAAAAAGATGTCACAATATAGTGAAAGTACCTCTAGATTTGGAGTCAGAACATTTGGTTGAATTTCCAGATCTGCTGCTTGTTACTTATGGGTTATGATCAAGTCATTTACCCTCTCTTAGCCTCAGTTTCCCCTTCTGCGAAATGAAGTGGTCTATGAGAGTCCTTTTTGGCCATAAATCCAATGGCTTTTTGAATATGTTTTATTAGATGCTTAGAAAGACATCTTTTTTTTATAATTACTTTGCTCTACTGAGAGAAAAATGAACTATAAGTTTTGTATCCATATCCTGTATCCTGTATCCATAAAAATACATATGCTTTATGGTTTTCAACATAAACTGTTTTGCAGAGAAAAGGGATGAATATGGATTTATACTTAAAAAAAAAAGGGTTTCTTCTTAAATAGGTCTGGATTCTCATTTAGTCCTTTTATATATAAGTTTATTATCTTTCTAAACCCTTCCTGTGAGTAAGATAAAAGATGGCATTCTTCCACTACAGCATGGCTTTACATGGTGTGGAGACTAGAAGAAGAAAGACGTTAGAGAAGATCATCATTTTACAAAAAAAAAACGGATAAGGTGGGTCTGAGTGTCCAGAATAGATGAAGTCCCTAATATGGGTTTTCCTTTACTTATTCAATCGTTCTGTTGTGTGCCTCTGAACAGGAAACATTCTTGAAAAGAAATGCCAATTAGTCTGGATGTTTTAGCCAAAGTAAATTCTCTCTTGGATACTGAGTCTCCATTTGGCTTGGTAGACTTGATCTAATAATCTTTGATTTTTTTTTTAATACATAAGCTACACATCCAACTAGCATTGAAGTTAGAAATGTAAGTTCATGTGGTAGTAACACATTTCCAAAGCTATGGGATATTTACTTTCCAAAAATGGTTGAAGTCAATCCATTCTCTCTGAGTTCTGGCATCACAGTTTCAGTGCACTATAAATCAACCACTTAACAGAATGTACTTATCACAGTATTTTCTGCACATCAAGCACAAAATCAAAAAATTATATGGTCCCTGCTTTCAAATTCTTACATTCTACTTGGATGGAAATGACCAATACAAGTTTATTCATAATATATTCAAAATATATTTAAAGTAAATACAATTTGGGTAGGAACTGGCGTGGTGGATAGAGGAATGGGTTCATAGAGAAGAGGTATTATAGAGCCTTGAAATACCCATGTAGTTAAACAAAAAGTAAAAAGAAAGAGGGGATCAATACCAATGTCCTTCCCTGATTTTTGTGATCATGCAAGAAACTTGTTTTCTTTGAGTTCCCTCCTGGCTCTCATTCTGAGTTGCCAGACTAGAGAATTCTAGGTATTATTGTAATGATTTTATCTCAGCATGAGTCACTTATGTCTCTATGACTTATCACAGGCACAAACAAGTGCAGGTATGCCTCACTTTGAATAATATTTTCCTTAAAACTTTCCAAAGAATAAAGTCTCTTCTGTTTTTTCCATTTACTTTTATTTAAAATCTGAGATGCATTTGTTCCTTTCAGACTGGGGATAGAGGGTAAAGAAGGAAAAGGTGAGCAATGATTCTAAAAGACACACATCTAGCCATGTAAGCTCCTTAACATTTTTAAAATGCATACTCAAAGAGACATGGTAATTGTAAATACAAATATGCATGTTATTCAACTACATAAAAATGGTAAATGGAAGCATTGCCTTTATGTTCCTCCTACACAATACATCTAATTGGCTCCTTTGTTACCTCTAGGATAAAAGATAGCTTCCACTGCTTAGCATTTAAAACTCTTCAGGGCCCTTCCTACCTATCAAATGTGTTATTAAATCATGATTCCTCCCTCATATCATCTTCCCTGTAAGCTGTGTCTCTCTATTCACTTAGCTACCAGTATAGTTCAGGCCTTTGTCACCTCTCACCTGAACTATTGTAATATCTTCCAATTTGGTCTTTCTGACTCAAATCTTTCCCTCCTTTAATAGATCCTCCACACAGCTCCCAATGTGGTTTTCCTAAATGAATAAATGTGGCCTTGTCACCTTCCTCCTAATTCAGTAATTCCCAGTGGTTATCTGTTACCTGGACCAAAATTTTTCTCCTTCATTTTGTTTTACTCAGTCTAAAATCAAGCTGTAATAGCCTACGAGTTGATTGTCAAACATCACATTCTATGTCCACCAGCTCTTCCTTATGTGTGGGATACTATCCCTTTTCTCTTCTACCTACTAATTTTCTTCAAAAATCACCTCAAAAAAGTCACCTCAATATTACCTTCTGTCAGTGGGCTTTTGTGCCCGAACCAGGCACTTAATATAGAAAGAGACATTCCCAAGTCTTCCCTCCCTGCCAACGTTGAGAGAGCACGTACAGCTTTATTGCCTTTTAATTAAACCACCACGTTTCACAAATAGGACGGCAGCATCTGGAACAAACTGTGCATAGTTAGGTTCATGGTTCAAAGCTCGTTGTGGGCATCCTAGTAAAGGATCCTGGTAATGAGTAAATGGCTTGGTAAGCAGAGAGTTGATCTTGGATTCAGAAATAGCTGGACTCAAGCCTTTTCTGCCTTGATCTCACTAATTGTGGGACCCTATAAAACTCATTTAACTCTTAGGAGTTCTCAAAGTTTCATAAAAGGTGTTAAGCTGCTTTGATAGAAAGATCTTTCTCATCTCAGTGAAATCACATGTCTAATGTCTGTCCTGATCACAGTAGTTGTATCCCCTGAATATAAATAAATATGATAATTGATTTTGGCCTTTACAATATCAAAAATGGGTTCTGAGAGGAACACACTATCTTCTGGACATCACAGTGGTCAAGAGATGATAGCTCACAGTAGGTCCTGCTGGGTAAACAATTGCTTTATGAATTTTACATGTGTTTCTGGATCTAGCTTTAAATATTTCTCACACTAAGGATCTACTGAGACACATCCATAAACAATGGTGGGTTGAATCTGTTCACCTAGAAAGGTGGAAATCATTCTTGAAGCTATAGGGTGAGAGTTGGGGAGCTCCCCTCACCTTGTCTTGCCCTAATTAAATTATTTTGCCCATAGCAGTATGGTTCAAAGAATAATTGTTATAAACTGCTGCTATTTTTCTATTTTGAGGATTAATAAGAAAACAGTGAAAAACTAACACAAAAATAGAAACTACATGGACTCGAGAAGGATTTTTAAAATTATTTTTGATGGATATTAACTTCTGTTGCTATAGCTTGTTTTGGCATTCATTCATTCTCTCTCTCTCTCTCTCTCTCTCTCTCTCTCTCTCTCTCTCTCTCTCTCACTGTTTCTCTCTCTCTCTCTCTCTTAGAATCTTAGGAGTATAACTATAGAACTGAAAATGATTTAGAAGTAGAAGAAGGGGCTACTTTAAAGCCTCTCATTTTAAAGATAAGGAATCTGAGACTAAGAGACATGAAGTGATTTGTCAAACTTCATTTAGGGAATGAATTTAAGAGCTGGTATTCAAACCCAATTCCCAGATTCCAAATCCTGCCATCTTTCCATTCTACCATATTGCCTTTCACCTTAATCTTTGTCTCTTCATCCTCCTTTTTTTTTTTTTTTCCTTTTTGCCAATAGATTCTTTCTCCCTTTTCTGCTCATTGTGCCCCAGTTTGGGTGGCAGTCTAAGACTGTAAATAGAAGAAAGCTAACCAGAACACACAATACTCAAGCCAGTGATTTTGATCTCATTATGATCAAGATCTAATCAAATAATTCCCTCCTAAGTAAGAGAATACCAATCCATTTTGTCCCAATATATCCTCTTTCCTTGGCTCCCTTCATCTTTTTCCTCTCATCTATTTTATCTTGTAGAATGAGATTCTTGGGAAGAAAGCAAAATTAAATGGTTTTGCACATATATAAAGTAGAATTCAAGAATAATAATCTAAAAGAATAGAGTGCTCTAATGTGATTTTTAAAATGAACGATATTACTTTTTTGTGAAACATCAGCTAATTTCTGTGGAGACTTCTTATTTTGTGGAATAAGTAAAAAATTAATGATTGTAGTGTTACTGGCCAAACAATTTAGAACTCAGGGTGTCCAGTTCTAGGAAGGATCATCTTCAGGAAAATTGTATGGGTGAAAAAGCATACAAAAATATATCACACTAGATTCTGTTCTCCCCACATACACACACAATCTTAACACTACACTTAATCTACACACACACAAACACACACACACACACACACACACACACACACACACACACAGTTTTTTGGCTATGATTTTATTCTATGAGACTCAAAAATAGCAGAATGACAATGAAACTAAGCCCCAGCACCCAAGGTGGTGATAGAGATGAGAAAGTAAAATGACTTTAACTTCTATACAGCCTAGAAGAGAAGCAGTGACATCAAAGAGAAATCAAGCAGGGATTTTCAAAAAGAGAAAAAAAGATAGCAAACCAACAGTTCAAAGAGGATCCAGCATTTACAAAGGAATGATGCTCACTTCAGGAAACACACACTCAGGAGGAGCCAGACCAGGAACCTGGCAAAGATTAAAAACAAAACAAAACAAAACATAGGAGGACTCTCTAATAGATCATACAAAGGTGTGAGAGAAGGACTAAGATGGGTATCCAGTTACAATAAATACAGAAAAATTAGAAAATAAAAATAAAGGGAGGAATAAAATTTATATTTTTCAAGAGTATATGTTGAGGGATGTGAGTGATCCTTTCAAATTAGGATCAGAGATCAAGGAAAAAGATTAAAAACTGTTCTCAGAAGAGAGAAAAATATACTTACAAAAAGACTATGCATTATTAGCTTCAGCTTTCAGGATGCACAGAAAAGTGAATGAGGAGGGGAGAGAATCAAGATTGCCTATTATGTTCCCTATGCTATGTGCCTTTGAAATATGATCTTATTTAATCCTTATAATTATTTTGCAAAGTAGATGTTATTCTTGTGCAAATTTGACAGTTTAGGAAGAAAGGTTAAGTGTCTTATCCAGGATTTTTGAGGTTGAATGTGAATTCAACACTTCCTGGCTCTGGTTCTGATATTCTGTCCACTACCATCTAGCTTAGTTTCAGTTGCCGGCATAGGGGAAAAATAGATGAGCCAGAAAGAGGATTGCGGAGACTGACTGTGGATCATGACATAGGATTTTCAGCTTTTTTTGTTGTTTACATGCTTTTTTCCTTTTTTTATTTTTTCTGATTTTTTTTGATAATATATGTGGATAAATGTGGAAATATATATAGAAGAATTGCACTTGTTTAGTATATATTGGATTGTTTGCTTTTGGGGCAAGGGAGTGATGGGAAAGATGAAAGAAAAATTTGGAACACAAGTTGTTGCAAAGATGAATGCTGAAAACTATTTTATATATATTTTGAAAATAAAAAGCTATTATTAAAGAAGATGCATGCATTTTTGTTTGTTTTGGTGGTGTGAGAAAAAAGATTTTCCCTGTGAGTTTACTGATATAAAGAATTCTGAGGGGGTAGCTAGGTGGCACAATGGATAGAACACCAGCCTTGAAGTCAGGAGGACCTGAGTTCAAATCTGACCTCAGACACTTAACAGTTCCTAGATGTGTGACCCTGGGCAAGTCACTTAATCCCAATTGCCTCAGCAAAAAAGAAAATCGGGAAAAATCTTTTATTAATGCACATTGGCATCTGATTTTTATACTTAGAAAGTTCTCTGAGAGAGTGAGAGATAAAGAAACTTTCCTGTATCACTCAGTATGTATTAGAAAAAGAACTGAACTCAGTTTTCCTGGCTAGGTCTCTATATTTCATATCATGGTGCCTCTCTGCATATCCCATGTTCATAGAAACTGGAATCCTGAGAGGCATTTTAGGGAACAAATGGATAATAGAAAGAAAAAAAGTATTACCTCAAATTCAAATAGAAGCAATAATATAAATTCAAGAACTGATTCACAAAAAAGAAACCATTCTCCTTAATTAAACAGAAAATCATTACATAACCCATGATGCATTCTATATGCATGTCAAAAACTTTCCCTTCTTCAGTACCTCCTTGTGATGCTGCACTCATTCTGGGTTCTTGAAGCCTAAAGCTTATAAAGCAAATTAACAGAAACTTATGAGGACACTTCATCTTTAGTCAGAGGTCCAGCCTGATCAAGTGTCAAGAGTTTTCTTGTCAGAAGCTTGAGTACGTGGTGATGATTTCTTTCTCCCTCAGCCACAACTCATGAAACCATCCACTATGGCCTACAAGAGTTTCAAATTTTATGAGATCAAAGATTCCTAAAATACTGGAGGACACTTTAAGGAATTGAATAACAACTCTTAGTAATCAGTAGGGAAGAAAAAAATTGCATTTACACTTTAAACACACCACCTTATCATCCATTTGTTTAGCTAACAAATTATGTGTCGATAACAGACCTTTAGTAACCACCAGGAGTGAATATTTGAGTTTCAAAGTCTGGCATTGCACACTAAGAAACCAACTTTAGCCAATATTCTGTTTTGTTGACACTTCAAAGACAAGCTCAAGGCCTTAAGGAAATTCACAATTAGCTTAGGAAGAGTAACTGGATCGATATGTGATTTTACTCATGTAGGTCTACCCTTCAGAAATACAGATGGTACCCATTCATCCCTTTTCATCCTATGGGACTCCTGCCATTGACTTATGCTAAGTATGTCATACAGGGTTCATCCTGACCTTCTAGTTTTCTTGACATTGGTGGATAACAATAGACCATATGAAATCTCTTTTCATCAGCCCCTGGTCTTGACATCTGTGACTCCTCTTACTACAAGACAGACCCTGACTTCTTTCACCAGTGTACAGTCTTCTGAAGCATCCTCAATTTCTTTAGCAATGCTTGGTGTCAGGAAGCATAAACAAAGAGGTCACTAATAAATGTTGAACTTTATTGTCTGTTCTGTAAAAATATTACTCAGTATTTTAGTTTTAAGCAAAAATGACTGAATCCATACATGTTCTATCTAGGTAGACTGCTTAGAGGCAATGAGGTGATAGAGAGGATACAGCACTGGGTTAGGTTTCAGGAACAACTTCAAATACTGTTTTAAACATTTATCCATGTGTAATCTTGGGAAAGTCACTTAATTGGATGACAGCCTCAGTATCACTTGCCTTTATGTTTACTTGCAACTATAAATCAATGATCCTATGAGTAATCAAGTGGTAGGGGTGACTGCTAATGTGGGTTTGTTTTAGCAAGGCTTTATAATGAACCATGCTAGAGAGGTTTAACGGAAAACTAAGAGTACTACAGATCTTACAAGAGTAGATAAAGAGCAATAAGGGGCACATGTGCCTATAAATAAACTCTATAGTGTCTCCAGAGGAGGCATTCTGGTTTGTAAATCATGACTTAAGCAGAGAACACACCATGGCTGAAGGTCAGAGTGTGCATATTTGATCTAGCATGGGGGTATATCTCCTTTTAGACAAAAATCCATTATTGGCAGAATATAAAAAGGAAGATTGTTTTGTTTTGCTTTGTTTCCCATCTTGTATTTGTTTCTTTTTTTTTTTTAAACGGATCTCCCCCCATAGCAATCATTAGCCTCCATATTCTCTCATGTGTGACAAAGGGTTCACTTTCCATAGATTCAAAGCAACTTTGAAAGTGTGTCTTTTAAGAGCAATCTAACTCAAAAGCTCTTGCTATACAAATGGGAAAACTGAAGCCCATTCTAAGGGAGAATGACTTGTCCAAAGTATAATAGTGAATTAGTGTCAAAGGCAGGAAAGCAATATTCTTTTTTAATTAGGTAACTTATTTTTTAAAATATCTGAATATGCTTTATGTTTTTCTTTTTTCTTTTTAATATATATTGCTTTAAGAATTATGTTGGGAGAGAAAAATCAGAGCAAAAGGGAAAAACCATGGGAGAGATGCAAAAAAAAAAAACACATACACACACAGCAAAAATAAATGAACATAGCATGTATTGATTTACATTCAGTCTCCTTAGTTATTTTTCTAGATGCATATGTCATTTTCTGTCCAAAGCCCATTGGTATTGCTTTGGGTCACTGAAGCACTGAGAAGAAGTAAATTTTTCAGTTGATCACCATACATTCTTGCTGTTATTGTGTACAATGCATTCCTGATTGTGCTTCTTTTGCTCAGTATCATTTCACATTAAGTCTTTCCAGGCCTTTCAAAAATCAGCTTTTTGTTGATTGTTACAGTAGAATAATATTCCATTACCTTCATATGCCACAACTTGTTCAGTCATTCCCCATTTAATGGGCATCCACTCCTTTATCCAATTCTTTGCTACCATAAGAAGACCTGTTACAAATATTTTCGCACATGCGGGTCCCTTTCCCTCTTTTATAATTTCCTTGGGATACAGACACAGTAATGGCACTGCTGGGTCAAAGTATATGCACCTTTTTATAGTACCTTGAGCATAGTTTCATATCACTCTCCAGAATGGTTGGATTATTACATAACTCCACCAACAATGCATTAGTGGCCCATTTTTCCCACATCCCCTCCAACATTTATCATTATCCTTTCCTATCTTAGCCAATCTGAGAGGTATAAGGTGATACCTCAGAGTTGTTTCAATTTGCATTTCTCTAATCAATAGTGATTTAGAGCATTTTTTCATATAACTATAGATGTCTTTAATTTCATCATCTGAAAATTATCTTTTTATAACCTTTGACCATTTATCAATTGGGGAATGACTTGTATTCTAATAAATTTGATACAGCCATAAAGATTTTCCTCAGCTTTGTACTTCCATTTTAATCTTGTTTCTGTTGGTTTAGTTTGTGCAAAAACTTTTTAGTTTAATGTAACCAAAGTTGTCCATTTTGCCTTTGATAATGTTCTCAAGTTCTTCTTTGGTCATAAATTCCTCCCTTCTCCAAAGATCTGATAGGTAAATTATCCCTTATTCCCCTAATTTGTTTATAGTATCATTTTTTACACCCAAATCATGTACTCATTTTAAACTTATTTGGGTATGGGGAGTGAGATATAGGTCTATGCCAAGTTTATGTTATATTACTTATCAGATTTCCCAGGAATTTGTGTCAAATAGTGTTTTTGTCCACTTGCATTTTTTATTTCCTTCTCAGGTTATTTTTATCTTATTTCTAAATCTGATTTGTTTTGTGCAGCAAAATAAGTATGGACATGTATACATATATTGTATTTAACATATACTTTAACATATTTAACATGTATTGGTCTATCTGCCATCTAGGGCAGGGAGTAGGGGGAAGGGGGAGGGAGTTGGAACAGAAGGTTTTGCAAGGGTCAGTGTTGAAAAATTATCCATGCATATATCTTGTAAATAAAAAGCTATGATAAAAATGGAATATATAGAAATGCTGAAGATTTGTGTGAATGTTTATTTTATATTCTGCAACTTTGATAAGTTATGAATTGTTTCCAGGAGGTTTTTGGATGATTTTCTAGGATTCTCTAAGTATATCATCTTATCATCTACAAAGAGTGATAGTTTTATTTCGTCATTGCCCATTCTAAGTCCTTTAATTTCCTTTCCTTTTCCTATTAATAAAGAAACTATTTCTAGTACAATGTTGAATAATAATAGTGACAATGGGTATTCTCATTTCACCCCTGAACTTATTGGCAATGTGTCCAGCTTCTTTCCATTACAAATGATGCTTGCTTTTGGTTTTAGGTACTGCTTATTATTTCAAGGAAAGGCTCCCTTCATCCCTATGCTCTCTTGTGTTTTTGAATAAGAATGGGTCCTGTACTTTGTCAAAAGCTCTTTCTGCTTCTATTGAGATTATTATATGATTTCTGTTGATTTTGTTCTTGATAGGATTGATTATGGTAAAAGTTTCCCTGACACTTAAGCCAGCCCTGCATTCCTGATATAAATCCCACTTGGCCATAGTATATTATCCTATTGATAAATTGGTATATTCCCTTTGCTAACATTTTATTTAAAAATTTTTGCCATCAATATTTATTAGGGAGATTGCTCTATAACTTTCTTTCTCTGTGTTGATTCTTCTTGGTTTAGATTATCAGTGCCATATTTATGTCATAGAAGGAATTTGGCAGTACTCATTCTTTGCCTATTTTTGCAAATAGTTTACACAGTATTAGAATTAATTGTTCTTTAAATGTTTAGTAGAATTCACTTGTGAGTCCATCTGGCCCTGTAGATTTTTACTTAGGAAATTCAATAACGACTTGTTTAATTTATTTGTCTAAAATAGGACTCTTTAAGTAATTTATTTCTCTCCTTTTAGTCTGGGAAATTTATATTTTTGTTAAATATGTATCATTTTTCCTTATATTGTCAGATTTGCTGCTATATAGTTGGGCAAAATAGCTCCTAATTATTGCTTTAATTTCTTTGTCATTTGAAATAAGTTCACCCTTTTCATTTTTGATGGTGGTGATTTAGTTTTTTTTCTTTCTTTTTACTGATCATATTAACCAAAGGTTTATCTATTTTGTTGTTTTTTTCACAAAACCAACTCTTAATTTTATTTATTAATTCAATAATTTTCTTAGTTTCAATTTTATTAATCCTTCCTTTGACTTTCAGAGTTTCTAATTTGATATTTAATTGGGGGGAATTAATTTGTTCTTTTTCTAGTTTTTTTAGTTGCAGGTCTAATTGAATTTTTTCTCTATGTTATTCATGTAGCTATTTAGATTTATAATTCCCTTAAGAACTGCTTTGGCTGCATCTCAATAGTTTTGGTATGTTGTCTCATTATTGTCATTCTCTTGGATGAAATGATGGATTGTTTCTGTGTTTTGTTGTTTGACCCACTCATTTTTTAGAATTAGATTACTTAACTTCCAATTAGGTTTTATTCTATCTTTTGCTGCCTTGTTATTGAATATAATTTTTTGCACTGTGGTCTTAAAAAGAAATATTTACTATTTCTGCCTTTTTGCATTTGATTGTGAGGTTTCTATACCCAAAACATGGTCACTTTTTGTGTAGGTACATGTACTGCCAAGAAAAAAATTAATTCTTTTGGGTCCCTATTCAATTTTCTCCAGAGGTCTATCATATCTAGGTTTTCTAGGATTCCATTAACCTCCTAGTTTCTTTCTTGTTTATTTTGTGATTAGATTCATCTGATTCTGAGGAGAAGGTTGATATCCCCCACTAGTATAATTTTTTGTCTATTTTTTCATGAAACTGGCTTAAAACGTTCTCTAGGAATTTAGTTGCTCTAACTCTTGGTGCATACAGATTTAGTATTATTTCTACTTCATTATTTATGGAACCTTTTATCAAGATTTACTTTCCCTTCTTATCTATTTTAATAAGATTTATTTTTCTTTTTGCTTTATCTGAGATCAGAATTGCAACTCCTGCTTTAACTTCAGCTGAAGCACAATAAATTCTATTCTTGCCTTTTATCTTTACTCTATAGGTGTCTTCTGTGTCAAATGTGTTTCTTGTAAACAACATATTGTAGGATTCTATTTTTTAATCCACTCTGCTATTTGCTTCCATTTTATTGGAGAGTTCATCCCATTCATACCCACAATTATGATTAGCAGATCTGTTATTTCCCTCCATCCTATTTTCTCCCCTGTATATACCTTTGTTCTTTCTTTTAACCCTATCTTTAGTTCTATGTTTTTCCCCATCCCACCCACTACCTTAGCTCCTACAATCCTTTTCCTCTTTTCTTACCTTTTCCCCTAGTGTTTCTGCCCTCCTTTTAATCCTGTCCTTCCCTTTTCTTTCCTCTTTCTCCTATTACTTTATGGAGTTAGATAAATTTCTATACCCAACTTAATGATTAAGTCATTTCTTCTTAGAGGCAAAACTGATGAGATCAAGCTTCAGACAATGCTCATTCCCGTCTCCTTTACCCTTCAATTGAAATAGATCATTTTCACCTCTTCATGTGAACTCTTTGTCCCATTATATCTCCTCTTTCCTCTTTTTCCAGTACAGCCTTTTTCCCACTTCTTAATGTCTTTTCCTTTGATGTGATCACATCAGAGTCCATTCCCAACAATACTCTCAATTCATGTGATGGTCCCTCTCTCTGCCCCAGTGACAGATACACTTCTCAAGAGTTATAGATATTATTTTCCCATCTAGGGATATAAACTGAAAAATATGTATTTAAAAATATGTGTTTTGGGGGGGCAGCTAGGTGGCTCAGTGGTTAGGGCACCAAGGGAGGATCTGAGTTCAAATCTGGCCACAAACACTTAACACTTCCTGTGTAACCTTGGGCAAATCACTTAATCCCAATTGTCTCAGAAAAAAAAAAATGTATTTTTCCCCTGTTTACTTTCCATAATTCCTGTGTTTGTAGATTAAATTTTTGGTTTAGTTTTGTTGTTTTTAATAGAAATGATTGAAAGTCTCTTACTTTATTGAAGCTCCAGCTCCTCCCCGGAAAAATGATGCTGAGTCTTTCTGCACAGTTAATTCTTGGTTGTAACCCCAGGTCCTTTGCCTTCCAGAATATGGTATTCCAGGCATTCTGATCCTTTATTGTAGAAGCTGCCAGATTCTGCGTAATCCTGACTGCTGCTCCTTGATATTTGAATTGCTTTTGTCTGGTAACTTGCAGTATTTTTTTTTTTTTGAGATTATTGTTCTGGAGTTTCACAACAATATTCCTTGGGGTTTTCATTCTGGGATCTCTTTCTTAAGGTGATCAATGGATTCTTTCAATGAGTATTCCTCCTCTGAAATTTTTAGAATTTTTAGAACACTGGAGCAGTTTTCCTTAAGAACATCTTGAAGAATGCTTTCTAGGCTCTTTTTTTTTTTCATCATGACCTTCAGGCAGGCCAGTAATTTTAAAATTGTCTCTTCTGGATGTATTTTCCAAGTTGACTATTTTGCCATTGAGTTATTTCATATTTTCTTTGATTTTTTTCATTTTTTTTGTTTGTTTGATTTATTTTTGCTGTCCCTCAGAATCATTAGCTTCCATTTGTCTTGTTCTAGTTTTTAATGTGTGATTTTCTTTAGATAGCTTTTGTATCTATTTTTCCATTTTCATTCTTTAATTCTACTTTTTAAGGAATTGTTTTTTTTAGATAATTTTTTTTCATTTTCCAAAGTGTTAACTCTCTCATGCATACTTCTCATTGCCTTTCTCATTTTGTCTTCTACCTCTCTTACTTGTCTTTTAAAGTTTTTTTATGAGTTCTTTCAAGAAGTTTCTTTGGGGTTGAGATCAATTCATATCATTTTTTGAGATTTCTTCTATGGACATTTTCTCCTCATCTGCATTTGTGTTTTGGTCTTCTCTGTCACCATAGTAGCTTTCTATGGTCAGAGTTCTTTTCTGTTTCTTGCTCATTTTTTTTTTCATTTCCTTTTGGTATTTCCTCTGCTTTTACTTTTATTGTTGAGCTCTACTACTGTCCTAAGCTTCCTGTGTAGATCTGAGCTTTGGTTTTGAGCACAGGAGTCCTTGTGTTTACAGGGGGTAGATTTGCCTCCTCTTTTCTGGTTTCCCAGAGTTTCCCTTTTGAATTGGGACTGGAGGCTGCCCCACTGATTTGTTCCTCTACTGAGTCAGGACTGAAGGTCCTAGTTGTTGATATGCTGTGATTAATACCCTCTCATCAGTTTTCCCAGAGTCTATTTGAGCTGGGCTGAATGTCCTTTTCACCCCAGTGAGATTGATCTTTCTTGAAGTTTTTCCAGCCTATCTTGAGCTGGAGGGTGGTTTTATACCATCAGACTCCATTAAGATACTTGGTTTTATGTGGTTTTCAAGAGAAACTGGGAGAGCCCAAGCAGCTTCCTCACTTTACTCTGCCATCTGGGCTCCACCCCCAGAAGTCCATCAGAAAGCAGCATTCTTGCTACACCAATTTGTCCTGCTAGGATTAGATCAGGGGACATTGCCACTACCTGACCCAATTAACTCTGAAGGCTGACATATTCTAGCCCAAAGCACAAGGACTTCCATGTCCTTCAGTTTCTTAGGAACTAGTAAGTGCATTTATACCAAGAAAGAAATGAAAAGCAAATTATCTTCATTTATTAGCAACACATATGAAACCATATAAAATCAATTAACTTAGTATTTATGCCTATAATTAGAGTATATTTCCTCACTGCCAGGCTGTTACTTTGTACTGTCAATGAAGTGATCTCTAGAAAATTTTTTTCCTTGCATCCTTCTAAACCATTACTGTTGATCTATTATAACTTAGAACCTCAAAAGTCAAAGTTATTAGGATTTCATGTATATTAAGAATTCAGAGGAGAGTTTGGGATATACCCTGATGAGTACAATATACAGATTTTGTCATTTCTTGTGTTTGGTTAGAGACCTTTTTAAATCTCTCCTGGATCTGGACCATATTCCAAGGAGTGGATCTTGCTGGAGGGAAACAATGATCTTTAGATAAGGGAGATGAAATTATAATTTTACAAGATTATGCCCAATATCAACTAATGTCATGCCCTCTATTTCTATTATTCACAATCATCGAGAAAGTATAAATTTTATACTCACATTTTAATCCTCTTATTAGAACAGGCATAAAGAAAGCCTTATACTGAGTAGGTAAATATGTCTGCTGAATGAATTCAAGAACCCATTTGACCAATGTCTTTGAAGAGCACAAAAAATAGCTTAGAAGATGCAGCACCAGAGCTTTTGGAGCTTACAAATCAAAAATAGGCACTACAAGTGAAGACAAACCTATAGATAACCAAAGAACTCTGGGGGGGGAAAATTAATACATATAGAAGGGAGATCCAGGCTAATATGATTTTCTTGAGTAGGGAGATTGACACATATTCATGCTTTCAATTTCTGAGATTGAAATGAATGCTGACTAAAGAATTCTCAGCTCATGGAAATATAATTTACTGGTCTCCAAAAAGTTTTTTTATGAGGCTGATCAAATGATTCTAGCAAAGACTTTATTCGAAAATGAAGACAAACATTCTAATTTTAATGTTTGCCTTTTGAACTAGTGTCAGACCTGATCTACCTGATGAATGAATAGAACTTCCTGCCATCATAAGGTTAGAGCAAATCAAGGTTGCCAACATGAATCCTTTATTATTTGAAGTTCCTGTACATTGTCCCTATGCCTTTTGCCAACAGAATTACTAGGTTACCAAGATCATAACTGGAGGGATTGTAAACCTGATCAATGATTTTTAAGATGTAATGAGATGTAAATAACACCCTTCCACCTCTCCCTTCTGGTCAAATCAGTTTATCAGCTACTCGGGCTTGGGACACACAAGTTTCTCTAGAGAAATATAGCTAATAAAAAAGAAACTTAACGAGAAGGCCTTGTAGTTTGTAGCATCAAAAACCTGATTGATCAAGGAAATTATCCAAGATAGTTCTGAAGAACTGATGATGAAAAATGCTATCCACCTCCAGAGAGAGAACTGATGAACTCTGAGTGCAGATTAAAACATATTTTTTCACTTTTTTATTATTCTATTTTTCATGTTTGTTTGTTTTCACACGAATAATATGGAAATTGGCTATGCATCACTCCACATATGTAATTGAAATATTGCTTAACTTCTCAAGGAGTGGGAGGGACAGGAAATAGAAAATTTTAAACTCAAAATTTAGAAATTCAATTTTAAAATTAAAAAATATTTTAGGGAAATATTTAGTTATATATATGTATGTATGTATATGTATATGTATATATATATATATATATTTACACACATATATATGTATATCTAACTATATCTATATATCTTTTAAACCCAAAGCAAGAAATCTTGTAGTTATCTAGTCTTCTCTGTAACTATGGATAACAAAAGCCCAATGTCTTCTCCCTAACCATTTCACTTTGTAAATAATTGCAATTAAGAATTAGTACTTACTACTGGCTCCCCTTCTCAGAGGGTTTTACTATAGTACACTTTTGCAAAGGAAAAAAATGAAACTGCTATGAACAAGTTCAAAGTGTACCACTGATGACTCATTCGTGTTTTAACATTTCATGTTGGTTGTCTGTGAATTAGGAGCCTGTAAGAACATCTAGCTATACTTACTGCCTTCAATGATCTGCTGGGATGCTATGAGATTATATGTCAAAATAGACTATCTGTCCATACAGACTTAGCATTGGTCAATTAAGTGAACAATGATATCAAAACAGATGAATCAAGCAATAGCACTGCACATTTTATCTGAGCCATGTGGCATTCTTGGCACTCAGAAATAAGTTCGAATGAACCTACAAAAAAGTCATCTGTCATTCTAAATTCTTCTCCTCACAGATCCATTACTCTAATTGACCTCAGAAGTCAGTCTAATTCCCTCAGTTTATAGAGAAGGACACTGTAGCACAGGATATTTAAGTGACTTTATCCAAGGTCTGACATATGCTAAACATAAGGGATAGGATTTGAATACAAGTCTTTTAAATACAGACTCAATGATCAGTATCCTCCATGCCCTTTTCCCCACCCTTATTTACAATTTCCTAAAAAAATTATCACTTATTTTCATATATCCTACATTATTTGTTCCCCAGGTAACTTGTCTGAAACCTTCCATGATTCTTGGTTGACATGGGGTTAAGAACTACATCTCTAATTATAGGTCATTGATCCAGTTTTCTGCTGACATATGGATTGTGATGGATGAATTTGTGTGTGTGTGTGTGGATTTGACCATGGTAGCTGATTATTAGAAGAAAAAATATGATCTCATTTGAAAGAGAAGCACCATGTGTGAAGGCTCACCCCACCCAGCCTTGTTTCAGTGAAAAAGTATCAAGGCATTTCAAGCACAAACTTCATTTTCCTACTAACATCTGTCTCTTTTATTTTCAGTTCAAGGATGTGAACCTGCTGCTCTATCTCTACAGTGATAAGTTATAACTGAACTACTGCTGATCTCTCACGTTAATGAAACTTCACTTTATTTCTCTTAAAGAGGATATAGACAGGGCTATTGAATAGCAAATTTGACAAAACTGTGTCCCTATTTAGAGGGGAGAGTAAAATATAGTCCCACACAATAGCAGCAAGTCCTAGATGCTTAAACTTTTCCACAGTATTGCCCAGATGCCTGTAAATGTGGCCCAGATGCCTTAAAGATCTAACATAAGCAACAGGCCTGCCATAAAATTCATGGTATAACCTGAAAGGACAATGTTTGAAAGAAAAAGTACTGATTTAAATGGGAAGACAATATGGCATGTCTGGTATACAACCAAAGTAGAAACAAGCCTAAGAAAGAGATTTGTGGTCACACTCTCAGACCTTTTGCACCCATCTCTAATATATTATAAAACTGTGAGGGCCTCAGGATCAAATTGGATAATGGAAAGTGGTGGGAAGAAGTTTATTCATGTGAATAGCAATTTGACAAATGACAATAGAAAGGTAGCACATAAAATTTGTTTCTTCCCATATGTCATTCCTTCTTTTTCCTTTTTATCCCAGTATGTTCCTAAAATCTCTCTCCTACAACAATTTCTGATTCATTTACTTCCCAAAAAAATCATTTAAAACAAGTATATTCTGAAACTGGATTTCCATTGCTAGCTAAAACTTTATAGTCAAGTGTAAATTCTATATTGCAAATCTCAAATCCCGATCTCAAATGGACCACAAACATTTGCTAAGTACCCTATATGATGCAAGATCCAGGGCTGAAAGTAAAACTCTCCTTGACCTAAAGTTTATTTCCACTGGGGAAAGACTCAAAAGATAAAGAGGAATAAAAGTACAAGGCAAAAATAGAATGCTTTAAGATTTTAAATGATTTTTTCCTGACTTAGGTGAATTATATCCCAACTTACCGAATGAACTTGTAAATTTTGGAAATAATTCTTTGTGAGAAAGGAATTATCATTGATCATTTATGAAGTATGATGGAGATATATTTTTGATTATTTAGAGAGAATAGAAGTGAACATTGAAAGCCACCAAAGGACAGATCAACAATAATCAAAAAATAAATATAACAAAATTATAAAGACCAATTAGGAAATGACACCCCCAACATATCTTTTCATGAAGGTGAGAGGTCACATTTGCTACATATTATATACCTCCATATTTCTCAAAATGTCAATCAATTGCATTGCTTTTTCTCTCCTCTCTAAAAACATATCATTTAAATATGGGATATCTCCCTGGAATAGGAGGCAGAGTGATACATGGGGTAACTATTGTACTGTAATAAATGGAAAAATCAACAGAAACCATTTTTTAAAGTTTGTGTGTATATTTTTAAGAGTTGGAAAGGGTTTATCAAGAAAATATGTCAGTGGTCTTGCCTGGTATGTAGTGGTATCTCAGAGTTGTCTTAATTTGCATTGCTCTGATTAATAATGACTTGGAACATTTTTTCATATGGCTAGAAATAGTTTCAATTTCTTCATCTGAGAATTGTCTGTTCATATCCTTTGACCATTTATCAATTGGAGTATGGCTTGATTTCTTATAAATTAGAGTCAATTCTCTATATATTTTGGAAATGAGGCCTTTATCAGAACCTTTGACTGTAAAAATGTTTTCCCAGTTTATTGCTTCCCTTTTAATCTTGTCTGTATTAGTTTGATTTGTACAAAAACTTTTCAATTTCATATAATCAATTTTATATTTTGTGATCAATAGTGATCTCTAATTCTTCATTGGTCATAAATTCCTTCCTCTTCCACAGGTCCTGTGTTCCTCTAATTTATTTATAATCTCATTCTTTATGCCTAGGTCATGAACCCATTTTGAGCTTATCTTGATGTATGGTGTTAAGTGTGGGTCGATGCCTAGTTTCTGCCATACTAGTTTCCAATTTTCCCAGCAATTTTTGCCAAACAGTGAGTTCTTATCCCCAAAGCTGGGATCTTTGGGTTTGTCAAACACTAGATTATTAAAGTTATTGATTGTTTTGTCCTTTGAACCTAACCTATTACACTGATCAACTAGTCTATTTCTTAGCCAATACCAAATGGCTTTGGTAACTGCTGCTTTATAATATAATTTTAGATCTGGTACAGCTAAGCCACCTTCATTTGCTTTTTTTTTTTCATTAATTCCCTTGAAATTCTTGACCTTTTGTTTTTCCATATGAACTTTGTTGTTATTTTTTCTAGGTCATTAAAATAGTTTTTTGGAGTCTGGTATAGCACTAAATAAATAGATTACTTTAGGTAGTATTGTCATCTTTATTATATTTGCTCGCCCTATCCAAGAGCATTTAATATTTTTCCAATTGGTTAGATCTGACTTAATTTGTGTGGAAAGTGTTTTGTAGTTTTGCTCATATAATTTCTGATTTTCCCTTGGCAGATAGATTCCTAAATATTTTATATAATCAGTAGTTACTTTCAATGGAATTTTACTTTGTAACTCTAACTGTTGGATTTTATTAGTCTTATATATATAAGACTGCTAATGACTAATGTGGGTTTATTTTGTATCCTGTAACTTTGCTAAAGGTGTGGATTATTTTTAATAGCTTTTTAGTAGAATCTCTAAAGTTCTCTAAATATACCACCATATCATCAGCAAAGAGTGATAATTTGGTTTCCTCATTACCTACTCTAATTCCCTTAATATCTTTCTCAACTCTTATTGCCGAGGCTAGCATTTCTAATACAACATTGAATGGTAATGGTGATAGTGGGCAACCTTGTTTTACTCCTGATCTTATTGGGAATGGTTCCAGTTTATCCCCATTACATATGATGTTTACGAATGGTTTTAAATAGATGCTACTGATTAGTTTAAGGAAAAGTTCATTTAAAGAATTTTACTTTCAAGAATCAATTGTTCTTTTTAAAAATTTAAGCCAATAGTAATCATTATCTATAATAAAGATAAACTTGAAGCTTTCCCCATATGATCAAGGATGAAGCCTGAATATCCATTATTACCATTATTATGCAAGATTTTACTAAAATACTAGGTATAGCCATAAGAAAAGAAAAAAGAATACAAAGAAATAGGCAATGAGGAAACCAAACTATCATTTTTTTTTAGATGATATAATGGAATAGTTAGAAAATTGACTAAAAAAACTAATTGAAGCAATTAACAGCTTCAGAAAAATAGCAGCCTATAAAATAAACCCACATAAATCAACATTTCTATAAACTTCCAACAAAAACCATCAAGATGAAATAGAGAAATTCTATTTCAAATAAGTATGGACAATGTAAGATAGTTAGTAATCTACCTTCCAAGGAAAATCCAAGAAATACATGAACAAAATTATAAAACACTTTTTTCACATAAATAAGACAGATCAAAACAAATGGAAAACTATTAGTTGCTCATGATATATTAAGACAATATAATAAACAAGAACAAAAAATAAAATAAAATTCTACATAAATTATTTTAGCAAATTAATGTCATATTAATCAAGCTAACACAGAATTATTTTGTAGTAGTAGAAAATAATACTAACAAAGTACATCTGTAAGAGCAAAAGGTCAAGAATAGTCAGGGAATCAGTAGGAAAACATATTAAAGAAAGGAGTGTAGCAATTCCAGATTTCAAACTATACTACAAAGGGGTAATCATCAAAACAATCTGGAACTATTTAAGAAATAGAGTGATGAATCAGTAGAGTATATTAGGTACACAGTGCACAATGGTAAAAGACCATTGCAATCAAGTGTTTAATAAACACAAAGATTACGGTTCTGGGTATAACAACTCAACATTTAAAAAAAATGTTGGGAAAACTAGAATAGAGCTTGGCAGAAACTAGGTCTAGACCCTCTCATACTGAATATCAAGATGGGGCCAAAATTTATATATGATTTAGACATTAAAAGTGATATCATAAATAAAATAGGGGGACACTGAAAATGTATTATGGATGAGGGAAGACATTATGACTGAACAAGAGCTAGAGGAGTTTATAGGAAATTAAATACATAATGTTTATCACAAAAAATTAAAAAGCTTTTTGCTCTGTGATTCAACATTCTCATTGCTGGGTCTATATCACAAAGAGATTATGGAAAGTGGAAGGGGATGCACATATGCAAAAAATCTTTGTGATAGCTCTTTTTGTAGTGTCAGGAAACTGGAAGTTCAGTGAATGCCCACAGGTTTGGGAACGGCTGAATAAGCTCTAATATATTAATATAATGGAATATTATTGTTCTATGGGAAGTAACGGGCAAGCTGATTTCAGAAAAGCCTACTAAGACTTATATAGACTGATGCTGAGTGCAATGAACAGGATCAAGAGAATATTGTATACAGTAACAACAAGATTATGTAATGATCAATAGTGATGGCTTGGCTCTTCTCAACAATGCAGTGATTCAAGAAAATTCTAACAGACTTGGGATAAAAAATGCCAATGGCATCTAAAAAGAAAACTATGGAAACTGAATGTGAACCAAAGTACAACATTTTTACTTTTTTGTTTATTTTTTCTCATGTTTTTATTCCTTTTGGTCTTATTTTTCTTGCACAGCATGACAAATATAAAATATGTTTAAAAGGATTGTACATATTTAACATATATCATTGCTTGCTATTTTGAGGAAGGGGAGATAAGAGAAGGAAGAAGAAAAATTTGAAACACAAAGTCTTACAAAATGAATGTTGAAAATTATCTTTACATGCATTTGCAAAAAAAAATGCTATTAAATTTAGTCAATGTAGTCAATATAGTCAAATGATAAGGAAAATAGAATCCTGGAAAAATGCAACAAGTTCCTCTAACAAAGATTTTATTTCTTAAACATATAGGGAACTGAACAAATTTATAAAAATAAGAGCCTTTCCTCACTTGATAAATTTTCAAAGGACATGAATAGTAAGTTTTCAGAGGAAATCAAAGTTATTAATAGTTACATGGAAAAATGCCCTAAATTACTAATGATTAAAGAAATGTAAATAAAAGCAACTCTAAGATACCAACTCAAACCAAATTAGACTGGCTAATATGACAGAAAAAAGAAAATGACAAATGTTGATTGGAATGTGGAAAACCTGTGACAATAATAAACTGCATTTTTGAGAAAAAATTGAAACTATGCCCAAAGTGCAATAAACTATATTATAAATCCAGTAATATCAGCACTAAGTATGAATTTCAAAGATATCAAAGAAAAAGTAAAAAAAAAAAAAAGATCTACATGTGTAAAAATATTTAAAGCAGCTCTTTGGGGGGATGGCAAAGAAAAGGAATTCAAAGGAATGTTCATCAACTGGGGAATGATTGAACAAGTTGTGATATATGATTGTGATAAAATGTTTCTGTATGATAGGAAATAACAGAATGGTTTTAGAAAGACTTGGAAAGACTTATATGAACTGATGGAAAGTGAAGTTAGCAGTACCAGGACAATATCATATAGAGCCATATTGTAAGGATGGTCAACTGTGAAAGACTTAACTACTCTCATCAAGGCATTGAACCCAGATAATTCCAAAAGACTTATGATGAAAAATGATATACATTCAGATCTGGTGAACACTGAAAACAATTTTAAGCATACATTTTTACTTTCTTCATATTTATTACTTGCTATTGCTTTATTTTGCTTGTATTTTCTTTTGCAACAAAGTTAATATTGAAATGTTTTCAATTATTTCACATGTGTAATCAAAATCAAAGGACTTTCCTTCTCAAGGAAGAGGAGGAGTGAGAAGGAGAAAAATAATTTAAAATTTAAAAATAATGTTTAAATTATTTTACATGTAATTGGGAAATACTCATCAAATATTTTAAAAAGATATTCTGCTTTCTTATCTCTTATCTGTTATGATAAATAAAGAATTAAAGTTTGGGACCCTCCAAACGGCAATAGAAATATCTCTATGGTGAATATGAACAGATTACAATGCACTGGAAATTAAAATTAGATTGAGAAAAATTTGCTGACAATGACTTGAGAGAAATGAGTGACCAAGAAGCAAAGCAACAGTGAGGGTTAATCTGTGTACAATTTATATAAATGTCAAGATATTTAGAAAAAATACTCAGAACTACAACCAAATGTCCTGTAACCAATTTACAAAACAAACTGCCCAAGTTGTATTGACAAATAAGCGAGGATTAATTATTATTTCTGTTATTAGAGGGAATTGCTAGATTATTAAAGTCAAAAATCTATCTAAGTAATCAATCGATCAATAAGCATTATTAAGTTCTGATTATTCCAGGTACTGGATTTAAAAATGTAAGCTAAGATTTAAAAATACAAACACCAAAATGAAGAAGTCATTGACCTGAAAGGGTTTATATTTTAATGAAAAACATTCCATATCATTTATTGTCTATAGAACTGCCTACTTCTAGGACTGTTGAAATACATACTTTATTTAAGCCAATATATATCTATATCTAAATAAAATCCAATGCTTCATTTATTATAAGGTCAAATTATAAATGTTAAAGACTTGAATGGATTCTCTCCTATCACCAATAGACATAAGTAGTAAATATAAAATAATATCTATATTCAAAAATAAAGAAATTGGTCTTAGTTCATCTAAAAAAATGATCTGAAGGTTTTTAATAGACCACTAGCTCAGTACAAAGCAACTATGTGCTATCAGTACCAAAAATGTTAAACTTGCTTAGTATAAATTAACAAAAGTATAGTACTCTAAAAGGGTAGAAATTATGGTCCTCAAATGCTCAAAATTAGCCACACCACATCTGGAGCATTGTTATCAGTTCTAGGTTTTGCAAATGGGATGAAGAGAGAATATGGTTTATGTGGGGAAGAGGGAGAAGACATGATTCCCATGTCAAAAGGAAATGAAAGGGGATAACTAAGCTTTCTGGATTTCTATCCCTGCTATCAAAATGTTAAAGCTTTCCACTACCTTGTAATATAAATAAAAATAAACATATAGATATATAGCTATTATATATGTATGTATAAATAAATAAATAGATAGATAAAACATGTATAATATATGTATGGATCTCCTCTGTTGGACTATAATCCTTTTGAGGGCAGGAATCGTTTCATTCTTCCTTTG
The DNA here is from genome assembly GCF_016432865.1 of Antechinus flavipes. Taxonomy (NCBI): domain Eukaryota; kingdom Metazoa; phylum Chordata; class Mammalia; order Dasyuromorphia; family Dasyuridae; genus Antechinus; species Antechinus flavipes. Next base: position 216,482,216 of record NC_067399.1, on the reverse strand, counting down.
TATCTCCTGTATTTGTCCTTATTAAGCATTTATTGAATTGAATCCATTGAATTATGAGTCATTAAATAAATGAAAGCTTGCATGAAAAACATACTAACCACTCAACATATTCCAAGCACTCACAATGTCCTCAGATGCTTTAGTTATATGAATTTGGGCAAGTCATTTAATCCCATTTGCCTCAGTTTCCTCATCTTTAGCATGAATTGGAGAAGGAAATGGCAGTATTGTTGCCAAGAAAAACCCATATGCAGTGAGAGATTTGGACATAAACAACATGACTGGAAAAACCACAATATTCTAAGCACTTTAAGTGTTGATAACATCAATACAGAAGTGAGGTATAATCTGTCATCAACAATCTTACATGGTAATAGAGATCAATTAATTTTAGTAATCAATCAAAAGAAATAATAGAGTATAGTAGTAGCAAGAAAAGAGATCGTTGCCTGGGAAGTGATTCAAATGGTGAATTGACACAATGGATAGTCCATGGACAAGTCCTTTTAGGGCTAATTGTACTTAAAATTCTCAGAATGTAACATATTCCAGAATTATATAAAATGATACAATATACATACATATATACATATAAGGGGAAGGGGAGAGAGCGAAAAAGGAGGGAGAGAGGGAGGGAGAGAAAGAGAGAGAAGAGACAGAACTATAGAGATACACATATATATATCATTTTAATTAGATATTGCTCATATCTTTTTTTAAGGATAAAACTTTATCCTGTGATATGTATGTAAGTATGAGGATTTAAAAATTGCAGTCAGAAAAAGAGAACCAATTTTCATCAAAGTGTAGCATATTCTATGGAATAACCTCTGTGCACCTGCATCATCACCTTGTATTTAAAGTATTTTGGTGGAGTTGTGCAATCAATAGTTAAAAATTAGGTTTCTGAATAATATCTACATAGCATATAATAAAAATAACCTTGCAATAAGTTATCTGCAAATGACAGTGCCAGACAAATGAAAAAGTCTCTGTGTGCTTTATTTATCTCTTGGGAAGAAGGAAATGTAAGAGTATTTTCTGCTATCACAAAAGCTTAATGTAGTGTCAGAGCTGAGCATCGCTAGTCTGCTATAAGATATTATTATGAGATATTTTTGCAACCCTTATTAGGATTTCCTATGTAGAATTAACAATATAGCATCTAATTCAGGGTCTAAACAATGAAAAGTGGTTCACTTTTTATTTTCCCTCATGTGCCCAGTTAAGTGTTTTTGTTTCTTTTTGTGTTTGTTTTAGTTTATTTTCCCAAGGGTTCTAGGTCAGTGAATTCTTCTTTAGAGGTTTTAAAAAGGTTTTTCTCTTAGGTGCTAGAGACATACAGACAAAAACAAGTTCATGCCTACACAGAGCTTATATTCAATACAAAAGGTGTAAGGTACAAAATATATGCAAAGTAATACAAAGGAATTTCAAACAGAAGAGAGCAGCAGTAACTGGAGAAAGTGTATTGAATCAGAAGGCATCATGTAAGAGGTATCAGGTATTGCCTGAACTCTGCTTTTGATAATAAATGTGAAACCTAGAAAGCTGAAATGATTTCTTCCAAAGTTACATAGATTCTAGAATTACAATATAGGTCTTCTGAATCTAAACTTATCACCCTTCTAATGTATCATGTTAACTCTAAGAAAAAAAATCAAAATTAGGAAGTTGGCTTGAGGGGAGACTGTTTTGCACATGAAGAAAACCATTTTTACAAAATTGTACAGGTCACAGAAAGATAGCAAGGGTTACAATGGATAAAGTGCCATGTCTAGAACAATGAGGATTCATCTTTCCTGACTTATATTCTGGCCTCAGACAATTACTAGCTGTGTGACCCTGGAATATTCACTCAACCATTTTGCCTTAATTTTTTAATCTGTAAAAAACTGGAGAAGGAATTGGCAAACCATTTCAGAATCATTGACCAGAAAACCCCCCAAAAAGATCATGAAGAGTTAGAAACAGTTGAACAACAACACAGATCAGAAGGAGTTCTTTACAAGACTCTTTCCTTCTTTTGCCAATTAAAAAAAAATTAAGAAATCATATGCTAAAGTTACTGTGGACAAAAAGACTATATGCTTTCTCCAAGAATGCTCTAATGTCAGGAGACTCAGGAAAGCATGGGAAATTAGTAGAAAGTACAGCTGGCTGGATTCCAGGCTTTCTGGATCAAAAGTGAAATGATATCATTAATGAGAAGAACACCCTCTTTTCTGAAAGTAATTTTTATGTTACAAGACTTATTCCCTCTTTCTTGGTCCTTGATAGAAAAATAATCATTGTTCACAACGAACCATACAATGTCACATGAATATATATATATATATATATGTTATATATATATATATATATAAATTTTAATTACTTATGAAAAACATATATCGATTTTCATGTCAATGTTTAACCAGTTTTTGTTTTCTGATTATCTGTCTCACCCAAATACAAATTTATATTTCTTGAAGTGAGGAGAGGAGGATTCTTGTATTCTTTTTATACTACTTTTTCTTATATTCCTATTTTTCAAATAGGGATACTAATGACTTCTTTTGGGATGAAAATAGACTGAGGCACATAGGGGGGTAGGGTTCATCTCTTCCCAATTTACTTGGTATCAGAATTGGAGAGAGGACAAGTTAGAAGACAATTTGTATTTGGGAAAGACAATCCCAGAAATCCCATTATCTAATCAGCTTCCATACTCAGGATATTGTACCTTTTATGCCCCAAACCTCTCACCATTACTTACTACTATGATGGAACTACTGGGTCACATTCATATGTTCTTTGTATTAATTCCCTGATGAGACATTAAAGGTAAAATGTATATTATATTACACTTTAAGGTTTGCAGAATTCGTAATAATTTTCCATTTAACCTTAAAAGATAGGTATTATTATTATTGTCTCTATTTTATAGATGAAGAAATTGAGGTGGATAGAGATTAAGTGACTTACCTAAGAGCATACAGCTTAAGTAGGTAAGGTTTTCCTGACTCTACATTCAGCACTCTATCCACTACACCAATCAGGTGTCTCCAGGAGACTATTTGAGACATTCAGGTTTGTAAATTTACAAATGTCTATGTAGTCTTCTAAAATAATAACAGTATGGTTTTAAAAAGCCATTTTAGGAAGGACCCTTTAAGAAGAAGTTTCATGATGTAGTCTATTCATAGTATTTCAGCAAGCAAATCTGCATCATAGCCATATACATTACTCCAGGGAGACACCCCTTTAAATCTTCTTACCTGATTCTGGTTCCCTGAAGTCTAGATCAAGGCAACAAGCTCCTATTTCATTTATAGGTGAAATAGAAAACCCAAGTACTTCAAAAAGTTAGTATAAGATGACCTTCAAAATCAAAGAACATTACAATTCTATAATTTAGTTTCTGAATTTTACCTTAGAGAGCATGGGTTTTAAATTTTAGGTCTTTTTTTTTTAAATTAGAATCTTGCCTTTCCAGTTTACCCTAAAGTCATCAGAACTTGAGGGCTTATTTTCTGCCATAGCACTAGCAAGTCCCAATCTTTTAACTAGCCAATGATTTCCTTGTTTGAGAAATATGTTGAGGAAAAGGAAAATGTCCCCTAGCATGTAAATGAATTACCCAAGTGATGCTAAAACAGTTATCTATGTGTGCTACTGCTTATTAAATGAAATCTATCAGGCAAAATTTTTGGCTTTCAGAAAAAAAGGAAAGATTATGGAAATTACCTCTCAGCACCTGATATCTCATTGTGGAGAAAAGATAAGCTTCCTTCTTCAAAAAAAAAAAAAAGAAAAGAAAAAGAAAACACCCCAAACCTCTAAAGTATACTAATCAAAGTGTTCTAACCTATCTTGTTATATAAACAACTTTGAGATAGGACATAGAGAAAGTCCTTTAAACTGTTCCCTATAAGCAAGGGATTATAAAAGGAAATATGTATATTGATCTAGAGATCAACACAATCTGAATTTAAGGATGCAGTGATATATAACATATCTTCCCTATGAACCATCAAAGAAAAATTGCTTTTGCTGTGATCATTTTAATCTCAGCAGTTTATTTCCATTTTATAAATTAAACTGAAAATTGCCATTAACTTTTTATTAGAAAACATGAATTTATATTTATTAGCTTTATGTGACTATGGTATGTATACACACATAAACACAAAATGAACTTATTGGGGAAATGTATCCTTGGAAAAGAAAGATGTACAGAAGTACATCCAATTACATAATGGGAAAGGAATGTATTCCTTGAGTCATCCTGACAATTCAACATTTCAAGAATATTAATGGAGCACATAGGTGGCCAATTATTGTTTACTCTCTCTGTTTTATTTATTTTTATTGGTAAATTCTTTGTTCATCCCTTACAAATTGTCTCTAAAGCTACTTTCTTGGAATGTATTGTATCCATCTCTCACCTATCATATGTTTCTCCTTTGTCCTTTGAGTGATCCTCAACTTATACTTTTGTGACCATAGCATTTCAGGGTTCACAACCATGTATCACCAAAAAGCCTTTCCTTACCAATGTCACACTCCTATAGTTTTTTAGGTTGTTAAAAACTTTTCTCTTTAACTTGGTTGTACCATAATAATAATCCAGGGAAGTGATAGAATCATACCTATTTTATAGATAAGGAAAATAGAAAATAAAATTCAGAGAAATTAAGTGACTTGCTCTGTGTTTAACAAGCAGGAACTTTCTGAGTTATGTATCTAAGCAAGGTCTTCCTGATTTTTAATGACACTGTCATTTCCCTTCTCAATTAATTGAGGAGGCCCTTTAATATAAGGATTATAGGCAAATAAAGACAAAAATCACATGTAATGACTGGATTTAATTCATATCAGTGAGGAAATATCAACACAAAAAAGTAACTGCCTTCATATTAATAAGAAGTTTGATTAATTAACCTTTAAATAATTTGTCTTTGGATCAATGTACTGTCTCACTAATAAAGCATACCTCCATGGTTCAAACATGAGTGAATATAAGGAATGGACTTTGCTTTTTGTTTTATAGCTTCTAGCTGCAGCTAACTTTTCAAGAATAGCTTTGCACAGTAGTGTGAAGAAAGACTCTATAGGAGTTGAGTTCTAAATACTTTTTCATGATGTATTTAACCAATCCTATTTTTAAAACATATCTTTTTAGAGTGTCAGCAGGGGCAGACCCAACTCAGTGGTAGTCTTCACAATTCTGTCAGAAAATTGCAATTTCATCAGAACAACGTCTAATAGCACAGTTGGTCCCATATTCGTGGTGTGTGAAAATATTCTCAGCTAGGTCTGCCTGACAAGTTATGCTAACTTTTATGCAGTCTTAATATTCCCAGCTCCATATTTGTTCTAAGGTGTCATTATATTTGTAATGTTGGCTATGATAAATTGTTTTCTCCTTCAACTTATTTTCAAGTATGTAAAGAAGACAAGCTTTATTTAGATTAGAAACAACAGAGAAAGAAAGAAATAGTCTCCAGTCTTCAGGAGAGAGTAGGTTTCATCTCAATGAAAGTCTTTAAATGGTTGTTGTTGTCAGAGAGTTCTGATCAAGTATAATTTGCCGTAAATGGCCTTTCAATTTCCTCCTTATTCTGTTTTTTTAAAAATAATTTTGAAGCTATGGCTTTTAAGTTGCATATTCCCCTATAAATACAAAGAAGGAAAAAATTTTAGTATGTTGAAGCTGCATAAGAAATACCAGAAAAAGAAAGAAAGAAAGAAAGAAGGGAGATAGGAAGGAAGAAAGGAAGGAAGGAAGATAGGAAGAAAGAAAGAAAGAGAGAGAGAGAAAGGAAGGAAGGAAAGAAAGAAGGAAGGAAGATAGGAAGAAAGAAAGAAAGAAAGAAAGAAAGAAAGAAAGAAAGAAAAGAAAAGAAAGAAAGAAAGAAAGAAAGAAAGAAAGAAGGAAAGACAGGAGGGAGGAAGGAAGGATGGGAGGGAGGAAGGGAGGGATGAGGAGAAAGAAAGTAGAAAGAAAAGAAAAGAAGAGAAGAAAAGAAAAAAGAAGAGCCCTGCCTCATTATTCAGATGTACCATAATTCTCTGTTTCAAAGTTTCAAAGAAACTCATTTTAAATTCCAAGGGGTGTGTGTGTGTGTGTGTGTGTGTGTGTGTGTGTGTTTGCTTTCAGATTCTTAACCTCATTGTCACCCCTGACTCCTCCTCCCTTGCCTCCTATATCCAGATGTCAAGACTTATTGATTCTAAATACTTCCCCTATATTTCTGTCATTTGTGCCCCTTCTTTCCATTCACGTAACCATTATTCTAACTCAAATAATCATCACCTCAAATCTAGACTATTGACCCTAGACCCTTGACTGGCCTTCTTCCAGTAACTCTCTCCTCTGCAATCTGTCTTCTACATCGGCAAATGAATATTCCTAAAACAAAGATCTGACTATGTCAATTTTCTCCCAAACATATTTGCTGTTTCTCCATTATAACAACAAACACACAAGATTTAAAATCTCCATTATATAACCTCAAGCTTTTTTTTTTCTCCCCATCAATATAAAGACCATTAACTAGTTCACTACTTAACCAGGTGAAATTAACCTATTAATTGTTTTCCATGCTTATCTCCATGTCTTTGTGTCCCTATATCTGAAATGTATTTTTCTCATGTCTACCTTTTATAATGCCAAATTTCTCCTAGGAACAATGAATATTGCTCAACTGGTCATGTCTCTCCATTCACTATTTTGTGAATTCCTCTACTTATGAGAAAGTTAGATCTTACACAGCCACTTAATTATTTATTTCCTACTCTTGAAGCAATCAAAGAAAAAGAAATTTTGATGAACTTGTAAAAGAACTCAGAGAGATTCTGACCATGTAGTCCTGACTCACAGAAAAGGTGAATTGAGACAGAATGGAGAAAGTAAATAACTCATCAGTTACTCTATAGTAGATCTTTACAATGTGATTTCATTATTTGGTTTGAAGTGAATCACCAAATCAATACATATAACTACATTTATAAAGAAGTACAGAATACCCCAGTGTCAGGAAGAAATGATTTGTTTTGTTTTGTTTTGTTTGGATTGTCCTGTCATTCTCTGACTCCCTACCAATGGATTTGTAGAATGCTAAATAAACTGTTAGATTTGGCGAGGACCCTCAGGGTTACCTACTCTACTATTCCTATTTCATAAACATTAAACCAATATCAAGAGAGATGATTCAAATTGCTCAGTCACATGGCCAAAAAGTGATGGAACTCAGGTATTTTGACTCTAAGGACATTATTCTTTGCTTTACTCCTTGAATTCAATGACAATTTCTGAATATTTTCTAATTTGTTCCATGTGCCTGCACTCCAGAGAATTATCCACTAAACTTTGGTAAAATCTGAGGAACTTCATGTTTTCAGTTATGTGACAGTTTAATGATTATTTTCATAGTAGTTCTCCAAAAGTCCAACAATCACTTGTTTTTCACATATATAGAATCTTCATTCTCTTGAGGTAATCATTCTTTCCCCACAGTCACTTTTAAAATTCAGTAAGTTTGTCAGTAAACATTGAACTCTGTTGCCAAGATAAGGGTTTCATAATGTTACATATTCCTACCTATGTAATGGGAAAGGACATTTTTGAGGACCTAGTATCACTGCTGGAAGAACCTAATAGCAGCACTGTGGTGTGTAAGATGCAAAATTCATGCTAGTTTAAGAGGACAGGCCACTTTTCAAAATCCTTACTTGAATATTCGCCTTCTGATGGTGCACTTAGTGGAAGTTAAGCTTTGCAGCTAGCTATTTTCCTGGCACTGGCAAAACTAGGACAGTTCTCACTTTGTTTCTGTTAATGAAGGTATAGATTTATGTTACAGCCCTGAGCTATTACACTGGAATGATGACAAGATTTTTCTCTGCCTAAATAAAGAGCATCATAAAATGTTGCTGCTGCCATTTGTTATTGATTTTCTCTGTTCTTCTTTTTAGATTCCCAGGAAAACTCAGTGCATGAGGAACCCTGTCCTGGTCAGCATTTTAATCAATGATATGAATTTCACCATGATGTGTTACTTGTCAAAGAGGCAGATTACATAAAATTCAGAGGGAAAGTTAATATATTGGATGGAAAATTGAAATACAAAAGGGACATAAACTATGATGGACCAAAATTAACATAAAATAATTGAGTATTAATATCAAGTCATTCATTTAGGTTAGAAAATCAAAAGCAAAGGTCTTAGGGAGGTATAGTTAAACAATAGTTCCAATAAAAGATCTCATAATTTTAGTATACTACATTTCCAATTGGAGTGAATAGTGTGACAAGGCAACCAAAGAGAATAGTGGATTTAGATGTTCAATTTTAGAAGCATACTAAGCAGAACAAGAGGAGTTAAAATTCTGTAGGTGTTGGCCCTGTGAAGATGACATATGGAATAACAGGAACAACAATAACTTTTATCATTATTATCATTTCCAATTATTATAACAAAAACATATAATGAGTGGGGAAATACATTGGTAATTAAAAAAAAAAAACTTTTCTTTTTTCAATTTTCTGTTTATGAGAAAAGGAAACAAATGCAGATTGTGCAATGAATGGTGAAAATTATATGACATACTAATGAAGGTTGCAAACACTTAGAATCTACCATATAATTAAAAAGACATATTCAGGAGCTGATTCATACACCACAAATTCAGTATCCTTATAAACTAGTAAAACAAAAATCCCTGAACAACAAGTAATACCTCTATATATCTTTGAGAATTCAACAAATTAATTGTATCCTTTATAGAATACTATAACAGAAAGAATTATTGCCCACAACTAACATTGATTCATCAAAATATAAGAACTCATGTAATAGATGTTGCTATATTAAATTTGGTATTATCTACAAACTATCTGGCAACTCTTTGAAAATATAGAAACCTAAAGAAAAATATTAAATTTCTGCAGAAAAGGTATGAGATATGTCATCTTTGCATGCTATCTGTTACTGGATTTGTCCCAAAGGTGTAAGTCAACAGCATTTATAGCATTTAGTATGTGCCAGGCACTCCACTAATCATTAATGATACAATAAAAGGGGAAAGATAGAGTTCTTACCCTCAATAAGCTTGCATTATAATGGAGAAGACAACACCTGTAAACAATTGTGAACATATGAGATATATAAGAAGGCAAATGGAAGGTAATACTGAAGAAAAGGAATAAACGTTGGGTAAGGAAAGGATGCAGGAGGTGAGGAAGGACAAAAGTCCACAGAAGGTGCAATTTACAGTAAGTCTTAAGATATCCAGGAAAGTCAAGAAGCACAAGTATAAAGAGGAGCATTTCAGGCATACTATTCAGTGAAAATAGAATTAGGCAATGATGTATTATGTTGTCATGTGGGAGATATACCAAGAATAATATTGATAGATCATAGAAAAAATGGAGCCAAGAAAAATTTAAGAAAACTAGAAAAGTAAGAAGATGCAAGCTATGAAGAGATTTAAGGACCAGAAATTTTTACATTTGATCCTATAAGTAATAAAGTAGCTACTGGTAGCTATTTCGTAGGAGATCATCTGATCTCACAAACTCATTAAGAAAATCCCATTTTCAGCTAAGAAAATGGATAGGAGTGGGGAGAGCAAAGGTAGGGAGACCAAGGAAGTAGCTAAGTGACATAATGAGAAAAAAAAATGCTGAACCATGAATCAGGAAAACCTGACTTCAAATCTGGCATGAGACGCTTATCATGTTCTTAGATAAGTCACTGAACTTCAGTTTCCTTAATTGTAAAAATGGAATTAAAATATTGATGTAAGGATCAAATGAAATAATCTTTATAAAATCCTTTGCAGAGTGCCTGGCACTCTGTAAATACTTAATAAATGCTCTTTCCTTTTCTTTCTTCATCTCCATTCCCTAAAGATGCAAGTGATATTGATGAAATGAATCAGGTCCAAATGATAATAAGAAAACTTGAAATCATGGTCTGCAAAGAATAGTTGAAGCATCTGGGAATGCTTATTGGAGAAGGACTATTGCTGTCTTGAAAAATTTGCATAACTGTCATGAAGAATTACATATTCTATTTGGCTACAGATAACTGGATTTGGATGAATAGGTTGAAGTCATAGGGAAACAGATTTTTGGAAACAAAAAATTATGTATTGATTAGAGATCCAGAAATGAAATAGGCTTCTTTATAAGGTTGTCTGTAAAGAGGCAGACATTAGAAAGGTTGATATCACTCATTTTGAAAAAAAGAATTCTTGCTTTGGTTGGGAGATTTCATTAGATGAACTTAAATATACATTTAAATGATAAGATATTTTATTTTTGTGAGAGAATAGATCTAGGTTTTCTCATATATGTAAAGAGCTCATGCCTTTCATAACTTCCTTATTTGTAAAACAAATCAAACAATATAAGAATTAATTCTGTCTTAAGCACACATAGATAAATAGATGATGGGAAATAACTTTGAGACTCTTGATAAACTATCTTATTATAATCATAATACAATTGTTTTAAAACAATAGGGTAATAATAATAACTGACATTTATATTGTTCTTTAAGGCATGTTCTGTACATTATCTCACTGGAATTTCACAACACTTTATGACATAGGTATTATAGATTTTATGTTTCCCATTTTAAGAGTGAGCAAAGTGAAGTGTGGATAAATTAAGTAAATGAATGAAAGGATAAGTAAATGAATGTAAAGAAAGATATTTAATTATTGAGCACTTTATGCCAAGTATTGAGCAAAACACTGAAGATACAAATAAAAAAAAATGAGGCTAGTCTCTTTTATAGTAGAGTGGTAACTTGAAAAGAGAAGAATTCACAAAAAATTGTGAATTGATCAATGGGATAATTAATTAACATATATTTCCTCTAAAGAATTTTAAAACTAATTTGATTACTGTGCCCAGAGCAGAACATAGAATGTAGGGACTAAAGGGAATGTAAAATTGTGGAAGATCAAATTGCAAAATTCCCACTGTAGAAAACATGATGAGATGTGATATATGGTCTTGTTGGGAGTTGACTAGATAGAGTGGGCTAGGCAAGTTTGCATTTATTTGCTCTCCCATCATGACAGTTCAGTCCCAAGAATTTCAAACTACCTTCCAGCACTGGAAGCATGATTTCTGAAACTTCAAAATATAAAGACTTAATTTTTATCATACAGCTTAATAAATATTAAGTAATTTTTGAACTCAGTCTTTCTGACTTCAGTGCCAAAGCATCAACTGTTTGTTAAACCATAACCTAAGGCAGAGGAGTTAAAGGTGTCAAATGGGGCCCACAATACTCTAGAAAGGTCCTAACCACATTCAAATGAAATTGATAAATGTTTAACAAAATCAATAAAAATAAAATAAGACATAGATAATATAACATTTTAAAACAAAGTCAATAAACAATACTTTATGTATAGATTAATTGTCCCAATTTCTTTTTGAGTTTGATACCATTGCTTTAAAGCATATATTTTAATATTGGATTCATGATTTTCTAAAAAAAAATTTTTGATTTACGCTATATCAATGTAACTATTTTCCTTTGTGACTGATTTTATTTTATGTATTTAAAAACATTATCCTTGAAACATAAAGATTCAGATCTCCTAATATGGGCCACTTCAATTTTAATGTTTTATTCTTTGTGTTATACTAAGTGTAATAGAAAGTAGATGTGTTTGTAATCATATTTCTAAAGCATATTCATTGGAAACAGCATAAACATTCTCTGTATAGAATAGAAATTCTAAGTTTGTTTCTGAAGTATTTGTGTTGATGAGGATTTTTAAAAATTATATTTTCATGATTTTGAGTTAGGAGATGGCTTTGTCTACTAGACCAAGTACAAAATCAGCAAGGTTGCCAAATTCCAGTTATAAGAATGATTTCAGAATGTCATTTACCTCATTTAACCTGAGCATCAGGCCTCAGTTTCACCAGCTGCACTAACAGATAGAGAAGCTTCAATGCAACGTGAAATTCTGAGCACATTCTGAGTGCCAAAAGAACTGTCAGATAATGATGTTTTGGCTCACCAGTCCAGACAAGAGGCTGAATCCAAATCCCAAGTCACTCATAATAAAAGATGCATCAAAATACCAGCTATATATCCACTTATTTCTTGAGTCATTTGTCTCTGTTTCTGTATTTTCAAAAAAAAATTGGCATTTGTACTAATGGAAGACTTGATAAATGGTCCATTTTCAGGTGTTAGCTGACAATAACCTAGTCAACCAATAAGTGGTCTCACTTTGAGCCTGCCTAAAGATACAGGGATCATTGTCGAGAATAAAATGTTCTGGGTCATGGAGATAAAAGTGGTTCTTTCTTATATAATATCTAATAGCAATGGAAAGCCTGTTAGTGCTTCTAGTAGCATATAAAAGGGAAGAAGTCACAATATTAATTCAGTCCTCCCAGTCAATTGGTGAAACATGGAGAATATTTACCATCAGGATCAGGAGACCTGAGTTTATATCACTTAGCTTTGTGACTGATTATAGATTAGCTGCTTAGTTTACAGAGCCTCAGTTTCCCTATATGCAAAAGTCATAATAATATTTACACAATTGTGAAATCTTAAGATACCACAGATATTTGGGTTATTATTAATTAGAGACAACTCTGACAGAGAGGATGGGGAGCTTCCTCAAATTGTATCTCATTGTTTCACTGATTCCTAAAAGCTCTCCTAGATTATAAATTCCAGAACAGTTGTAGGTCAGCATAGGTAGTGGGAGTTTCCACATCAAAACTTCTCTTCACAAATGAAATCACAGACCTGGTAAAATATCTCCCCCACCTTTGTTGTTGTTGTTGTTGTTGTTGTTGTTTACTCCCTTTTAGGGTAATTGAAGAAGTTGTGCATTTACTTTACTTACCCAGCTTTACTTAAGGATTCAAACAAATCCCATTGTCTTACGAGGCAAAAGAAATGAGGTGTTCCCTTGTGTTTGACTCTGATCTTTGGCTTAAATAATGATCATCTACTGAGATAATTACAATAGATATTAGCAATCCTATCTTATATTTAAGTATCAGAATTAATTTCAATCAACATATTTCAATGGATAAAATGTAAAATGACCCTATAATCTAGAATGATGAAATTACTTGTCCACAGTTTCTTGATGCTGCCCCTCACATAGCTAGCCCTCTTTCCCAGCAAGTCTGCATCTTAATTAAGTTGGTTAGGCCATAATGTCAATTAGCACACAGGCTTTATCCCAATAAGAGACAGTCAGTTACACTTTATTAAATGATCACTCATAATCCTAGCTATCTTGCAAAGGTTATTGATGATTATAAGAGAATCTAGACAACTAAGCAGGAATGATTGAATACAAATTCATTACCACTAATATAAAAATAATACATGTTTAATGGAGGATGGGTCAATACAATAAAATCATCTTCATCTTTTTTCATTTTGTTCACTTTCCATAGTTTCTATTTTTTGAAGTCCCCACCTCAGAGGTAGGGCTGGAAGAATTTAAAATCTACATCTCATAGTGGGATTTTGATAACTAATTGAAAGCCTATTTCCCTAAATGAAAGGCAGATTTCCCCAAAACTTTGGAGATAGAATAAAGTATAAGGAATGGGATAAGTCATAAGTATTTATTAAGTACTTACAATGTGTCAATCATTGTTCTAAGTGCTTTATATAGGTTAACTCATTTGATCAGCATAGACCTGATGTACAAGAAACAACTGAGGGTGATGAATGGAAAAGTAAATTCACAATTGTAATCTCTAACTGAATGACCCCAGGTGTCTATTTATTTTGAGCTTCTAGGTCTGTTTTTGCAAGTGCAAAAGTGCCCCTACCATTAATGGTCAATGCTGAATCTGTTTCTATACTGCTTTCTGTGCCCATTCTACAATCCACTCTCAAGATACCACTTCTCTTGGATACTGATTTTGCTGCCTGTTCCCTATCTGTCCTCATTCCTAACTGCTGCACCTCCTATCCCCCACCAAACCAACAAAATCTTCCTCCATTCTCCACCCCACCCATCCAATCCCTTCCTTTCTTTCTTGTCAGACTTATCCTTCTGCCGAACTTCCTATTCCCCCATTTTGGCAAATATGGAGGTTAGCACATTATACTCACTCTGTGATGAAACCATTACCACCTGCTAATATTTTTATAGAATTTTATAAACTTGGCCATTCATGAATCATTTACAGTACTTTATTCCAATGAAGAGTTCACAAATCACTCAAATGCTGGCAAAAGGCATAATAATGAGTAATATTTCAAGGAGCTTCGCATTAATATGTCAGCTCCCAATTCTGTGAGACCTAAATTATTTTTCCAGGTGCCACTATAGACCAGGCAGCTGCAGAAGCACATTTTCTTTTTTTTTTATTTTTGGAGGGGGAAAAAGGGGAGGAAGGCTAGAAAGTAAAGAGGAATTGTAGACCTAAGAGCACAGAGACAGAGTGACAAAATAAAATAAATTAACTAACCAATAAAACTCCCTGCCTTACACCAATAAGCCAAGTTGTTAGTGAGTTGGGAGGCACAGAAAAAGATGGGGGAATAAGAATTTATAGAACTGATTGTCAGTTTCTTGGCTAGGAGGGTGTGAATACTAAGTAGTTCATTTTGATAATCTTAAAATATACACATATAGGCATGTTTTACATAACACAATATATTCATATATATATATATATATATATATATTAGATAATTTCTTATCAGAAAAAATACTAAGGAAGTTTTAATGCAGTTTACATTTTAGATTTAGAATCATTAGTGTTTCACATATTTTTAGCATTATCAATAAATGATAAGAATGCATTCCTCCCCCAATGTTTAACAAATTCTCACCTTGTTTAGGGGTCTGTTAGATTGAAACTACAGTAGGAGAAATTGAGAAAGAAACCAAAGGAGAAACATGGCATGTTTCTGATCATTTCTGTACATTTCCTTTTATTTATCTTCAGAGACAGGTTTACCATTGATCAGAAAATAAAACACTGAAATAAAACATAGAGTTCCCTGGGTTCAACAGATCTGTTTTTAAATCAACATGAAAAGCTAATCGGAATTCCATTTTTCTTGCACGAAAAGAGAATCAATTAGAAGAGACCCACTAGTACTTCCAGACTAAGGAAGTAGGGCAGCAAGGGATAGAATGATCAGGAGCCAGGCCAGAGCCAGGAAATCCAGGAATTTAGCCATGACCATTCTTGCCTGAGGTAGGTCTTAGCACTCCAGGAATTCAGATGAGAGAGAAGTAACCTAAGGCTTAGATCAGTCCCCTGCCACTCTACTTCTGGTCTTCTTCTGAAAGGCACGAATCTTAATGTGTTTTCCAACAGCAATAAAAAATACTACTTTTCTAATTTTCATAAATTGTAAAAATTAGGATTTCCTTCAAAATTTGACTCTGGAACATCAAGGGAAATTCACTGGATAGCTATGAAAAGAAAATACTTTTCATGGTGTCAGAAAATTCAGAGCATTAAGACTTCTTGATATTAAACTATTACCACGCACATCTGGTCAGTAAATCCATATGATTCAATAATAATATCCAACTAATTTAAAAACGAGGTCCCAGATCTTTAATTTAACCACCACTTCAAATCTTTCCACCAGACAATGAAAATCCAAAATAGCCATTTGGGCTTTTACCCATGATTTGCCCAATCATGTATCCTGTCTTTAAATTTGCTCTAGTGTAAGAGTTGGTGTTCTCAGAAACATCAGCTTCTTTATAGCTACTGCAAATAATTGCCATCTTAGACAACTCTACTCTCACTTTCCATGATCAAATGAAATACTACATGTGAAAGAATTTGATAAAATTAATTTGTTGTTCAGCCATGTTTAATTTTTCATGACCCTAACCAGGGTCCTCAAACTATGGCCGCGGGCCAGATGCAGCAGCTGAGGATGATTATCCCCTCACACAGGGCTATGAAGTTTCTTTATTTAAAGGCCCACAAAACAAAGTTTTTGTCTTTACTATAGCCCGGCCCTCCAGTCTGAGGGACAGTGAACGGGCCCTCTTTTTAAAAAATTTGAGGACCCCTGTATAGACCATGTTGTCCATAGGCTTTCTTGGCAAAGGTACCCAGAGTGGTTTGCTATTTCTTGAGTAAGTAACTTACCTTTTGTGAACTTCATTTTCCTCATCTCTAAAAAAATGAGAAGACTAGACTATATGATTTTGAATTTGTCCTTCATTTCTAAATATATTATCTTATTGTCTGTGTAAGAGATAATAAGACATTGACAAAAGAAACCAAATCCAGGAAAGTAGGGATAGCTACCAAAAACTCTGATGATATTGGGAAGATAATTAAAGATAAATACTGTTTTGTCCAAAAATAATAATAATAATGGCCTAGTTCTTTTATCCTTAGTACCCATTTACAAAGTAATAAGATCCAACTTAATAAAGCAATTGTTTAAAAAATTAGAACTACGTGGAAAGAAAAGCTGAATTAAAGAAAGTGGTTCCCTGATGATTTCTTTTATTGGAGCTCAGAATTTACAGATTCAAGCTCACTCTGGGCTCCCACCAGTTTTAGTTAGACTGAAAATATGTTTCTGATCGTCCTGACATTTTGTTTTCTACATATGTCAGACAGAGATCAATCTGTCTCATGTACCAAAATGTTTTCTGCCCATCATTTCGATGTAAACAAACTGAAGCACTTGGAAGAGACCTCTTTAGCAAAGTTTCTGAGAGGGAAGAAGGTACGCCAAACAATCCTGGAATCTCATTGGATAATCACAGCATGGCATATGTCTCAGCCTAAAGCACCTGCCTAACTCCCAGCAGAACCTCAACCACCAATACAACCACTTCTACTGCAAGTGAATCTCAGGTCTCTGTCCCTCTATTGACCATCATTTGAACAATAAAGGTACCCTGAATTGAATGTTACACGCCACTTCCAAGGTAGATATTGATTCAGATTAGTCTTCATAGGTGAAAGGGGCACAGACTCAACACGTCCTGACAGGAAAAGCATTAACATCAATAGAAACTAATTGGGTTTTATGACAGTGATTGGAGGAACTCATAATAACTCTACTGTCAAAATAAGGAATAAGAAAGGAGTGAAGTCATCTTGGATGAATCAAAGAAGTCATGATATAGAACATCTGTAATCTGAGTCTATCATTGACTAAATTTTTCATGTGGATACTAAGGCTACTCTGATTCCTAACCCTACATTTAAACATGTGAGCTGTGGGTGATAGGAGCAGTGGAAACACATGTCACCATACAGAACACATGTTTCAGGGAGAGATGTCCTAGACCAATAGGTTTGGTGAGGCATAAGAAAATTAAAAACACAAAGCCAACTAAAAAAAACAACTCAATAACAAAACTCAATAAAAAAAAAAACAAAAACTAACAACACATGGAACTTACCTGGTAAGTAGCCATTGTTTCTCTATCCAAGGTCCTCATCACTGAGACACTCCCAGTATTTTCATTGATTCTGAAAATGCCTTTTGGTTCTTGATCCACACCTTTTCCACTAAGTCGGAATTTGGATCCTTCTGGTCGATCATTATCCACAACCTGTGTCACAAAAGCAAAAAAAAAAATAATAATAATTTAATTATGAAGTACAACTGCAAACTAGCTTCACATCCCAGTTTTAAGCCAATAAATAATAGTTGTTTAATTCAGATTGTACACCTGTAATACAGAATATGGTTAGACAAAAACTTAACATAATTACATTAGATTTAAATGTCCAGTACGACATGAAGCTAATCTCCAGTCCCAAGTATTCTGTTTTGGATGACTAAATGAATACAAATTTGTGTAGACTACTAAATAGATCTAGACCACTGGATAAATATCAGACCTTAGCCATCTAAGCATCTGACCTTCTATACTTATATACATACTCTCCTTTTCCTCCTACTTCTCATCTCTTGATTTGGCCATACAAATCAAGTCAATAGCATCACTCTTTCTGCAAAAATATTTACCATCAATATAAATCAAGCCACCATCTTTATATATATAAACTCTCTCTATATATGTTGTGTCCTCCTATTAAAGCATAAGCTTCTTGAAGTCAATAATGCTCTCATTTTTAATATTTATATTCTCGAGGTGTAATATGCTGTTTGATATATGATTAATGCTCAATAATGTTATATTATTTATTCAAACAGAAATTGATACAAACCAAGAAGCTATGGGGAATTCTGCAAGAGAACTACAGTAGCCCTCAAATGCAACAGACTGTTTCAAATATTTCATAGAAATTCTGCCCAGGAATTATTATTATTATGCCTTTATTGCCAAAGACAAGCAAACAAAGGTATGGCCTGGACAATTTGGGCCCAAAATATAAATTATCTCAAGAATCCAAATAGACTTCCTTGGAGAAACATATATAATCATAAAGTCTACCTAATAAAGTAATAGAGATTAAATACTCATTTCCTGTGTATACATAATAGATTTACTTTAAGACACTAAGGATGGGTAATTTTATTGGCATAGATACACACTCTTATTGATACAGATCCAACTCTACGAGATAGTCAATATTATGGCTGAAAAGTAGTTCTATAGCTATCCACCAAATTAGCTACTTTGGTCCTTATCCTCATAGTGTTCATCACTAAGCCTGTAATAAAAGTATTTATTGTTTTTCTTCCCCACCACACATACACCTATATATTTAGCAAAGATTTAATTTTTCAGCCTGGTCTTTGAGATCCCATAGTTACTTCCATACTATGACAAGTTATTAGAAGAAGCCTTTAGGAGATAGAGGTGTACCTAATATTAAGAAAAAATGTCATTTGAAGCAAGATTTAAAAGAAATGGAATTGCATTGGGCAGAAATGCAAGCTTCCTAATTAAAACTTTTTAAATCACTGTTTAGCTTAATTGAACTCTCCACAGCCTAGTTATAATTCACACTGAAACTTCCAGGAATTGAAAAGCAGTCTGATCTTGGCTTCTTTCTACTCCTCCTGAGCCACCCTATAAGAATGTTTCTCTGGCAGCCCTAGGAACTTTACTTTAGTTCTTTGCTTTTGGAATTCAGAGAAAGAGATAAATAGGGTTTTGAATCTATGAAACAGTACCTTTTAAGTTTTTCTGGCTTTTTGTAGCCAGATTTTTAAATGACCAAATAAGAATGCAGAATCAGGTAAGTAGTCAAACAACTTTTAGTCTGAGTAGGTAGGAATGTGTAAGGAAAATCAGCACAATCTATCTTTTTTTCTCTGCTTTTTATATAATTCCCATCTGACCTGTCAACTCTTCTTATGAGGTTCAATTTATAGAGAGTCCTATTCTTCCCATTGACATGCCTTGAATTTTAGAATTTGGACATTTGCTAAAACTATTCTTTTGGAGACATTTTGTTTCTCTGTTTCAGTCTTTCCAACTTAAACATATAGATCCCAATAATGAAAAGATTGCAATTCATGTTCCCTAAATATGTATGATGGCCAAATCCTATGCTTAAAAAAATAACCAGTGCCTTCCCTATAAAACCTTCAGAGTATGGAAGGATAGAGAGAGTTTAAGGACTACTGCTATATAATTATAGAATGAAAGGAAATAATAAGGGATTGGCTATGGCTCCACTAGGCTTTGCCTTTAGAGGATGAAGATGGCACATAGTTATGTTCATTAGATAAAGTAAATACCACATAGTCACACTTTTTATTGTCATAGGGTTGGCAGGGATCACTAAAAATGAGTATTTCATGGGCAGGCACTAGAGGATGTCTCTATATTTCAAAAGCATTTATTTTAAGCAAATCAATAGAATACAAGTCCTCTGGGCTGTCAGTTGGAATATGGAAATGCACAACATAGCCAATATGAACAGGTTATGTTGTAAAAGTTTGTTTTTATGTCTTATGTTTAGAACTTAGAACACATTTCTTCATGGAAACAAGGTTATAAATGGTGGTTCCTCAGCAGGCCCATGGAAACCCAACATAAAATGTAGCTGAAATATATGGTATAAACATGAGGGTGTAAACTAGCTAGCAGTCTAAACATTGTTTATAATCTTCTTTGTTTTGGGGAAAATTCACTCTTAGAACTTAGAAGGCTATGAAAAAGTCATAAGGCTTTGTTTTGTATCTTTGCTGGATAACTTTGACATCCCTTTCCATATCAGGTATCAGTTTCTCTATTTGTAAAATGAAGTGATTGAGTTATATATTCTGTTAAATCCAGTCTAATGAAGGATCTTATAACAATTCCTGATTTTGGATTTCTTCTCCTTCTCTGATATCTGTTCATTTAACTGCAGATAGGGAGGCGGATTGTCAAAAAAAAACAAACCCTTCTCTCAAAGATAAGGCTTTGCTGAATAATCAGAATAATAATTCTCTACTCTCTATCTCACCTACCTCTTACTTATTTGGTCAATTTCTTATTGTTTAAAAATTTCAGTAGTATAAATTCTTCATGATCCTTTTTGGAGTTTTCTTGGCAGAAAGGTAGATGGTTTGCCATTTCCTTCTTTTACATTTTATATCTCCTCATTTTAAGGAAATAAGGATAAGGAAACTTATCCTTATAAGGATAACTGAGGCAATGGGAGCTCAGTGACTTGCACAGGATCACATAACTCATAAAGGTTTGAGATAAGATTTGAAAACAGAAGAATCTTTCTGACTCCACGTTTACAACTGTGTGCACAAAAGTGACTACCTACATAGCATTAAGAGAAAAGATGCTTGTGTCAAACTGGGGAGGAGGGGAGAGAATGTGTTTGTTTCCTGAGTAGGCTTTTCCATTCACTTCACGTTCAGCAGGATATCTGAGAGTTAAGAATGCTAGTGATTTCATGGCATTTTAACTAAAAATGCAACTAGTTTTCAGTACTAGATTTTAGAGTCAGAAATCTATTTTTCAATCCTAGCTTCCTTATTTAGCACCTGTTTAACCTTGGACAACTCTCTCTCCCTGAGTCATAGTTTCATCCTATGTTTAAAAAGATGTGATTTGACTATTTGGCTATATGATTTCTAATTCCCCTTATGCTGCTAGTTTTTTTGATTCTCTGAAAGGAAGTTTCCTGAGGCCAGAGACTTTCATTTTTAATCTTCATATTTCCAGCAGTTAGCACAGTGTCTGAGACATGCATAGGATCATGATGTCCTTAATATAGAATTGGAAGAAACTTTAGAATTTTTAAATCTAATTTTGCTTTCTTGTTTTATGTATGAGGAAACTAAAGGACTTGCCCTAAATTAAAGAGGTAAAGGCAGAATCCAGATTAAAATCCAGACCTACTGACTCCAAACCCAGAATTCTTTACACTACACACTCTTTCCTGAAGGACTTCCTCTTTCTTTCCTAATAGCTATGATATGATGACAACATAAACAAATTTGTTCCATAGTCCTAAACAAACACCTTAACTAGGCCCAAAGGAGAATGAATGTTGAATACTGAGGTCCTTAGAAGGTAAGTTTTTCAGGGGAAAAGGTAGACAGAGCCCATGAAAACTGCTTTGGCCAATATTTTCTAGGAAGAATAACACTTGTTCAGAGCCCTCTAAATGACAGAATTGATTCTGAGTTAAACTAAGACCCTGAGAGAAGAGAGTTCTCTTCAATCACTAACTGTTTTCTATAGCACCTCTGTGTTCCCAGAAGGGGTCTCAAGGACTAGCCAGACTGCACTTGCTTAGCTGAGTAGATCTGATGGGATCAGAGAGGGGTAAGATTTGTGAAATGCCTATAAAACAACAAACTAGCCCTCAGTCATTCATCCAAATCCTACCATGTGAAGCAAATCAGTTTCCAAATGACCTCCATTATACTGTGTTAAACTCCCTAAAATTTCCAGGAGGCTGCTGGGCTGCCCTCATAGGGAGGCGGGTGACCTTTTTTCTTTTTTTTTTTACCTTCTTTAATATAACAGAATATAAGAAAACTCAGACATTGCTTTTTGCCAGAATAAATCCAGCAGTGTGCTGAGGTGTGAATATCTGCTAATGTGTTAGCCGCTAACTCTTATTATATCACATAGCAGGCTTTCACAATTAGAGGCTCTTTCCCATTATTCTGTGTAATTCAATACCACTGTTCACTGTGGGTTTCTTTCTTTCTTTTTTTTTTTTTTCATTTTTAGTTTAAAGGAGAAAGAAAGCTAATGATAAGGAAAACTAGGTGCCAGCTAGCTCAGACATGCAAATCCCAGAAGTCACTTGTTTTATCACTTGTGCAAAAGGACTTCACCTCTCTAAGGCAGTGACCAGGCAGTAAAGACAAAACATCATAATTTAATAACATTGGAAAAAATACAGTTGTGTCCTGAGGAGGTCAAAGATTGAGACTGAGAGGAGGGTCTTTCTTATAATTTCCGTTATCTATGATCTTTCATATATCTACTCTAACTTCCTGGAGGTTTCTTGGTTTCCTTACTTTTCTGGCTCAGAAATCTCATAAAATCACCTTTACTGTTATGATTATTTTCCTCTATTCCTTGGTTAAGGGCACAGAAGTCATACTTAGTGGATTTGTGAAAGGCATAAAGCTGGAAGAAGCAAACAATATGTTGAATTAGAGAGTCAGGATTTAAAGAACTTCATGGCAGCTAGTACAATGGGATCAATTAAAAATTAATAGAAATAAATAACAAGTACTATATATGGAAAAAAATTTCAATTGCTCAAGTCCAAAGCAAAAGAGATGTAACTAGACATAAAAATAACATCACCCAAAACCAAAAATCTGTGACTTCATCACTGAACAAGCTTTCCAGGGGGAAACTTCTTCATTATTGGTTCAACAATTGATAGCTAAAAAAGTTGACTTGGGTCACAATGATAAGCTAAAAGGCCGAGGTTACATAATATGTATATGACACATGGTAGACTCAGTGATTTCATTTGGCCTCTCTAGTTACAAGATACTTGCATGTTTAAAGGGATTCTACATTTAAAATGAGCCAACAATGGAACCTGATTTCCTATTTTGACAGAGATCATAAAACATGTGGGAGAGGAGGAGAAGTGAAAAAAAAAAACATTAAAAGGCTAGAAACAGGAAGGGATCAGAGTATAAGAACTTTAAAAGTCAAAAAGCTGATTTTCTATTGAGTGCTAGAGACAATAGAGAGCCACTAGAGTTTATTGAATAGAATTTAAGTGACATGGTTAGACTTGTACTTTAGGAAAATCACTTTGGCAATTTAGTGCTAGTAATTGAAGTGGGGAGAGACAAGTCAAGGAGACCAATTGGAAGGCTATTAAAATAAGTTAGGCATATCATTTACATAGAAATGATAATTGTACTCATGAGAACTGATGAGATTATCAGTAAGAGAGTATGGTGCAGGGATTCTTAAACTAGATATTTATGCAGTTAATAGGTAGCTTAGTGACCAGAATGCTTTTCTTGGAATCACAAAGATCTGAGTTCAAATCCCCCCTCATATACTTAACTGTGTGATGTCACACAAATAATTTAACCTCTACTTGCCTCATTTGCTTCCACTATAAAACAGGGAAGTTTTTATAATGGACTTAGCATGGTGTCTGTCTATACATAGTAAACACTATATAAATAAAAACTAATAATTTCATTATTATTTTGCTATTATTGTTATGTTTTAATATAATTGGTTCCCATTGTAATCCTATGTATTTAGCTTTATTCATTTAAAATATATTTATGTAAATGGATTTCTAGGTTTCATCAGACTGTAAAGGGGAGGAGGTCCTTGTCACAAACTCCACTCCAAAAAAAGGTAAAAGAAGGGAAATAGAAGATGACCCAGGACAGAACATGGGGAGCCTATATAGACTATTTGCTAGCTAGAGAGTTGGTATGACATAGAGACAGAATTTTGTCACAAAACCCTAAAGAAAAAGAATCCAGGAGAAACTGATAAACAGGCTTTATGGCAGAATTTTGTCTTATCTATGCCATACTAACTCTAGCTAGCAAATACTTTATATAGTTTGTATAGTTCCAGATTGCTTTCCATAATGGTTGGATCATTTCCCAACTCAACCAATAATGCATTAGTGTACCCGTTTTCCCACATCCTATCATTACTTTTTCCTGTCATCTTAGCCAATGTGAGAGGTGTGAGGTGATATCTCAGAATTGTTTTAATTTGCGTTTCACTGATCTATAGTGATCTAGAACATTTTTTCTATATGACTATAGATGGCTTTAATTTCATCAAATGAAAATTATCTGTTCATATCTTTTGACCATTCCTCAATGGGAGAATGACTTGTATTCTTATAAATTTGACACAGTTCTTTATATATTTTAGAAATGAGACCTTTATTAAAAATACTGGCTATAAAGATTTTTAAATAGCTTTGTACTTCCCTTTTAATCCTGTTTCTATTGATTTTGTTTATGCAAAACCTTTTTAATTTATGTAATTAAACAAATTAAAATGTCCATTTTGCCTTTCATAATCTCCTCTACTTTTTTTTAGTCATAAATTCCTCTCTTCTCCAGATCTGATAGATAAATTATCCCTTGTTCTCCTAAGAGAGTTTATGGTACTATCCTTTATGCCCAAATCATGTATCCACTTTGACCTTATTTTGGTATGTTTGAGATGATAGGCTGAGTTTCTGAAATATTATTTTTCAGTTTTCCCAGTAATTTTTGTCAAATAGTTAATTCTCATCAAATATTAGATTACTATAGACTTTGATTATTATATCATGTATATCTAATCTATTAGATCCACTGATCCACTATTCTATTTCTTAGCCAGTACCAAATGGTTTTGATGACTGCTGCTTATAATATAGTTTTAAGTTTGATACTGCTAAGCCACCATCTTTTGTATTTTTTTTTCATTAATTTCCTTGATAAACTTGACCTTTTGTTCATCCAGATGAATTGTGTTATTATTTTTTCTAGTTCTATAAAATAATCTTTTGGCAGTTTTATTGGTATGGCACTGAGCAAGTAGATCAATTTAGGCAGAATTGTCATTTTTATTATATTAGCTTGGCCTAGCCATAAACAATTGTCATTTTTCCTATTGTTTAGATCTGACTTTATTTGTAAGAGAAGCATTTTATAATTATGGTCATATCATTCTTGGATTCATCTTGTCAGTATTTCATCTTGTCTGCAGTAATTTTAAATGGAATTTCTCTTTCTATCTCTTGCTGATGGGGTTTGTCAGTAATATATATATATAGAATTTTATTTTTGATAATTTGTGTGGGTGTATTTTATATCCTACAACTTTATTAAAGCTGTGATTTGTTTCCAGTAGGTTTTTGGATGATTTTATAGAATTATCTTAACTATATTATGATATCATCTGCAAAGAGTGATAAGTTTTATTTCCTCATTAACTATTCTAAATTCTTTAATTTCTTTTCCTTTTCTTATTGATAAAGCCAACATTTCTAGTACAGTGTTGAATAACATTGATGATAATGGACATCCTTGTTTCACTCCTGATCTTATTGGGAATGCAACCAGCTTCTCTCCATCACAAATAATGCTTACTGCGAATTTTAGATAGATACTGCTTATATTTTTTAAGGAAAGCTCCCTTTATCCCTGTACTCTCTAGTTTTTTAAAATAGGAATGGGTGCTATATTTCACCAAAAGCTTTATCTGCATCTATTGAGATTATCATATGATTTATGTTGCTTTTGTTATTGATATAGCTGATTATGGTAATAGTTTTCCTGAAATTGAACCATCTCTGAAATCCTTGTATAAATCCAACTTAGTCATAGTGGATTATCCTGCTGATAAATTTCTGGAATCTCTTTGCTAATATTGTATTTAAAATTTTTGCATCAATATTCATTAAGAAAATTGGTTTGTAATTTTCTTTCTGTTTTGGCTCTTCCTCATTTAGGTATCAGTACCATATTGTGTCATAGAAGAAATTTGGCTGTACTCCTTCTTTACCTATTTTTCTGCCTCCAGCTTTTAATCAATGATCTTGTTGTATGATTAGCAAGGAATAGAGTTAGAACTTGAACTCAGAACCTTTGATTTAAGCAAAGATCAGTGAGATTGTGCATGTGTGTTTTTTTCCCCACATATTACCTTTCTATCAAATAACTTGCAATGATATATTTAACATGCCTAAATTTGATACCCCATGTGGCTTTAGCAGAATAATGGTATAATTTGGATTTTTTGCATCAATAATTTCATCTAAAAAGGTAATCAATTAATCATGCCCTTGGAAACTGTTAAAATATCTATGCCTTTTCTGTATGTACCTTACCAAACTCTCCAGTTACTACGCTCATTTTGCTTCTTTCAATTTCATGGTATAGTTTCAATCTTAATATGAAGCCAAATATTTATGCCCATGTCTAACTCATAGTTAAGGCAAAATAGGGTAAGATCCAGCCTTATATAGCTGGATCTGGGCATCCTTGTTATTGGAGAGAACACATAGGGCTCCAGTGATCCTTGGAAAAATCAGAGTTGTCGTTTGGCTTATTTCTTGCTTTGATCAAAACCGCAGGGGATTAGGTTAGTGTATCAGTTCTTGTATTAGTTATTCTTTAATTGAATAAGATCAACCCAAAAAGTAGTATGTGCACATATGCCAGAGATTTCCATCATAAACACAATTTCAACCACTTAGAAGGAGAGTACCAAAATTTTAAACTTAGGAAATTAAAGATCCTGCTGCTACTCTTTCACCTTCTTCTTTTCTCCTCCTCCTCTTCCTCTTTCTGTCATTAGCACATTGGCAATATAATTAACATAAAGATGAGCAAATTCATATGTATTTCTTCATTTATGTTGCAACATAAAGTAATTTAAAAATGAGTAAGGAATGTCATCAATGAAGTGCACATATGACAAAGATAGATTGGTCTTTCTGGATAATAGTGAAAAGCCCCCTTGCTTTACTTGGCATCCTTGCAATATCCAAAGAAATCAAGTCCCTCAGCACAAAGAATGCCACCCTTATTGAATGACTTATTTAAATTTATTGAAGGACATAGCCTAAAGCTACAGAGGATGAGCAGGCATGGATGAGTTATGATCTTCATTACTGGTGGGATCATTTGAATCATTACAATCACTTTTCCATACTTAATACACACACACACACACACACACACACACACATTTGAGAAGGGGACTCTTTTAACTTTAGTTGTCTTTCATTTAACCTCTTGGGCAGTTATGGTATTCTATTTCATACTGTCTCTGTGTCTGTATGCTTGTC